>NC_092234.1:76389020-76989020 GCF_036320965.1 Panulirus ornatus
CTTGGGACGAGAGTCATAGAAGACAGGAGAGACATGGGACGTGAGTCAGGTTGGACAGGAGAGGGAGGCTTAGGATGAGACTCAGGCACGACAGGAGAGAGGAGCATGGGAAGAGATTCAGGCAGGACAGGAGAGAGAGGCTTGGCACGAGAGTCAGGCAGGACAGGAGAGAGAGCTTGGGACGAAAATCAGGGCAAGACATGAGCGAGAGGCTTGGGACGAGAGTCATGCCGGAAAGGATAGAGAGGCTTGGGACGAGAGTATAGGAGAGAGAGTCTTGGACGAGACTGAGGAGAGAGAGAGAGAGTCTTGGGACAAGACTGAGGCAGTAGAGGAGAGAGAGGCTTTGGACGAGAGTCAGGCATGGCCCGAGATATGGGCTTTGGAAGAGTGTCAGGCAAAACAGGAGAGGGAGGCTTGGGACAAGAGTCAGGCAAGCAGGAGAGAGAGGATTGGGACGAGAGTTAGATAGGACAGGAGAGAAAGGCTTGGGATGAGAGTCATATAGGGCAGGAGAGAGAGGCTTGCGAGGAGAGTCTGCCAGATAGGTTATAGAGGCTTAAGAGGAGAGTTACGTCGGATAGGACACATAGACTTGGTGCAAAAATCTAATCCGACATGAGAGAGAGACTTGGGCGAATCAGTCAGGATAGGAGAGGGAGAGGCTAGGGACGAGAGTCATGCATGATCAAAGAGAGAGGCTTAGGACGAGAGTCACACAGAAGAGGAGAGGGAGGCTTGGGACGAGAGTCATAGAAGACAGGAGAGACATGGGACGTGAGTCAGGTTGGACAGGAGAGGGAGGCTTAGGATGAGACTCAGGCACGGCAGGAGAGAGGAGCATGGGAAGAGATTCAGGCAGGACAGGAGAGAGAGGCTTGGCACGAGAGTCATACAGGACAGGAGAGAGAAGCTTGGGACGAAAATAAGGAAAGACATGAGAGTGAGGCTTGGGACGAGAGTCATGCCGGAGAGGACAGAGAAGTTTGGGAAGAGAGTTAGATAGGACAGGAGAGAGAGTCTTGGGACGAGATTCAGGCAGTAGAGGAGAGAGAGGCCTGCAACGAGAGTCAGGCATGACCAAAGAGACCCTTAGGACGAGAGTCAGGCAAAACAGGAGGGGGAGGCTTGGGACGAGAGTGAGGCAGGACAGAAGAGAGAGGCTTGCGACGAGAGTTAGTTAAGAAAGGAGAAAGATTCTTGTGACGAGAGTCAGACAGGGCAGTGTAGACAGGCTTTTGAGGAGAGTCATGCAGGAGAGATTAGAGAGAATTAGGACGAGTCAGGTCGGACAGGAGGGATAGACTTGGGGCAAGAATCTAATCGGACAGGAGAGACAGGACTTAGACGAGAGTCAATCAGGACAGGAGAGAGAGAGAGAGAGAGAGAGAGAGAGAGAGAGAGAGAGGAGAGAGAGAGAGAGAGAGAGAGAGAGAGAGAGAGAGAGAGAGAGAGAGAGAGAGAGAGGAGAGAGAGAGAGAGAGAGAGAGAGAGAGAGAGAGAGGAGAGAGAGAGAGAGATGAGAGAGAGAGAGAGAGAGAGAGAGAGAGAGAGAGAGAGATGAGAGAGAGAGGAGAGGAGAGAGAGGAGGAGGAGAGAGAGAGAGAGAGAGAGAGAGAGAGAGAGAGAGAGAGAGAGAGAGAGAGAGAGAGAGAGAGAGAGAGAGAGAGAGAGAGAGAGAGAGAGAGAGAGAGAGAGAGAGAGAGACGTTTGGGAGGAGAGTCAGATAGGGTAGGAGAGAGAGACGTTTGGGAGGAGTGTCAGATATGGTAGGAGAGAGAGGCTTGCGAGGAAAGTCATACCAGAGACGTTAGAGAGGCTTAGTAGGAAAGTTACGGCGGAGAGGAGAGGTAGACTTGGGGCAAGAATCTAACCGGACAGGAGAGAGAGCCTTGGGACGAGAGTTAGATAAGACAGGAGAGATATTCTTGTGACGAGAGTCAGACAGGGCAGTGTAGACAGGCTTGTGAGGAGAGTGATGCCGGAGAGATTAGAGAGGCTTAGGACGAGAGTCAGGTCGGACAGGAGGGATAGACTTGGGGCAAGAATCTAATCGGACAGGAGAGACAGGATTTGGACGAGAGTCAATCAGGACAGGAGAGAGAGAGAGAGAGAGAGAGAGAGAGAGAGAGAGAGAGAGAGAGAGAGAGAGAGAGAGAGAGAGAGAGAGAGAGAGAGAGAGAGAGAGAGAGAGAGAGAGAGAGAGAGAGAGAGAGAGAGAGAGAGAGAGAGAGAGAGAGAGAGGTTTGGGATGAGAGTCAGATAGGGTAGGAGAGAGAGGATTACGAGGAAAGTCATGCCAGAGACGTTAAGAGACGCTTAGGAGGAAAGTTACTTCGGCGAGGAGAGGTAGACTTGGGGCGAGAATCTAACCGGATAGGAGAGAGACGCTTGGGCGAGAGTCTGTCAGGACAGGAGAGAGAGGCTCGAGACGAGAGTCAGGCATGACCGGAGAGAGAGGCTTAGGACGAGAGTCAGGCAGAAGAGGAGAGGGAGGCTTGGGACGAGAGTCATAGAAGACAGGAGAGAGAGACAAGAGACGGGAGTCAGGCTGGACAGGAGAGAGAGGCTTGGGATGAAAATCAGGCAAGACATGAGTGGGAAGGCTTGGACGAGATTCAGGCAGGACAGGATAGAGAGGCTTGGGACGAGAGTTAGATAGGATAGGAGAGCGAGTCTTGGGACTAGACTCAAGCAGTAGAGGAGAGAGAGGCTTTGGACGAGATTCAGGCATGACCCGAGATAGGGGCTTGGGAAGAGAGTCTGGCAAAACAGGAGAGGGAGGCTTGGACAAGAGTCAGGCAAGCAGGAGAGAGAGGCTTGGGACGAGAGTTAGATAGGACAGGAGAGACAGGCTTGGGATGAGAGTCAGACAGGGCAGGAGAGAGAGGCTTAGGACGAGAGTCAGGCAGAAGAGGAGAGGGAGGCTTGGGACGAGAGTCATAAAAGACATGAGAGAGAGACATGTGACGGGAGTCAGGCTGGACAGGAGAGAGAGGCTTGGGACGAAACACAGGCACGACAGGAGAGACAGGCTTGGGAGGAGATTCAGGCAGGACAGGAGAGAGAGGCTTGGCACGAGAGTCAGGCAGGACAGGAGAGAGAGGCTTGGGACGAAAATCAGGCAAGACATGAGCGAGAGGCTTGGGACGAGAGTCATGCCGGAAAGGATAGAGAGGCTTGGGACGAGAGTTAGATAGGATAGGAGAGAGAGTCTTGGGACGAGACTGAGGCAGTAGAGGAGAGAGAGGCTTTGGACGAGAGTCAGGCATGGCCCGAGATATGGGCTTTGGAAGAGTGTCAGGCAAAACAGGAGAGGGAGGCTTGGGACAAGAGTCAGGCAAGCAGGAGAGAGAGGATTGGGACGAGAGTTAGATAGGACAGGAGAGACAGGCTTGTGATGAGAGTCAGATAGGGCAGGAGAGAGAGGCTTGCGAGGAGAGTCTGCCAGAGAGGTTATAGAGGCTTAAGAGGAGAGTTACGTCGGATAGGAGAGATAGACTTGGGGCAAAAATCTAATCCGACATGAGAGAGAGACTTGGGCGAATCAGTCAGGATAGGAGAGGGAGAGGCTAGGGACGAGAGTCATGCATGATCAGAGAGAGAGGCTTAGGACGAGAGTCACACAGAAGAGGAGAGGGAGGCTTGGGACGAGAGTCATAGAAGACAGGAGAGACATGGGACGTGAGTCAGGTTGGACAGGAGAGGGAGGCTTAGGATGAGACTCAGGCACGACAGGAGAGAGGAGCATGGGAAGAGATTCAGGCAGGACAGGAGAGAGAGGCTTGGCACGAGAGTCAGGCAGGACAGGAGAGAGAAGCTTGGGACGAAAATAAGGAAAGACATGAGAGTGAGGCTTGGGACGAGAGTCATGCCGGAGAGGACAGAGAAGTTTGGGAAGAGAGTTAGATAGGACAGGAGAGAGAGTCTTGGGACGAGATTCAGGCAGTAGAGGAGAGAGAGGCCTGCAACGAGAGTCAGGCATGACCAGAGAGACCCTTAGGACGAGAGTCAGGCAAAACAGGAGAGGGAGGCTTGGGACGAGAGTGAGGCAGGACAGGAGAGAGAGGCTTGCGACGAGAGTTAGTTGAGAAGGGAGAAAGATTCTTGTGACGAGAGTCAGACAGGGCAGTGTAGACAGGCTTTTGAGGAGAGTCATGCCGGAGAGATTAGAGAGAATTAGGACGAGTCAGGTCGGACAGGAGGGATAGACTTGGGGCAAGAATCTAATCGGACAGGAGAGACAGGATTTGGACGAGAGTCAATCAGGACAGGAGAGAGAGAGAGAGAGAGAGAGAGAGAGAGAGAGAGAGAGAGAGAGAGAGAGAGAGAGAGAGAGAGAGAGAGAGAGAGAGAGAGAGAGAGAGAGAGAGAGAGAGAGAGAGAGAGAGAGAGACGTTTGGGAGGAGAGTCAGATAGGGTAGGAGAGAGAGACGTTTGGGAGGAGAGTCAGATAGGGTAGGAGAGAGAGGCTTGCGAGGAAAATCATACCAGAGACGTTAGAGAGGCTTAGTAGGAAAGTTACGGCGGAGAGGAGAGGTAGACTTGGGGCAAGAATCTAACCGGACAGGAGAGAGAGCCTTGGGACGAGAGTTAGATAAGACAGGAGAGAGATTCTTGTGACGAGAGTCAGACAGGGCAGTGTAGACAGGCTTGTGAGGAGAGTGATGCCGGAGAGATTAGAGAGGCTTAGGACGAGAGTCAGGTCGGACAGGAGGGATAGACTTGGGGCAAGAATCTAATCGGACAGGAGAGACAGGATTTGGACGAGAGTCAATCAGGACAGGAGAGAGAGAGAGAGAGAGAGAGAGAGAGAGAGAGAGAGAGAGAGAGAGAGAGAGAGAGAGAGAGAGAGAGAGAGAGAGAGAGAGAGAGAGAGAGAGAGAGAGAGAGAGAGAGAGAGAGAGAGAGAGAGAGAGAGAGAGAGAGAGAGAGAGAGGGAGAGGTTTGGGATGAGAGTCAGATAGGGTAGGAGAGAGAGGATTACGAGGAAAGTCATGCCAGAGACGTTAAAGAGGCTTAGGAGGAAAGTTACTTCGGCGAGGAGAGGTAGACTTGGGGCGAGAATCTAACCGGAGAGGAGAGAGACGCTTGGGCGAGAGTCTGTCAGGACAGGAGAGAGAGGCTCGAGACGAGAGTCAGGCATGACCGGAGAGAGAGGCTTAGGACGAGAGTCAGGCAGAAGAGGAGAGGGAGGCTTGGGACGAGAGTCATAGAAGACAAGAGATAGAGACAGGCTGGACAGGAGAGAGAGGCTTGGGATGAAAATCAGGCAAGACATGAGTGGGAGGCTTGGGACGAGATTCAGGCAGGACAGGATAGAGAGGCTTGGGACGAGAGTTAGATAGGATAGGAGAGCGAGTCTTGGGACTTAGACTTAAGCAGTAGAGGAGAGAGAGGCTTTGGACGAGAGTCAGGCATGAACCGAGATAGGGGCTTGGGAAGAGAGTCAGGCAAAACAGGAGAGGGAGGCTTGGAACAAGAGTCAGGCAAGCAGGAGAGAGAGGCTTGGGACGAGAGTTAGATAGGACAGGAGAGACAGGCTTGGGATGAGAGTCAGACAGGGCAGGAGAGAGAGGCTTAGGACGAGAGTCAGGCAGAAGAGGAGAGGGAGGCTTGGGACGAGAGTCATAAAAGACATGAGAGAGAGACATGTGACGGGAGTCAGGCTGGACAGGAGAGAGAGGCTTAGGACGAAACTCAGGCACGACAGGAGAGACAGGCTTGGGAGGAGATTCAGGCAGGACAGGAGAGAGAGGCTTGGCACGAGAGTCAGGCAGGGCAGGAGAGAGAGGCTTGGGACGAAAATCAGGCAAGACATGAGCGAGAGGCTTGGGACGAGAGTCATGCCGGAAAGGATAGAGAGGCTTGGGACGAGAGTTAGATAGTATAGGAGAGAGAGTCTTGGGACGAGACTGAGGCAGTAGAGGAGAGAGAGGCTTTGGACGAGAGTCAGGCATGGCCCGAGATATGGGCTTTGGAAGAGTGTCAGGCAACACAGGAGAGGGAGGCTTGGGACAAGAGTCAGGCAAGCAGGAGAGAGAGGATTGGGACGAGAGTTAGATAGGACAGGAGAGAAAGGCTTGGGATGAGAGTCAGATAGGGCAGGAGAGAGAGGCTTGCGAGGAGAGTCTGCCAGACAGGTTATAGAGGCTTAAGAGGAGAGTTACGTCGGATAGGAGAGATAGACTTGGTGTAAAAATCTAATCCGACATGAGAGAGAGACTTGGGCGATTCAGTCAGGATAGGAGAGGGAGCGGCTAGGGACGAGAGTCATGCATGATCAGAGAGAGAGGCTTAGGACGAGAGTCACACAGAAGAGGAGAGGGAGGCTTGGGACGAGAGTCATAGAAGACAGGAGAGACATGGGACGTGAGTCAGGTTGGACAGGAGAGGGAGGCTTAGGATGAGACTCAGGCACGACAGGAGAGAGGAGCATGGGAAGAGATTCAGGCAGGACAGGAGAGAGAGGCTTGGCACGAGAGTCAGGCAGGACAGGAGAGAGAAGCTTGGGACGAAAATAAGGAAAGACATGAGAGTGAGGCTTGGGACGAGAGTCATGCCGGAGAGGACAGAGAAGTTTGGGAAGAGAGTTAGATAGGACAGGAGAGAGAGTCTTGGGACGAGATTCAGGCAGTAGAGGAGAGAGAGGCCTGCAACGAGAGTCAGGCATGACCAGAGAGACCCTTAGGACGAGAGTCAGGCAAAACAGGAGAGGGAGGCTTGGAACGAGAGTGAGGCAGGACAGGAGAGAGAGGCTTGCGACGAGAGGTAGTTAAGAAAGGAGAAAGATTCTTGTGACGAGAGTCAGACAGGGCAGTGTAGACAGGCTTTTGAGGAGAGTCATGCCGGAGAGATTAGAGAGAATTAGGACGAGTCAGGTCGGACAGGAGGGATAGACTTGGGGCAAGAATCTAATCGGACAGGAGAGACAGGACTTGGACGAGAGTCAATCATTACAGGAGAGAGAGAGAGAGAGAGAGAGAGAGAGAGAGAGAGAGAGAGAGAGAGAGAGAGAGAGAGAGAGAGAGAGAGAGAGAGAGAGAGAGAGAGAGAGAGAGAGAGAGAGAGAGAGAGAGAGAGAGAGAGAGAGAGAGAGAGAGAGAGAGAGAGAGAGAGAGAGACGTTTGGGAGGAGAGTCAGATAGGGTAGGAGAGAGAGGCTTGCGAGAAAAGTCATACCAGAGACGTTAGAGAGGCTTAGTAGGAAAGTTACGGCGGAGAGGAGAGGTAGACTTGGGGCAAGAATCTAACCGGACAGGAGAGAGAGCCTTGGGACGAGAGTTAGATAAGACAGGAGAGAGATTCTTGTGACGAGAGTCAGACAGGGCAGTGTAGACAGGCTTGTGAGGAGAGTGATGCCGGAGAGATTAGAGAGGCTTAGGACGAGAGTCAGGTCGGACAGGAGGGATAGACTTGGGGCAAGAATCTAATAGGACAGGAGAGACAGGATTTGGACGAGAGTCAATCAGGACAGGAGAGAGAGAGAGAGAGAGAGAGAGAGAGAGAGAGAGAGAGAGAGAGAGAGAGAGAGAGAGAGAGAGAGAGAGAGAGAGAGAGAGAGAGAGAGAGAGAGAGAGAGAGAGAGAGAGAGATGAGAGAGAGAGAGAGAGAGAGAGAGAGAGAGGTTTGGGATGAGAGTCAGATAGGGTAGGAGAGAGAGGATTACGAGGAAAGTCATGCCAGAGACGTTAAAGAGGCTTAGGAGGAAAGTTACTTCGGCGAGGAGAGGTAGACTTGGGGCGAGAATCTAACCGGACAGGAGAGAGAGGCTTGGGCGAAAGTCTGTCAGGACAGGAGAGAGAGGCTCGAGACGAGAGTCAGGCATGACCGGAGAGAGAGGCTTAGGACGAGAGTCAGGCAGAAGAGGAGAGGGAGGCTTGGGACGAGAGTCATAGAAGACAGGAGAGAGAGACAAGTGACGGGAGTCAGGCTGGACAGGAGAGAGAGGCTTGGGATGAAAATCAGGCAAGACATGAGTGGGAGGCTTGGGACGAGATTCAGGCAGGACAGGATAGAGAGGCTTGGGACGAGAGTTAGATAGGATAGGAGAGCGAGTCTTGGGACTAGACTTAAGCAGTAGAGGAGAGAGAGGCTTTGGACGAGAGTCAGGCATGAACCGAGATAGGGGCTTGGGAAGAGAGTCAGGCAAAACAGGAGAGGGAGGCTTGGGACAAGAGTCAGGCAAGCAGGAGAGAGAGGCTTGGGACGAGAGTTAGATAGGACAGGAGAGACAGGCTTGGGATGAGAGTCAGACAGGGCAGGAGAGAGAGGCTTAGGACGAGAGTCAGGCAGAAGAGGAGAGGGAGGCTTGGGACGAGAGTCATAAAAGACATGAGAGAGAGACATGTGACGGGAGTCAGGCTGGACAGGAGAGAGAGGCTTGGGACGAAACTCAGGCACGACAGGAGAGACAGGCTTGGGAGGAGATTCAGGCAGGACAGGAAGAGAGGCTTGGCACGAGAGTCAGGCAGGACAGGAGAGAGAGGCTTGGGACGAAAATCAGGCAAGACATGAGCGAGAGGCTTGGGACGAGAGTCATGCCGGAAAGGATAGAGAGGCTTGGGACGAGAGTTAGATAGGATAGGAGAGAGAGTCTTGGGACGAGACTGAGGCAGTAGAGGAGAGAGAGGCTTTGGACGAGAGTCAGGCATGGCCCGAGATATGGGCTTTGGAAGAGTGTCAGGCAAAACAGGAGAGGGAGGCTTGGGACAAGAGTCAGGCAAGCAGGAGAGAGAGGATTGGGACGAGAGTTAGATAGGACAGGAGAGACAGGCTTGGGATGAGAGTCAGATAGGGCAGGAGAGAGAGGCTTGCGAGGAGAGTCTGCCAGAGAGGTTATAGAGGCTTAAGAGGAGAGTTACGTCGGATAGGAGAGATAGACTTGGGGCAAAAATCTAATCCGACATGAGAGAGAGACTTGGGCGAATCAGTCAGGATAGGAGAGGGAGAGGCTAGGGACGAGAGTCATGCATGATCAGAGAGAGAGGCTTAGGACGAGAGTCACACAGAAGAGGAGAGGGAGGCTTGGGACGAGAGTCATAGAAGACAGGAGAGACATGGGACGTGAGTCAGGTTGGACAGGAGAGGGAGGCTTAGGATGAGACTCAGGCACGACAGGAGAGAGGAGCATGGGAAGAGATTCAGGCAGGACAGGAGAGAGAGGCTTGGCACGAGAGTCAGGCAGGACAGGAGAGAGAAGCTTGGGACGAAAATAAGGAAGACATGAGAGGGAGGCTTGGGACGAGAGTCATGCCGGAGAGGACAGAGAAGTTTGGGAAGAGAGTTAGATAGGACAGGAGAGAGAGTCTTGGGACGAGATTCAGGCAGTAGAGGAGAGAGAGGCCTGCAACGAGAGTCAGGCATGACCAGAGAGACCCTTAGGACGAGAGTCAGGCAAAACAGGAGAGGGAGGCTTGGGACGAGAGTGAGGCAGGACAGGAGAGAGAGGCTTGCGACGAGAGTTAGTTAAGACAGGAGAAAGATTCTTGTGACGAGAGTCAGACAGGGCAGTGTAGACAGGCTTTTGTGGAGAGTCATGCCGGAGAGATTAGAGAGAATTAGGACGAGTCAGGTCGGACAGGAGGGATAGACTTGGGGCAAGAATCTAATCGGACAGGAGAGACAGGACTTGGACGAGAGTCAATCAGGACAGGAGAGAGAGAGAGAGAGAGAGAGAGAGAGAGAGAGAGAGAGAGAGAGAGAGAGAGAGAGAGAGAGAGAGAGAGAGAGAGAGAGAGAGAGAGAGAGAGAGAGAGAGAGAGAGAGAGAGAGAGAGAGAGAGAGAGAGAGGAGAGAGAGAGAGAGAGAGAGAGAGAGAGAGAGAGAGAGAGAGAGAGAGAGAGAGAGAGAGAGAGAGAGAGACATTTGGGAGGAGAGTCAGATAGTGTAGGAGAGAGAGGCTTGCGAGGAAAGTCATGCCAGAGACGTTAGAGAGGCTTAGGAGGAAAGTTACGTCGGAGAGGAGAGGTAGACTTGGGGCAAGAATCTAACCGGACAGGAGAGAGAGCCTTGGGACGAGAGTTAGATAAGACAGGAGAGATATTCTTGTGACGAGAGTCAGACAGGGCAGTGTAGACATTCTTGTGAGGAGAATGATGCCGGAGAGATTAGAGAGGCTTAGGACGAGAGTCAGGTCGGACAGGAGGGATAGACTTGGGGCAAGAATCTAATCGGACAGGAGAGACAGGATTTGGACGAGAGTCAATCAGGACAGGAGAGAGAGAGAGAGAGAGAGAGAGAGAGAGAGAGAGAGAGAGAGAGAGAGAGAGAGAGAGAGAGAGAGAGAGAGAGAGAGAGAGAGAGAGAGAGAGAGAGAGAGAGAGAGAGAGAGAGATGAGAGAGAGAGAGAGAGAGAGAGAGAGGAGAGAGAGAGAGAGGAGAGAGAGAGAGAGAGAGAGAGAGAGAGAGAGAGAGAGAGAGAGAGAGAGAGAGGTTTGGGAGGAGAGTCAGATAGGTAGGAGAGAGAGGCTTACGAGGAAAGTCATGCAGAGACGTTAGAGAGGCTTAGGAGGAAAGTTACGTCGGCGAGGAGAGGTAGACTTGGGGCGAGAATCTAACCGGACAGGAGAGAGAGGCCTGGGCGAGAGTATGTCAGGACAGGAGAGAGAGGCTCGAGACTAGAGTCAGGCATGACCGGAGAGAGAGGCTTAGGACGAGAGTCAGGCAGAAGAGGAGAGGGAGGCTTGGGACGAGAGTCATAGAAGACAGGAGAGAGAGACAAGTGACGGAAGTCAGGCTGGACAGGAGAAAGAGGCTTGAGACGAAAATCAGGCAAGACATAAGTGGGAGGCTTGGGACGAGATTCAGGCAGGAAGGATAGAGAGGCTTTGGACGAGAGTTAGATAGGATAGGAGAGAGAGTCTTGGGACGAGACTCAGGCAGTAGAGGAGAGAGAGGCTTTGGACGAGAGTCAGGCATGACCCGAGATAGGGGCTTGGAAGAGAGTCGGGCAAAACCGGAGAGGGAGGCTTGGGACAAGAGTCAGGCAAGCAGGAGAGAGAGGCTTGGGACGAGAGTTAGATAGGACAGGAGAGACAGGCTTGGGATGAGAGTCAGACAGGGCAGGAGAGAGAGGCTTGCGAGGAGAGTCTGCTAGAGAGGTTATAGAGGCTTAAGAGGAGAGTTACGTCGGATAGGAGAGATAGACTTGTGGCAAAAATCTAACCCGACATGAGAGAGAGACTTGCGAATCATTCAGGATAGGAGAGAGAGAGAGGCTAGGGACGAGAGTCATGCATGACCGGAGAGAGAGGCTTAGGACGAGAGTCACACAGAAGAGGAGAGGGAGGCTTGGGACGAAAGTCATAGAGGACAGGAGAGAGAGACACGGGACGTGAGTCAGGCTGGACAGGAGAGGGAGGCTTAGGACGAGACTCAGGCACGATAGGAGAGAGGAGCATGGGAAGAGATTCAGGCAAGACAGGAGAGAGTGGCTTGGCACGAGAGTAATGCAGGACAGGAGAGAGAAGCTTGGGACGAAAATAAGGGAAGACATGAGAGGGAGGCTTGGTGCGAGAGTCATGCCGTAGAGGACAGAGAAGTTTGGGACGAGAGTTAGATAGGACAGCAGAGAGAGTCTTGGGACGAGATTCAGGCAGTAGAGGAGAGAGAGGCTTAGGACGAGAGTCAGGCATAACCAGAGAGAACCTTAGGACGAGAGTCAGGCAAAACAGGTGAGGAAGACTTGGGACGAGAGTGAGGCAGGACAGGAGAGAGAGGCTTGGGACGAGAGTTAGATAAGACAGAAGAGAGATTCTTGTGACGAGAGTCAGACAGGGTAGTGTAGACAGGCTTGTGAGGAGAGTGATGCCGGAGAGATTAGAGAGGCTTAGGACGAGAGTCAGGTCGGACAGGAGGGATAGACTTGGGGCAAGAATCTAATCTTACAGGAGAGACAGGATTTGGACGAGAGTCAATCAGGACAGGAGAGAGAGAGAGAGAGAGAGAGAGAGAGAGAGAGAGAGAGAGAGAGAGAGAGAGAGAGAGAGAGAGAGAGAGAGAGAGAGAGAGAGAGAGAGAGAGAGAGAGAGAGAGAGAGAGAGAGAGAGAGAGAGAGAGAGAGAGAGAGAGAGAGAGAGAGAGAGAGAGACATTTGGGAGGAGAGTCAGATAGTGTAGGAGAGAGAGGCTTGCGAGGAAAGTCATGCCAGAGACGTTAGAGAGGCTTAGGAGGAAAGTTACGTCGGAGAGGAGAGGTAGACTTGGGGCAAGAATCTAACCGGACAGGAGAGAGAGCCTTGGGACGAGAGTTAGATAAGACAGGAGAGATATTCTTGTGACGAGAGTCAGACAGGGCAGTGTAGACATTCTTGTGAGGAGAATGATGCCGGAGAGATTAGAGAGGCTTAGGACGAGAGTCAGGTCGGACAGGAGGGATAGACTTGGGGCAAGAATCTAATCGGACAGGAGAGACAGGATTTGGACGAGAGTCAATCAGGACAGGAGAGAGAGAGAGAGAGAGAGAGAGAGAGAGAGAGAGAGAGAGAGAGAGAGAGAGAGAGAGAGAGAGAGAGAGAGAGAGAGAGAGAGAGAGAGAGAGAGAGAGAGAGAGAGAGAGAGAGAGAGAGAGAGAGAGAGAGAGAGAGAGAGAGAGAGAGAGAGAGAGAGAGAGAGAGAGAGAGAGAGAGAGAGAGAGAGAGAGAGAGAGAGAGAGAGAGGTTTGGGAGGAGAGTCAGATAGGGTAGGAGAGAGAGGCTTACGAGGAAAGTCATGCCAGAGACGTTAGAGAGGCTTAGGAGGAAAGTTACGTCGGCGAGGAGAGGTAGACTTGGGGCGAGAATCTAACCGGACAGGAGAGAGAGGCCTGGGCGAGAGTATGTCAGGACAGGAGAGAGAGGCTCGAGACTAGAGTCAGGCATGACCGGAGAGAGAGGCTTAGGACGAGAGTCAGGCAGAAGAGGAGAGGGAGGCTTGGGACGAGAGTCATAGAAGACAGGAGAGAGAGACAAGTGACGGAAGTCAGGCTGGACAGGAGAAAGAGGCTTGAGACGAAAATCAGGCAAGACATAAGTGGGAGGCTTGGGACGAGATTCAGGCAGGAGAGGATAGAGAGGCTTTGGACGAGAGTTAGATAGGATAGGAGAGAGAGTCTTGGGACGAGACTCAGGCAGTAGAGGAGAGAGAGGCTTTGGACGAGAGTCAGGCATGACCCGAGATAGGGGCTTGGGAAGAGAGTCGGGCAAAACCGGAGAGGGAGGCTTGGGACAAGAGTCAGGCAAGCAGGAGAGAGAGGCTTGGGACGAGAGTTAGATAGGACAGGAGAGACAGGCTTGGGATGAGAGTCAGACAGGGCAGGAGAGAGAGGCTTGCGAGGAGAGTCTGCTAGAGAGGTTATAGAGGCTTAAGAGGAGAGTTACGTCGGATAGGAGAGATAGACTTGTGGCAAAAATCTAACCCGACATGAGAGAGAGACTTGCGAATCATTCAGGATAGGAGAGAGAGAGAG
Source organism: Panulirus ornatus (assembly GCF_036320965.1). NCBI lineage: Eukaryota > Metazoa > Arthropoda > Malacostraca > Decapoda > Palinuridae > Panulirus > Panulirus ornatus. Next base: position 76,402,466 of record NC_092234.1, read on the forward strand.
GCTAGGGACGAGAGTCATGCATGACCGGAGAGAGAGGCTTAGGACGAGAGTCACACAGAAGAGGAGAGGGAGGCTTGGGACGAAAGTCATAGAGGACAGGAGAGAGAGACACGGGACGTGAGTCAGGCTGGACAGGAGAGGGAGGCTTAGGACGAGACTCAGGCACGATAGGAGAGAGGAGCATGGGAAGAGATTCAGGCAAGACAGGAGAGAGTGGCTTGGCACGAGAGTAATGCAGGACAGGAGAGAGAAGCTTGGGACGAAAATAAGGGAAGACATGAGAGGGAGGCTTGGTGCGAGAGTCATGCCGTAGAGGACAGAGAAGTTTGGGACGAGAGTTAGATAGGACAGCAGAGAGAGTCTTGGGACGAGATTCAGGCAGTAGAGGAGAGAGAGGCTTAGGACGAGAGTCAGGCATAACCAGAGAGAACCTTAGGACGAGAGTCAGGCAAAACAGGTGAGGAAGACTTGGGACGAGAGTGAGGCAGGACAGGAGAGAGAGGCTTGGGACGAGAGTTAGATAAGACAGAAGAGAGATTCTTGTGACGAGAGTCAGACAGGGTAGTGTAGACAGGCTTGTGAGGAGAGTGATGCCGGAGAGATTAGAGAGGCTTAGGACGAGAGTCAGGTCGGACAGGAGGGATAGACTTGGGGCAAGAATCTAATCTTACAGGAGAGACAGGATTTGGACGAGAGTCAATCAGGACAGGAGAGAGAGAGAGAGAGAGAGAGAGAGAGAGAGAGAGAGAGAGAGAGAGAGAGAGAGAGAGAGAGAGAGAGAGAGAGAGAGAGAGAGAGAGAGAGAGAGAGAGAGAGAGAGAGAGAGAGAGAGAGAGAGAGAGAGAGAGAGAGAGAGAGAGAGAGAGAGAGAGAGAGAGAGAGAGAGAGAGAGAGAGAGAGAGAGAGAGAGAGAGAGAGAGAGAGAGAGAGAGAGAGAGAGAGAGAGAGAGAGAGAGAGAGAGAGAGAGAGTTTGGGAGGAGAGTCAGATAGTGTAGGAGAGAGAGGCTTACGAGGAAAGTCATGCCAGAGACGTTAGAGAGGCTTAGGAGGAAAGTTACGTCGGCGAGGAGAGGTAGACTTGGGGCGAGAATCTAACCGGACAGGAGAGAGAGGCCTTGGGCGAGAGTCTGTCAGGGACAGGAGAGAGAGGCTCGAGACTAGAGTCAGGCATGACCGGAGAGAGAGGCTTAGGACGAGAGTCAGGCAGAAGAGGAGAGGGAGGCTTGGGACGAGAGTCATAGAAGACAGGAGAGAGAGACAAGTGACAGGAGTCAGGCTGGACAGGAGAGAGGCTTGAGAAGAACATCAGGCAAGACATGAGTGGGAGGCTTGGGACGAGATTCAGGCAGGACAGGATAGAGAGGCTTTGGACGAGAGTTAGATAGGATAGGAGAGAGAGTCTTGGGACTAGACTCAGGCAGTAGAGGAGAGAGAGGCTTTGGACGAGAGTCAGGCATGACCCGAGATAGGGGCTTGGGAAGAGAGTCTGGCCAAAACAGGAGAGGGAGGCTTGGGACAAGAGTCAGGCAAGCAGGAGAGAGAGGCTTGGGACGAGAGTTAGATAGGACAGGAGAGACAGGCTTGGGATGAGAGTCAGACAGGGCAGGAGAGAGAGGTAACCGGACAGGAGGGGAGAGGCCTGGGCGAGAGTTGTGCAGGACAGGGAGAGAGGCTCGGACTAGAGTCAGGCATGACGGAGAGAGAGGCTTAGACGAGAGTCAGAGAAGAGGAGAGGGAGGCTTGGGGCGAGGGGTCATGAAGACAGGAGAGAGAGAGACAAGTGACGGAAGTCAGGCTGGACAGGAGAAAGAGGCTTGAGGACGAAAATCAGGCAAGACATAAGTGGGAGGGGTTGGACGGATTCAGCAGGAGAGGATAGAGAGGCTTTGGACGAGAGTTAGATAGGTAGGAGAGGTTCTTGGGACGAGACTTTAGGCAGTTAGAGGAGAGAGAGGGCTTTTGGGCGAGAGTCAGGGATGACCGAGATAGGGGCTTGGGAAGAGAGTCGGGCAAAACCGGAGAGGGAGGCTTGGGACAAGAGTCAGGCAAGCAGGAGAGAGAGGCTTGGGACGAGAGTTAGATAGGACAGGAGAGACAGGCTTGGGATGAGAGTCAGACAGGGCAGGAGAGAGAGGCTTGCGAGGAGAGTCTGCTAGAGAGGTTATAGAGGCTTAAGAGGAGAGTTACGTCGGATAGGAGAGATAGACTTGTGGCAAAAATCTAACCCGACATGAGAGAGAGACTTGCGAATCATTCAGGATAGGAGAGAGAGAGAGGCTAGGGACGAGAGTCATGCATGACCGGAGAGAGAGGCTTAGGACGAGAGTCACACAGAAGAGGAGAGGGAGGCTTGGGACGAAAGTCATAGAGGACAGGAGAGAGAGACACGGGACGTGAGTCAGGCTGGACAGGAGAGGGAGGCTTAGGACGAGACTCAGGCACGATAGGAGAGAGGAGCATGGGAAGAGATTCAGGCAAGACAGGAGAGAGTGGCTTGGCACGAGAGTAATGCAGGACAGGAGAGAGAAGCTTGGGACGAAAATAAGGGAAGACATGAGAGGGAGGCTTGGTGCGAGAGTCATGCCGTAGAGGACAGAGAAGTTTGGGACGAGAGTTAGATAGGACAGCAGAGAGAGTCTTGGGACGAGATTCAGGCAGTAGAGGAGAGAGAGGCTTAGGACGAGAGTCAGGCATAACCAGAGAGAACCTTAGGACGAGAGTCAGGCAAAACAGGTGAGGAAGACTTGGGACGAGAGTGAGGCAGGACAGGAGAGAGAGGCTTGGGACGAGAGTTAGATAAGACAGAAGAGAGATTCTTGTGACGAGAGTCAGACAGGGTAGTGTAGACAGGCTTGTGAGGAGAGTGATGCCGGAGAGATTAGAGAGGCTTAGGACGAGAGTCAGGTCGGACAGGAGGGATAGACTTGGGGCAAGAATCTAATCTTACAGGAGAGACAGGATTTGGACGAGAGTCAATCAGGACAGGAGAGAGAGAGAGAGAGAGAGAGAGAGAGAGAGAGAGAGAGAGAGAGAGAGAGAGAGAGAGAGAGAGAGAGAGAGAGAGAGAGAGAGAGAGAGAGAGAGAGAGAGAGAGAGAGAGAGAGATGAGAGAGAGAGAGAGAGAGAGAGAGAGAGAGAGAGAGAGAGAGAGAGAGAGAGAGAGAGAGAGAGAGAGAGAGAGAGAGGCTTGGGACGAGAGTCAGGGTAGACAAGAGAGAGAGTCTTAGGACGAGAGTCAGGCAGGATAGGAGAGAGTGGCTTGGGACGAGAGTCAGGCAGGATAGGAGAGAGAGGCTTGGGACTAGAGTCAGACAGGACAGGGGAAAGATGCTTGAGACGAGATTCTAGCAATACGGGAGAAAGAGGCTTGGGACGTGAGTCAGGCATGACATGAGAGGGAGGCTTGGGATGAGACTCATGCCGGAGAGGACAGAGAATCTTTGGACGAGAGTCAGGTCGGACAGGAGAGATACACCTGGGTTAAGAGTCAGGATGGAAAAGAGAAATGGGCCTAGGACGATATCCAATCAGGGAAGGAGAGAGAGGCTTGGGACGAGAGTCAGAGAGTACAAGACAGAGAGGCTTGGGACGATAGTCAAGCAGAACAGAAGAGAGACGCTCGGGAGGAGAGTCATGCCGGAGAGGATATAGAGGCTTAGGACGAGAGTCAGGTTTGACAGGAGAGATAGACTTGGGGCTAGAGTCTGACCGGACAGGAGAGAGAGGCTTGGGACGAGATTCAGGAAGGACATGAGAGGGAGGCTTGGGACGAGAGTTAGGCCGGAGAAAATTGAGAGGCTTAGGACAAGAGTCAAGTCGGACTGGACTTGGGACGAAAGTCATAGAAGACAGAAGAGAGAGGCATGGGACGAGAGTCAGGATTGACAGGAGAGAGAGGCTTGGGACGAGACTCAGTCACGACAGGAGAGAGAGGCTTGGGACGAGACTCAGGCACGACAGGAGAGAGAGGCTTGGGACCAAGGTCAGGCAGGAAAGAGACAGGCTTGGGACGAGAGTCAGGCTTAAAAGAAAAGTAAAGTCTGGGACGAGAGTAAGGCAGGACAGGAGAGTGAGGCTTGAGACGAGAGTCAGGCAGGGCAGGAGAGAAAGGCTTGGGAAGAAAGTGAGGCGGGAGAGGATATTGAGGCTTGGGACGAGAGTCAGGTAAGATAGGAGAGAGAGGATTGGGAGGAGAATCAGGCAGGAGAGGCGAGAGATGCTTGCGACGAGAGTCAGATAGGTCAGAAGAGCGAGGCTTGGGACGAGAGTCAGCCACGACAGCACAAAGAGAATTTGGACGTTAGTCAGGCAGGAGAGGAGAGAGAGGTTTGGGACGAGAGTCGGGGGGGATTTAAAAGTGAAGTCTTGGGCGAGCGTCAGATAGGACAGGAGAGAGAGGCTTTGGACGAGAGTGTGCCAGGAGAGGAAAAAGAGGCCTGGGACGAGAGTCAGGCTGGAATGAAGAGAGAGGCTTGAGCCGAGAGTCAGCAGGACACGAGAGAGAGGTTTGGAACAAGAGTAAGAGGTGACAGGGGAGAAAGCTTGGGACGAGAGTCAGGCAAGGCAGGAGGCAGAGGCTTGGGACGAGAGTCAGGCAAGACAAGACAGAGAGGTTTGGGACAAGAGTCAGGTAGGACAGGAGAGAAAGGCTTGGGCCGAGAGTCAGGCAGGACTGGAGAGAGAGGCTTGGGAAGAGAGTCAGGTGGGAAAGAAAAGTGAAGTCTGGGGAGAGAGTCAGGACGGAGAGGAGAGATAAAGGATTGGGACGAGAGTCAGGCAGGACAGGAGAGAGAGACTTGGGACCAGAATCAAGTTGTACAGTAGAGAGAGGCTTGTGACGAGAGTTAGACTGGACAGGAGAGAGACGCTTGGATCGAGAGTCAGGCAAGACAAGAGAGAGAGGCTTGGGACGAAAGTCAGGCAGGGCAGGAGGGAGAGTCCTGGGACGAGAGTCAGGCAGGACAGGAGAGAAACACTTGGTACGATATTCAGGCGGGAAAGAAAAGTGAAGTCTGGGGCGAGTGTCAGGCAGGAGAAGAAAGAGAGTCTTGTGAGGAGTGTCAGGCATGACAGGAGAGAGAGGCTTGGGACGATAGTCAGGCTGGACAGGAGAGGGGCTTGGGAGGAGAGTCAGGCAGGACAGGAAGGAGAGGCTTGGGACGAGAGTCAAGCAGGACAAGACAAATAGGCTTGGGAAGAGAGTCAGGTAGGAGAGGAGGGAGAGGCTTGGGACGAGAGTCAGGAGGACAGGAGAGAGAGGTCTGGGAGGAGAGACAGACAGAACAGGGGAGAGAGGCTTGGGACGAGAATCAAGTAGGGCAGGAGAGGGAAGCTTGGGACGAGAGTTAGCCCGGAGAGCATAGAGAGGCTTAGTACAAGAGTCAAGTCGGACAGGAAATACAGCCTTGGGGCAAGAGTCTCACCTGACAGGAGAAAGAGGCTTGGGACGAGAGACAGGCAGAACATGAGAGAGAGGCTTGGAGAGAGAGTCAAGCAGGACAGGAGTGGTAGGCTGTGGAGGAAAGTCAGGCAGGAGAGGAGAGAGAGGCTTGGGACGAGAGTTAGATAGGACAGGAGAGACAGGCTTGGGAGGAGAGTCAGATAGGGCAGGAGAGAGAGGCTTACGAGGAGGGTCACGCCAGAGACATTAGGGAGGCTTAGGGAGAGAGTTACGTCGGAGAGGAGAGATAGACTTTGGGCAAGAATCTAACCGGACAGGAGAAAGAGTCTTGGGCGAGAGTCAGTCAGGACAGGAGAGAGAGAGGCTAGCGATGAGAGTCAGGCATGACCGGGGAGAATGTTTTAGGACGAGAGTCAGTCAGGACAGGAGAGAGAGAGGCTAGCGACGAGAGTCAGGCATGACCGGGGAGAATGATATAGGACGAGAGTCAGGCAGAAGAGGAATGGGGGGCTTGGAACGAGAGTCATACAAGACAGGAGAGAGAGACATGGGACAAGAGACAGGCTGGACAGGAGAGAGAGGCTCAGGACGAGACTCAGGCACGACAGGAGAGAGAGGCTTGGGACGAGAGACAGGCAGGACAGGAGAGAGTGGCTTAGGAAGAGAGTCAGGCAGGGCAGGAGAGGGAGGCTTGGGACGAGAGTCAGTCAGGACAGGAGAGAGAGGCTTGGGACGAGAGTTAGATAGGACAGGAGGGACAGGCTTGTGAGGAGAGTCAGATAGGGCAGGAGAGAGAGGCTTGCGAGGAAAGTTATGCCAGAGAGGTTAGAGAGGCTTAGGACGAGAGTTACGTCGGAGAGGAAAGATAGACTTGGGGTAAGAATCTAACCGGGCAGGAGAGAGAGGCTTGGGCGAGAGTCAGTCTGGACAGGAGAGAGAGAGGCTTGGGACGAGAGTCAGGCATGACCGGAGACAGAGGCTTAGGACGAGCGTCAGGCAGAACAGGAGAGGGAGGCTTGGGACGAGAGTCATAGAAGACAGGAGAGAGAGACCTGTGAAGGGTTTCAGGCTGGACAGGAGAGAGAGGCTTGGGACGAGACTCAGGCACGACTGGAGAGAGAGGCTTGGGACGATATTCAGGCAGGACAGGAGAGAGAGGCTTGGCACGAGAGTCAGGCAGGACAGGAGAGAGAGGCTTGGGACAAAAATCAGGCAAGACATGAGAGGGAGGCTTGGGACGAGAGTCATGCCGGAGAGGACAGAGAGGCTTGGGACGAGAGTTATATAAGATAGGAGAGAGAGTCTTGGGACGAGAGTCAGGCAGTAGAGGAGAGAGAGATGCTTGGAAGCAGGGTCAGGCATGACCGGAGAGAGAGGTTTAGGACGAGAGTCAGGCAAAACAGGAGAGGGAGGCTTAGGACGAGAGTCAAGCAGGACAGGAGAGAGAGGCTTGGGACCAGAGTTAGTACAGGAAAGACAGGCTTGGGAGGAGAGTCAGGCAGGGCAGGAGAGAGAGGCTTGCGAGGAGAGTCATGCCAGAGAGGTTAGAGAGGCTTAGGAGGAGAGTTACGTCGGATAGGAGAGATAGACTTGGGGCAAGAATCTAACCGGACAGGAGAGAGAGGCTTGGGCGAGAGTCAGATATGGACAGGAGAGATAGAGGCAAGGGACTAGAGTCAGGCATGACCGGAGAGAGAGGCTTAGGACGAGAGTCAGGCAGAAGAGGAGAGGGAGGCTTGTGACGAGAGTCATACAAGACAGGAGAGAGAAACATAGGACAGGAGTCAGGCTGGACAGGAGAGAGAGGCTTGGGACGAGACTCAGGCACGACAGGAGAGAGAGGCTTGGGAAGAGATTAAGGCACTACAGGAGAGAGAGGCTTGGCACGAGAGTCTGGCAGGACAGGAGAGAGAGGTTTGTGAGGAAAATCAGGCAAGACATGAATAGGCTTGGGACGAGAGTCATGCCGGAGAGGACAGAGAGGCTTGGGATGAGAGTTAGATAGGACAGGAGAGAGAATCTTGGGACGAGAGTCAGGCAGTAGAGGAGAGAGAGGCTTTGGACGAGAGTCAGGCATGACCGGAGAGAGAGGCTTAGGATGAGATTCAGGGAAAACAGGAGACGGAGGCTTGGGACGAGAGTCAGGCAGGACAGGAGAGAGAGGCTTGGGACGAGAGTTAGATAAGACAGGAGAGAAAGTCTTGGGACAAGAGTCAGACAGGGCAGGATAGAGAGCCTTGCGAGGAGAGTCATGTCGAAGAGATTAGAGAAGCTTAGGACGAGAATCTGGTCGGAGAGTAGGGATAGAATTGGTGCAAGAATCTAATCAGACAGGAGAGAGAGGCTTTGGACGAGAGTCAGTCAGGACAGGAGAGAGAGAGAGATAGAGGCTTGGGACGAGAGTCAGGCTAGACAGGAGAGAGAGGCTTGGGACGAGAGGCAGGCAGGATAGGATAGAGTGGCTTGGGACGAGAGTCATGCAGGATAGGAGAGAGAGGCTTAGGACTAGAGTCAGGCTGTACAGGAGAGAGAAGCTTGGGACGAGAGTCAGGCATGATAGTAGAGGGAGGCTTGGGAGTAGAGTCAGACAGGACAGGGGAGAGATGCTTGAGACGAGATTATTGCAATACGGAGAAAGAGGCTTTGGACGTGAGTCAGCCATGACATGAGAGGGAGGCTTGGGACGAGTCATGAAGGAGAGGAGAGAGAACATTAGGACAAGAGTCAGTCCGGCAAGGAGAGATACACCTGCGTTAAGAGTCAGGATGGAAAAGAGAGATAGGCCTAGAACGATATCCAGGCAGGAAAGGAGAGAGAGTCTTGGGACGAGAGTCAGAGAGGACAGGACAGAGAGGCTTGGGACGATTGTCAGGCAGAGCAGGAGAGAGATGCAAGAGACGAGAGTCATGCCGGAGAGGATGTAGAGGCTTAGGACGAGAGTCAGTTTGGACAGGAGAGATAGACTTGGGGCCTGATTCTGACCGGACAGGAGATTGAGGCTTAGGACGAGAGTCAGGCAGGACATGAGAGAGAGGCTTAGGACGAGAGTCATAAAAGACAGGAGAGAGAGGCATGGGACGAAAGTCAGGCTGGACAGGAGTGAGAGGCTTGGTACGAGACTCAGGCACGACAAGAGAAAGAGAGGCTTTGGACGAAGGTAAGGCAGGAAAGGAAAGAGAGGCTTGGGATGAGAGTCAAGCTTGAAAGAAAAGTGAAGTCTTGGGCGAGAGTCAGGCAGGACAGGAGAGAGAGGCGTGTTACGAGAGTCCGGCAGGACAGGAGAAAGATGTTTGCGACGAGAATCAGGCTGGAATGGAGAAGGAGGATTTGGGCAAGAGTCAGGCAGGATAGGAGAGAAATGCTTGGGAAGAGACTTAGACAGGACAGGGGAGAGAGGCTTCGGAATGAAGTCAGGCAGGGAAGGAGAAAGAGGCTTGGGACGAGAGCCACCAAACACAGGAGAAAGAGGCTTGGGACATGAGTCAAGGAAGATATGAGATGGCGGCTTGGAACGAGAGTCAGGCAGGAGAGGAGAGAGAGGCTTGGGACGAGAATCAGGCAGGACAGGAGAATGTGGCTTGGGACGAGAGTCAGGCAGGGCAGGAGAGAAATGCTTGGGAAGAAAGTGAGGCAGGACACGATATTGAGGCTTGGGACGAGAGTCAGGTAGGATAGGAGAGAAAGGATTGGGACGAAAATTAGGCAGGAGAGGAGAGAGAGGCTTGGGATGAGAGTCATGTAGGTCAGAAGAGCGAGGCATGGGACGAGAGTCAGATAGGAGAGGACAAAGAGAATTTGGACGTGAGTAATGCAGGAGAGGAGAGAGAGGCTTGGGACGAGAGTCAGTCGGGAAAGAAAAGTGAAATCTGGTGCGAGAGTCAGGTAGGAGAGGAAAGAGAGGTTTTGGACGAGAGTGTGGCATGAGAGGAGAATGAGGCTTGGGACGAGAGTCAGGCTGGAATGAAGAGAGAGGCTTGGGGCGAGAGTCAGCAGGACACGAGAGAGAGGTTTGGGACGAGATTCAGAGGGGAGAGGGGAGAAAGCTTGGGACGAGAGTCAGGCAGGACAGTAGAGGGAGGCTTGGGACGAGAGTCAGGCAAGGCAGGAGAAAGAGTCTTGGGACGAGAGTCAGGCAAGACAAGAGGGAGAGGTTTGGGACAAGAGTCAGGAAGGACTGGAGAGAAAGGCTTGGGACGAAGGTCAGGCAGGACTGGAGAGAGAGGGTTGGGAAGAGAGTCAAGTGGGAAAGAAAAGTGCAGTCTGGGGCGAGACACAGGCAGGAGAGGAGAGATAGAGGCTTGGGACGAGACACAGGCAGGACAGGAGAGTGAGTCTTAGGACGAGAGTCAGGCAGGACGGGAGAGAGAGGCTTCGATCAAGAGTCAGGCTAGACAAGAGAGAGAGGCTTGGGACGAGAGTCGGGCTGGACAGGAGAGAGAGGCTTGGGACGAGAGTCAGACAGGACAGGAGAGACAGGCTTGGGACGAGAGTCATGCAGGACTGTAGAAATAGCCTTGGGAAGAGAGTGTGGTAGGAGAGGAGAGGGAGGCTTGGGACGAGAGTCAGCAGGACAGGAGAGAGAGGTCTGAGAAGAGAATCAGACAGGACAGGGGAGAGAGGCTTGGGACGAGAGACAGGTAGGGCAGGAGTGGGAGGCCTGGTACGAGAATTAGGCAGGGCAGGAGAGAGAGGCTTGGGACGAGACTCAGGCATGACAGGAGAGAGATGCTTGGGACGAAAATCAGGCAGGAAAAGAGAGATGCCTGGGACGAGAGTCAGTCTTGAAAGAAAAGTGAAGTCTTGGGCGAGAGTCAGGCAGGACAGGAGAGAGAGGCTTGGTACAAGAGTCTGGCAGGACACGCGAAAGAGGCTTGGGACGAGAGTCAGGCTTCAATGGAGAGAGAGGATTAGGGCAAGAGTTAGGCAGGATAGGAGAGAAACGCTTGGGAAGAGAGTTAGACAGGACAGGGGGGAGAGGCTTCGGAATAGAGTCAGGCAGGGAAGGAGAAAGAGGCTTGGGACGAGAGCCAGGCAACACAGGAGAAAGAGGCTTTGGACATGAGTCAGGGAAGATATGAGAGGGCGGTTTATGACGAGAGTCAGGCAGGAGAGGAGAGAGAGGCTTGGAACGAGAATCTGGCAGACAGGAGAGTGAGGTTTGGGACCTGAGTCAGGCAGGAGGGGAGAGAGAGGCTTGGGATGAGAATCAATTTGTACAGGAGAGAGAGGCTTGTGACGAGAGTCAGGCAGGACAGGAGACAGAGGCATGGATCGAGAGTCAGGTAAGACAAGAGAGAGAGGCTTGGGACGAGAGTCAGGTTGGACAGGGGAAAGAGGCTTGCGATGAGAGTCAGGCAGAACAGGAGAGAGAGGATTGAGATTAGAGTGAGGTGGGAAAGAAAAGTGAAGTCTGGGGCGAGAGTCAGGCAGGACAGGAGAGAGAGGCTTGGGACGAGAGTCAGGGAGGGCAGGCGAGAGAGGCTTGGGACGAGAGTCATGCTGGATAGGAGAGAAAAACTTGGGACGATATTCAGGCGGGAAAGAAAAGTGAAGTCTGGGGCGAGAGTCAGGCAGCAGAGGAGAGATAGAGGCTTAGGACAAGTGTCAGGTAGGAAATGAGAGAGAGACTTGGGACGAGAATTAAGTTGTACAGGAGAGAGAGGCTTGTGACGAGAGTCAGGCAGGAGAGGAGAGATAGAGGCTTGGGACAAGTGTCAGGTAGGACATGAGAGAGAGACTTGGGACGAGAATTAAGTTGTACAGGAGAGAGAGGCTTGTGACGAGAGACAGGAAGGACAGGAGAGAGACGCTTGGATCGAGTCAGGCAAGACAAGAGAGAGAGGCTTGGGACGAGAGTCAGGCTGGACAGGAGAGAGAGGCTTGCAATAAGAGTTAGGCAGGACAGGAGAGAGATTCTTGAGACGAGAGTCAGGTGGGAAAGAAAAGTGAAGTCTGGGGCGAGAGTCAGGCAGGACAGGAGAGAGAGGCTTGGGACGAGGGTCTGGCAGGACAGGAGAAAATGGCTTGGGACGAGATTCAGGATGGAATGTAGAGAAAGGCTTAGGGCAAGATTCAGGGAGGATAGGAGAGAAAGGCTTGGGAAGAAAGTTAGACAGGACAGGGGAGAGAGGCTTCGGAATAGAGTCAGGCAGGGAAGGAGAAAGAGGCATGGGACGAGAGCCAAGGAAAACAGGAGAAAGAGGCTTGAGACATGAGTCAGGGAAGATATGAGAGGGCGGCTTAGGACGAGAGTCAGGCAGGAGAGGAGAGAGAGGCTTTGGACGAGAATCATGCAGGACAGGAAAGTGAGACTTGGGACCTGAGTCAGGCAGGACATTAGAGAGAGGCTTGGGAAGAGAATCAAGTTGTACAGGAGAGAGAGGCTTTTGACGAGCATCAGGCAGGACAGGAGACAGAGGCTTGGATCGAGCCACGCAAGACAAGAGAGAGAGGGTTGGGACGAGAGTCAGGCTGGACAGGAGAGAGAGGATTGCGATGAGAGCCAGGCAGGATAGGAGAGAGAGGCTTGAGACGAGAGTCAGGTGGGAAAGAAAAGTGAGGTCTGGGGCGAGAGTCAGGCAGGACAGGAGAGAGAGGCTTGGGACGAGAGTCATGCAGGACAGGAGAGTAAGGTTTGGGAAGAGACTCAGACAGGACAGGGGAGAGAGGCTTGGGACGAGAGTCAGGTAGGTCAAGAGAGTAAGGCTTGGGACGAGATTCAGGCCGGAGAGCATAGAAAGGCTTAAGACAATAGTCAAGTCGGACAGGAGAGACAGCTTTGGGGTAGGAGTCTCACCTGACAGGAGAAAGAGGCTTGGGACGAGAGACAGGCAGGACAGGAGAGAGTGGCTTGGGAAGAGAGTCAGGGAGGACAGGAGAGGGAGTCTTGGGACGAGAGTCAGGCGGGACAGGAGTGAGAGGCTTGGGACGAGAATTAGATAGGACAGGAGAGAATGGCTTGGGAGGAGAGTCAGTTAGGGCAGGAGAGAGAGGATTGCGATGAGAGCCAGGCAGGATAGGAGAGAGACGCCTGGGACGAGAGTCAGCAGGACAGGAGAGTAAGGTTTGGGAAGAGACTCAGACAGGACAAGGGAGAGAGGCTTGGGACGAGAGTCAGGTAGGTCAAGAGAGTAAGGCTTGGGACGAGATTCAGGCCGGAGAGCATAGAAAAGCTTAAGACAATAGTCAAGTCGGACAGGAGAGACAGCTTTGGGGTAGGAGTCTCACCTGACAGGAGAAAGAGGCTTGGGACGAGAGACAGGCAGGACAGGAGAGAGTGGCTTGGGAAGAGAGTCAGGGAGGACAGGAGAGGGAGTCTTGGGACGAGAGTCAGGCGGGACAGGAGTGAGAGGCTTGGGACGAGAATTAGATAGGACAGGAGAGAAAGGCTTGGGAGGAGAGTCAGTTAGGGCAGGAGAGAGAGGCTTGCGAGGAGAGACATGCCAGAAAGGTTATAGTGGCTTAGGACGAGAGTTACGTCGGAGAGGAGAGATCGACTTGGGGCAAGAATCTAACCGGACAGGAGAAAGTGGCTTGGGCGAGAGTCAGTCTGGACAGGAGAGAGAGAGGCTAGGGACGAGAGTCAGGCATGACCGGAGAGACAGGCTTAGGACGAGTTTCAGGCATAAGCGGAGAGGGAGGCTTGGGACGAGAGTCATAGAAGACAGGAGAGAGAGACATGTGACGGGAGTCAGGCTGGACAAGTGAGAGAGGCTTAGTACGAGACTCAGGCACGAAAGGAGAGAGAGTCTTGGGACGATATTCAGGAAGGACAGGAGAGTGAGGCTTGGCACGAGAGTCAGGCAGGACAGGAGAGAGAGGCTTAGGATGAGAATCAGGCAAGACATGAGACTGAGGCTTGGGACGAGAGTCATGCCGGAAAGAACAGAGAGGCGTGGGACGAGAGTTAGATAGGACAGGAGAGACAGGCTTCGGAAGAGAGTCAGACAGGGCAGGAGAGAGAGGCTTGCGATGAGAGTCATGCCAGAGAGGTTAGAGAGGCTTAGGAGGAGAGTTACGTCGGATAGGAGAGATAGACTTGGGGCAAGAATCTAACCGGACAGGAGAGAGAGGCTTGGGCGAGAGTCAGTCAAGATAGGAGAGAGAGAGGCTAGGGACGAGAGTCAAGCATGACCGGATAGAAAGGCTTAGGACAAGAGTCAGGCAGAAGAGGAGAGGGAGGCTTGGGACGAGAGGAGAGTCATAGAAGACAGGAGAGAGAGAAATGGGACGTGAGTCAGGCTGGACAGGACAGAGTGGCTTAGGAAGAGGCTCATGCACGACAGGAGAGAGAGGCTTGGGAAGAGATTCAGGCGGAACAGGAGAGAGAGGCTTGGGACGAAATTCAGGCAAGACATGAGAGGGAGGCTTGGGACGAGAGTCATGCCGGAAAGGACAGAGAGGTTTGGGCCGAGAGTTTGATAGGACAGGAAAGAGAATCTTGGGACGAGAGTCAGGCAGTGGAGGAGAGAGAGGCTTTTGACGAGAGTCAGGCATGACGGAGAAAGAGACTTAGGACGAGGGTCAGGCAAAACAGGAGAGGGAGGCTTGGGACGAGAGTCAGGCAGGACAGGAGAGATAGGCATGGGAAGAGAGTTAGATAAGACAGGAGAGAGATTTTTGGGACGATAGTCAGTCATGGCAGGGTAGAGAGGCCTGCGAGGAGAGTCATGCCGGAGAGATTAGAGAGGCTTAGGACTAGAGTCAAGTCGGACAGGAGGGATAGACTTATACAAGAATATATAGGACAGGAGAGAGAGGCTTTGAACGAGAATCAGTCAGGACAGATGAGAGAGAGGCTTGGGACGAGATTCAGAGAGAGAGAGAGAGAGAGAGAGAGAGAGAGAGAGAGAGAGAGAGAGAGAGAGAGTGAGAGAGAGAGAGAGAGAGAGAGAGAGAGAGAGAGAGGCTTGGGACGAGAGTCAGGCTAGACAGGAGAGAGAGAGAGAGAGAGAGAGGCTTGGGACGAGAGTCAGGCTAGACAGGAGAGGCTTGGGACGAGAGTAGGGCAGGACAGGAGTGAGTGGCTTGGGACGAGAGTCAGGCAGGACAGGAGAGAGAGGCTTAGGACTAGAGTCAGGCTGAACAGGAGAGAGAGGCTTAGGACGAGAGTCAGGCAGGATAGGAGAGAGAGGCTTGGGACTAGAATCAGACAGGACAGGGGAAAGATGCTTGAGACGAGATTCTACTAATGCGGGAGAAAGAGGCTTTGGACGTGAGTCAGGCATGACATGAGAGGGAGTCTTGGTACGAGAGTCATGCCGGAGAAGACAGATAATCTTTGGACGAGAGTAAGGTCGGACAGGAGAGATACACATGGGTTAAGAGTCAGGATGGAGAAAAGAGATGGGCATAGGACGATCTCCAGGCAGGGAAGGAGAGAGAGGCTTGGGACGAGAGTCAGAGAGGACAAGACAGAAAGGCTTGTGACGATTTTCAAGCAGAACAGGAGAGAGAGACTCGAGACGAGAGTCATGCCGGAGAGGATATAGAGGCTTAGGACGAGAGTCTGGTTGGAAAGGAGAGATAGACTTTGGGCTAGAGTCTGACCGGACAGGAGAAAAAGGCTTGGGACGAGAGTCAGGAAGGACATGAGAGAAAGGCTTAGGACGAGAGTCATAGAAGACAGAAGAGAGAGGCATGGGACAAGAGTCAGGCTGGAGAGGAGAGAGAGGCTTGTGACGAGACTCAGACACGACAAGAGAGAGAGGCTTGGGACGAAGGTCAGGTAGGAAAGGAGAGAGAGGCTTGGGACGAGAATCAGGCAGGAGAGGAGAGATATGCTTGCGATGAGAGTCAGTTAGGTCAGAAGAGCGAGGCTTGGGACGAGAGTCATGCACGACAGGACAAAGAGAATTTGGACGAGAGTCAGAGAAGAGAGGAGAGAGACGCTTGAGACGAGAGTCAGGGGGGAAAGAAAAGTGAAGTCTGGGGCGAGAGCCAGGTAGGACAGGAGAGAGAGGCTTTGGACGAGATTGTGGCAGGAGAGGAGAAAGAGGCTTGGGACGAGAGTCAGGCTGGAATGAAGAGAGTCTTGGGGCGAGAGTCAGCAGGACACGAGAGAGAGGTTTGGGACAAGAGTCAGGTAGGACAGGAGAGAAAGGCTTGGGCCGAAGGTCAGGCAGGACTGGAGAGAGAGGCTTGGGAAGAGAGTCAGGTGGGAAAAAAAAAGTGAAGTCTGGGGCGAGAGTCAGGCCGGAGAGGAGAGATAAAGGCTTGGGACGAGAGTCAGGCAGGACAGGAGAGAGAGACTTGGGACGAGAATCAATATTGTACAGGAGAGAGAGGCCTGCGACGAGAGTCAGGCTGGACAGGAGAGAGACGCTTGGATCGAGAGTCAGGCAAGACAAGAGAGAGAGGCTTAGGACGAGAGTCAAGCTGGACAGGAGAGAGAGGCTTGCGATGAGAGTCAGGCAGGACAGGAGAGAGAGAGGCTTGATACGAGAGTCAGGTAGGAAAGAAAAGTGAAGTCTGGGGCGAGAGTCAGGCAGGACAGGAGAGAGAGGCTTGGGACGAGAGTCGAGCAGGGCAGGAGAGAGAGGCTTCGGACGAGAGTCAGGAAGGACAGGAGAGAAAAACTTGGTACGATATTCAGGCGGGAAAGAAAAGTGGAGTCTGGGTCGAGTGTCAGGCAGGAGAGGAGAGAGACTCTTGTGAGGAGAGTCAGGCATGACAGGAGAGAGAGGCTTAGGACGAGAGTCAGGCTGGACAGGAGAGAGAGGCTTGGGACGAGAGTCAGGCAGGACAGGAGGGAGAGGTTTGGTACGAGAGTCATGCAGGATAGGACAAATAGGCTTGGGAAGAGAGTCAGGTAGGGGAGGAGGGAGAGGCTTGGGAAGAGAGTCAGCAGGACAGAAGAGAGATGTTTTGGAAGAGAGTCAGACAGGACAGGGGAGAGAGGCTTGGGACGAGAATCAGGCACTTCAGTAGAAGGAGGCTTGGGACGAGAGTTAAGCCGGAGAGAATAGAGAGGGTTAGGACAAGAGTCAAGTCGAACTGGCGAGACAGCCTTGGGGCAAGAGTCTCACCTGACAGGAGAAAGAGGCTTGGGACGAGAGACTGGCAGGACAGGGAAGAGAGCCTTGGGAAGAGAGTCAGGCAGGACAGGAGAGGGAGGCTTGGGAGGAAAATCAAGCAGGAGAGGAGAGAGAGGCTTGAGACGAGACCTACGCAGGACAGGAGACAGAGGCTTCGGCCGAAACTCAGGCAGGAGAGGAGAGAGAGACTTGGGACGAGAGTCAGGCTGGATAGGAGAGAGAGTCGAGAAGAGAGTCAGTCAGGACTTGAGAGGGAGGCTTGTGACGATAGTCATGCAGGAGAGGAGAGAGAGGCTTGGACGGAGACTCAGGCAGGAGAGGAGAGAGAGACTTGGGACGAGACTCACGCAGGACAGGAGACAGAGGCTTCGGCCGGGACTCAGGCAGGACAGGAGAGAGAGACTTTGGACGAGAGTCAGGCTGGATAGGAGAGAGGGTCGAGAAGAGAGTCAGTCAGGACTTGAGAGGGAGGCTTGTGACGATAGTCATGCAGGAGAGGAGAGAGAGGCTTGGGACGGAATTCAGGTTGGATAGGTGACAGAGGATTGGTTCGAGAGTCAGGCAAGACAGCAGAGAGTCGCTTGGGACGAGAGTCAGGCAGGACATGAGAGAGAGGCTTGGGACGAGAGTCGTTCAGGACAGGAGAGAGAGGCTTAGGAAAAGAGTGAGGCACGACAGGAGAGAAATGCTTGGGACGAGAGTCAGGCAGGACAGGAGAGAGAGGCTGTCGACAAGAATCAGGCTGGACAAGAGAGAGGGGTTTGGGACGAGAGTCAGGCAGGATAGGAGAGACAGGCTTGGGACTAGAGTCAGACAGGACAGGTGAGAGATGCTTGGGATGAGAGTCAGTACGAGCAGGAGAGAGAGGCTTGGAACGTGAGTAAGGCAAGACATGAGACAGAGTCTTGGGACGAGAGTCTTGAGGGAGAGTATAGTGAGGCTTAGGACGAGAGTTAGGTCGCACGAGAGAGGGAGGCTTAGTACGAGAGTCAGGCGGGAAAGAAAATTGAAGTCTGGGGTTTGTGACGAGACTCAGGCAGGACAGGAGAGAGAGGCTTGGTACAAGAAACAGGCGGGAAAGAAAAGTGAGGTCTGGGGAGAGAATCAGACATGACAGGAGAGAGTGGCTTGTGACGAGAGTCAGGCAGGACAGGAGAGAGAGGCTTGGGACGAGAGTCAGGCCGGAAGGTCGAGAGAGGCTTCGGACGAGAGTCAGGCTGGACATGAGACTGAGGCTTGGGACGAGAGTCAGGAAGCACAGGAGAGGGAGGCTCGGGACGAGAGTAAGTCTCTAAAGGAGAGATGGGGCTGGGGACGAGAGCCAGTTAAGACAGGAGAGAGAGGCTTAGGACGTGAGTCAGAAAGGACAGGATAGAGAGGCTTAGGACGAGAGTCAGGCGGGACAAGAGAGGGTGGCTTGGGACGAGAGTCATTCTGGATAGGCTTGGGAAGAGAATCAGGCAGGACTGGAAAGAGAGGCTCGGGATGAGAATCAGGCTGGATAGCAGAGAGAGGTTTGTTTCGAGAGTCAGTCAAGACATTAGAGAGATGTTTGGGACGAGAGTCAGACAGAACAGGTGAGAAGGGTCCGGGACGAGAGTTAGATAGGACAGTAGAGAGAGGCTTGGGACTAGAGTCAGACAGGGCAGGAGAGTGATGCTTGCGACGAGAGTAATTCCGGGGAGGATAGAGACGCTCAGGACAAGAGTCAGTTCGGACAGGAGTGATACACTTTGTGCAAGAATCTAACCGGACAGAAGAGAGAGGATTTGGACTAGAGTCAGTCAGGACAGGAGAGAGAGAGGCTTAGGACGAGAGTCAGGCAGGATACAAGAGAGAGTCTTGGGCCTAGAGTCAGACAGGACAGGGGAGAGATGCTTGGGACGAGAGTCAGTCAGGACAGGAGAGAGACGTTTTGGACGAGAGTCAGGTAGGGCAGGAGAGAAAGGTTGGGACGAGAATCAGGCAGGACATTATAGAAAGTCGTGGGACAAGAGTCAGGCAGGACAGGAGATAGAGGCTTAGGACGAGAATCAGGCAGGACAGGAGAGAGAGGCTTGAGACGAGAGTAAGGCAGGACAAGAGAGAGATTGACTTAAGACGAGAGTCAGGCAGGACAGGAGATAGAGGCTTGCGACGAGAATGAGGCAGGAGAGGATAGAGAGGCTTGGGAAGAGAGTCAGGCAGGACAGGAGAGAGGCTTAGGACGATAATCAGGCTGGACAGGAGAGAGAGGCTTGGGACGAGAGTCAGGCAGGACAGGAGAGAGGGGCTTGGGACGAGAGTCAGGCCGGAAACTCGAGAAAGGCTTCGGACGAGAGGGCTGGACATGAGAGAGAGGCTTGGGACGAGAGTCAGGAAGCACAGGAGAGGGAGGCTCGGGACGAGAGTCAGTCTCTAAAGGAGAGATGGGGCTAAGGACGAGAGCCAGGTAAGACAGGAGAGAGAGGCTTAGGACGTGAGTCAGAAAGGACAGGATAGAGAGGCTTAGGACGAGAGTCAGGCGGGACAAGAGAGGGTGGCTTGGGACGAGAGTCAGCCTTGACAGTCTTTGCAAGAGAATCAGGCAGGACTGGAAAGAGAGGCTCGGGATGAGAGCCAGGCTGGATAGCAGAGAGAGGTTTGTTTCGAGAGTCAGTCAAGACATTAAAGAGATGTTTGGGGCGAGAGTCAGACAGGACAGGTGAGAGGCATTCGGGACGAGAGTTAGATAGGACAGTCGAGAGAGGCTTGGGACTAGAGTCAGACAGCGAAGGAGAGTGAGGCTTGCGACGAGAGTCATGCCGAAGAAGATAGAGAGGCTCAGGACAAGAGTCAGGTCGGACAGGAGTGATAGACTTTGTGCAATAATCTAACCGGACAGGAGAGAGAGGATTTGGACAAGAGTCAGTCAGGACAGGAGAGAGAGAGGCTTGGGGCGAGAGTCAGGCAGG
This sequence comes from Panulirus ornatus, assembly GCF_036320965.1. Lineage (NCBI taxonomy): Eukaryota > Metazoa > Arthropoda > Malacostraca > Decapoda > Palinuridae > Panulirus > Panulirus ornatus. The sequence goes on from NC_092234.1 coordinate 76,421,837, forward strand.
ACACAAGAGAGAGGCTTGGGCCTAGAGTCAGACAGGACACGGGAGCGATGCTTGGGGCGAGAGTCAGTCAGGACAGGAGAGAGACGTTTGGGACGAGAGTCAGGTAGGGCAGGAGAGAAAGGTTGGGACGAGAGTCAGGCAGGACAGGATAGAAAGTCCTGGGACAAGAGTCAGGTAGGACAAGAGGGAGAGGCTTGGGACGAGAATCAGGCAAGACAGAAGAGAGAGGCTTGAGACGAGAGTCAGGCAGGACAAGAGAGAGATTCGTTTAGGACGAGAGTCAGGCAGGACAGGAGAGAGAGGCTTGCGACGAGAATGAGGCAGGAGAGGAGAGAGAGGCTTGGGAAGAGAGTCAGGCAGGACATGAGAGAGAGGCTTGGGACGATAATCAGGCTTGACAGGAGAGAGAGGCTTGGGATGAGAGTCAGGCAGGACAGGATAGAGAGTCCTGGGACCAGAGTCAGGCATGACAGGTGAGAGAGGCTAAGGACGAGACTCGGGCACGACAGGAGAGACAAGCTTAGGACGAGAGTCAGACAGGATATGAGACAGACGCTTGATTCGAGAGTCAGGCAAGACAGGAGAGAGAGGCTTGGGACGAGAGTCATGGTGGACAGGAAAAAGATGCTTGGGACGAGATTCAGGCAGGACAGGAGAGAGAGAGGTTTGGGACGAGACTCAGGCAGGAGAGGAGAGAGAGACTTGGGACGAGAGTCAGGCTGGATAGGAGAGAGAGTCGAGAAGAGAGTCAGTCAGGACTTGAGAGGGAGGCTTGTGACGATAGTCGTGCAGGAGAGGAGAGAGAGGCTTGGGACGAGACTCACTCAGGAGAGGAGAGAGAGGCTTGGGACGAGAGTCAGGCAGGAGGGGAGAGAGAGGTTTAACTCGAGAGTCAGGGAAGACAGGAGAGAGAGGCTTGGGACGAGTCAGGAAGCACAGGAGAGGGAGGGTCGGGACGAGATTCAGGCTCTACGGCAGAGAGGGGCTGGGGACGAGACGCAGGCAGGACAGGAGAGAAAAACTTGGAACGAGAGTCAGGCAGGATAAGATAGAAAGACTTGGGACGAGAGTCAGGCAAGACATGAGAGAGGGAATTGGGACGAGGGTTGGATAGGACATGAGAGAGAGGATTGGGACGAGAGTCAGACAGGGCAGGAGAGAGAGGCTTGCGACTAGAGTCATGCCGGAGAGGGTAGAGACGCTTAGGACGAGAGTTAGGTCGGAGAGGAGAGATAGACTTGGGGAGAGAAACTAAACGGACTGGAGAGAGAGGCTTGGGACGAAAGTCAGTCAAGTCAGGAGAGAGAAAGACTTAGGACGACAGTCAGGCAAGACAGGAGAGAGAGTTTCTAGACGAAACTCAGGTGTGAGAGGAGAGAGAGGCTTGGCACGAGAGTCAGCCTGGATAGGAAAGAGAAGCTTGGGCCAAGAGTCAGGCAAGACAGAAGAGAGAGGCTTATGACGAGAGTCAGGCAGGGCAGGAGAGAGTGGCTTAGGACGAGAGTCAGGCAGGATAGGAGAGAAAGGCTTGCGTCGAGAATGAGGCAGGACATGAGAGAGAGGCTTGGGACGAGAGTCAGGCAGGATAGGAGAGAGAGGCTTGGGACTGGAGTCACACAGGACAGCGGAAAGATGCTCGGGAGGAGAGTCAGGCAGGACAGGAGAGAGAGGCTTGGGACGTGATTCAGATGAGACAGGAGAGAGAGGCTTGAGACGAGACTCAGGCAGGACAGGAGAGAATGGCTTAGGACGAGAGTCAGGTAGGAGGGAAGAGAGAGGACTGCGACGAGAGTCAGGCAGGACAGGAGAGAGAGGCTTGGGACGAGAGTCAAGCTCTACAGGAGAGAGGGGCTGGGGACGAGAGCCAAGCAGGACAGGAGAAAGATGCTTGGGACGTGAGTCAGGAAGGACAGGATAGAGAGCCTTGGGACTAGAGTCAGCTGGGCAGGAGAGAGGCTTGGGAAGAGAGTCAGGAAGGACTGGAGAGAGAGGCTTGGGATGAGAGTTAGGTTGTATAGCAGAGAGAGGTTTGGTTCGAGAGTCAGGCAAGACAGGAAAGAGAGGCTTGTGACGACAGTCAGACAGGACAGGTTATAGGGGCTTGGGACAAGAGTTAGATAGGACAGGAGAGAGACCCTTGGGACGAGAGTCAGAGAGGGCAGGACAGACAGGCTTGCGACGAAAGCCATACCAGAGAGGAGAGAGAGGCTTGGGACCAGAGTCAGTCAGGACAGGGGAGAGAGAGGCTTGGGACCAGAGTCAGTCAGGACAGGGGAGAGAGAGGTTTAGGACTTGAGTCAGACAGGACAGGGGAGAGATGCTTGGGACGAGAATCAATCAGGACAGGAGAGAGAGGCTTGGGAGGAGAGTCAGGCAAGACAGGAGAGAGAAGCTTCGGACCAAACCCAGGCAGGACAGGAGAGAGTGGTTTAGGACGATAGTCAGGCAGGACTGGAGAGAGAGTCTTGCGACGAGACTCAGGCAGGACAGGAGAGAGAGGCTTCCGACGAGAGTCAGGCAGGACAGGATAGAGAGGCTTGGGACGAGAGTCAGGCTGGATAGGAGAGAGAGGCTTGGGACGAGAGTCAGGCAAACTAGGAGAGAGAGGGTTGGGACTAGAGTCAGACAGGACAGGGGAGAGATGCTTGGAACGACAGTCAGGCAGGACTGGAGAGAGAGGCTTGTGACGTGAGTAAGGAAATACATGAGAGTGAGGCTTGGGACGAGAGTTATGACGGAGAGGATAGAGAGGATCACTACGAGAGTCAGGTCGGACAGGAGACAGAGGCTTGGGTAGAGACTCAGGCGGGACAGGAAAGAGAGGCTTTGAACGAGAGTCAGGCTGGACAGGAGAGAGAAGCTTGGGACGATAGTCAGGAAGGAGAGGAGAGACAGGCTTAGAACGAGTCACTAGGACAGAAGGGGGAGGCAGGTCAGGAAAAAGAGGCTTGGGACCTGAGTCAGGCAGGGGAGGAGAGAGAGACTTGGGACGAAAGTCAGGCTGGATAGGAGAGAGAAGTTTGGGACGAGATTCAGGTAGGGCAGGTGAGAAAGGCTTGGGATGAGAGTCAGGCAAGACAGGAAAGAGATCCTTGGTACGAGAGTCATGCGGGAGAGGACAAAAAGACTTGTGACGAGAGTCAGGTTGGAGAGGAGACAGAGGCTTGGGACGTGAGTCAGCTGGACAGGAGAGTGAGGTTTGGGACAGGAGTCAGACAGGAGAGGAGAGAGGGGCTTGGGAGGAGAGTAGGTTAGGGAAGGATAGGGAAGCATGGGAAGAGAGTCAGGCAGTAGAGGAGAGACAGTCTTGGGAGGAAAGTCAGGCAGGACAGGAGAGAGAATCTTCGGACGAGAGTCAGGGTGGACAGGAGAGAGAGGCTTGGGACGAGAGTCAGGCAGGACAGGAGAGAGAGGCTTGGGACAAGAGTCACTCAAGACAGGAGGGAGAGGCTTGGGACGAGAGTCAGGCTGGATAGGAGAGAGAGGCGTGGGAAGAGAGTCAGGCAGGACTGGAGAGGGAGGCTTGTGACGAGAGTCAGGTTGGACAGGAGAGAGAGGCGTGAGACGAGACTCAGGGAGGACAGGAGAGAGAGGCTTGGGCCGAATCTCAGGCAGGACAGGAGGGAGAGACTTGGAATGAGAGACAGGCTGGATAGGAGAGAGAGGCTTGAGAAGAGAGTCAGTCAGGACTTGTGAGGGACGCTTGTGACGAGAGTCAGGCAGGAGAGGAGAGATAGGCTTGGGACGAGAGTCAGGCTGGATAGGAGAGAGAGGCTTGGGAAGAGAGTGAGACAAGACTGGAGAGGAAGGCTTGTGAAGAGAGTCAGGCAGGACATGAGAGAGAGGCTTGGGACGAGACTCAGGCAGGACAGGAGAGAGAGTCTTGGGCCGAGACTCAAGCAGGACAGTAGAGAGAGACTTGGGACGAGAGTCAGGCTGGATAGGAGAGAGAGGCTTCAGAAGAGAGTCAGTCAGAACTTGAGAGGGAGGCTTGTGACGAGAGTCAGGCAGGAGAGGAGAGAGAGGCTTGGGACGAGACTAAGGCAGGAGAGGAGAGAAACACTTGGGACGAGACTTACGCACTACACGAGAGAGAGGCTTGGGACGAGAGTCAGGCTGGAGAGGAGAGAGATGGTTTAATTCGTATCAGGCAAGACTGGAGAGAGAAGCTTGGGAAGAGAGTCAGGGTGAACAGGAGAGAGAGGCTTGGGACGAGAGTCAGCCAGGACAGGAGAGAGAGCCTTATGACGAGAGTTAGACAGGACAGGAGAGAGAGGCTTGGGACGAGAGTCATGCTGGATAGGTGAAAGAGGATTGGTTCGAGAGTCAGGCAAGACAGGAGAGAGTCGTTTGGGAGGAGAGTTAGGCAGGACAGGAGAGAGAGGCTTGGGACGAGAGTCGTTCAGGACAGGAGAGAGAGGCTTCGGACGAGAGTGAGGCAGGACAGGAGAGAAATGCTTGCGACGAGAGTCAGGCAGGACAGGAGAGAGAGGCTGTCGACAAGAATCAGGCTGGACAAGAGAGAGGGGTTTGGACGAGAGTCAGGCAGGATAGGAGAGACAGGCTTGGAACTAGAGTCAGACAGGACAGGGGAGAGATCCTTGGGATGAGAGTCAGTACGGACAGGAGAGAGAGGCTTGGAACGTGAGTAAGACAAGACATTAGACGGAGTCTTGGGACGAGAGTCATGAAGGAGAGTATAGGGAAGTTTAGGACGAGAGTTAGTTCGCACAGAAGAGGGAGGCTTGGTACGAGATTCAGGCGGGAAAGAAAAGTGAAGTCTGGGTTTTCTGACGAGACTCAGACAGGAGAGGAGAGGCTTGGTACGAGAAACAGGCGGGAAAGAAAAGTGAGGTCTGGGGAGAGAGTCAGACAGGACAGGAGATAGGGGCTTGCAACGAGAGTCAGGCAGGACAGGAGAGAGAGGCTTGGGACGAGAGTCAGGCCGGAAGGTCGAGAGAGGCTTCGGACGAGAGTCAGGCTGGACATAAGAGAGAGGCTTGGGACGAGAGTCAGGAAGCACTGGAGAGGGAGGCTCGGGACGAAAGTCAGTCTCTAAAGGAGAGATGGGGCTGGGGACGAGAGCCACGCATGACAGGGGAGAGAGACTTAGGACGTGAGTCAGAAAGGACAGGATAGAGAGGCTTAGGACGAGAGACAGGCAGGACAGGAGAAGGAGGCTTGGGACGAGAGTCAGCCTGGACAGGCTTGGGAAGAGAATCAGGCAGGACTGGAAAGAGAGGCTCGGGATAAGAATCAGGCTGAATAGCAGAGAGAGGTTTGTTTCGAGAGTCAGTCAAGACATTAGAGAGATGTTTGGGACGAGAGTCAGACAGGACAGGTGAGAAGGGTTCGGGACGAGAGTTAGATAGGACAGTAGAGAGAGGCTTGGGACTAGAGTCAGACAGGGCAGGAGGGTGAGGCTTGCGACGAGAGTCATGCCGGAGAGGATACAGACGCTCAGGACAAGAGTCAGGTCGGACAGGAGTGAAAGACTGTGTAAGAATCTAACTGGACACGAGAGAGAGGATTCGGACCAGAGTCAGTCAGGACATTAGAGAGAGAGGCTTGGGACGAGAGTCAGGCAGGATACAAGAGAAAGGCTTGGGCCTAGAGTCAGACAGGACAGGGGAGAGATGCTTGGGACGAGAGTCAGTCAGGACAGGAGAGAGATGTTTGGGACGAGAGTCAGGTAGGGCAGGAGAGAAAGGTTGGGACGAGAGTCATGCAGGACAGGATAGAAAGTCGTGGGACAAGAGTCAGCCAGGACAGGAGAGAGAGTCTTGGGACGAGAGTCAGGCAGGACAGGAGAGAGAGGCTTGAGACGAGAGTCAGGCAAGACAAGAGAGAGATTGGCTTAGGACGAGAGGCAGGGAGGACATGAGAGAGAAGCTTGCGACGAGAATGAATCAGGAGAGGAGAGAGAGGCTTTGGAAGAGAGTCAGGCATGACATTAGAGAGAGGGTTGGGACGAGAGTCAGGCAGGACAGGATAGAGAGTTTTGGGACCAGAGTCAGGCAAGACAGATGAGAGAGGCTAAGGACGAGACTCGGGCAGGACAGGAGAGAGAAGCTTGGGACGAGAGTCAGACTGGATACGAGACAGACGCTTGATTCGAGAGTCAGGCAAGACAGGAGAGAGAGGCTTGGGACGAGAGTCAGGCAGGACAGGAGAGAGAGGCTTGGGACGAGAGTCATGGTGGACAGGAAAAAGAGTCTTGGGACGAGAGTTAGGCAGGACGGGAGAGAGAGGTTTGGGTCGAGACTCAGGCACAACAGGAGAGAGAGGCTTGTGACGAGAGTCAGGCAGGACAGGAGAGAGAGGCTTGGGACGAGACTCAGGCAGGACAGGAAAGAGAGGCTTCGGCCGAGACTCAGGCAGGACAGCAGAGAGAGACTTGGGACGAGAGTCAGGCTGGATAGGAGAAAGAGTCGAGAAGAGAGTCAGTCAGGACTTGAGAGAGGGGCTTGTGACGATAGTCATGCAGGAGAGGAGAGAGAAGCTTGGGCGGAGACTCAGGCAGGAGAGGAGAGAGAGGCTTAGGACGAGACAAACGCAGGACAGGAGACAGAGGCTTCGGCCGGGACTCAGGCAGGACAGGAGAGAGAGACTTGGTTTGGATAGGAGAGAGAGTCGAGAAGAGAGTCAGTCAGGACTTGAGAGGGAGGCTTCTGACGATAGTCATGCAGGAGAGGAGAGAGAGGCTTGGGACGAGAATCAGGCTGGACAGGAGAGAGAGGCTTGGGACGAGAGTCAGGCAGGACAGGATAGAGAGTTCTGGGACCTGAGTCAGGAAAGACAGGTGAGAGAGGCTAAGGACGAGACTCGGGCAGGACAGGAGAGAGAAGCTTAGGACGAGAGTCAGACTGGATACGAGACAGACGCTTGATTCGAGAGTCAGGCAAGAGGGGAGAGAGAGGCTTGGGACGAGAGTCAGGCAGGACAGGAGAGAGAGACTTGGGACGAGAGTCATGGTGGACAGGAAAAAGAGGCTTGGGACGAGAGTCAGGCAGGACAGGAGAGAGAAGTTTGGGACGAGACTCAGGCACAACAGGAGAGAGAGGCTTGTGACGAAATTCAGGCAGGACAGGGGAGAGAGGCTTGGGACGAGACTCAGGCAGGACAGGAAAGAGGGGTTTCGGCCGAGACTCAGGCAGGACAGGAGAGAGAGTCTTGGGACGAGAGTCAGGCTGGATAGGAGAGAGAGTCGAGAAGAGAGTCAGATAGGACTTGAGAGGGAGGCTTGTGAAGATAGTCATGCAGGAGAGGAGAGAGAGGCTTGGGACGAGAGTCAGGCTGGAAAGGTGACAGAGGATTGGTTCGAGAGTCAGGCAAGACAGGAGAGAGTCGCTTGGGACGAGAATCAGGCAGGACATGAGAGAGAGGCTTAGGACGAGAGTCGTTCAGGACAAGAGAGAGAGGCTTAGGACGAGAGTGAGGCAGGACAGGAGAGAAATGCTTGGGACGAGAGTCAGGCAGGACAGGAGAGAGAGGCTGTCGACAAGAATCAGGCTGAACAAGATAGAGGTGTTTGGGACGAGAGTCAGGCAGGATAGGAGAGACAGGCTTGGGACTAGAGTCAGACAGGACAGGGGAGAGATGCTTGGGATGAGAGTCAGTACGGGCAGGAGAGAGAGGCTTGGAACGTGAGTAAGGCAAGACATGAGACAGAGACTTGGGACGAGAGTCTTGAGGGAGAGTATAGGGAGGCTTAGGACGAGAGTTAGGTCGGACAGGAGAGGGAGGCTTAGTACGAGAGTCAGGCGGGAAAGAAAATTGAAGTCTGGGTTTTGTGACGAGACTCAGTCAGGATAGGAGAGAGACGCTTGGTACGAGAAACAGGCGGGAAAGAAAAGTGAGGTCTGGGGAGAGAATCAGACAGGACAGGAGAGAGTGGCTTGTGACGAGAGTTAGGCAGGACAGGAGAGAGGGGCTTGGGACGAGAGTCAGGCCGGAAGGTCGAGAGAGGCTTCGGACGAGAGTCAGGCTGGACATGAGACTGAGGCTTGGGACGAGAGTCAGGAAGCACAGGAGAGGGAGGCTCGGGACGAGAGTAAGTCTCTAAAGGAGAGATGGGGCTGGGAACGAGAGCCAGTTAGGACAGGAGAGAGAGGCTTAGGACGTGAGTCAGAAAGGACAGGATAGAGAGGCTTAGGACGAGAGTCAGGCGGGACAAGAGTGGGTGGCTTAGGACGAGTGTCATTCTGGACAGGCTTTGGAAGGGAATCAGGCAGGACTGGAAAGAGAGGCTCGGGATGAGAATCAGGCTGGATAGCAGAGAGAGGTTTGTTTCGAGAGTCAGTCAAGACATTAGAGAGATATTTGGGACGAGAGTCAGACAGGACAGGTGAGAGGGGTTCAGGACGAGAGTTAGGTAGGACAGTAGAGAGAGGCTTGGGACTATAGTCAGACAGGGCAGGAGAGTGAGGCTTGCGACGAGAGTCATGCCGGAGAGGATAGAGACGCTCAGGACAAGAGTCAGGTCGAACAGGAGTGATAGACTTTGTGCAGGAATCTAAACGGACAGGAGAGAGAGGATTTGGACCAGAGTCAGTCAGGACAGGAGAGAGAGAGGCTTGGGCCGAGAGTCAGGCAGGATACAAAAGAGAGGCTTGGGCCAAGAGTCAGACAGGACAGGTGAGAGATGCTTGGGACGAGAGTCAGTCAGGACAGGAGAGAGACGTTTGGGACGAGAGTTAGGTAGGGCAGGAGAGAAAGGTTGGGACGAGAGTCAGGCAGGACATTATAGACATTCGTGGGACAAGAGTCAGGCAGGACAGGAGAGAGAGGCTTGGGACGAGAATCAGGCAGGAGAGGAGAGAGAGGCTTGAGACGAGAGTCAGGCAGGACAAGAGAGAGATTGACTTAGGACGAGAGTCAGGCAGGACAGGAGAGAGACGCTTGCGACGAAAATGAGGCAGGAGAGGAGAGAGAGGCTTGGGAAGAGAATCAGGCAGGACAGGAGAGAGGCTTGCGACGATAATCAGGCTGGACAGGAGAGAGAGCCTTGGGACGAGAGTCAGGCAGGACAGGAGAGAGGGGCTTGGGAAGAGAGTCAGGCCGGAAGGTCGAGAGAGTCTTCGGACGAGAGTCAGGCTGGACATGAGTGAGAGGCTTGGGACGAGAGTCAGGAAGCACAGGAGAGGGAGGTTCGGGACGAGAGTCAGTCTCTAAAGGAGAGATGGGGATGGGGACGAGAGCCAGGTAGGACAGGAGAGAGAGGCTTAAGACGTGTTTCAGAAAGGACAGGATAGAGAGGCTTAGGACGAGAGACAGGCGGGACAAGAGAGAGAGGCTTGGGACGAGAGTCAGCCTGGACAGGCTTTGGAAGAGACTCAGGCAGGATTGGAAAGAGAGGCTCGGGATGAGAATCAGGCTGGATAGCAGAGAGAGGTTTGCTTCGAGAGTCAGTCAAGACAGGAGAGAGATGGTTGGGACGAGAGTCAGGTAGGGCAGGAGAGAAAGGTTGGGACGAGAGTCAGGCAGGACAGGATAGAAATTCGTGGAACAAGAGTCAGGCAGGACAGGAGAGAGAGGCTTGGGACGAGAATCAGGCAGGACAGGAGAGAGAGGCTTGAGACGAGAGTCAGGCAGGACAAGAGAGAGATTGACTTAGGACGAGAGTCAGGCAGGACAGGAGAGAGAGGCTTGCGACGAAAATGAGGCAGGAGAGGAGAAAGAGGCTTGGGAAGAGAATCAGGCAGGACAGGAGAGAGGCTTGGGACGCTAATCAGGCTGGACAGGAGAGAGAGGCTTGGGACGAGAGTCAGGCAGGACAGGAGAGAGGGGCTTGGGACGAGAGTCAGGCCGGAAGGTCGAGAGAGGCTTCGGACGAGAGTCAGGCTGGACATGAGAGAGAGGCTTGGGACGAGAGTCAGGAAGCACATGAGATGTAGGCTTGGGACGAGAGTCAGTCTTTAAAGGAGAGATGGGGCTGGGGACGAGACCCATGTAGGACAGGAGAGAGAGGCTTAGGACGTGAGTCTGAAAGGACAGGATAGAGAGGCTTAGGACGAGAGTCAGGCGGCACAAGAGAGGGAGGCTTGGGACGAAAGTCAGCCTGGACAGGCTTTGGAAGAGAATCAGGCAGGACTGGAAAGAGAGGCTCGGGATGAGAATCAGGCTGGATAGCAGAGAGAGGCTTGTTTCGAGAGTCAGTCAAGACAGGAGAGAGATGTTTGGGACGAGAGTCAGACAAGACAGGTGAGAGGGGTTCGGGACGAGAGCTAGATAGGACAGTAGAGAGAGTCTTGGGACTAGAGTCAGACAGGGAAGGAGAGTCAGGCTTGCGACGAGAGTCATTCCGGAGAGGATAGAGAGGCTCAGGACAAGAGTCAGATCGGACAGGAGTGATAGACTTTGTGCAAGAATTTAACTGGACAGGAGAGAGAGGATTTGGACAAGAGTCAGTCAGGACAGGAGAGAGAGAGGCTTGGGACGAGAGTCAGGCAGAATACAAGAGAGAGGTTTGGGCCTAGAGTCAGACAAAACAGGGGAGAGATCCTTGGAGCGAGAGTCAGTCAGGACAGGAGAGAGACGTTTTGGACGAGAGTCAGGTAGGGCAGGAGAGAAAGGTTGGGACGAGAGTCAGGCAGGACATTATAGAAAGTCCTGGGACAATAGTCAGGCAGGACAGGAGGGAGAGGCTTGGGACGAGAATCAGGCAAGACAGGAGAGAGAGGCTTGAGACGAGAGTCAGGCAGGACAAGAGAGAGACTCGCTTAGGACGACAGTCAGGCAGGACAGGAGAGAGAGGCTTGCGACGAGAATGAGGAAGGAGAGGAGAGAGAGGCTTTGGAAGAGAGTCAGGCAGGACAGGAGAGAGAGGCTTGGGACGATAATCAGGCTGAACAGTAGAGAGAGGCTTGGGATGAGAGTCAGGCAGGACAGGATAGAGAGTCCTGGGACCAGAGTCAGGCATGACAGGTGAGAGAGGCTAAGGACGAGACTCGGGCAGGACAGGAGAGACCAGCTTAGGACCAGATTCAGACTGGATAGTGAAACAGACGCTTGATTCGAGAGTCAGGCAAGACAGGAGAGAGAGAGAGACTTAGGACGACAGTCAGGCAAGACAGGAGAGAGAGTTTCTGAACGAAACTCAGGTGTGAGAGGAGAGAGAGGCTTGGCACGAGAGTCAGCCTGGATAGGAGAGGGAAGCTTAGGACGAGATTCAGGCAGGACAGAAGAGAGAGGCTTATGACGAGAGTCAGGCAGCGCAGGGGAGAGTGGCTTAGGACGAGAATCAGGCAGGATAGGAGAGAAAGGCTTGCGTCGAGAATGAGGCAGGACATGAGAGAGAGGCTTGGGACGAGAGTCAGGCAGGATAGGAGATAGAGGATTGGGACTAGAGTCACACAGGACAGCGGAGAGATGCTCGGGAGGAGAGTCAGGCAGGACAGGAGAGAGAGGCTTGTGACGAGAGTCAGGCAGGATAGGAGAGAGAGGCTTGGGACGAGACTCAGGCAGGACAGGAGAGAGAGACTTGGGACGAGAGTCAGCCCGGATAGGAGAGAGAGTCGAGAAGAGAGTCAATCAGGACTTGAGAAGGAGGCTTGTGACGATAGTCATGCAGGAGAGGAGAGAGAGGCTTGGGACGAGACTCAGGCAGGAGAGGAGAGAGAGGCTTGGGACGAGACTCACTCAGGAGAGGAGAGAGAGGCTTGGGACGAGAGTCAGGCAGGAGGGGCGAGAGAGGTTTAACTCGAGAGTCAGGGAAGACAGGAGATAGAGGCTTGGGACGAGAGTCAGGCAGGATAGGAGAGAGAGGCTTGGGACGAGACTCAGGCAGGACAGGAGAGAGAGACTTGGGACGAGAGTCAGGCTGGATAGGAGAGAGAGTCGAGAAGAGAGTCAGTCAGGACTTGAGAGGGAGGCTTGTGACGATAGTCATGCAGGAGAGGAGAGAGAGGCTTGGGACGAGACTCAGGCAGGAGAGGAGAGAGAGGCTTGGGACGAGACTCACTCATGAGAGGAGAGAGAGGCTTGGGACGAGAGTCAGGCAGGAGGGGAGAGAGAGGTTTAACTCGAGAGTCAGGGAAGACAGGAGATAGAGGCTTGGGACGAGTCAGGAAGCACAGGAGAGGGAGGCTCGGGACGAGATTCAGGCTCTACGGGAGAGAGGGGCTGGGGACGAGACGCAGGCAGGACAGGAGAGAGGGAATTGGGACGAGGATTGGATAGGACATGAGAGAGAGGATTGGGACGAGAGTCAAACAGGGCAGGAGAGAGAGGCTTGCGACGAGAGTCATGCCGGAGAGGATAGAGAGGCATAGGAAGAGAGTCAGGTTGGAGAGGAGAGATAGACTTGGTGCAAGAATCTAACCGGACTGGAGAGAGGCTTGGGACGAAAGTCAGTCAAGTCAGGAGAGAGAGAGACTTAGGACGACAGTCAGGCAAGACAGGAGAGAGAGTTTCTGAACGAAACTCAGGTGTGAGAGGAGAGAGAGGCTTGGCACGAGAGTCAGCCTGGATAGGAGAGAGAAGCTTGGGACGAGATTCAGGCAGGACAGAAGAGAGAGGCTTATGACGAGATTCAGGCAGCGCAGGGGAGAGTGGCTTAGGACGAGAATCAGGCAGGATAGGAGAGAAAGGCTTGCGTCGAGAATGAGGCAGGACATGAGAGAGAGGCTTGGGACGAGAGTCAGGCAGGATAGGAGATAGAGGATTGGGACTAGAGTCACACAGGACAGCGGAGAGATGCTCGGGAGGAGAGTCAGGCAGGACAGGAGAGAGAGGCTTGCGACGTGATTCTGATGAGACAGGAGAGACAGGCTTGAGACGAGACTCAGGCAGGACAGGAGAGAATGGCTTAGGACGAGAGTCAGGCAGGAGGGGAGAAAGAGGACTGCGACGAGAGTCAGGCATGACAGGAGAGAGAGGCTTGGGACAAGAGTCAAGCTCTACAGGAGAGAGGGGCTGGGGACGAGAGCCAGGCAGGACAGGAGAAAGATGCTTGTGACGTGAGTCAGGAAGGACAGGATAGAGAGCCTTGGGACTAGAGTCAGCTGGGGAGGAGAGAGGCTTTGGAAGAGAGTCAGGCAGGATTTGAGAGAGAGGCTTGGGATGAGAGTCAGGTTGTATAGCAGAGAGAGGTTTGGTTCGAGAGTCAGGCAAGACAGGAGAGAGAGGCTTGGGACGAGAGTCACACAGGACAGATGATAGGGGCTTGGGACAAGAGTTAGATAGGACAGGAGAGAGACCCTTGGGACGAGAGTCAGAGAGTGTAGGACAGACAGGCTTGCGAAGAAAGTCATACCGGAGAGGAGAGAGAGGCTTGGGACCAGGGTCAGTCACGACAGGAGAGAGAGAGGTTTAGGACTAGAGTCAGACAGGACAGGGGAGAGATGCTTGGGACGAGAGTCAATCAGGACAGGAGAGAGAGGCTTGGGAGGAGAGTCAGGAAAGACAGGAGAGAGAAGCTTCGGACCAAACTCAGGCAGGACAGGAGAGAGTGGTTTAGGACGAGAGTCAGGCAGGACTGGAGAGAGAGGCTTGCGACGAGACTTAGACAGGACAGGAGAGAGAGGCTTCCGACGAGAGTCAGGCAGGACAGGATAGAGAGGCTTAGGACGAGAGTCAGGCTGGATAGGGGAAAGAGGCTTGGGACGAGAGTCAGGCAAACTAGGAGAGAGAGGTTTGGGACTAGAGTCAGACAGGACAGAGGAGAAATGCTTGGAACGACAGTCAGGCAAGACTGGAGAGAGAGGCTTGTGACGTGAGTAAGGAAATACATGAGAGTGAGGCTTGGGCCGAGAGTTATGACGGAGAGGATAGAGAGGATCAGTACGAGAGTCAGGTCGGACAGGAGACAGAGGCTTGGGTAGAGACTCAGGCGGGACAGGAAAGAGAAGCTTGGGACGAGAGTCAGGCAAAACATGAGAGAGTGGCTTGGGACGAGAGTCATACAGGACAGGAGAGAGAGAGACTTGGGACGAGAGTCAGGCAGGACAGGAGAGAGAGGCTTGGGACGAGAGTCAGGCTGGACAGGAGACAGAGGATTGTGACGAGAGTCAGGAAGGAGAAGAGAGAGAGGCTCAGAACGAGGCTCACTACTGCAGAAGGGGGAGGCTTTTGACGAGAGTCATGCAGGCCAGGAAGAGGCTTGGGACCTGAGTCAGGCAGGAGAGGAGAGAGAGGCATCGGACGAGAGTCAGACAGGACAGGTGATAGGGGCTTGGGACGAGAGTTAGATAGGACAGGAGAGAGACCCTTGGGACGAGAGTCAAACAGGACAGGACAGACAGGCTTGCGACGAAAGTCATACCGGAGAGGAGAGAGAAGCTTGGGACCAGAGTCAGTCAGGACAAGAGAGAGAGAGGCTTAGGACTAGAGTCAGACAGGGCAGGGGAGAAAGGCTTGGGCGGAGAGTCAGGCAAGACAAGAGAGAGAAGCTTCGGACCAAACTCAGGCAGGACAGGAGAGAGTGGTTTAGGACGAGAGTCAGGCAGGACTGGAGAGAGAGGCTTGCGACGAGACTCAGGCAGGACAGGAGAGAGAAGCTTCCGACGAGAGTCAGGCAGGACAGAATAGAGAGGCTTGGGACGAGAGTCAGGCTGGATAGGAGAGAGAGGTTTGGGACTAGAGTCAGACAGGACAGGGGAGAGATGCTTGGAACGACAGTCAGGCAGGACTGGAGAGAGAGGCTTGTGACGTGAGTAAGGCAAGATATGAGAGTGAGGCTAGGGACGAGAGTTATGACGGAGAGGATAGAGAGGATTAGTACGAGAGTCAGGTCGGATAGGAGACAGAGGCTTGGGTAGAGATTCAGGCGGGACAGGAAAGAGAGGTTTGGGCCGAGAGTCAGGCTGGACAGGAGAGAGAAGCTTGGGACGAGAGTCAGGAAGGAGAGGAGAGACAGGCTTAGAAAGAGAGTCACTAGGGCAGAAGGGGGAGGCTTTTGACGAAAGTCATGCAGGCCAGGAAAAAGAGGCTTGGGACCTGAGTCAGGCAGGAGAGGAGAGAGAGGCTTGGGACGAGAGTCAGGCTGGACAGGAGAGAGAAGTTTGGGACGAGATTCAGGTAGGGCAGGCGAGAAAAGCTTGGGACGAGAGTCAGGCAAGACAGGAAAGAGATTCTTGGAATGAGGGTCATGCGGGACAGGACAAAAAGACTTGTGACGAGAGTCAGGTAGGAGAGGAGACAGAGGCTTGGGACGTGAGTCAGCTGGACAGGAGAGTGAGGTTTGGGACAGGAGTCAGACAGGAGAGGAGAGAGGGGTTTGGGAGGAGAGTCGGTTAGGGACGGAGAGGGAGGCTTGGGAAGAGAGTCAGGCAGTAGAGAAGAGATAGTCTTGGGAGGAAAGTCAGGCAGGACAGGAGAAAGAGGCTTGGGACAAGAGTCAGGCAAGACAGGAGAGAGAGGCTTGGGACAAGATTCAGGCTGGATAGGAGAGAGAGGCTTAGGAGGGTAGTCAGGCAGGACTGTAGAGGGAGGCTTTTGACGAGAGTCAGGCAGGACAGAAAAGAGAGGCTTGGCACGAGACTCAGGCAGGACAGGAGAAAGAGGCGTGGGACGACACTCAAGCAGGACAGGAGAGAGAGACTTGGGACGAGAGTAAGGCTGGATAGGAGAGAGATGCTTTAGAAGAGAGTCTGTCAGGAATAGAGAGTGAGGCATGTTACAAGAGACAGGCAGGACAGGAGAGAGAGGCTTGGGACAAGACTCAGGCAGGAGGGGAAAGAGGATTAGGACGAGAGTCAGGCAGGAGAGGAGAGAGAGGCTTGGGACGAGAGTCAGGCTAGAAAGGAGAGAGAGTTTTGTTACGAGAGTCAGGCCGAATAGGAGAGAGAGGTTTGGGACTAGAGTCAGGCCGAATAGGAGAGAGAGGTTTGGGACTAGAGTCAGACAGGAAAGGGGAGAGATGCTTGGGACGAGATTCAGGCAGGACAGGAGAGAGAGGCTTGTGACGTGAGTAAGGCAAGACATGAGAGGGAGGCTTGGTACGAGAGTCATGACGGAGAAGATATAGGGGCTTAGTACGAGAGTCAGGTCGGACAGGAGACAGAGTCTTGGGTAGAGACTCAGGCAGGACAAGAGAGAGAGGCTTGGGACGAAAGTCAGGCTGGATAGGAGAGAGAGGCTTGGTTCGAGAGTCAGGCAAAACATGAGAGAGTGGCTTGGACGAGAGTCAGGCAGGACAGGAGAGAGAGAGACTTGGGACGAGAGTCAGGCAGGACAGGAGAGAGTGGCTTGGGACGAGAGTCAGGCTGGACATAAGACAGAGGATTGTGACGAGAGTCAGGAAGGAGAAGAGAGAGAGGCTCAGGACGAGGTTCACTACGGCAGAAGGGGGAGGCTTTTGACGAGAGTCATGCAGGCCAGGAAAAAGAGACTTGGGACCTGAATCAGGCAGCAGAGGATAGGAGTCAGGCTGGAGAGAGAGGCTTGGGACGAGAGCCAGGCTGGACAGAAAGAGAGAGGCTTTGGACGAGAGTCAGGAAGCACAGGAGAGGGAGGCTGGGGACGAGAGTCAGGATGTACAGGAGAGAGGGTCTGGGGACGAGACTCAGGCAGGAGAGGAGAGAGAGGCTTGGGCCGAAACTCAGGCAGGACAGGAGAGAGAGACTTGGGACGAAAGTCAGGCTGTATAGAAGAGAGAGGCTTCAGAAGAGAGTCAGTCAGGATTTGAAAGGGAGGCTTGTGAGGAGAGTCAGGCAGGAGAGGAGAGAGAGTTCTGGAACAAGAGTCAGGCTGGATAGGAGAGAGAGGCTTGGGAAGAGAGTCAGGCAGGACTGGAGAGGGAGGCTTGTGACGATAGTCAGGCAGGACAGGAGAGAGAGGCTTGGGACGAGACTCGGGCAGGACAGGAGAGAGAGGTATAGGCCGAGACTCAGGCAGGACAGGAGAGAGAGAGACATGGGATGAGAGTCAGGCTGGATAGGAGAGAGAGGCTTGAAAAGAGAGTCAGTCAGCAATTGAGAGGGAGGCTTTTGACTAGAGTCAGGTAGGAGAGGAGAGAGATTGTTTAATTCGTGAGTCAGGCAAGACAGGAGAGAGAGGCTTGGGACGAGAGTCAGGAAGCGCAGGAGAGGGAGGCTAGGGGCGAGAGTCAGGCTCTACAGGAGAGAGGGCCTGGGGACGAGAGGCAGGCTGGACAGGAGAGAGAAACTTGGAACGAGATTCAGGCATGATAGGATAGAGAGGCTTAGGACGAGAGTCAGCCTGGACAGCAGAGAGTCATGCAGTACTGGAGAGTTAGGCTTGGGACGAGAGTCAGGCAGGATGGGAGAGAGGGAATTGGGACGAGAGTTCGATAGGACAGGAGAGAGAAACTTGGAAAGAGAGTCAGGCATGATAGGATAGAGAGGCTTGGGACGAGAGTCAGTCTGGGCAGCAAAGAGGCTTGGTAAGAGAGTCAGGCAGTACTGGAGAGGGAGGCTTGGGACGAGAATAAGGGAGGATGGGAGAGAGGGAATTGGGACGAGAGTTAGATAGGACATGAGAGAGAGGCTTGGGACGAGAGTTAGACAGGTCATGAGCGAGAGGCTTGCGACGAGAGTCATGCCGGAGAGGATAGAGAGGCTTAGGACGAGAGTCAGGTCGGAGAGGAGAGATAGACTTGGGGCAAGAATCTAACCGGACAGGAGAGAGAGGCTTGGGACGAAAGTTAGTCAGGACAGGAGAGAGAGAGGCCTAGGACGACAGTCAGGCAAGATAGGAGAGAGAGTTTTTAGACGAGACTCAGGTATGAGAGGAGAGAGAGGATTGGCACTAGAGTCAGCCTGGATAGGAGAGAGAAGCTTGGGACGAGAGTCAGGCAGGTCAGGAGAGAGAGGCAAGGGACGAGAATCGTTTAGGGACAGGAGAGAGAGGCTTGGGACGAGAGTGAGGCAGGACAGGAGAGAAATGCTTGGGACGAGAGTCAGGCAGGACAGGAGAGAGAGGCTGTCGACAAGAATTAGGCTGGACAAGAGAGAGGGGTTTAGGACGAGAGTCAGGCAGGATAGGAGAGACACGCTTGGGACTAGAGTCAAACAGGATAGGGGAGAGATGCTTGGGATGAGAGTCAGTACGGACAAGAGAGAGAGGCTTGAGACGTGAGTAAGGCAAGACATGAGACGGAGTCTTGGGAAGAGAGTCATGACGGAGAGGATAGGGAGGCTTAGGACGAGAATTAGGTCGGACATGAGACGGAGGCTTGGTACGAGAGTCAGGCGGGAAAGAAAAGTGAAGTCTGGTGTTTGTGACTAGAATCAGGCAGGACAGGAGATTTAGGCTTTGTACGAGAGACAAGCGGGAAAGGGTCATGACGGAGAGGATAGGGAGGATTAGGACGAGAGTTAGGTCGGACAGGAGAGAGAGGCTTGGGACGAGAGTCAGGCCGGAAGGTCGAGAGAGGCTTCGGACGAGAGTCAGGCTGGACATGAGAGAGAGGCTTGGGACGAGAGTCAGGAAGCACAGGAGAGGGATTTTCGGGACGAGAGTCAGTCTCTAAAGGAGAGAGGGGCTGGGGACGAGAGCCAGGCAGGACAGGAGAAAGAGGCTTAGGACGTGAGTCAGAAAGGACAGGATAGAGAGGCATGGGACGAGAGTCAGGTAGGACAGGAGAGGGAGGCTTGGGACGAGAGTCAGCCTGGACAGGCTTAGGAAGAGAATGAGGCAGGACTGGAAACAGAGGCTCGGGATGAGAATCAGGCTGGATAGCAGAGAGAGGTTTGTTTCAAGAGTCAGCCAAGATAGGAGAGAGATGTTTGGGACGAGAGTCAGACAGGACAGATGAGAGGGGTTCGGGACGAGAGTTAAGTAGGACAGTAGAGAGAGCCTTGGGACTAGAGTCAGACAGGGCAGGAGAGTGAGGCTTGCGACGAGAGTCATGCCGGAGAGGATAGAGAGGCTCAGGACAAGAGATCAGGTCGGACAGGAGAGATAGACTTTGTGCAAGAATCTAACCGGACAGGAGAGAGAGGATTGGGACCAAAGTCAGTCAGGACTGGAGAGAGAGAGGCTTGGGACGAGAGTCAGGCAGAATACAAGAGAGAGGCTTTGGACTAAAGTCAGATAGGACAGGGAAGAGATGCTTGGGACGAGAGTCAGTCAGGACAGGAGAGAGAAGTTTGGGACGAGAGTCAGGTAGGGCAGGAGAGAAAGGCTTGGGACGAGAATCAGGCAGGACAGGATAGAGACTCCTGAGACGAGAGTCAGGCAGGACAGGAGAGAGAGGCTTGGGACGAGAGTCAGGCAGGACAGGCGAGAGAGGCTTGAGACGAGAGTCAGGCAAGACAAGAGAGATTGGCTTATAACGAGTGTCAGGCAGCACAGAAGAGAGAGGCTTGCGACGAGAATGAGGCAGGACAGGAGAGAGAGGCTTGGGAAGAGAGTCAGGCAGGACAGGAGAGAGAGGCTTGGGACGAGAATCATGCTGGACAGGGGAGAGAGGCTTGGGACGAGAGTCAGACAGGACAGGATAGAGAGTCCTGGGACCAGAGTCAGGAAAGACAGGAGAGAGAGGCTAAGGACGAGACTCGGGCAGGACAAGAGAGAGAAGCTTGGGACGAGAGTCAGACTGGATAGGAGACAGACGCTTGAATCGAGAGTCAGGCAAGACAGGAGAGAAAGGTTTTGGACGAGACTCAGGTATGAGAGGAGAGAGAGGCTTGTCACGAGAGTCAGGCTGGATAGGAGAGAGAAGCTTGGGACGAGAGTCAGGCAGGACAGGGGAGACACTTGGGACGAGACTCGGGCAGAACGGCAGAGAGAAGCTTGGGACGAGAGTCAGTCTGGATATGAGACAGACGATTGGTTCGAGGATCAGGCAATGCATGAGAGATTGGCTTGGGACGAGAGTCAGGCAGGACAGGAGAGAGAGGCTTGGGACGAGAGTCAGGCTGGATAGGAGACACAGGCTTGGTTCGAGATTCAGGGAAGACGGTAGAAAGTGGCTTGGGACGAGAGTAAGTCAGGACAGGAGAGACAGGCTTGGCACGATAGTCAGCGTAAACAGGAGAGAGAGGGTTGGGACGAGAGTCAGGCAGGACAGGAGAGAGAGGCTTGTTACGAGAGTTAGACAGTACTGGAGAGAGAGGCTTGGGACGAGAGTCAGACAGGTCAGGAGAGAGACGCTTGGTTCGAGATTCATACCGGAGACGATAGAGAAGCTTAGGACGAGAGTCAGGTCGAAGGGGAGAGATAGACTTGGGGCAAGATTCAAACCAGACAGGAGAGAGAGGATAGAGACGAGAGTCAGTCAGGCCAGGAGAGAGAGAGAGAGAGAGAGAGAGAGAGAGAGAGAGAGAGAGAGAGAGAGAGAGAGAGAGAGAGAGAGAGAGAGAGAGAGAGAGAGAGAGAGAGAGAGGCTTGGGACGAGAGTTAGGCAAGACAGGAAAGAGAGGCTTTGGACGAGAGTCAGGCAGGACAGGAGAGAGTGGCATAGGACGAAAGTCAGGCAGGACAAAAGAGAGAAGCTTGCGTCGAGAGTGAGGCAGGACAGGAGAGAGAGGCTTGGTACGAGAGTCAGGTCGAAGGGGAGAGATAGACTTGGGGCAAGAATCAAACCAGACAGGAGAGAGAGGCTAGAGACGAGAGTCAGTCAGGCCAGGAGAGAGAGAGAGAGAGAGAGAGAGAGAGAGAGAGAGAGAGAGAGAGAGAGAGAGAGAGAGAGAGAGAGAGAGAGAGAGAGAGAGAGAGAGAGAGAGAGAGAGAGAGAGAGAGAGAGAGAGAGAGAGAGAGGCTTGGGACGAGAGTTAGGCAAGACAGGAAAGAGATGCTTTGGACGTGAGTCAGGCAGGACAGGAGAGAGTGGCATAGGACGAAAGTCAGGCAGGACAAAAGAGAGAAGCTTGCGTCGAGAGTGAGGCAGGACAGGAGAGAGAAGCTTGGGACGTGATTCAGGCAGGACAGGAGAGAGAGGCTTGAGACGAGAGTCAATCTGGACAGGAGAGAGAGGCTTGGGGCGAGAGTCAGGTAGTATAGAAGAGAAAGGCTTAGGACGAGAGTCAAACAGGACTGGGAAGAGAGGATTCGGAATAGAGTCATGCAGGGCAGGAGAAAGAGGCTTGGGACGATAGGAGAAACAGGCTTGCGTTAGAGTGAGAAAGGACAGGGGAGAGATGCTTTTGAGGAGAGTTAGGCATGATAAGAGAGAGAGGCTTGGGACGTGAGTAAGGCACGACATGAGAGGGAGGTTTGGGACGAGAGTTTCCAGAGAGGAAAGAGAAGCTTCGGACGAGAGTCAGATGTGACAGGAGAAAGAGGCTTGGCACTACAGTCAGGCGGGAAAGAAAAGTGAAGTCTGTGGTTTGTGAAAAGAGTCAGGCAGGACAGGAGAGAGAGAGATGCTTGGGACGAGAGTCATGCCGGAAAGAAGAGTGAAGTCTAGGGAAACAGTCAGGAAGGACGAGAGAGAGAGGCTTGGGACGAGAATCAGGCAGGACAGGAGGGAGATGAATGGGACGAGAGTCAGGCAGGACATGAGAGAGTGGCTTAGGACGAGAATCATGCAGGGCAGGAGAGAGAGGCTTGCGACGAGCGTGAGGCATGAAAGGAGAGAAAGGCTTGTTACTAGAGTCAGGCAGGATAGGAGAGAGAGGCTTGGGAGTAGAGTCACACAGGACACGGGAGAGATGCTTGGGACGAGAGTCAGGCAGGACAGGCGAGAGAGGCTTGAGACGAGAGTCAGGCAAGACAGGAGAGATTGGCATAGGACGAGAGTCAGGCAGAACAGAAGAGAGAGGCTTGCGACGAGAATGAGGCAGGACAGGAGAGAGAGGCTTGGGAAGAGAGTCAGGCAGGACAGGAGAGAGAGGCTTGGGACGAAAATCATGTTGGACAGGACAGAGAGGCTTGGGACGAGAGTCAGTCAGGACAGGATAGAGAGTCCTGGGACCAGAGTCAGGGAAGACAGGAGAGAGAGGCTAAGGACAAGACTCGGGCAGGACAGGAGAGAGATGCTTGGGACGAGAGTCAGACTCGATAGGAGACAGACGCTTGAATCGAGAGTCAGGCAAGACAGGAGAGAGAAGCTTGGGACGAGAGTCAGGCAGGACAGGAGAGAGAGGCTTGGGACGAGAGTCAGGGTGGATAGGATAAAGAGTCTTGGGACGAGAGTCAGGCAGGACAGGAGAGAGAGGCTTGTGACGAGATTCAGGCACGACAGGAGAGAGAGGCTTGTGACGAGAGTCATGCGGGACAGGAGAGAGAGGCTTGGGACGAGACTCAGGCAGGACAGGAGAGAGAGGCTTCGGCCGAGATTCAGACAGGACAGGAGGGAGAGACTTGAGACGAGAGTCAGGCTGGATAGGAGAGAGAGTCTTGAGATGAGAGTCAGCCAGGACTTGACAGGGAGGCTTGTGACGATAGTCATGCAGGAGAGGAGAGAGAGGCTTCGGACGAGACTCAGGAAGGAGAGGAGAGAGAGGCTTGGGACGAGAGTCAGGCAGGAGGGGAGAGAGAGGTTTAACTCGAGAGACAGGGAAGACAGGAGAGCGAGGCTTGGGACGAGAGTCAGGAAGCACAGGAGAGGGAGGCTCGGGACGAGATTCAGGCTCTACGGGAGAGAGGGGCTGGGGACGTGAGGCAGGCAGAACAGGAGAGAGAAACTTGGAACGAGAGTCAGACAGGATAAGATAGAAAGGCTTGGGACGAGAGTCAGGCAAGACAGGAGAGAGGGAATTGGGACGAGGGTTGAATAGGACATGAGAGAGAGGTTTGGGATGAGAGTCAGACAGGGTAGGAGAGGGAGACTTTTGACGAGAGTCATGCCGGAGAGGAGAGAGAGGCTTAGGACGAGAGTCAGTTCGGAGAGGAGAGATAGACTTGGGGTAAGAATCTAACCGGACTGGAGAGAGAGGCTTGGGACGAAAGTCAGTCAAGGCAGGAGAGAGAGAGGCTTAGGACAACAGTCAGGCAAGACAGGAGAGAGAGTTTTTGGACGAGACTCAGTGGTGAGAGGAGAGAGAGGCTTGGCACGAGAGTTAGCCTGGATAGGAGAGAGAAGCTTGGGACGAGACTTGTGCAGGACAGGAGAGAGAAGCTTAAGACGAGAGTCAGGGTGGACAGGAGAGAGAGTCTTGCGACGAGAGTCAGCCAGGACAGGAGAGAGAGGCTTATGGCGAGAGTTAGACAGGACAGGAGAGAGAGGCTTGGGACGAGAGTCAGGTTGGACAGGAGACAGAGGCTTGGTTCGAGAGTCAGGCAAGTCAGGAGAGAGTGGCTTGGGACGAGAGTCAGGCAGGACAGGAGAGAGAGGCTTCGGACGAGAGTCAGTCAAGAGAGGCGAAAGAGGCTTGGGACGAGAGTGAGGCAGAACAGGAGAGAAAGACTTGGGACGAGAGTGAGGCAGGACAGGAGAGAGAGGCTGTCGACAAGAATCAGGCTGGACAAGAGAGAGAGAGGCTTGGAACGAGAGTCATGCAGGATAGGAGAGACAGGCTTTGGACTAGAGTCAGACAGGACAGGGGAGAGATGCTTGGGATGAGAGTCATTACGCACAGGAGAGAGAGGCATGGGACGTGAGTATGGCAAGGCATGAAACGGAGTTTTGGGACGAGAGTCATGACGGAGAGGATAGGGAGGCTTAGGACGAGAGTTAGGTAGGACAGGAGAGAGAGGTTTCGTACGAGAGTCAGGCGGAAAAGAAAATTGAAGTTTGGTGTTTATGACGAGACTCAGCCAGGACAGGAGAGAGAGGCTTCGTACGAGAGTCAGGCGGGAAGAAAAAGTGAGGTGTGTGGAGAAAGTCAGACAGGACAGGAGACAGAGGCTTGGGACGAGAGTTAGGCAGGACAGGAGACAGAGGCTTGGGACGAGTGTCAGGCCGGAAGGTCGAGAGAGGCTTCGGACGAGAGTCAGGCTGGCCAGGAGATAGAGGCTTGGGACGAGAGTTAGGAAGCACAGGAGAACTAGGCTTGGGACGAGAGTCAGTCTCTATAGGAGAGAGAGCCTTGGGACTAGAGTCAGGAAGGAGAGGAGAGAGAGGCTCAGGACAAGAGTAAATATGGCAGAAGGGGGAGGCATTTGACGAGAGTCATACAGGCCAGGAAAAAGAGGCTTGGGACCTGAGTCAGGCAGGAGAAGAGAGAGAGGCTTAGGACAAGAGTCAGCAGGACAGGAGAGAGAAGTTTCGGACGAGAGTCAGACAGGACAGGAGAGAGGGGCTTGGGAGAAGAGTCGGTTAGGGCAGGAGAGGGCGGCTTGGGAAGAGATTGAGGGAGGACAGGAGAGAGAGGCTCGGGAGGAAAGTCAGGCAGGGCAGGAGTGGGAGTCTTGGGACGAGAGTCAGGCAGGACAGGAGAGAGATTCTTGGGACAAGAGTCAGGAAGCACAGGAGAGGGAGGCTGGGGACGAAAGTCAGGCTCTACATGCGAGAGGGGCTGTTGACGAGAGCCAGGCAGGACATGATAGAGAGCCTTGGGATGAGAGTCAGGCAGGACAGGATATAGAATCCTGGAAGAGAGTCAGGCAGGAATAAGATAGAAAGGCTTAGGACGACACTCAGGAAGCACAGGAGAGGGAGACTCGCGACGAAAGTCAGGCTCAGCAGGATATAGGGGCTGGGGACCAGATTCAGACGGGAAAGAGAGAGAGGCTTGGGACGAGAGTCAGGCAGGACAGGACAGAGGGGCTTGGAACGAGAGTCAGTCAAGACAGGAGAGAGGCTTGGTAAGAGAGTCAGGAAACGATGGAGAGGAAGGCTTGGACGATAGTCAGGCAGAACAGTAGAGAGGGGCTTGAGCCGAGAGTTAGATAGGAGAGGAGGGAGAAGCTTGGGACGACAGTCAGACAGGGCAGGAGATAGAGGCTTGCGAGGAGAGTCATGCCGCAGAGGATAGAGAGGCTTAGGACGAGAGTCAGGTCGGAGAGGAGAGATAGACTTGAGGCAAGAATCTAACCAGACCGGAGGGAGGGGCTTGGAACGAGAGTCAGTCAGAACAGGAGAGAGAGAGGCTTGGGGCGACAGCCAGGCAAAACAGGAAAGAAAGGTTTTGGTCGAGACTCAGGTATGAGAGTAGAGAGAGGCTTGGCACGAGAGTCAGGCTGGATAGGAGAGAGAAGCTTGGGACGAGAGTCAGGCAGGACAGGGGAGAGACTTGGGACGAGACTCGGGCAGAACGGGAGAGAGAAGCTTGTGACGAGAGTCAGTCTGGATAGGAGACAGTCGCTTGGTTCGAGAATCAGGCAAGACAGGAGAGATTGGCTTGGGACGAGAGTCAGGCAGGACAGGTGAGAGAGGCTTGGGACGATAGTCAGGCTGGATAAGAGACAGAGGCTTGGTTCGAGAATGAGGCAAGACGGTAGAAAGTGGCTTGGGACGAGAGTCAGTCAGGGCAGGAGAGACAGGCTTGGCAAGATAGTCAGCGTAAACAGGAGAGAGAGGCTTGGGACGAGAGTCAGGCAGGATAGAAGAGAGAGGCTTGGGACGAGAGTTAGACAGGACTGGAGAGAGAGGCTAGGGACGAGAGTCAGACAGGTCAGGAGAGAGAGGCTTGCGTCGAGATTCATGCCGGAGAGGATAGAGAAGCTTAGGACGAGAGTCAGGTCGGAGGGGAGAGATAGACTTGGGGCAAGAGTCAAACCAGACAGGAGAGAGAGGCTTGGGAAAAGAGTCAGTCACGCCAGGAGAGAGAGAGAGAGAGAGAGAGAGAGAGAGAGAGAGAGAGAGAGAGAGAGAGAGAGAGAGAGAGAGAGAGAGAGGTTTCGAACGAGAGTCAGACAAGACAGAAAAGAGATGCTTTGGACGAGAGTCAGGCAGGACAGGAGAGAGTGGCATAGGACGAGAGTCAGGCAGGACAAAAGAGAGAAGCTTGCGTCGAGAGTGAGGCAGGACAGGAGAGAGAGGCTTCGGACGAGAGTCAGGCACGATAGGAGATACAGACTTGCGCTTAGAGTGAGACAGGACAGGGGAGAGATGCTTTTGAGGAGAGTCAGGCATGATTAGAAAGAGAGGCTTGGGACGTGAGTAAGGCAAGACATGAGAGGGAGGCTTGGGACTAGAGTCATGCCAGAGAGGAAAGAGAGGCTTAGAACGAGAGTCAGGTCTGACAGGAGAAAGAGGCTTGGTACGAGACTCATGCCGGAAAGAAAAGTCAAGTCTGGGGTTTGTGAAGACAGTCAGGCAGGACAGGAGAGAGAGGCTTGGGACGAGAGTCAGGAAGGAAAGAAAAGTGAAGTCTGGGGAAAGAGTCAGGAACGAGAGGAGAGAGAGGCTCTGGACGAGAATCAGTCAGGACAGGAGGGAGAGGCTTAGGACGAGAGTCACGCATGACAGGAGAGAGTTGCTTAGGACGAGAATCAGGCAGGACAGGAGAGAGAGGCTTTCGACGAGAGTGAGGCAGGACAGGAGAGAAAGGATTGAGACGAGAGTCAGGCAGGATAGGAGAGAGAGGCTTGGGAGTAGAGTCACACAAGACACGGGAGAGATGTTTGGGACGAGAGTCAGGCAGGACAGGAGAGAGACGCTTGGGACATGAGTAAGGCAAGACATAAGAGGGAGGCCTGGGAAGAGAGTCATGCCGGAGAGGATTGAGAAAATTAGGACGAGAGTCATGTTGGACAGGAGAGAGAGGCTTAGTACGAGAGTCAGGCGGGAGACAAAAGTGAAGTCTGGAGTTTGTGACGAGAGTCAGGCAGGACAGGAGAGACAGGCTTGGTGTGAGAGTCAGGCGGGAAAGAAAAGTAAAGCGACGGGAGAGAGACAGACAGGACAGGAGAGAGTCTTGGGTCGAGAGTCAGGCAGGACAGTAGAGAGACGCTTCGGACGGGAGTCAGGCTGGATAGGAGACAGAGGCTTGCAACGAAAGTCAGGCAGGATAGGAGAGAGGCTTGGGACTAGAGTCAGACAGGACAGGGGAGAGATTCTTGGGACGAGAGTCAGACAGGACAGGAGAGAGAGGCTTGAGACGTGAGTCAGCCAGGACAGGAGAGAGAGGCTTGGGACGAGAGTCAGCAGGACAGGAAAGAGAGGTTTGGGGCGAGACGAAGGTAGGGCAGGAGAGAAAGGCTTGAGACGAGAGTCAGGCAAAACAGGAGAGAAAGGCTTGGGACGAGAGTAAGGGTGGACAGGAGAGAGAGGCTTAGGACGAGAGTTAGACAGGACTGGAGAGAGAGGCTTGGGACGAGAGTCAGACAGGTCAGGAGAGAGAGGTTTGCGACGAGAGTCATGCCGGAGAGGATAGAGAATTCTAGGACGAAAGTCAGGTCGGAGGTGATAGATAGACTTAGGGCAAGAATCTAACCAGACAGGAGAGAGAGGCTTGGGACGAGAGTCAGTCAGGACAGGAGAGAGAGAGAGGCTTGGGACGAGAGTCAAGCAAGATAGGAAAGAGACGCTTTGGAAGAGAGTCAGGCAGGACAGGAGAAAGTGGCTTAGGACGAGAGTCAGGCAGGACAGGAGAGAGAGGCTTCCGTCGAGAGTGAGGCAGGACAGGAGAGAGAGGCTTGGGACGAGAGTCAGGCAGGATACGAGAGACAGGCTTGCGCCTAGAGTCAGAAAGGACTGTGGAGAGATGCTTTTGACGAGAGTCAGGCATGATAAGAGAGAGAGGCGTGGGACATGAGTAAGGCAAGACATGAGAGGGAGGCTTGGGAGGAAAGTTTCCAGAGAGGAAAGAGAGGCTTAGGACGAGAGTCAGTTGTGACAGGAGAAAGAGGCTTGGTACGAGAGTCAGGCGGGAAAGAAAAGTGAAGTCTGAGGTTTGTGAAAAGAGTTAGGACAGGAGAGAGGCAGGACAGGAGAGAGAGAGATGCTTGGGACGAGAATCAGGCCGGAAAGAAAAATGAAGTCTGGGGAAAGAGTCAGGAAGGACTAGAGAGAGAGGCTTGGTACGAGAATCAGGCAGGACAGGAGGGAGAGGCTTGGGACGAGAGTTAGGCAGGACATGAGAGAGTGGCTTAGGACGAGAATCATGCAGGGCAGGAGAGAGAGGTTTGCTACGAGAGTGAGGCAGGCTTGGGACGAGAGTCACGCAGGATAGGAGAGAGAGGCTTGGGAGTAGAGTCACACAGGACACGGGAGAGATGCTTGGGACGAGAGTCAGGCAGGACAGGCGAGAGAGGCTTGAGACGAGAGTCAGGCAAGACAAGAGAGATTGGCTTAGGACGAGAGTCAGGCAGAACAGAAGAGAGAGGCTTGCGACGAGAATGAGGCAGGACAGGAGAGAGAGGCTTGGGAAGAGAGTCAGGCAGGACAGGAGAGAGAGGCTTGGGACGAGAATCATGCCGGACAGGAGAGAGAGGCTTTTGACGAGAGTCAGGCAGGATAAGATAGAGAGTACTGGGACCAGAGTCAGGGAAGGCCAGGAGAGAGAGGCTAAGGACGAGACTCGGGCAGGACAGGAGAGAAAAGCTTGGGACGAGAGTCAGACTGGATAGGAGACAGACGCTTGAATCTAGAGTCAGGCAAGACAGGAGGGAGAAGCTTGGGACGAGAGTCAGGCAGGACAGGAGAGAGAGGTTTGGGACGAGAGTCAGGGTGGACAGGATAAAGAGGCTTGGGACAGAGTCAGGGTGGACAGGATAAAGAGGCTTGGGAAGAGAGTCAGGCAGGACAGGAGAGAGAGAGGCTTGGGACGAGACTCAGGCACGACAGGAGAGAGAGGCTTGTGGCGAGATTCAGGCAGGACAGGAGAGAGAGGCTTGGGACGAGACTCAGGCAGGAGAGGAGAGAGAGGCTTGGCACGAGACTCACCCAGGACAGGAGAGAGAGGCTTGGGACGAGAGTCAGGCAGGAGGGGAGAGAGAGGTTTAATTCGAGAGTCAGGGAAGACAGGAGAGAAAGGCTTGGGACGAGAGTCAGGAAGCACAGGAGAGGGAGGCTCGGGGCGAGATTCAGGATTTACGGGAGAGAGGGGCTGGGGACGAGAGGCAGGCAGAACAGGAGAGAGAAACTTGGAACGAGAGTCAGGCAGGATAAGATAGAAAGGCTTGGGACGAGAGTCAAGAGAGAGGCTTGGGACGAAAGTCAGTCAAGGCAGGAGAGAGAGAGGCTTAGGACAACAGTCAGGCAAGACAGGAGAGATGTTTTTGGACGAGACTCAGGTGTGAGAGGAGAGAGAGGCTTGGCACGAGAGTCAGCCTGGATAGGAGAGAGAAGCTTGGGACGAGAGTCAGGCAGGACAGGAGAGAGAGTCTTGGGACGAGACTTGTGCAGGACAGGAGAGAGAAGCTTAGGACGAGAGTCAGGGTGGACAGGAGAGAGAGGCTTGCGACGAGAGTCAGCCAGGACAGGAGAGAGAGGCTTATGGCGAGAGTTAGACAGGACAGGAGAAGAAGCTTGGACGAGAGTCAGGACAGGACAGGAGAGAGAAGCTTGGGAAGAGAGTTAGGCAGGACAGGAGAGAGAGGCTTGGGACGAGAGTCAGCACGGACAGGAAGAGAGAGCTTTGGCGAGATTCAGGCAGGACAGGAGAGAGGCTTGGGACGAGACTCAGGCGGAGGGAGAGAGAGCTTGGGGGAGAGATCACCCAGGACAGGAGAGAGAGGCTTGGGACGAGAGTCAGGCAGGCAGGGGAGAGAGAGGTTTAACGAGAGTCAGGCGAAGACAGGAAAAGGCTTGGACGAGAGTCAGGAACACAGGAGAGGAGGCTGGCGAGATCAGGACGGAGAGAGGGGGGGGAGAGAGGGGAGAGAGGAGAAACTTGGAACGAGAGTCAGGCAGGACTAAGAGAGAAGGCTTGGGACGTCAGAGAGTGGGACAAACTCAGGACAGGAGAGAGAGGCTTGGACGAGAGTCAGGCAGACAGGAGATTTTTGACGAGACTCAGGCTGAGTGAGACGGAGAGAGAGGCTTGGACGAGAGTCAGCATGGATAGGAGAGAGAGGGTTGGGACGAGAGTCAGGCAGGAAGAGAGAGAGCTTGGGACGAGATCTTGCCAGACAGGAGAGAGAAGCCCTTTGACGAGAGTCAGGTGACAGGAAGAGAGAGGCTTGGACGAGAGTCAGCCAGGACAGAAGAGAGAGGTTTTGAGAGAGTCAGGACAGGAGAGAGAGGCTTGGGACGAGAGTCAGGCCTGGAAAGGAAAAGTGGCTTGGGGAAAAGTCAGAAAGTTAGGAGAGAGGCTTGGGACGAGAATCAGGCAGGACAGGAGAAGGGGTTGGGACGAGAGTCAGTCAAGACAGGAGCGAGTGGGCTTGGGACGAGAATGAGGCAGGACAGGAGAGAGAGGCTTAGCACGAGACTACAGGACAGGAGAGAAATGCTTGGGACGAGAGTCAGGCAGGATAGGAGAGAGAGGCTTGGGAGAGAGTCACACAAGGAGGGAGAGAGCTTGGGACGAGACTCAGGGAAGGAGAAGGAGAGAGAGGCTTGGGACATGAGTAAGCAATGACATGAGGAGGAGGCTTTGGACGAGAGTCATACAGGCCATTGAGAAAACTTAGGACCTGAGTCAGCAGGTGGAAGAGAGAGAGGCCTTTGAAAGAGAGTCAGCGGAAGAGAAAGTGAAGTGTTTTGGACGAGAGTCAGACAGGACAGGAGAGAGAGGCTTGGGTCGTGGGAGAGAGGGCGGGAAAAAATTGAAGGCGGGGAGGAGGAGGAACAGGCAGGGCAGGAGAGAGAGTCTTGGGACGAGAGTCGGGAACAGAGTGAGAGGTTTCGGACGGGGGTCAGGAGCCAGGTGGAGGGGACAGAAGGTTTGCCGGGGCGAGAGCCAGGCAGGATAGGAAGAGAGGCTTGGGATAGTCAGGCAGGGCAGGGAGAGAGTCCTGGGACGAGAGTCAGGCAGGACAAGAGAGAGAAGGCTTGGACGTAGTCAGGGCAAAGGGAGGAGAGAGAATGGCTTCGTAGGGCTGGGGGAAAATCAGATCAGGACAGAAAGAGAGGCTTGGGCGAGAGTCAGGCAGAGAAGGAAGAAGTTAGGACGAGAGTCATCAGGACGGAGGAGAGGATTGGTAAGAGCATGCAGGGCAGGAGAAGGAGGCTTGGAGGGGAGTGCAGGCAACACAGGAGAAAGAGGATTGGGACGTGAGTAGAGAAGGACATGAGAGAGAGCCTTGGGACAGAAGTAACAGGAGAGAGAGAGGCTTCGCGAGAGACACTGGGCAGAAGGGGGAGGCTTTGGACGAGCAGTCAAGTGGAGGCCACGACAACAGAAGCTGGACTGAGTCAGGCAGGAGATGAGACAGAGGCTTGGGACGAGAGTCAGCAGGAACAGGAGATGAAAGAGGGTAAGGGGGAGGACGAAGGTAGGGCTAGGAGAGAAAGGCTTTGGACGAGAGTCAGCAAGACAGGAGAGAAAGGCTTGGGACGAGATTCAGGATATACGGGAGAGATGCTTGGGACGAGAGTCAGGCAGGACAGGAGAGAGAGGCTTGGGACATGAGTAAGGCAAGACATGAGAGGGAGGCTTGGGACGAGAGTCATGCCGGAGAGGATTGAGAAAATTAGGACGAGAGTCAGGTTGGACAGGAGAGAGAGGCTTAATACGAGAGTCAGGCGGAAGAGAAAAGTGAAGTCTGGGTTTTGTGACGAGAGTCAGGCAGGACAGGAGAGAGAGGCTTGGTGTGAGAGTCAGGCGGGGAAAGAAAATTGAAGCGTCGGGAGAGAGACAGGCAGGACAGGAGAGAGAGTCTTGGGTCGAGAGTCGGGCAGGACAGTAGTGAGACGCTTCGGACGGGAGTCAGGCTGGATAGGAGACAGAGGTTTGCGACGAGAGTCAGGCAGGATAGGAGAGATGCTTGGGACTAGTCAGACAAGACAGGGGAGAGATCCTTGGGACGAGAGTCGGGCAGGACAGGAGAGAGAGGCTTGAGACGTGAGTCAGGCAGGGCAGGAGAGAGATGCTTAGGACGAGAGTCAATCTGGACATGAGAGAGAGGCTTGGGGCGAGAGTCAGGTAGTATTGAAGGGAAAAGCTTAGGACGAGAGTCAAACAGGATCGGGGAGAGAGGATTTGGAATAGAGTCATGCAGGGCAGGAGAAAGAGGCTTGGGACGAGTGCCAGGCAACACAGGAGAAAGAGGATTGGGACGTGAGTCAGAGAAGACATGAGAGAGAGCCTTGGGACGAGAAAGATAAAGGAGAGGAGAGAGAGCTTACGACGAGAGACACTAGGGCAGAAGGGGGAGGCTTTGGACGAGAGTCATGGAGGCCACGACAAAGAAGCTTGGGACCTGAGTCAGGCAGGAGATGAGACAGAGGCTTGGGACGAGAGTCAGCAGGACAGGAGAGAGAGGTATGGGGCGAGACGAAGGTAGGGCAGGAGAGAAAGGCTTGGGACGAGAGTCAGGCAAGACAGGAGAGAAAGGCTTGGGACGAGAGTCAGGTTGGACAGGAGAGAGAGGCTTGGGACGAGAGTCAGGCAGGAGAGGAGAGAGAGGCTTAGAACGAGAGTTAGACAGGACTGGGGAGAGATTCTTGGGACGAGAGTCAGACAGGTCAGGAGAGAGAGGTTTGCGACGAGAGTCATGCCGGAGAGGATAGAGAATTCTAGGACGAAAGTCAGGTCGGAGGGGAGAGATAGACTTGGGGCAAGAATCTAACGAGAGAGGAGAGAGAGGCTTGGGACGAGAATCAGTCATGACAGAAGAGAGAGAGAGACTTGAGAGGAGAGTCAAGCAAGACCGGAAAGAGAGGCTATGGACGAGAGTCTGGCAGGACAGGAGAGAGTGGCTTAGGACGAAAGTCAGGCAGGACAGGAGAGAGAGGCTTCCGTCGAGAGTGAGGGAGGACAGGAGAGAGAGGCTTAGGACGAGAGTCAGGCAGGATCCGAGAGACAGGCTTGCGCCTAGAGTCAGCAAAGACAGGGGAGAGAAGCTTTTGACGAGAGTCAGGCATGATAAGAGAGAGAGGCTTGGGACGTGAGTAAGGCAAGACATGAGAGGGAGTCTTGGGAAGAGAGTTTCCAGAGAGGAAAGAGAGGATTAGGACGAGAGTCAGGTGTGACAGGAGAAAGAGGCTTAGTACGAAAGTCAGGCGGGAAAGAAAAGTGAAATCTGGGGTTTGTGAAAAGAGTCAGGCAGGACAGGAGAGAGAGAGAGAGATGCTTGGGACGAGAGTCAGGCCGGAAAGAAAAGTGAAGTCTGGGGAAACAGTCAGGAAGGACAAGAGAGAGAGGCTCGGGACGAGAATCAGGCAGGACAGGAGGGAGAGGCTTCGGACGAGAGTCAGGCAGGACATGAGAGAGTGGATTAGGACGAGAATCATGCAGGGCAGGAGAGAGAGGCTTGCGACGAGAGTGAGGCAGGACAGGAGAGAAAGGCTTGGGACGAGAGTAAGGCAGGATAGGAGAGAGAGGCTTGGAAGTAGAGTCACACACGACACAGGAGAAATGCTTGGGACGAGAGTCAAGCAGGACCGGCGAGAGAGGCTTGAGACGAGAGTCAGGCAAGAGAGGAGAGGTTGGCTTAGGACGAGAGTCAGGCAGGACAGAAGAGAGAGGCTTGCGACGAGAATGAGGCAGGACAGGAGAGAAAGGCTTGGGACGAGAGTCAAGCAGGATAGGAGAGAGAGGCTTGGGAGTAGAGTCACACAGGACACGGGAGAAATGCTTGGGACGAGAGTCAGGCAGGACAGGCGAGAGAGGCTTGAGACGAGAGTCAGGCAAGAGAGGAGAGGTTGGCTTAAGACGAGAATCAGGCAGGACAGAAGAGAGAGGCTTGCGACGAGAATGAGGCAGGACAGGAGAGAGAGGCTTGGGAAGAGAGTCATGCAAGACAGGAGAGAGAGGCTTGGGACGAGAATCATGATGGACAGGAGAGAGAGGCTTGGGACGAGAGTCAGGCAGAATAGGATAGAGAGTCCTGGGACCAGAGACAGGCAAGACAGGAGAGAGAGGATAAGGACGAGAGTCAGGCAGGACAGGAGAGAGAGGCTTGGGACGAGAGTGAGGGAGGACAGGAGAGAGAGGCTTAGGACGAGAGTCAGGCAGGATACGAGAGACAGGCTTGCGCCTAGAGTCAGCAAAGACAGGGGAGAGAAGCTTTTGACGAGAGTCAGGCATGATAAGAGAGAGAGGCTTGGGACGTGAGTAAGGCAAGACATGAGAGGGAGTCTTGGGAAGAGAGTTTCCAGAGAGGAAAGAGAGGATTAGGACGAGAGTCAGGTGTGACAGGAGAAAGAGGCTTAGTACGAGAGTCAGGCGGGAAAGAAAAGTGAAATCTGGGGTTTGTGAAAAGAGTCACGCAGGACAGGAGAGAGAGAGAGATGCTTGGGACGAGAGTCAGGCCGGAAAGAAAAGTGAAGTCTGGCGAAACAGTCAGGGAGGACAAGAGAGAGAGGCTCGGGACGAGAATCAGGCAGGACAGGAGGGAGAGGCTTCGGACGAGAGTCAGGCAGGACATGAGAGAGTGGATTAGGACGAGAATCATGCAGGGCAGGAGAGAGAGGCTTGCGACGAGAGTCAGGCAGGACAGGAGAGAAAGGCTTGGGACGAGAGTAAGGCAGGATAGGAGAGAGAGGCTTGGGAGTAGAGTCACACACGACACGGGAGAAATGCTTGGGACGAGAGTCAAGCAGGACCGGCGAGAGAGGCTTGAGACGAGAGTCAGGCAAGAGAGGAGAGGTTGGCTTAGGACGAGAGTCAGGCAGGACAGAAGAGAGAGGCTTGCGACGAGAATGAGGCAGGACAGGAGAGAAAGGCTTGGGACGAGAGTCAAGCAGGATAGGAGAGAGAGGCTTGGGAGTAGAGTCACACAGGACACGGGAGAAATGCTTGGGACGAGAGTCAGGCAGGACAGGTGAGAGAGGCTTGAGACGAGAGTCAGGCAAGAGAGGAGAGGTTGGCTTAGGACGAGAATCAGGCAGGACAGAAGAGAGAGGCTTGCGACGAGAATGAGGCAGGACAGGAGAGAGAGGCTTGGGAAGAGAGTCATGCAAGACAGGAGAGAGAGGCTTGGGACGAGAATCATGATGGACAGGAGAGAGAGGCTTGGGACGAGAGTCAGGCAGAATAGGATAGAGAGTCCTGGGACCAGAGACAGGCAAGACAGGAGAGAGAGGATAAGGACGAGAGTCAGGCAGGACAGGAGAGAGAGGCTTGGGACGAGAGTCAGGATGGACAGGATAAAGAGGCTTGGGACGAGAGTAAGGCAGGACAGGAGAGAGAGGCTTGGGACGAGACACAGGCACGACAGGAGAGAGAGGCTTGTGACGAGAGTCAGGCAGGACAGGAGAGAGAGGCTTGGGACGAGACTCAGGCAGGACAGGAGAGAGAGGCTTCGGCCGAGACTTAGGCAGGACAGGTGAGAGACTTGGGACGAGAGTCAGGCTGGATAGGAGAGAGAGTCTTGAGAAGAGAGTCAGTCAGGACTTGAGAGGGAGGCTTGTTACGATCGTCATGCAGTAGAGGAGAGAGAGGCTTGGGACGAGACTCATCCAGGAGAGGAGAGAGAGGCTTGGGACGAGAGTCAGGCAGGAGGGGAGAGAGAGGTTTAACTCGAGAGTCAGGGAAGACAGGAGAGAGAGAGGCTTGGGACGAGAATCAGGAAGCACAGGAGAGGGAGGCTCGGGACGAGATTCAGGCTCTACGGGAGAAAGAGGCTGGGGACGAGAGGCAGGCAGAACAGGAGAGAGAAACTTTGAACGAGAGTCAGGCAGGATAAGATAGAAAGGCTTGGGACGAGAGTCAGGAAGGACAGGAGAGAGGGAATTGGAACGAGGGTTGGATATGACATGAGAGAGAGGATTGGGACGAGAGTCAGACAGGGTAGGAGAGAGAGGCTTTTGACGAGAGTCATGCCGGAGAGGACAGAGAGGCTTAGGACAAGAGTCAGGTCGGAGAGGAGAGATAGACTTGGGGCAAGAATCTAACCGGACTGGAGAGAGAGGCTTGGGACGAAAGTCAGTCAAGGCAGGAGAGAGAGAGGCTTAGGACAACAGTCAGGCAAGACAGGAGAGAGAGTTTTTGGACGAGACTCAGGTGTGAGAGGAGAGAGAGACTTGGCACGGGAGTCAGCCTGGATAGGAGAGAGAAGCTTGGGACGAGACTTGTGCAGGACAGGAGAGAGAAGCTTACGACGAGAGTCAGATTGGACAGGAGAGAGAGGCTTACGACGAGAGTCAGCCTGGACAGGAGAGAGAGGCTTATGGCGATAGTTAGACAGGACAGGAGAGAAAGACTTGTGACGAGAGTCAGGCAGGACAGGAGGGAGAGGAATCGGCCGAGACTCAGGCAGGACAGGTGGGAGTGGCTTGGGACGAGAGTCAGGCAGGAGAGAGAGGCTTGGGACGAGTCAGTCAAGAGAGGCGAAAGAGGCTTGAGACGAGAGTGAGGCAGGACAGGAGAGAAAAGCTTGGGACGAGAGTCAGGCAGGACAGGAGAGAGAGGCTGTCGACAAGAGAGAGAGGCTTGGGACGAGAGTCATGCAGGATAGGAGAAACAGGCTTGGGGCTAGAGTCAGAGAGACAGGGGAGAGATGCTTGGGATGAGAGTCAGTACGGACAGGAGAGAGAGGCATGGGACGTCAGTAAGGCAAGACATGAGACGGAGTCTTAGGACGAGAGTCATGACGGAGAAGATAGGAAGGCTTAGGACGAGAGTTAGGTCGGACATTAGAGAGAGGCTTGGTACGGGAGTCAGGCGGAGAAGAAAATTGAAGTTTGGTGTTTGTGACGAGACTCAGCCAGGACAGGAGAGAGAGGCTTGGTACGAGAGTCAGGCGGGAAAAAAAAGTGAGGTGTGTGGAGAAAGTCAGACAGGACAGGAGACAGAGGCTTGGGACGAGAGTTGGGCGGGACAGGAGAGAGAGGCTTAGGACGAGAGTCAGGCCGGAAGGTCGAGAGAGGCTTCGGACGAGAGTCAGGCATGACAGTAGATATAGGCTTTGGACGAGAGTTAGGAAGCACAGGAGAACGAGGCTCGGGACGAGAGTCAGGAAGGAGAGGAGAGAGAGGCTAAGGACGAGAGTCACTATGGCAGAAGGGGGAAGCATTTGACGAGAGTCATACACGCCAGGAAAAAGAGGCTTGGGACCTGAGTCAGGCAGGAGAAGAGAGAGAGGCTTAGGACAAGAGTCAGCAGGGCATGATAGAGAAGTTTCGGAGGAGAGTCATACAGGACAGGAGAGAGGGGCTTAGGAGGAGAGTCGGTTAGGGCAGGAGAGGGAAGCTTGGGAAGAGATTGAGGCAGGACAGGAGAGAGAGGCTCGAGAGGAAAGTCAGGCAGGGCAGGAGTTGGAGTCTTGGGACGAGAGTAAGGTAGGACAGGAGAGAGAGGCTTGGGACAAGAGTCAGGAAGCAGAGGAGAGGGAGGCTGGGGACGAGAATCAGGCTCTACAGGAGAGAGGGGCTGGGGACGAGAGCCAGGCAGGACAGGACAGAGAGGCTTGGGACGAGAGTCAGGCAGGACAGGATATAGAGTCCTGGGAAGAGAGTCAGGCAGAACAAGAGAGAAAGGCTTAGGACGAGACCCAGGAAGCACAGGAGAGGGAGACTCGGGACGAAAGTCAGGCTCTACAGGAAATAGGGGCTGGGGACTAGATCCAGACAGGACAGGAGAGAGAGGATTTGGACGAGAGTCAGGTAGGACAGGAGAGAGACGCTTGGAACGAGACTCAGTCAGGACAGGAGAGAGAGTCTTGTGACGAGAGTCAGGCCGGAAAGAAAAGTGAAGTCTGGGGAAAGAGTCACGAACGAGAGGAGAGAGATTCTTGGGACGAGAATCAGGCAGGACAGGAGGGAGAGGCTTGGGACGAGAGTCACGCAGGATAGGAGAGAGTGACTTAGGACGAGAATCAGGCAGGACAGGAGAGAGAGGCTTGCGACGAGAGTGAGGCAAGACAGGAGAGAAAGGATTGGGACGAGAGTCAAGCAGGATAGGAGAGAGAGGCTTGGGAGTAGAGTCACACAGGACACGGGAGAGATGCTTGGGACGAGTGTCAGGCAGGACAGGAGAGAGGCTTGGGACATGAGTAAGGCAAGACATGAGAGGGAGGCCTGTGACGAGAGTCATGCCGGAGAGGATTGAGAAAATTAGGACGAGAGTCAGGTTGGACAGGAGAGAGAGGCTTAGTACGAGAGTCAGGCGGGAGAGAAAAATGAAGTCTGGGGTTTGTGACGAGAGTCAGGCAGGACAGGAGAGAGAGGCTTGGTGTGAGAGTCAGGCGGGAAAGAAAAGTGAAGCGTCGGGAGGGAGAGAGCAGGACAGGAGAGAGAGTCTTGGGTCGAGAGTCAGGCAGGACAGTAGAGAGACGCTTCGGACGGGAGTCAGGCTGGATACGAGACAGAGATTTGCGACGAGAGTGAGGCACGACAGGAGACAGAGGCTTGCAACGAGAGTCAGGCAGGATAGGAGAGAGGTTTGGGACTAGAGTCAGACAGGACAGGGGAGAGATGCTTGGGACGAGAGTCAGGCAGGACAGGAGAGAGAAGCTTGAGAGGTGAGTCACACAGG
The DNA here is from genome assembly GCF_036320965.1 of Panulirus ornatus. Classification (NCBI taxonomy): domain Eukaryota; kingdom Metazoa; phylum Arthropoda; class Malacostraca; order Decapoda; family Palinuridae; genus Panulirus; species Panulirus ornatus. Next base: position 76,460,095 of record NC_092234.1, read on the forward strand.
ACAGGAGAGAGAGGCTTGGGACGAGAGTCAATCTGGACAGGAGAGAGAGGCTTCGGGCGAGAGTCAGGTACTATAGAAGAGAAACGCTTAGGGCGAGAGTCAAACAGGACTGGGGAGAGAGGATTCGGAATAGAGTCAGGGAGGGCAGGAGAAAGAGGCTTGGGACGAGTGCCAGTGAACACAGGAGATAGAGGATTGGGACGCGAGTCAGGGAAGACATGAAAGAGAGCCTTGGGACGAGAAACATAAAGGAGAGGAGAGAGAGCTTACGACGAGAGTCACTAGGGCAGAAAGGGGAGGCTTTGGACGAGAGTCATGGAGGCCAGGACAAAGAAGATTGGGACCTGAGTCACGCAGGAGATGAGACAGAGGCTTGGGACGAGAGTCAGCATGACAGGAGAGAGAGGTTTTGGGGCGAGACCAAGGTAGGGCAGGAGAGAAAGGTTTGGGACGAGAGTCAGGCAAGACAGGAGAGAAAGGCTTGGGACGAGAGTGAGGGTGGACAGGAGAGAGAGGCTTGGGACGAGAGTCAGGCAGGACAGGAGAGAGAGGCTTAGGACGAGAGTTAGACAGGACTGGAGAGAGAGGCTTGGGACTAGAGTCAGACAGGTCAGGAGAGAGAGGGTTGCGACGAGAGTCATGCCAGAGAGGATAGAGAATTCTAGGACGAAAGTCAGGTCGGAGGAGACAGATAGACTTGGGGTAAGAATCTAACCAGACAGGAGAGAGAGGTTTGGGACGAGAGTCAGTCAGGACAGGAGAGAGAGAGAGGCTTGGGACGAGAGTCAAGCAAGACCGGAAAGAGAGGCTTTGGACGAGAGTCAGGCAGGACATGAGAGAGTGGCATACGACGAGAGTCAGGCAGGACAGGAGAGAGAGGCTTCCGTCGAGATTGAGGCAGGACAGGAGAGAGAGGCTTGGGACGAGAGTCAGGCAGGATACGAGAGACAGGCTTGCGCCGAGAGTCAGAAAGGACAGGGGAGAGATGCTTTTGACGAGAGTCAGGCATGATATGAGAGAGAGGCTTGGGACGTGAGTAAGGCAAGACATGAGAGGGAGGCTTGGGAAGAGAGTTTCCAGAGAGGAAAGATAGGCTTAGGACGAGTCAGGTGTGACAGGAGAAAGAGGCTTGGTACGAGAGACAGGCGGGAAAGAAAAGTGAAGTCTGGGGTTTGTGAAAAGAGTCTGGCAGGACAGGAGAGAGAGATGCTTGGGACGAGAGTCATGCCGGAAAGAACAGTGAAGTCTGGGGAAACAGTCAGGAAGGACAAGAGTGAGAGGCTTGGGACGAGAATCAGGCAGGACAGGAGGGAGAGGTTTGGGACGAGAGTCAGGCAGGACATGAGAGAGTGGCTTAGGACGAGAATCATGCAGGGCAGGAGAGAGAGGCTTGCGACGAGAGTGAGGCAGGACAGGAGAGAAAGGCTTGGGAAAAGAGTCAGGCTGTATAGGAGAGAGAGTCTTGAGAAGAGAGTCAGTCAGGACTTGAGATGGAGGCTTGTGACGATACTCATGCAGGAGAGGAGAGAAAGGCTTGGGACGAGACTCAGGCAGGAGAGGAGATAGAAGCTTGGCACGAGACTCAACCAGGACAGGAGAGAGAGGCTTGTGACGAGAGTCAGGCAGGAGGGGAGAGAGAGGTTTAACTCGAGAGTCAGGGAAGACAGGAGAGAGAGGCTTGGGACGAGAGAGAGGAAGCACAGGAGAGGGAGGCTCGGGACGAGATTCAGGCTCTACGGGAGAGAGGGGCTGGGGACGAGAGGCAGGCAGAACAGGAGAGAGAAACTTGGAATTAGAGTCATGCAGGAAAAGATAGAAAGGCTTGGGACGAGTCAGGCAGGACAGGAGAGAGGGAATTGGGATGAGGGTTGGATAGAACATGATGGAGAGGATTGGGACGAAACTCAGAAGGTAGGAGAGAGAGGCTTTTGACGAGAGTTATGCCAGAGAGGACAGAGAGGCTTAGGACGAGACTCAGGTCGGAGAGGAGAGATAGACTTGGGGCAAGAATCTTACCGGACTGGAGAGAGAGGCTTGGGACGAAAGTCCGTCAAGGCAGGAGAGAGAGAGGCTTAGGACAACAGTCAGGCAAGACAGGAGAGAGAGTTTTTGGACGAGACTCAGGAGTGAGAGAAGAGAGAGGCTTGGCACGAGAGTCAACCTGTATAGGAGAGAGAAGCTTGGGACGAGAGTCAGGCAGGACAGGAGAGAGAGGCTTGGGACGAGACTTGTGCAGGACAGGAGAGAGAAGCTTAGGACGAGAGTCAGGGTGGACAGGAGAGAGAGGCTTGCGACGAGAGTCAGCCAGGACAGGAGAGAATGGCTTATGGCGAGAGTTAGACAGCACAGGAGACAGAGCCTTGGGACGAGAGTCAGGCTGGACAGGACACAGAGGCTTGGTTCGAGAGTCAGAAAAGTCAGGAGAGAGTGGCTTGGGACGAGAGTCATGCAGGACAGGAGAGATAGGCTTGGGACGAGAGTCAGTCAACAGACGCGAAAAAGGCTTGGGACGAGAGTCAGGCAGGACAGGAGAGAAAGGCTTAGGACGAGAGTCAGTCAGACCAGGAGAGAGAGGCTGTCGACAAGAATCAGGCTGGACAAGAGAGAGAGGCTTGGGACGAGAGTCATTCAGGATAGGAGAGACAGGCTTGGGACTAGAGTCAGACAGGACAGGGGAGAGATGCTTGGGATGAGAGTCAGTACGGACAGGAGAGAGAGGCATGGGACGTGAGTAAGGCAAGCCATGAGACGGAGTCGTGGGACGAGAGTCATGACGGAGAGGATAGGGAGGCTTAGGGCGAGAGTTAGGTCGGACAGGAGAGAGAGGTTTGGTACGAGACTCAGGCGGAAAAGATAATTGAAGTTTGGTGTTTGTGACGATACTCAGCCAGGACAGGAGAGAGAGGGTTGGTACGAGAGTCAGGCGGGAAGAAAAAGTGAGGTGTGTGGAGAAATTCAGATAGGACAGGAGACACAGTCTTGGGACGAGAGAGGCTTCGGACGAGAGTCAGGCTGGGCAGGAGATAGAGGCTTGGGACGAGAGTTAGGAAACACTTGAGAACGAGGCTCGGGACGAGTCAGTCTCTATAGGAGAGAGAGCCTTCGGACGAGAGACAGGAAGGAGAGGAGAGAGAGGCTAAGGACGAGAGTCACTATGGCAGAAAGGGGAGGCATTTTACGAGAGTAATACAGGCCAGGAAAAATAGGCTTGGGATCTAAGTCAGGCAGGAGAAGAGAGAGAGGCTTAGGACAAGAGTCAGCAGGACAGGAGAGAGAAGTTTCGGACGAGAGTAAGACAGGACAGGAGAGAGGGGATTGGGAGGAGAGTCGGTTAGGGCAGGACAGGGCGGCTTGGGAAGAGATTGAGGCAGGACAGGAGAGAGTGGATCAAGAGGAAAGTCAGGCAGGGCAGGAGTGGGAGTCCTGGGACGAGAGTCAGGAAGGACAGGAGAGAGAGGCTTGGGACAAGAGTCAGGAAGCACAGTAGAGGGAGGCTGGGGACGAGAGTCAGGCTATACAGGAGAGAGGGGCTGGGGACGAGAGCCAGGCTGGACAGGACAGAGAGGCTTAGGACGAGAGTCAGGCAGGACAGGATATAGAGTCCTGGGCGAGAGTTAGGCAGGACAAGAGAGAAAGGCTTAGGACGAGACTCAGGAAGCACAAGAGAGGGAGACTCGGGACGAAAGTCAGGCTCTACAGGAAATAGGGGCTGGGGACTAGATCCAGACAGGACAGGAAAGAGAGGCTTTGGACGAGAGCCAGGCAGGACAGGAGAGAGATTCTTGGAACGAGAGTCAGTCAGGACAGGAGAGAGGCTTGGTAAGAGAGTCAGGAAATACTGGAGAGGGAGGCTTGGACGAGAGTCAAGCCGAACAGTAGACAGGGGTTTGGGACGAGATTTAGATAGGACAGGAGAGAAAAGCTTGGGACGACAGTCAGACGGGGCAGGAGGGAGAGGCTTGCGAGGAGAGTCATGCTGCAGAGGATAGAGAGGCTTAGGACGAGAGTCAGTCTCTATAAGAGAGAGAGCCTTCTGAAGAGAGTTAGGAAGGAGAGGAGAGAGAGGCTAAGGACGAGATTCACTATGGCAGAAGGGGGAGGCATTTGACGAGAGTCATACAGGCCAGGAAAAAGAGGCTTGGGACCTAAGTCAGGAAGAACAGGAGAGGGAGGCTGGGGACGAGAGTCAGGCACGACAGGAGAGAGAGGCTTGGTAAGAGAGTCAGGCAGGACAGGATATAGAGTCCTGGGACGAGAGTCAGGCAGGACAAGAGAGAAAGGCTTAGGACGAGACTCAGGAAGCAAAGGAGAGGGAGACTCGGGACGAAAGTCAGGCTCTACAGGAAATAGGAGCTGGGGACTAGATCCAGACAGGTCAGGAGAGAGAGGCTTGTGACGAGAGTCAGGCAGGACAGGAGAGAGAGGCTTGGTAAGAGAATCAGTCAGGACAGGAAAGAGGCTTGGTAAAAGAGTCAGGAAAAACTGGAGATGGAGGCTTGGACGAGAGTCAGGCAGAACAGTAGAGAGGGGCTTGGGACGAGAGTTAGATAGGACAGGAGAGAAAAGCTTGGGACGACAGTCAGACAGGGCAGGAGAGAGAGGCTTGCAAGGAGAGTCATGCCGCAGAGGATAGAGAGGCTTAGGACGAGAGTCAGGTCGGAGAGGAGATATAGACTTCGGGCAAGAATCTAACCAGACAAGATTGAGGGGCTTGGGACGATAGTCAGTCAGAACAGGAGAGAGAGAGGCTTAGGACGAAAGCCAGGCAAGACAGGAGAGAAAGGTTTTGGACGAGACTGAGGTATGAGAAGAGAGAGAGGCTTGGCATGAGAGTCAGGCTGGATAGGAGAGAGAAGCTTGGGAGGAGAGTCAGGAAGGCTAGGGGAGAGACTTGGGACGAGACTCGGGCAGAACGGGAGAGAGAAGCTTGGGACGAGAGTCAGTCTGGATAGGAGACAGACGCTTGGTTCGAGAGTCAGGCAAGACAGGAGAGATTGGCTTGGGACGAGAGTCAGGCTGGATAGGAGACAGAGTCTTGGTTCGAGAGTCAGGCAAGACGGTAGAAATTTCTTGGGACGAGAGTCAGTCAGGACAGGAAAGACAGGCTTGGGACGATAGTCAGCGTAAACAGGAGAGAGTGGCTTGGGAAGAGAGTCAGGCAGGACAGGAGAGAGAAGTTTGGGACGAGTGTTTGACAGGACTGGAGAGAGAGGCTTGGGACGAGAGTCAGACAGCTCAGGAGAGAAAGGCTTGCGTCGAGACTCATGCCGGAGAGGATAGAGAAGCTTAGGACGAGAGTCAGGTCGAAGGGGAGAGATAGACTTGGGCAAGAATCAAACCAGACAGGAGAGAGAGGCTTGGGACGAGAGTCAGTCAGGCCAGGAGAGAGAGAGAGAGAGAGAGGCTTGGGACGAGAGTCAGGGAAGACAGGAAAGAGACGCTTTGGACGAGAGTCAGGCAGGATAGGAGAGAGTGGCATAGAACGAGTGTCAGGCAGGACAAAAGAGAGAAGCTTGCGTCGAGAGTGAGGCAGGACAGGAGAGAGAGAGGCTTAGAAAGAGAGTCAGGCACGATACGAGATACAGTCTTGCGCTTAGAGTGAGACAGGACAGGGGAGAGATGCTTTTGAGGAGAGTCAGGCATGATTAGAGAGAGAGGCTTGGGACGTGAGTAAGGCAAGACATGAGAGGGAGGCTTGGGACGAGAGTCATGCCAGAGAGGAAAGAGAGGCTTAGAACGAGAGTCAGGTCTGACAGGAGAAAGAGGCTTGGTACGAGACTCATGCCGGAAAGAAAAGTGAAGTCTCTGGTTTGTGAAGAGAGTCAGGCAGGACAGGAGAGAGAGGCTTGGGACGAGAGTCAGGCCGGAAAGAAAAGTGAAGTCTGGGAAAGAGTCAGGAACGAGAGGAGAGAGAGGCTCGGGACGAGAATCAGGCAGGACAGGAGGGAGAGGCTTGGGAAGAGAGTCGCGCAGGACAGGAGAGAGTGGCTTAGGACGAGAATAAGGCAGGATAGGAGAGAGAGGCTTGCTACGAGAGTGAGGCAGGACAGGAGAGAAAGGCTTGGGACAAGAGTCAGGCAGGATAGGAGAGAGAGGCTTGGGAGTAGAGTCACACAGGACACGGGATAGATTCTTGGGACGAGAGTCAGGCTGGACAGGAGAGAGAGGCTTAGTACGAGAGTCAGGCGGGAGAGAAAGTGAAGTCTGGGGTTTGTGACGAGAGTCAGGCAGGACAGGAGAGAGAGGCTTGGTGTGAGAGTCAGGCGGGAAAGAAAAGTGAAGCGTCGGGAGAGAGACAGGCAGGACAGTAGAGAGAGTCTTGGGTCGAGAGTCAGGCAGGACAGTAGAGAGACGCTTCGGACGGGAGTCAGGCTGGATAGGAGACAGAGGTTTCCGACGAGAGTGATGCACGACAGGAGACAGAGGCTTGCAACGAGAGTCAGGCAGGATAGGAGAGAGGTTTGGGACTAGAGACAAACAGGACAGGGGAGAGATGCTTGGGACGAGAGTCAGGCAGGACAGGAGAGAGAGGCTTGAGACGTGAGTCAGGCAGGACAGGAGAGAGAGGCTTGGAACGAGAGTCAATCTGGACAGGAGAGAGAGGCTTAGGGCGAGAGTTAGGTAGTATAGAAGAGAAAGCTTTAGGACGAGAGTGAAACAGGACTGGGGAGAGAGAATTCGGAATAGAGTCAGGCAGGACAGGAGAAAGAGGCTTGTGATGAGTGCCAGGCAACAGAGGAGAGAGGTGATTGGGACGTGAGTCACGGAAGAGATGAGAGAGAGAGTTGTGACGAGAAACAGAAAGGAGAGGAGACAGAGCTTACGACGAGACTCACTAGGGCAGAAGGGGGAGGCTTTGGACGAGAGTCATGGAGGCCAGGACAAAGAAGCTTGGGACCTTAGTCAGGCAGAAGATGAGAGAGAGAGGCTTGGGACGAGAATCAGCAGTACAGGAGAGAGAGGTTCTTGGCGAGAGCAAGGTAGGGCAGGAGAGAAAGGCTTGGGACGAGAGTCAGGCAAGACAGGAGAGAAAGGCTTGGCACGAGAGTCAGGGTGGACAGGAGAGAGAGGCATGGGGCGAGAGTCAGGCAGGACAGGAGAGAGAGGCTTAGGACGAGAGTTAGACAGGACTGGAGAGAGAGGCTTGGGACGAGAGTCAGACAGGTCAGGAGAGAGAAGTTTGCGACGAGAGTCATGCCGGAGAGGATAGAGAATTCTCGGACGAAAGTCAGGTCGGAGGTGAGAGATACACTTGGGGCAAATCTAAACAGACAGGAGAGAGAGGCTTAGGACGAGAGACAATCAGGACAGGGGAGAGAGAGAGGCTTGGGACGAGAGTCAAGCAAGACAGGAAAGAGACGCTTTGGACGAGAGTCAGGCAGGACAGGAGAGAGTGGCTTAGGACGAGAGTCAGGCAGGATAGGAGAGAGAGGTTTCCGTCGAGAGTGAAGCAGGACAGAAGAGAGAGGCTTGGGACAAGAGTCAGGCAGGATACGAGAGACAGGCTTGCGCCTAGAGTCAGAAAGGACAGGGGAGAGATGCTTTTGACGAGATTCAGGCATGATATGAGAGAGAGGCTTGGGACGTGAGTAAGGCAAGACATGAGAGGGAGGCTTGGGAGGAGAGTTTCCAGAGAGGAAAGAGAGGCTTAGGACGAGAGTCAGGTGTGACATGAGAAAGAGGCTTGGTACGAGAGTCAGGCGGGAAAGAAAAGTGAAGTCTGGGGTTTGTGAAAAGAGTCAAGCAGGACAGGATAAAGAGATGCTTGGGACGAGAGTCAGGCGGGAGGGAAAAGTGAAGTCTGGGGAAACAGTCAGGAAGGACAAGAGAGAGAGGCTTGAGACGAGAATCAGGCAGGGCAGGAGGGAGAGGCTTGGGACTAGAGTCAGATAGGACATGAGAGAGTGGCTTAGGACGAGAATCATGCAGGCCAGGAGAGAGAAGCTTGCGACGAGAGTGAGGCAGGACAGGAGAGAGTGGCTTAGGACGAGAGTCAGGCAGGACAGGAGAGAGAGGCTTCCGTCGAGAGTGAGGCAAGATAGAAGAGAGAGGCTTGGGACGAGAGTCAGGCAGGATACGAGAGACAGGCTTGCGCCTAGAGTCAGAAAGGATAAGTGAGAGATGCTTTTGACAAGAGTCAGGCATGATAAGCAAGAGAGGCTTGGGACGTGAGTAAGGCAAGACATGAGAGGGAGGCTTGGGAGGAGAGTTTCCAGAGAGGAAAGAGAGGCTTAGGACGAGAGTCAGGTGTAACAGGAGAAAGAGGCTTGGTTACGAGAGTCAGGCGGGAAAGAAAAGTGAAGTCTGGGGTTTGTGAAAAGAGTCAGGCAGGACAGGAGAGAGAGATGCTTGTGACGAGAGTCAGGCCGAAGAGGAAAGTGAAGTCTGGGGAAGCAGTCAAGAAGGACAGGAGAGAGAGACTTCAGACGAGAATCAGACAGGACAGGAGGGAGAGGCTTGGGACGAGAGTCAGGCAGGACATGAGAGGGTGGCTTAGGACGAGAATCATGCAGGGCAGGAGAGAGAGGCTTGCGACGAGAGTGAGGCAGGACAGGAGAGAAAGGCTTGGGACGAGAGTCACGCAGGATAGGAGAGAGAGGCTTAGGAGTAGAGTCACACAGAACACGTGAGAGATGCTTGGGACGAGAGTCAAGCAGGACAGGCGAGAGAGGCTTAGGACGAGAGTCAGGCAGGACAGGAGAGAGAGGTTTCCGTCGAGAGTGAAGCAGGACAGAAGAGAGAGGCTTGGGACAAGAGTCAGGCAGGATACGAGAGACAGGCTTGCGCCTAGAGTCAGAAAGGACAGGGGAGAGATGCTTTTGACGAGAGTCAGGCATGATATGAGAGAGAGGCTTGGGACGTGAGTAAGGCAAGACATGAGAGGGAGGCTTGGGAGGAGAGTTTCCAGAGAGGAAAGAGAGGCTTAGGACGAGAGTCAGGTGTGACAGGAGAAAGAGGCTTGGTACGAAAGTCAGGCGGGAAAGAAAAGTGAAGTCTGGGGTTTGTGAAAAGAGTCAAGCAGGACAGGATAAAGAGATGCTTGGGACGAGAGTCAGGCGGGAGGGAAAAGTGAAGTCTGGGGAAACAGTCGGGAAGGACAAGAGAGAGAGGCTTGAGACGAGAATCAGGCAGGACAGGAGGGAGAGGCTTGGGACTAGAGTCAGACAGGACATGAGAGATTGGCTTAGGACGAGAATCATGCAGGGTAGGAGAGAGAGGCTTGCGACGAGAGTGAGGCAGGACAGGAGAGAAAGGCTTGGGACGAGAGTCACGCAGGATATCAGAGAGAGGCTTAGGAGTAGAGTCACACAGAACACGGGAGAGATGCTTGGGACGAGAGTCAAGCAGGACAGGCGAGGGAAGCTTGAGGCGAGAGTCAGGCAAGAGAAGAGAGATTGGCTTAGGACGAAAGTCACGCAGGACAGAGGAGAGAGGCTTGCGACGAGAATGAGGCAGGACAGGAGAAAGAGGCTTGGGAAGAGAGTCAGGCAGTACAGGAGAGAGAGGTTTGGGACGAGAATCATGCTGGACAGGAGAGAGAGGCTTAGGACGAGAATCAGGCAGGACAGGATAGGGAGTCCTGGGATCAGAGTCAGGCAAGACAGGAGAGAGAGGCTAAGGACGAGACTCCGGCAGGACAGGAGAGAGAAGCTTGGGACGAGAGTCAGACTGGATAGGAGACAGACGCATGAATCGAGAGTCAGGCAAGACAGGAGAGAGAGGCTTGGGACGAGAGTCAGGCAGGACAGGAGAGAGAGACATGGAAAGAGACTCAGGCACGACAGGAGAGAGAGGCTTGTGACGAGAGTCAGGCAGAACAGGAGAGAGAGTCTTGGGACTAGACTCAGGCAGGACAGGAGAAAGAGGCCTCAGCCGAAACTCAGGCAGGACAGGAGAGAGAGACTTGGGACGAGAGTCTGGCTGGATAGGAGAAAGACTCTTGAGAAGAGAGTCAGTCAGGACTTGAGAGAGAGGCTTGTGACGATAGTCATGCAGGAGAGGAGAGAGACGCTTGGCAGGAGACTCAGGCAGGAGAGGAGAGAGAGGCTTGACACGAGGCTCACCCATGACAGGAGAGAGAGGCTTGGGACGAGAGTCATGAAGGAGGGGAGAGAGAGGTTTAACTCGAGAGTCAGGAAGGACAGGAGAGAGAGGCTTTGGACGAGAGTCAGGAGGCACAGGTGAGGGAGGCTCGGGACGAGATTCAGGCTCTACGGGAGATAGGGGCTTGGGACGAGAGGCAGGCAGAACAGGAGAGAGAAACTTGGAACTAGAGTCAGGCAGGATAAGATAGAAAGGCTTGGGACGAGAGTCAGGCAGGACAGGAGAAAGGGAATTTGGACGAGTGTTGGACAGGACATGAGAGAGAGGATTGAGACGAGAGTCAGACAGGTAGGAGAGAGAGGCTTTTGACGAGAGTCATGCCGGAGAGGACAGAGAGGCTTAGGACGAGTGTCAGGTCGAAGAGGACAGAGAGGCTTGGGGCAAAAATCTAACCGGACTAGAGAGAGAGGCTTGGGAAGAAAGTCAGTCAAGGCAGGAGAGAGAGAGGCTTAGGACAACAGTCAGGCAAGACAGGAAAGAGAGTTTTTGGACGAGACTCAGGTGTGACAGGAGAGAGAGGCTTGGCACGAGAGTTAGCCTGGATAGGAGAGAGAAGCTTTGGACGAGAGGCAGGCAGGAAAGGAAAGAGAGGCTTGGGACGAGACTTGTGCAGGACAGGAGAGAGAAGTTTAGGACGAGAGTCAGGGTGGACAGGAGAGAGAGGCTTGCGACGAGAGTCATCCACGACAGGAGAGAGAGGCTTATGGCGAGAGTTACACAGGACAGGAGAGAGATGCTTGGGACGAGAGTCATGCTGGACAGGAGACAGAGCCTTGGTTCGAGAGTCAGGCAAGTCAGGAGAGAGTGGCTTGGGACGAGAGTCAGGCAGGAGAGGAGAGAGAGGCTTGGGAAGAGAGTCAGTCAAGAGAGGCGAAAGAGGCTTGGGACGAGAGTGAGGCAGGACAGGAGAGAGAGGCTTGGGACGAGAGTCATGCAGGATAGGAGAGACAGGCTTGGGACTAGAGTCAGACAGGACAAGGGAGAGATGCTTTGGATGAGAGTCAGTACGGACAGGAGAGAGAGGCATGGGACGTGAGTAAGGCAAGACATGAGACGGAGTCTTGGGACGAGAGTCATGACGGAGAGGATAGGGAGGCTTAGGACGAGAGTTAGGTCGGAGAGGAGAGAGAGGCTTGGTACGAGAATCAGGCGGAAAAGAAAATTGAATTTTGGTGTTTGTGACGAGACTAAGCCAGGACCGGAGAGAGAGGCTTGGTACGAGAGTCAAGCGGGAAGAAAAAGTGAGGTGTGTGGAGAAAGTCAGACAGGACAGGAGACATCTGAGGCTTGGGACGAGAATTAGGCGGGGCAGGAGAGAGAGGCTTGGGACGAGAGTCAGGCCGGAAGGTCGCGATAGGCTTCGGACGAGAGTTAGGCTGGACAGGAGATAGAGGCTTAGGACGAGAGTTAGGAAGCACAGGAGAACGAGGCTAGGGACGAGAGTCAGTCTTTATAGGAGAGAGACCCTTGAGACGAGAGTCAGGAAGGAGAGGAGAGAGAGGCTAAGGACAAGAGTCACTATGGCAGAAGGGGGGGGCATTTTACGAGAGTGATACAGGGCAGGAAAAAGAGGCTTGGGGCCTAAGTCAGGCAGGAGAAGAGAGAGAGGCTTAGGACAAGAGTCAGCAGGACAGGAGAGAGAAGTTTCGGACGAGAGTAAGACAGGACAGGAGAGAGGGGCTTGGGAGGAGAGTCGGTTAGGTCAGGAGAGGGAGGCTTGGGAAGAGAATGAGGCAGGACAGGAGAGAGAGGCTCGGGAGGAAAGTCAGGCAGGGCAGGAGAGGGAGTCTTGTGACGAGAGTCAGGCAGGACAGGAGAGAGAGGCTTCGGACAAGAGTCAGGAAGCACAGGAGAGGGAGGCTGGGGACGAGAGTCAGGCTCTACAGGAGAGAGGGGCTGGGGACAAGAGCCAGGCAGGACAGGATATAGAGTCCTGGGACGAGAGTCAGGCAGGACAAGAGAGAAAGGCTTAGGACGAGACTCAGGAAGCACATGAGAGGGAGACTCGGGACGAAAGTCAGGCTCTACAGTAAATAGGGGCTGGGGACTAGATCCAGACAGGACAGGAGAGAGAGGCTTTGGACGAGAGTCAGGCAGGACAGGAGAGAGAGGCTTGGAACGAGAGTCAGTCAGGACAGGAGAGAGGTTGGTAAGAGAGTCAGGAAATACTGGAGAGGGAGGCTTGGACGAGAGTCAGGCAGAGCAGTAGAGAAGGGCTTGGGACGAGAGTTACATAGGACAGGAGAGAGAAGCTTGCGACGACAGTAAGACGGGGCAGGAGAGAGAGGCTTCCGAGGAGAGTCATGCCGCAGAGGATAGAGAGGCTTATAACGAGCGTCAGGTCGGAGAAGAGAGATAGACTTGGGGCAAGAATCTAACAAGACAGGAGGGAGGTCAGAACAGGAGAGAGAGACGCTTAGAATGACAGCCAGGCAAGACAGGAGAGAAAGGTTTTGAACGAGACTCAGGTATGAGAGGAGAGAGAGGCTTGGCACGAGAGTCAGGTGGGACAGGGGAGAGACTTGGGACGAGACTCGGGCAGAACGGGAGAGAGAAGCTTGGGACGAGAGTAGGGCTGGATAGGAGACAGACGCTTGCTTCGACAGTCAGGCAAGACAGGAGAGATTGTCTTGGGACGAGAGTATGGCAGGACAGGAGAGAGAGGCTTGGAACGAGAGTCAGGGTGGATAGGAGAGAGAGGCTTGGAACCAGAGTTAGGTAGGACAGGAGAGAGAGGCTTGGGACGAGAGTTAGACAGGACACGAGAGAGAGGCTTGGGACGAGAGTCTGGCTGGATAGGAGACAGAGGCTTGGTTTGAGAGGCATGCAAGACGGTAGAAAGTGGCTTGGGACGAGAGTCATTCAGGATAGGAGAGACAGGCTTGGGACGATAGTCAGAGTAAACAGGAGAGAGAGGCTTGGGATGAGAGTCAGGCAGGACAGGAGAGAGAGGCTTGGGACGAGAATTAGACAGGACTTAAGATAGAGGCTTGGGACGAGAGTCAGACAGGTCAGGTGAGAGAGGCTTGCGTCGAGATTCATGCCGGAGAGGATAGAGAAGCTTAGGACGAGAGTCAGGTCGTAGGGGAGAGATAGACTTGGGACAAGAATCAAACCAGAGAGGAGAGAGAGGCTTGGGACGAGTGTCAGTCAGGCCAGGAGAGAGAGAGAGAGAAGCTCAGGACGAGAGTCAGGCAAGACAGGAAAGACAGTCTCTGGAAGAGAGTCAGGCGGGACAGGAGAGAGTGGAATAGGACGAGAGTCAGGCAGGACAAAAGAGAAAAGCTTGTGTCGAGAGTGAGGCAGGACAGGAAAGAGAGGCTTGGGACGAGAGTCAGGCACGATAGGAGATACAGGCTTGCGCTTAGAGTGAGACAGGACAGGGGAGAGATGCTTTTGAGGAGAGTCAGGCATGATAAGAGAGAGAGGCTTGGAACGTGAGTAAGTCAAGACATGAGAGGGAGGTTTGGGACGAGAGAGTTATGCCAGCGAGGAAAGAGACGCTTAGAACGAGAGTCAGGTATGGCAGGAGAAAGAGGCTTGGTACGAGACTCATGCCGGAAAGAAAAGTGAAGTTTGGGTTTGTGAAAAGAGTTAGGCAGGACAGGAGAGAGAGGCTTGGTATAGGAATCAGGCAGGACAGGAGGGAGAGGCTTGGGACGAGAGTCACGCAGGACAGGAGAGAGTGGCTTAGGACGAGAATCAGGCAGGACAGGAGAAAGAGGCTTGCGACGAGAGTTTGGCAGGACAGGAGAGAAAGGATTGGGACGAGAGTCAATCAGGATAGGAGAGAGAGGCTTGGGAGTAGAGTCACACAGGTCACGGGAGAGATGCTTGGGACGAGACTTAGGCAGGACAGGAGAGAGAGGCTTAGAACATGAGTAAGGCAAGACATGAGAGGGAGGCTTGGGACGGGAATCATGCCGGAGAGGATTGAGAAAATTAGGACGAGAGTCAGGTTGGACAGGAGAGAGAGTCTTAGTACCAGAGTCAGGCGGGAGAGAAAAGTGAAGTCTGGGGTTTGTGACGAGAGTCAGGCAGGACAGGAGAGAGAGGCTTGGTGTAAGAGTCAGTCGGGAAAGAAAAGTGAAGCGTCGGGAGAGAGACAGGCAGGACAGAAGAGAGAGTCTTGGGTCGAGAGTCAGGCAGGACAGTAGAGAGACGCTTCGGACGGAAGTCAGGCTGGATAGGAGACAAAGGTTTGCGACCAGAGTGAGGCATGACAGGCGACAGAGGCTTGCAACGAGAGTCAGGCAGGATAGGAGAGAGGCTTGGGACTAGAGTCAGACAGGACAGGGGAGAGATGCTTGGGACGAGAGTCAGGCAGGACAGGAGAGAGAGGCTTGAGATGTGAGTCAGGCAGGACAGGAGAGAGAGGCTTCGGACGAGAGTCAGTCTGGACAGGAGAGAGAGGCTTGGGGCGAGAGTCAGGTAGTATAGAAGAGAAAGGCTTAGGACGAGAGTCATACAGGACTGGGGAGAGAGGTTTCGGAATAGAGTCAGGCAGGGCAGGAGAATGAGGCTTGGGACGAGTGCCAGGCAACAAAAGAGAAAGAGTATTGGGACGGAAGCAAGGGAAGATATGAGAGAGAGCCTTGGGACGAGAAAAAGAAAGGAGAGGAGAGAGAGCTTACTACAAGAGGCACTAGGTCAAAAGGGGGAGGCTTTGGACGAGAGTTAGGAAGCACAGGAGAACGAGGCTCGGGACGAGAGTCAGTCTCTATAGGAGAGAGAGCCTTGGGACGAGGGTCAGGAAGGAGAGGAGAGAGAGGCTAAGGACAAGAGCCACTATGGCAGAAAGGGGAGGCATTTTACGAGAGTCATATAGGCCAGGAAAAAGAGGCTTGGGACCTAAGAGCCAGGAGAAGAGAGAGAGGCTTAGGACAAGAGTCAGCAGGACAGGAGAGAGAAGTTTCGGACGAGAGTAAGGAAGGACAGGAGAGAGGGGCTTGGGAGGAGAGTCGGTTAGGTCAGGAGAGGGAGGCTTGGGAAGAGAATGAGGCAGGACAGGAGAGAGAGGCTCGGGAGGAAAGTCAGGCAGGGCAGGAGAGGGAATCTTGGGACGAGAGTCAGGCAGGACAGAAGAGAGAGGCTTCGGAGAAGAGACAGGAAGCACAGGAGAGGGAGGCTGGGGACGAGAGTCAGGCTCTACAGGAGAGAGGGGCTGGGGACGAGAGACAGGAAGGACAGGATATAGAGTCCTGGGACGAGAGTCAGGCAGGACAAGAGAGAAAGGCTTAGGACGAGACTCAGGAAGCACAGGAGAGGGAGACTCGGGACGAAAGTCAGGCTCTACAGGAAATAGGGGCTGGGGACTAGATCCAGACAGGACAGGAGAGAGAGGCTTGTGACGAGAGTCAGGCAGGACAGGAGAGAGAGGCTTGCGAGGAGAGTCATGCCACAGAGGATAGAGAGGCTTAGGACGAGCGTCAGGTCGGAGAAGAGAGATAGACTTGGGGCAAGAACCTAACCAGACAGGAGGGAGGGGCTTGGGACGAGAGTCAGTCAGAACAGGAGAGAGAGACGCTTAGAATGACAGCCAGGCAACACAGGAGAGAAAGGTTTTGGACGAGACTCAGGTATGAGAGGAGAGAGAGGCTTGGCACGAGAGTCAGGCAGGACAGGGGAAAGACTTGGGACGAGACTCGGGCAGAACGGGAGAGAGAAGCTTGGGACGAGAGTAGGGCTGGATAGGAGAGAGACGCTTGCTTCGACAGTCAGGCAAGACAGGAGAGATTGTCTTGGGACGAGAGTCAGGCAGGACAGGAGAGAGATGCTTGGAACGAAAGTCAGGGTGGATAGGAGAGAGAGGCTTGGAACGAGAGTCAGGCAGGACAGTAGAGAGAGGCTTGGGACTAGAGTTAGACAGGACACGAGAGAGAGGCTTGGGACGAGAGTCAGGCTGGATAGGAGACAGAGGCTTGGTTTGAGAGTCAGGCAAGACGGTAGAAAGTGGCTTGGGACGAGAGTCATTTAGGGTAGGAGAGACAGGCTTGGGACGATAGTCAGCGTAAACAGGAGAGAGAGAGGCTTGGGATGAGAGTCAGGCAGGACAGGAGAGAGAGGCTTGGGACGAGAGTTAGACAGGACTGAAGATAGAGGTTTGGGACGAGAGTCAGACAGGTCAGAAGAGAGAGGATTGCGTCGAGATTCATGCCGGAGAGGATAGAGAAGCTTAGGACGAGAGTCAGGTCGTAGGGGAGAGATAGACTTGGGGCAAGAATCAAACCAGAGAGGAGAGAGAGGCTTGGGACGAGTGTAGGTCAGGCCAGGAGAGAGAGAGAGAGAGAAACTCAGGACGAGAGTCAGGGAAGACAGGAAAGAGAGTCTCTGGAAGAGAGTCTGGAGGGACAGGGGAGAGTGGCATAGGACGAGAGTCAGGCAGGACAAAAGAGAGAAGCTTGCGTCGAGAGTGAGGCAGGACAGGAGAGAGAGGCTTGGGACGAGAGTCAGGCACGATAGGAGATACAGGCTTGCGCTTAGAGTGACACAGGACAGGGGAGAGATGCTTTTGAGGAGAGTCAGGCATGATAAGAGAGAGAGGCTTGGGACGTGAGTAAGTCAAGACATGAGAGGGAGGTTTGGGACGAGAGAGTTATGCCAGCGAGGAAAGAGAGGCTTAGAACGAGAGTCAGGTCTGACAGGAGAAAGAGGCTTGGTACGAGACTCATGCCGGAAAGAAAAGTGAAGTCTAGGGTTTGTGAAAAGAGTCGAGCAGGACAGGAGAGAGAGGCTTGGGACGAGAGTCAGGCCGGAAAGAAAAGTGAAGCCTGGGGAAAGAGTTAGGAACGAGAGGAGAAAGAGGTTTGGTATAGGAATCAGGCAGGACAGGAGGGGGAGGCTTAAGACGAGAGTCACGCAGGACAGGAGAGAGTGGCTTAGGACGAGAATCAGGCAGGACAGGAGAGAGAGGCTTGCGACGAGAGTGAGGCAGGACAGGAGAGAGAGGCTTGGGAGTAGAGTCACACAGGTCACGGGAGAGATGCTTGGGACGAGACTTAGGCAGGACAGGAGAGAGAGGCTTAGAACATGAATAAAGCAAGACATGAGAGGGAGGCTTGGGACGAGAGTCATGCCGGAGAGGATTGAGAAAATTATGACGAGAGTCATGTTGGACAGGAGAGAGAGGCTTAGTACGAGAGTCAGGCGGGAGAGAAAAATGAAGTCTGGGGTTTGTGACGAGAGTCAGGCAGGACAGGAGAGAGAGGCTTGGTGTGAGAGTCAGGCGGGAAAGAAAAGTGAAGCGTAGGGAGAGAGACAGTCAGGACAGAAGAGAGAGTCTTGGGTCGAGAGTAAGGCAGGACAGTAGAGAGACTCTTCGGACGGGAGTCAGGCTGGATAGGAGACAGAGGTTTGCGACGAGAGTGAGGCATGACAGGAAACAGAGGCTTGCAACGAGAGTCAGGCAGGATAGGAGAGAGGCTTGGGACTAGAGTCAGACAGGACAGGGGAGAGATGCTTGGGACGAGAGTCAGGCAGGACAGGAGAGAGAGGCTTAAGATGTGAGTCAGGCAGGACAGGAGAGAGAGGCATCGGACGAAAGTCAGTCTGGACAGGAGAGAGAGGCTTGGGGCGAGAGTCAGGTAGTATAGAAGAGAAAGGCTTAGGACAAGAGTCATACAGGACTGGGGAGAGAGGTTTCGGAATAGAGTCAGGCAGGGCAGAAGAATGAGGCTTGGGACGAGTGCCAGGCAACAAAGGAGAAAGAGTATTGGGACGTAAGTCAGGGAAGACATGAGAGAGAGCCTTGGGACGAGAAACAGAAAGGAGAGGAGAGAGAGCTTACGACGAGAGGCACTAGGGCAGAAGGGGGAGACTTTGGACGAGAGTTAGGAAGCATAGGAGAACGAGGCTCGGGACGAGAGTCAGTCTCTATAGGAGAGAGAGCCTTGGGACGAGAGTCAGGAAGGAGAGGAGAGAGAGGCTAAGGACAAGAGTCACTATGGCAGAAGGGGGAGGCATTTTACGAGAGTCATACAGGCCAGGAAAAAGAGGCTTGGGACCTAAGTCAGGCAGGAAAAGAGAGAGAGGCTTAGGACAAGAGTCAGCATGACAGGAGAGAGAAGTTTCGGCCGAGAGTAAGACAGGACAGGAGAGAGGGACTTGGGAGGAGAGTCGGTTAGGTCAGGAGAGGGAGGCTTGGGAAGAGAATGAGGCAGGACAGGAGAGAGAGGCTCGGGAGGAAAGTCAGGCAGGGCAGTAGAGGGAATCTTGGGACGAGAGTCAGGCAGGACAGGAGAGAGAGGCTTCGGACAAGAGTCAGGAAGCACAGGAGAGGGGGGCTGGGGACGAGAGTCAGGCTCTACAGGAGAGAGGGGCTGGGGACAAGAGCCAGGAAGGACAGGATATAGAGTCCTGGGACGAGAGTCAGGCAGGACAAGAGAGAATGTCTTAGGACGAGACTAAGGAAGCACAGGAGAGGGAGACTCGGGACGAAAGTCAGGCTCTACAGGAAATAAGGGCTGGGGACTAGATCCAGACAGGACAGGAGAGAGAGGCTTGTGACGAGAGTCAGGCAGGACAGGAGAGAGAGGCTTGAAACGAGAGTCAGTCATGACGGGAGAGAGGTTAGTAAGAGAGTCAGGAAATACTGGAGAGGGAGGCTTGGACGAGAGTCAGGCAGAACAGTAGAGAGGGGCTTAAGACGAGAGTTACATAGGACAGGATAGAGAAGCTTCCGACGACAGTCAGACGGGGCAGGAGAGAGAGGCTTGCGAGGAGAGTCATGCCGCAAAGGATAGAAAGGTTTAGGACGAGCGTCAGGTCGGAGAAGAGAAATAGACTTGGGGCAAGAATCTAACCAGAAAGGAGGGAGGGGCTTGGGACGAAAGTCTGTTAGAACAGGAGAGAGAGAGAGACGCTTAGAATACAGCCAGGCAAGACAGGAGAGAAAGGTTTTTGACGAGACTCAGGTATGAGAGGAGAGAGAGGCTTGGAACGAGAGTCAGGTAGGACAGGAGAGAGAGGCTTGGGACGAGAGTTAGACAGGACACGAGAGAGAGGCTTGGGACGAGAGTCAGGCTGGATAGGAGACAGAGTCTTGGTTTGAGAGTCAGGCAAGACTGTAGAAAGTGGCTTGGGACGAGAGTCATTCAGGATAGGAGAGACAGGCTTGGGACGATAGTCAGCGTAAACAGGAGAGAGAGGCTTGGGATGAGAGTCAGGCAGGACAGGAGAGAGAGGCTTGGGACGAGAGTTAGACAGGACTGAAGATAGAGGCTTGGGACGAGAGTCAGACAGGTCAGGAGAGAGAAGCTTGCGTCGAGATTCATGCCGGAGAGGATAGAGAAGCTTAGGACGAGAGTCACGTCGTAGGGGAGATATAGACTTGGGGAAAGAATCAAACCAGAGAGGAGAGAGAGGCTTGGGACGAGTGTCAGTCAGGCCAGGAGAGAGAGAGAGAAGCTCAGGACGAGAGTCGGGCAAGACAGGAAAGAGAGTCTCTGGAAGAAAGTCAGGCGGGACAGGAGAGAGTGGAATAGGACGAGAGTCAGGCAAGACAAAAGAGAGAAGATTGTGTCGAGAGTGAGGCAGGACAGGAGAGAGAGGCTTGGGACGAGAGTCATGCACGATAGGAGATACAGGCTTGCCCTTAGAGTGAGACAGGACAGGGGCGAGATGCTTTTGAGGAGAGTCAGGCATGATAAGAGAGAGAGGCTTGGGACGTGAGTAAGTCAAGACATGAGAGGGAGGTTTGGGACGAGAGAGTTATGCCAGCGAGGAAAGAGACGCTTAAAAGGAGAGTCAGATATGACAGGAGAAAGAGGCTTGGTACGAGACTCATGCCGGAAAGAAAAGTGAAGTTTGGGTTTGTGAAAAGAGTCAGGCAGGACAGGAGAGAGAGAGGCTTGGTATAGGAATCAGGCAGGGCAGGAGGGAGAGGCTTGGGACGAGAGTCACTCAGGACAGGAGAGAGTGGCTTAGAACGAGAATCAGGCAGGACAGGAGAAAGAGGCTTGCGACGAGAGTGAGGCAGGACAGGAGAGAAAGGATTGGGACGAGAGTCAGGCAGGATAGGAGAGAGAGGCTTGGGAGTAGAGTCACACAGGTCACGGGAGAGATGCTTGGGACGAGACTTAGGCAGGACAGGAGAGAGAGGCTTAGAACATGAGTAAGGCAAGACATGAGAGGGAGGCTTGGGACGAGAGTCATGCCGGAGAGGATTGAGAAAATTATGACGAGAGTCAGGTTGGACAGGAGAGAGAGGCTTAGTACGAGAGTCAGGCGGGAGAGAAAAGTGAAGTCTGGGGTTTGTGACGAGAGTCAGGCAGGACAGGAGAGAGAGGCTTGGTGTAAGAGTCAGGCGGGAAAGAAAAGTGAAGCGTCGGGAGAGAGAAAGGCAGGACAGAAGAGAGAGTCTTGGGTCGAGAGTCAGGCAGGACAGTAGAGAGACGCTTCGGACGGAAGTCAGGCTGGATAGGAGACAGAGGTTTGCGACGAGAGTGAGGCATGACAGGCGACAGAGGCTTGCAACGAGAGTCAGGCAGGATAGGAGAGAGGCTTGGGACTAGAATCAGACAGGACAGGGGAGAGATGCTTCGGACGAGAGTCAGTCTGGACAGGAGAGAGAGGCTTGGGGCGAGAGTCAGGTAGTATAGAAGAGAAAGGCTTAGGACGAGAGTCATACAGGACTGGGGAGAGAGGTTTCGGAATAGAGTCAGGCAGGGCAGGAGAATAAGGCTTGGGACGAGTGCCAGGCAACAAAGGAGAAAGAGTATTGGGACGGAAGTCAGGGAAGACATGAGAGAGAGCCTTGGGACGAGAAAAATAAAGGAGAGGAGAGAGAGCTTACTACGAGAGGCACTAGGTCAGAAGGGGGAGGCTTTGGACGAGTGTTAGGAAGCACAGGAGAACGAGGCTCGGGACGAGAGTCAGTCTCTATAGGAGAGAGAGCCTTGGGACGAGGGTCAGGAAGGAGAGGAGAGAGAGGCTAAGGACAAGAGTCACTATGGCAGAAAGGGGAGGCATTTTACGAGAGTCATACAGGCCAGGAAAAAGAGGCTTGGGACCTAAGAGGCAGGAGAAGAGAGAGAGGCTTAGGACAAGAGTCAGCAGGACAGGAGAGAGAAGTTTCGGACGAGAGTAAGGCAGGACAGGAGAGAGGGGCTTGGGAGGAGAGTCGGTTAGGTCAGGAGAGGGAGGCTTGGGAAGAGAATGAGGCAGGACAGGATAGAGAGGCTCGGGAGGAAAGTCAGGCAGGGCAGGAGAGGGAATCTTGGGACGAGAGTCAGGCAGGACAGGAGAGAGAGGCTTCGGACAAGAGTCATGAAGCACAGGAGAGGGAGGCTGGGGACGAGAGTCAGGCTCTACAGGAGAGAGGGGCTGGGGACGAGAGCCAGGAAGGACAGGATATAGAGTCCTGGGACGAGAGTCAGGCAGGACAAGAGAGAAAGGCTTAGGACGAGACTCAGGAAGCACAGGAGAGGGAGACTCGGGACGAAAGTCAGGCTCTACAGGAAATAAGGGCTGGGGACTACATCCAGACAGGACAGGAGAGAGAGGCTTGTGACGAGAATCAGGCAGGAGAGGAGAGAGAGGCTTGCGAGGATAGACATGCCACAGAGGATAGAGAGGCTTAGGACGAGCGTCAGGTCGGAGAAGAGAGATAGGCTTGGGGCAAGAACCTAACCAGACAGGAGGGAGGGGCTTGGGACGAGAGTCAGTCAGAACAGGAGAGAGAGACGCTTAGAATGACAGCCAGGCAAGACAGGAGAGAAAGGTTTTGGACGAGACTCAGGTATGAGATGAGAGAGAGGCTTGGCACGAGAGTCAGGCAGGACAGGGGAGAGACATGGGACGAGTCTCGGGCAGAACGGGAGAGAGAAGCTTGGGACGAGAGTAGGGCTGGATAGGAGAGAGACGCTTGCTTCGACAGTCAGGCAAGACAGGAGTGATTGTCTTGGGACGAGAGTCAGGCAGGACAGGAGAGAGATGCTTGGAACGAGAGTCAGGGTGGATAGGAGAGAGAGGCTTGGAACGAGAGTCAGGCAGGACAGGAGAGAGAGGCTTGGGACTAGAGTTAGACAGGACACGAGAGAGAGGCTTGGGACGAGAGTCAGGCTGGATAGGAGACAGAGGCTTGGTTTGAGAGTCAGGCAAGACGGTAGAAAGTGGCTTGGGACGAGAGTCATTTAGGGTAGGAGAGACAGGCTTGGGACGATAGTCAGCGTAAACAGGAGAGAAAGGCTTGGGATGAGAGTCAGGCAGGACAGGAGAGAGAGGCTTGGGACGAGAGTTAGACAGGACTGAAGATAGAGGTTTGGGACGAGAGTCAGACAGGTCAGGAGAGAGAGGCTTGCGTCGAGATTCATGCCGGAGAGGATAGAGAAGCTTAGGACGAGAGTCAGGTCGTAGGGGAGATATAGACTTGGGGCAAGAATCAAACAGAGAGGAGAGAGAGGCTTGGGACGAGTGTAGGTCAGGCCAGGAGAGAGAGAGAGAGAGAAACTCAGGACGAGAGTCAGGGAAGATAGGAAAGAGAGACTCTGGAAGAGAGTCAGGCGGGACAGGAGAGAGTGGCATAGGACGAGAGTCAGGCAGGACAAAAGAGAGAAGCTTGCGTCGAGAGTGAGGCAGGACAGGAGAGAGAGGCTTGGGACGAGAGTCAGGCACGATAGGAGATACAGGCTTGCGCTTAGAGTGAGACAGGACAGGGGAGAGATGCTTTTGAGGAGAGTCAGGCATGATAAGAGAGAGAGGCTTGGGACGTGAGTAAGTCAAGACATGAGAGGGAGGTTTGGGACGAGAGTCATGCCAGCGAGGAAAGAGAGGCTTAGAACGAGAGTCATGTCTGATAGGAGAAAGAGGCTTGGTACGAGACTCATGCCGGAAAGAAAAGTGAAGTCTGAGGTTTGTGAAAAGAGTCAGGCAGGACAGGAGAGAGAGGTTTGGGACGAGAGTCAGGCCGGAAAGTGAAGTGAAGGAGAGAGAGGTTTAGTATAGGAATCAGGCAGGACAGGAGGGGGAGGCTTAGGACGAGAGTCACGCAGGACAGGAGAGAGTGGCTTAGGACGAGAATCAGGCAGGACAGGAGAGAGAGGCTTGCGACGAGAGTGAGGCAGGACAGGAGAGAAAGGATTGGGACGAGAGTCAATCAGGATAGGAGAGAGAGGCTTGGGAGTAGAGTCACACAGGTCACGGGAGAGATGCTTGGGACGAGACTTAGGCAGGACAGTAGAGAGAGGCTTAGAACATGAATAAGGCAAGACATGAGAGGGTGGCTTGGGACGAGAGTCATGCCGGAGAGGATTGAGAAAATTATGACGAGAGTCATGTTGGACAGGAGAGAGAGGCTTAGTACGAGAGTCAGGCGGGGGAGAAAAATGAAGTCTGGGGTTTGTGACGAGAGTCAGGCAGGACAGGAGAGAGAGGGTTGGTGTGAGAGTCAGGCGGGAAAGAAAAGTGAAGCGTAGGGAGAGAGACAGTCAGGACAGAAGAGAGAGTCTTGGGTCGAGAGTAAGCCAGGACAGTAGAGAGACTCTTCGGACGGGAGTCAGGCTGGATAGGAGACAAAGGTTTGCGACGAGAGTGAGGCATGACAGGAGACAGAGGCTTGCAACGAGAGTCAGGCAGGATAGGAGAGAGGCTTGGGACGTGAGTAAGTCAAGACATGAGAGGGAGGTTTGGGACGAGAGTCATGCCAGCGAGGAAAGAGAGGCTTAGAACGAGAGTCATGTCTGATAGGAGAAAGAGGCTTGGTACGAGACTCATGCCGGAAAGAAAAGTGAAGTCTGAGGTTTGTGAAAAGAGTCAGGCAGGACAGGAGAGAGAGGTTTGGGACGAGAGTTAGGCCGGAAAGTGAAGTGAAGCCTGGGGAAAGAGTTAGGAACGAGAGGAGAGAGAGGTTTAGTATAGGAATCAGGCAGGACAGGAGAGGGAGGCTTAGGACGAGAGTCACGCAGGACAGGAGAGAGTGGCTTAGGACGAGAATCAGGCAGGACAGGAGAGAGAGGCTTGCGACGAGAGTGAGGCAGGACAGGAGAGAAAGGATTGGGACGAGAGTCAATCAGGATAGGAGAGAGAGGCTTGGGAGTAGAGTCACACAGGTCACGGGAGAGATGCTTGGGACGAGACTTAGGCAGGACAGTAGAGAGAGGCTTAGAACATGAATAAGGCAAGACATGAGAGGGTGGCTTGGGACGAGAGTCATGCCGGAGAGGATTGAGAAAATTATGACGAGAGTCATGTTGGACAGGAGAGAGAGGCTTAGTACGAGAGTCAGGCGGGGGAGAAAAATGAAGTCTGGGGTTTGTGACGAGAGTCAGGCAGGACAGGAGAGAGAGGGTTGGTGTGAGAGTCAGGCGGGAAAGAAAAGTGAAGCGTAGGGAGAGAGACAGTCAGGACAGAAGAGAGAGTCTTGGGTCGAGAGTAAGCCAGGACAGTAGAGAGACTCTTCGGACGGGAGTCAGGCTGGATAGGAGACAAAGGTTTGCGACGAGAGTGAGGCATGACAGGAGACAGAGGCTTGCAACGAGAGTCAGGCAGGATAGGAGAGAGGCTTGGGACGTGAGTAAGTCAAGACATGAGAGGGAGGTTTGGGACGAGAGTCATGCCAGCGAGGAAAGAGAGGCTTAGAACGAGAGTCATGTCTGATAGGAGAAAGAGGCTTGGTACGAGACTCATGCCGGAAAGAAAAGTGAAGTCTGAGGTTTGTGAAAAGAGTCAGGCAGGACAGGAGAGAGAGGTTTGGGACGAGAGTTAGGCCGGAAAGTGAAGTGAAGCCTGGGGAAAGAGTTAGGAACGAGAGGAGAGAGAGGTTTAGTATAGGAATCAGGCAGGACAGGAGAGGGAGGCTTAGGACGAGAGTCACGCAGGACAGGAGAGAGTGGCTTAGGACGAGAATCAGGCAGGACAGGAGAGAGAGGCTTGCGACGAGAGTGAGGCAGGACAGGAGAGAAAGGATTGGGACGAGAGTCAATCAGGATAGGAGAGAGAGGCTTGGGAGTAGAGTCACACAGGTCACGGGAGAGATGCTTGGGACGAGACTTAGGCAGGACAGTAGAGAGAGGCTTAGAACATGAATAAGGCAAGACATGAGAGGGAGGCTTGGGACGAGAGTCATGCCGGAGAGGATTGAGAAAATTATGACGAGAGTCATGTTGGACAGGAGAGAGAGGCTTAGTACGAGAGTCAGGCGGGGGAGAAAAATGAAGTCTGGGGTTTGTGACGAGAGTCAGGCAGGACAGGAGAGAGAGGGTTGGTGTGAGAGTCAGGCGGGAAAGAAAAGTGAAGCGTAGGGAGACAGTCAGGACAGAAGAGAGAGTCTTGGGTCGAGAGTAAGCCAGGACAGTAGAGACTCTCTTCGGACGGGAGTCAGGCTGGATAGGAGACAAAGGTTTGCGACGAGAGTGAGGCATGACAGGAGACAGAGGCTTGCAACGAGAGTCAGGCAGGATAGGAGAGAGGCTTGGGACTAGAGTCAGACAGGACAGGGGAGAGATGCTTGGGACGAGAGTCAGGCAGGACAGGAGAGAGAGGCTTGAGATGTGAGTCAGGCGGGACAGGAGAGAGAGGCTTCGGACGAGAGTCAGTCTGGACAGGAGAGAGAGGCTTGGGGCGAGAGTCAGGTAATATAGAAGAGAAAGGCTTAGGACAAGAGTCATACAGGACTGGGGAGAGAGGTTTCGGAATAGAGTCAGGCAGGGCAGAAGAATGAGGCTTGGGACGAGTGCCAGGCAACAAAGGAGAAAGAGTATTGGGACGTAAGTCAGGGAAGACATGAGAGAGAGCCTTGGGACGAGAAACAGAAAGGAGAGGAGAGAGAGCTTACGACGAGAGGCACTAGGGCAGAAGGGGGAGACTTTGGACGAGAGTTAGGAAGCATAGGAGAACGAGGCTCGGGACGAGAGTCAGTCTCTATAGGAGGGAGAGCCTTGGGACGAGAGTCAGGAAGGAGAGGAGAGAGAGGCTAAGGACAAGAGTCACTATGGCAGAAGGAGGAGGCATTTTACGAGAGTCATACAGGCCAGGAAAAAGAGGCTTGGGACCTAAGTCAGGCAGGAAAAGAGAGTAAGGCTTAGGACAAGAGTCAGCAGGACAGGAGAGAGAAGTTTCGGACGAGAGTAAGACAGGACAGGAGAGAGGTACTTGGGAGGAGAGTCGGTTAGGTCAGGAGAGGGAGGCTTGGGAAGAGAATGAGGCAGGACAGGAGAGAGAGGCTCGGGAGGAAAGTCAGGCAGGGCAGGAGAGGGAATCTTGGGACGAGAGTCAGGCAGGACAGGAGAGAGAGGCTTCGGACAAGAGTCAGGAAGCACAGGAGAGGGGGGCTGGGGACGAGAGTCAGGCTCTACAGGAGAGAGGGGCTGAGGACGAGAGCCAGGCAGGACAAGAGAGAAAGTCTTAGGACGAGATTAAGGAAGCACAGGAGAGGGAGACTCGGGACGAAAGTCAGGCTCTACAGGAAATAGGGGCTGGGCACTAGATCCAGACAGGACAGGAGAGAGAGGCTTGTGACGAGAGTCAGGCAGGACAGGAGAGAGAGGCTTGGAACGAGAGTCAGTCAGGACGGGAGAGAGGTTAGTAAGAGAGTCAGGAAATACTGGAGAGGGAGGCTTGGACGAGAGTCAGGCAGAACAGTAGAGAGGGCCTTAAGACGAGAGTTACATAGGACAGGAGAGAGAAGCTTGCGACGACAGTCAGACGGGGCAGGAGAGAGAGGCTTGCGAGGAGAGTCATGCCGCAGAGGATAGAGAGGTTTAGGACGAGCGTCAGGTCGGAGAAGAGAGATAGACTTGGGGCAAGAATCTAACCAGACAGGAGGGAGGGGCTTGGGACGAGTCTGTCAGAACAGGAGAGGGAGACGCTTAGAATGACAGCCATGCAAGACAGGAGAGAAAGGTTTTGGACGAGACTGGTGAGACAGGTGAGAGACTTGAGACGAGACTCGGGCAGAACGGGAGAGAGAAGCTTGGGACGAGAGTAGGGCTGGATAGGAGAGAGACGCTTGCTTCGACAGACAGGCAAGACAGGAGAGATTGTCTTGGGACGAGAGTCAGGCAGGACAGGAGAGAGAGGCTTGGAACGAAAGTCAGGGTGGATAGGAGAGAGAGGCTTGGAACGAGAGTCAGGTAGGACAGGATAGAGAGGCTTGGGACGAGAGTTAGACAGGACACGAGAGAGAGTCTTGGGACGAGTCAGGCTGGATAGGAGACAGAGGCTTGGTTTGAGAGTCAGGCAAGACGGTAGAAAGTGGCTTGGGACGAGAGTCATTCAGGATAGGAGAGACAGGCTTGGGACGATAGTCAGCGTAAACAGGAGAGAGAGGCTTGGGATGAGAGTCAGGCAGGACAGGAGAGAGAGGCTTGGGACGAGAGTTAGACAGGACTGAAGATAGAGGCTTGGGACAAGAGTCAGACATGTCAAGAGAGAGAGGCTTGCGTCGAGATTCATGCCGGAGAGGATAGAGAAGCTTAGGACGAGAGTCAGGTCGTAGGGGAGATATAGACTTGGGGCAAGAATCAAACCAGAGAGGAGAGAGAGGCTTGGGACGAGTGCCAGTCAGGCCAGGAGAGAGAGAGAGAGAAGCTCAGGACGAGAGTCAGGCAAGACAGGAAAGAGAGTCTCTGGAAGAGAGTCAGGCGGGACAGGAGAGAGTGGAATAGGACGAGAGTCAGGCAGGACAAAAGAGAGAAGCTTGTGTCGAGAGTGAGGCAGGACAGGAGAGAGAGGCTTGGGACGAGAGTCAGGCACGATAGGAGATACAGGCTTGCGCTTAGAGTGAGACAGGACAGGGGAGAGATGCTTTTGAGGAGAGTCAGGCATGATAAGAGAGAGAGGCTTGGGACGTGAGTAAGTCAAGACATGAGAGGGAGGTTTGGGACGAGAGAGTTATGCCAGCGAGGAAAGAGAGGCTTAGAACGAGAGTCAGGTATGGCAGGAGAAAGAGGCTTGGTACGAGACTCATGCCGGAAAGAAAAGTGAAGTTTGGGTTTGTGAAAAGAGTCAGGAAGGACAGGAGAGAGAGGCTTGGTATAGGAATCAGGCAGGACAGGATGGAGAGGCTTGGGACGAGAATCACGCAGGACAGGAGAGAGTGGCTTAGGACGAGAATCAGGCAGGACAGGAGAAAGAGGCTTGCGACGAGAGTGAGACAGGACAGGAGAGAAAGGATTGGGACGAGAGTCAGGCAGGATAGGAGAGAGAGGCTTGGGAGTAGAGTCACACAGGTCACGGGAGAGATGCTTGGGACGAGACTTAGGCAGGACAGGAGAGAGAGGCTTAGAACATGAGTAAGGCAAGACATGAGAGGGAGGCTTGGGACGAGAATCATGCCGGAGAGGATTGAGAAAATTAGGACGAGAGTCAGGTTGGACAGGAGAGAGAGTCTTAGTACCAGAGTCAGGCGGGAGAGAAAAGTGAAGTCTGGGGTTTGTGAAGAGAGTCAGGCAGGACAGGAGAGAGAGGCTTGGTGTAGGAGTAAGGCGGGAAAGAAAAATGAAGCGTAGGGAGAGAGACAGTCAGGACAGAAGAGAGAGTCTTGGGTCGAAAGTCAGGCAGGACAGTAGAGAGACGCTTCGGACGGAAGTCAGGCTGGATAGGAGACAGAGGTTTGCGACGAGAGTGAGGCATGACAGGCGACAGAGGCTTGCAAGGAGAGTCAGGCAGGATAGGAGAGAGGCTTGGGACTAGAGTCAGACAGGACAGGGGAGAGATGCTTGGGACGAGAGTCAGGCAGGAAAGGAGAGACAGGCTTGAGATGTGAGTCAGGCAGGACAGGAGAGAGAGGCTTCGGACGAGAGTCAGTCTGGACAGGAGAGAGAGGCTTGGGGCGAGAGTCAGGTAGTATAGAAGAGAAAGGCTTAGGACGAGAGTCATACAGGACTAGGGAGAGAGGTTTCGGAATAAAGTCAGGCAGGCAGGAGAATGAGGCTTGGGACGAGTGCCAGGCAACAAAGGAGAAAGAGTATTGGGACGGAAGTCAGGGAAGACATGAGAGAGAGCCTTGGGATGAGAAAAAGAAAGGAGAGGAGAGAGAGCTTACTACGAGAGGCATTAGGTCAGAAGGATGAGGCTTTGGACGAGAGTTAGGAAGCACAGGAGAACGAGGCTCGGGACGAGAGTCAGTCTCTATAGGAGAGAGAGCCTTGGGACGAGGGTCAGGAAGGAGAGGAGAGAGAGGCTAAGGACAAGAGTCACTATGGCAGAAAGGGGAGGCATTTTACGAGAGTCATACAGGTCAGGAAAAAGAGGCTTGGGACCTAAGAGGCAGGAGAAGAGAGAGAGGCTGAGGACAAGAGTCAGCAGGACAGGAGAGAGAAGTTTCGGACGAGAGTAAGGCAGGACATGAGAGAGGGGCTTGGGAGGGGAGTCGGTTAGGTCAGGAGAGGGAGGCTTGGGAAGAGAATGAGGCAGGACAGGAGAGAGAGGCTCGGGAGGAAAGTCAGGCAGGGCAGGAGAGGGAATCTTGGGACGAGAGTCAGGCAGGACAGGAGAGAGAGGCTTCGGAGAAGAGTCAGGAAGCACAGGAGAGGGAGGCTGGGGACGAGAGTCAGGCTCTACAGGAGAGAGGGGCTGGGGACGAGAGCCAGGAAGGACAGGATATAGAGTCCTGGGACGAGAGTCAGGCAGGAAAAGAGAGAAAGGCTTAGGACGAGACTCAGGAAGCACAGTAGAGGGAGACTCGGGACGAAAGTCAGGCTCTACAGGAAATAGGGGCTGGGGACTAGATCCAGACAGGACAGGAGAGAGAGGCTTGTGATGAGAGTCAGGCAGTAAAGGAGAGAGAGGTTTGCGAGGAGAGACATGCCACAGAGGATAGAGAGGCTTAGGACGAGCGTCAGGTCAGAGAAGAGAGATAGACTTGGGGCAAGAATCTAACCAGACAGAAGGGAGGGGCTTGGGACGAGAGTCAGTCAGAACAGGAGAGAGAGACGCTTAGAATGACAGCCAGGCAAGACAGGAGAGAAAGGTTTTGGACGAGACTCAGGTATGAGAGGAGAGAGAGGCTTGGCACGAGAGTCAGGCAGGACAGGGGAGAGACTTGGGACGAGACTCGGGCAGAACGGGAGAGAGAAGCTTGGGACGAGAGTAGGGCTGGATAGGAGACAGACGCTTGCGTCGACAGTCAGGCAAGACAGGAGATATTGTCTTGGGACGAGAGTCAGGCAGGACAGGAGAGAGATGCTTGGAACGAAAGTCAGGGTGGATAGGAGAGAGAGGCTTGGAACGAGAGTCAGGCAGGACAGGAGAGAGAGGCTTGGGACGAGAGTTAGACAGGACTGAAGATAGAGGTTTGGGACGAGAGTCAGATAGGTCAGGAGAGAGAGGCTTGCGTCGAGATTCATGCCGGAGAGGATAGAGAAGCTTAGGACGAGAGTCAGGTCGTAGGGGAGATATAGACTTGGGGCAAGAATCAAACCAAAGAGGAGAGAGAGGCTTGGGACGAGTGTCAGTCAGGCCAGGAGAGAGAGAGAGAGAAGCTCAGGACGAGAGTCAGGCAAGACAGGAAAGAGAGTCTCTGGAAGAGAGTCAGGCGGGACAGGAGAGAGTGGCATAGGACGAGAGTCAGGCAGGACAAAAGAGAGAAGCTTGCGTCGAGAGTGAGGCAGGACAGGAGAGAGAGGCTTGGGACGAGAGTCAGGCACGATAGGAGATACAGGCTTGCGCTTAGAGTGAGACAGGACAGGGGAGAGATGCTTTTGAGGAGAGTCAGGCATGATAAGAGAGAGAGGCTTGGGACGTGAGTAAGTCAAGACATGAGAGGGAGGTTTGGGACGAGAGTCATGCCAGCGAGGAAAGAGAGGCTTAGAACGAGAGTCAGGTCTGACAGGAGAAAGAGTCTTGGTACGAGACTCATGCCGGAAAGAAAAGTGAAGCCTGGGGTTTGTGAAAAGAGTCAGGCAGGACAGGAGAGAGAGGCTTGGGACGAGAGTCAGGCCGGAAAGAAAAGTGAAGCCTGGGGAAAGAGTTAGGAACGAGAGGAAAGAGAGGTTTGGTATAGGAATCAGGCAGGACAGGAGGGGGAGGCTTAGGACGAGAGTCACGCAGGACAGGAGAGGGTGGCTTAGGACGAGAATCAGGCAGGACAGGAGAGAGAGGCTTGCGACTAGAGTGAGGCAGGACAGGAGAGAAAGGATTGGGACGAGAGTCATTCAGGATAGGAGAGAGAAGCTTGGGAGTAGAGTCACACAGGTCACGGGAGAGATGCTTGGGACTAGACTTAGGCAGGACAGGAGAGAGAGGCTTAGAACATGAATAAGGCAAGACATGAGAGGGAGGCTTGGGACGAGAGTCATGCCGGAGAGGATTGAGAAAATTAGGACGAGAGTCAGGTTGGACAGGAGAGAGATTCTTAGTACGAGAGTCAGGCGGGAGAGAAAAATGAAGTCTGGGGTTTGTAACGAGAGTCAGGCAGGACAGGAGAGAGAGGGGTAGTGTGAGAGTCAGGCGGGAAAGAAAAGTGAAGCTTAGGGAGAGAGACAGGCAGGACAGAAGAGAGAGTCTTGGGTCGAGAGTAAGCCAGGACAGTAGAGAGACGCTTCGGACGGGAGTCAGGCTGGATAGGAGACAGAGGTTTGCGACGAGAGTGAGGCATGACAGGAGACAGAGGCTTGCAACGAGAGTCAGGCAGGATAGGAGAGAGGCTTGGGACTAGAGTCAGACAGGACAGGGGGGAGATGCTTGGGACGAGAGTCAGGCAGGACAGGAGAGAGAGGCTTGAGATGTGAGTCAGGCAGGACAGGAGAGAGAGGCTTCGGACGAGAGTCAGTCTAGACAGGAGAGAGAAGCTTGGGGCGAGAGTCAGGTAGTATAGAAGAGAAAGGCTTAGGACAAGAGTCATACAGGACTGGGGAGAGAGGTTTCGGAATAGAGTGAGGCAGGGCAGAAGAATGAGGCTTGGGACGAGTGCCAGGCAACAAAGGAGAAAGAGTATTGGGACGTAAGTCAGGGAAGACATGAGAGAGAGCCTTGGGACGAGAAACAGAAACGACAGGAGAGAGAGCTTACGACGAGAGGCACTAGGGCAGAAGGGGAAGGCTTTGGACGAGAGTTAGGAAGCACAGGAGAACGAGGCTCGGGACGAGAGTCAGTCTCTATAGGAGAGAGAGCCTTGGGACGAGAGTCAGGAAGGAGAGGAGAGAGAGGCTAAGAACAAGAGTCACTATGGCAGAAGGGGGAGGAATTTTACGAGAGTCATACAGGCCAGGAAAAAGAGGCTTGGGACCTAAGTCAGGCAGGAGAAGAGAGAGAGGCTTAGGACAAGAGTCAGCAGGACAGGAGAGAGAAGTTTCGGACGAGAGTAAGACAGAACAGGAGAGAGGGACTTGGGAGGAGAGTCGGTTAGGTCAGGAGAGGGAGGCTTGGGAAGAGAATGAGGCAGGACAGGAGAGAGAGGCTCGGGAGGAAAGTCAGGCAGGGCAGGAGAGGGAATCTTGGGACGAGAGTCAGGCAGGACAGGAGAGAGAGGCTTCGGACAAGAGTCAGGAAGCACAGGAGAGGGGGGCTGGGGACGAGAGTCAGGCTCTACAGGAGAGAGGGGCTGGGGACGAGAGCCAGGAAGGACAGGATATAGAGTCCTGGGACGAGAGTCAGGCAGGACAAGAGAGAAAGTCTTAGGACGAGACTAAGGAAGCACAGGAGAGGGAGACTCGAGACGAAAGTCAGGCTCTACAGGAAATAGGGGCTGGGGACTAGATCCAGACAGGACAGGAGAGAGAGGCTTGTGACGAGAGTCAGGCAGGACAGGAGAGAGAGTCTTGGAACGAGAGTCAGTCAGGACGGGAGAGAGGTTGGTAAGAGAGTCAGGAAATACTGGAGAGGGAGGCTTGGACGAGAGTCAGGCAGAACAGTAGAGAGGGGCTTGGACGAGAGTTACATAGGACAGGAGAGAGAAGCTTGCGACGACAGTCAGACGGGGCAGGAGAGAGAGGCTTGCGAGGAGAGTCATGCCGCAGAGGATAGAGAGGTTTAGGACGAGCGTCATGTCGGAGAAGAGAGATAGACTTGGGGCAAGAATCTAACCAGACAGGAGGGAGGGGCTTGGGACGAGAGTCTGTCAGAACAGGAGAGAGAGACGCTTAGAATGACAGCCATGCAAGACAGGAGAGAAAGGTTTTGGACGAGACTCAGGTATGAGAGGAGAGAGAGGCTTGGCACGAGAGTCAGGCAGGACAGGTGAGAGACTTGGGACGAGACTCGGGCAGAACGGGAGAGAGAAGCTTGGGACGAGAGTAGGGCTGGATAGGAGACAGACGCTTTCTTCGACAGTCAGGCAAGACAGGAGAGATTGTCTTGGGACGAGAGTCAAGCAGGACAGGAGAGAGAGGCTTGGAACGAGAGTCAGGGTGGATAGGAGAGAGAGGCTTGGAACGAGAGTCAGGTAGGACAGGAGAGAGAGGCTTGGGACGAGAGTTAGACAGGACACGGGAGAGAGGCTTGGGACGAGAGTCAGGCTGGATAGGAGACAGAGGCTTGGTTCGAGAGTCAGGCAAGACGGTAGAAAGTGGCTTGGGACGAGAGTCATTCAGGATGGGAGCGACAGGCTTGGGAAGATAGTCAGCGTAAACAGGAGAGAAAGTCTTAGGATGAGAGTCAGGCAGGACAGGAAAGAGAGGCTTGGGACGATAGTTAGTCAGGACTGAAGATAGAGGCTTGGGACGAGAGTCAGACAGGTCAGGATAGAGAGGCTTGCGTCGAGATTCATGCCGGAGAGGATAGAGAAGCTTAGGACGAGAGTCAGGTCGTAGGGGAGAGATAGACTTGGGGCAAGAATCAAACAGAGAGGAGAGAGAGGCTTGGGACGAGTGTCAGTCAGGCCAGGAGAGAGAGAGAGAAGCTCAGGATGAGAGTCAGGCAAGACAGGAAAGAGAGTCTCTGGAAGAGAGTCAGGCGGGACAGGAGAGAGTGGAATAGGACGAGAGTCAAGCAGGACAAAAGAGAGAAGCTTGTGTCGAGAGTGAGGCAGGACAGGAGAGAGAGGCTTGGGACTAGAGTCAGGCACGATAGGATATACAGGCTTGCGTTTAGCGTGAGACAGGACAGGGGAGAGATGCTTTTGAGGAGAGTCAGGCATGATAAGAGAGAGAGGCTTGGGACGTGAGTAAGTCAAGACATGAGAGGGAGGTTTGGGACGAGAGTCATGACAGCAAGGAAAGAGAGCCTTAGAACGAGAGTCAGGTCTGACAGGAGAAAGAGGCTTGGTACGAGACTCATACCGGAAAGAAAAGTGAAGTCTGGGGTTTGTGAAAAGAGTCAGGCAGGACAGGAGAGAGAGGCTTGGGACGAGAGTCAGGCCGGAAAGAAAAGTGAAGCCTGGGAAAGAGTTAGGAACGAGAGGAGAGAGAGGTTTGGTATAGGAATCAGGCAGGACAGGAGGGAGAGGCTTGGGACGAGAGTCACGCAGGACAGGAGAGAGTGGCTTAGGACGAGAATCAGGCAGGACAGGAGAGAGAGGCTTGCGACGAGAGTGAGGCAGGACAGGAGAGAAAGGATTGGGACGAGAGTCATTCAGGATAGGAGAGAGAGGCTTGGGAGTAGAGTCACACAGGTCACGGGAGAGATGCTTCGGACGAGACTTAGGCAGGACAGGAGAGAGAGGCTTAGAACATGAGTAAGGCAAGACATGAGAGGGAGGCTTGGGACGAGAGCCATGTGTGAGAGGATTGAGAAAATTAGGACGAGAATCAGGTTGGACAGGAGAGAGAGGCTTATTACGAGAGTCAGGCGGGAGAGAAAAGTGAAGTCTGGGGTTTGTGACGAGAGTCAGGCAGGACAGGAGAGAGAGGTTTGGTGTGAGAGTCAGGCCGGAAAGAAAAGTGAAGTCTGATGAAAGAGTTAGGAACGAGAGGAGAGAGAGGCTTGGTCTAGGAATCAGGCAGGACAGGAGGGAGAGGCTTGGAACGAGAGTCACGCAGGACAGGAGAGAGTGGCTTAGGACGAAAATCAGGCAGGACAGGAGAGAGAGAGGCTTGCGACGAGAGTGAGGCAGGACAGGCGAGAAAGGATTTGGACGAGAGTCAGGCAGGATAGGAGAGAGAGGCTTGGGAGTAGAGTCACACAGGTCACGGGAGAGATGCTTGGGACGAGACTTAGGCAGGACAGGAGAGAGAGGCTTAGAAAATGAGTAAGGCAAGACATGAGAGGGAGGCTTGGGACGAGAGTCATGCCGGAGAGGATTGAGAAAATTAGGACGAGAGTCATGTTGGACAGGAGAGAGAGGCTTAGTACGAGAGTCAGGCGGGAGAGAAAAGTGAAGTCTGGGGTTTGTGACGAGAGTTGGGCAGGACAGGAGAGAGACTCTTGGTGTGAGAGTCAGGCGGGAAAGAAAAGTGAAGCGTAGGAAGAGAGACAGGCAGGACAGAAGAGAGAGTCTTGGGTCGAGAGTCAGGCAGGAAAGTAGAGAGACGCTTCGGACGGGAGTCAGGCTGGATAGGAGACATAGGTTTGCGACGAGAGTGAGGCATGACAGGAGACAGAAGCTTGCAACGAGAGTCAGGCAGGATAGGAGAGAGGATTGAGACTAGAGTCAGACAGGACAGGGGAGATATGCTTGGGACGAGAGTCAGGCAGGACAGGAGAGAGAGGCTTGAGATGTGAGTCAGCCAGGACAGGAGAGAGAGGCTTCGGACGAGAGTCAGTCTGGATAGGAGAGAGAGGCTTGGGGGCGAGAGTCAGGTAGTATGGAAGAGAAAGGCTTAGGACGAGAGTCATACAGGACTAGGGAGAGAGGTTTCGGAATAGAGTCAGGCAGGGCTGGAGAATGAGGCTTAGGAAGAGTGCAAGGCAACACAGGAAAAAGAGTATTGGGACGTAAGTCAGGGAAGACATGAGAGAGAGCCTTGGGACGAGAAACAGAAAGGAGAGGAGAGAGAGCTTACTACGAGAGGCACTAGGGCAGAAGGGTGAGGCTTTGGACGAGAGTTATGGATGCCAGGACAAAGAAGCTTGTGACCTGAGTCAGGCAAGAGATGAGACAGAGGCTTGGGACGAGAGTCAGCAGGACAGGAGAGAGAGAGAGAGGCTTGGGACGAGAGTCAAGCAAGTCCGGAAAGAGAGGCTATGGACGAAAGTAAGGCAGGACAGGAGAGAGTGGCTTAGGATGAGAGTCAGGCAGGACAGGAGAGAGAGGCTTCCGTCGAGAGTGAGGCAGGAAAGGAGAGAGAGGCTTGGGACGAGAGTCAGGCAGGATGCGAGAGACAGACTTGCGCCTAGAGTCAGAAAGGACAGGGATAGATGCTTTTGACGAGTCAGGCATGATAAAAGAGAAAGGATTGGGACGTGAGTAAGGCAAGACATGAGAGGGAGGCTTAGGAGGAGAGTTTCCAGAGAGGAAAGAGAGGCTTAGGACATGAGTCAGGTGCGACAGGAGAAAGAGTCTTAGTACGAGAGTCAGGCGGGAAAGAAAAGTGAAGTCTGGGGTTTTTGAAAAGAGTCAGTCAGGACAGGAGAGAGAGAGACGCTTGGGACGAGAGTCATCCCGGAGAGAAAAGTGAAGTCACGGGAAACAGTCAGGAAGGACAAGAGAGAGAGGCTTGGGACGAGAATCAGGCAGGACTGGAGGGAGAGGCTTGGGACGAGAGTCAGGCAGGACAAGAGAGAGTTACTTAGGACGAGAATCATGCAGGGAAGGAGAGAGAGGCTTGCGACGAGAGTGAGGCAGGACAGGAGAGAAAGGCTTGGGACGAGAGTCAGGCAGGATAGGAGAGAGAGGCTTGGGAGTAGAGTCACACAGGACACGGGAGAGATGCTTGGGACGAGAGTCAGGCAGGATAGGCGAGAGAGGCTTGAGACGAGAGTCAGGCAAGACGAGAGATTGGCTTAGGACGAGAGTCAGGCAGGACAGAAGAGAGAGGATTGCGACGAGAATGAGGCAGGACAGGAAAGAGAGGCTTGGGAAGAGAGTCAGGTAGGACAGGAGAGAGAAGCTTGGGACGAGAATCATGCTGGACAGGAGAGAGAGTCTTGGGACGAGAGTCAGGCAGGATAGGATAGAGAATCCTGGGACCAGAGACAGGCAAGACAGTAGAGAGAGGATAAGGATGAGACTCGGGCAGGACAGGAGAGAGAAGCTTGGGACGAGAGTCAGAATGGATAGGAGAAAGACGCTTGAATCGAGAGTCAGGCAAGACAGGAGAGAGAGGCTTGGGACGAGAGTCAGGCAGGACAGGAGAGAGAGTCTTGGGACGAGAGTCAGGGTGGACATGATAAAGAGGCTTGGGACGAGAGTCAGGCAGGGCAGGAGAGAGAGGCTTCGGACGAGACTCAGGCACGACAGGAGAGAGAGGTTTGAAACGAGAGTCAGGCAGGACAGGAGAGAGAGGCTTCGGCCGAAACTCAGGCAGGACAGGAGAGAGAGGCTTGGGACGAGAGTCAGGCTTGATAAGGTAGAGAGTCTTGAGAAGATAATCAGTCAGGATTTGAGAGGGAGGCTTGTGACGATAATCATGCAGGAGAGGAGAGAGAGGCTTGGGACGAGACTCAGGCAGGAGAGGAGAGAGAGGCTTTGCACGAGACTCACCCAGGATAGGAGAGAGAGGCTTGGGACGAGAGTCAGGCAGGAGGGGAGAGAGAGGTTTAACTCGAGAGTCAGGGAAGACAGGAGAGAGAAGCTTGGGCCGAGAGTCAGGAAACACAGGAGAGGGAGGCTCGGGACGAGATTCAGGCTCTAAGGGAGAAAGGGGCTGGGGACGAGAGGCAGGCAGAACAGGAGAGAGAAACTTGGAACGAGAGTCAGGCAGGATAAGATAGAAAGGCTTGGGACGAGAGTCAGGCATTACAGGAGAGAGGGAATTGGGACGAGGGTTGGATAGGACATGAGAGAGAGGATTAGGACGAGAGTCAGACAGGGTAGGAGAGAGAGGCTTTTGACGAGAGTCATGCCGGAGAGGACATAGGCTTAGGACGAGAGTCTAGTTGGAGAGGAGAGATAGACTTTGGGCAAGAATCTAACCGGACTGGAGAGAGAGACTTAGGACAACAGTCAGGCAAGACAGGAGAGAGAATTTTTGGACGAGACTCAGGTGTGAGAGGAGAGAGAGCCTTGGCACGAGAGTCAGCCTGGATCGGAGAGAGAAGCTTGGGACAAGAGTCGGGCAGGACAGGAGAGAGAGGCTTGGGACGAGACTTGTGCAGGACAGGAGAGATTGGCTTAGGACGAGAGTCAGGGTGGACAGGAGAGAGAGGCTTGCGACGAGAGTCATTCACGACAGGAGAGAGAGGGTTATGGAGAGAGTTAGACAGGACAGGAGAGAGAGGCTTGGGACGAGAGTCAGGCTGGACAGGAGACAGAGGCTTGGTTCGAGAGTCAGGCAAGTCAGGAGAGAGTGGCTTGGGACGAGAGTCAGGCAGGAGAGGAGAGAGAGGCTTGGGACGAGAGTCAGCCAAGAGAGGCGAATGAGGCTTGGGACGAGAGTGAGGCAGGACAGGAGAGAAAGACTTGGGACGAGAGTCAGGCAGGACAGGAGAGAGAGGCTGTCGACAAGAATCAGGCTGGACAAGAGAGAGAGGCTTGGGACGAGAGTCATGCAGGATAGGAGAGACAGGCTTGGGACTAGGGTCATACAGGATAGGGGAGAGATGCTTGGGATGAGAGTCAGTACGGACAGGAGAGAGAGGCATGGGACGTGAGTAAGGCAAGACATGAGACGGAGTCTTGGGACGAGAGTCATGACGGAGAGTATAGGGAGGCTTAGGACGAGAGTTAGGTCGGACAGGAGAGAGAGACTTGGTACGAGAGTCAGGAGGAAAAGA
Organism: Panulirus ornatus; assembly: GCF_036320965.1. Classification (NCBI taxonomy): domain Eukaryota; kingdom Metazoa; phylum Arthropoda; class Malacostraca; order Decapoda; family Palinuridae; genus Panulirus; species Panulirus ornatus. The sequence continues at coordinate 76,498,885 of NC_092234.1, forward strand.
AAATTGAAGTTTGATGTTTGTGACGAGACTCAGCCAGGACAGGAGAGAGAGGCTTGGTACGAGAGTCAGGCGGGAAGAAAAATGAGGTGTTTGGAGAACGTCAGACAGTACAGAAGACAGAGGCTTGGGACGAGAGCTAGACGGGACAGGAGAGAGAGGCTTGGGACGAGAGTTAGGCCGGAAGGTCGAGAGAGGCTTCGGAGAAGAGTCAGGCTGGACAGGAGATAGAGGCTTGGGACGAGAGTTAGGAAGCAGAGAAGAATGAGTCTCGGGTCGAGTCAGTTTCTATAGGAGAGAGAGCCTTGGGACGAGACTCAGGAAGGAGAGGAGAGAGAGGCTAAGGACGAGAGTCATTATGGCAGAAGGGGGAAGCATTTGACGAGAGTCATACAGGCCAGGAAAAAGAGGCTTGGGACCTGAGTCAGGCAGGAGAAGAGAGAGAGGCTTTTTACAAGAGTCGGCAGGACAGGAGAGAGAAGTTTCAGAAGAAAGTCAGACAGGACAGGAGAGAGGGGCTTGGGAGGAGAGTCGGTTAGGGCAGGAGAGGGAGGCTTGGGAAGAGATGGAAGCAGGACAGGAGAGAGAGGCTCGGGAGGAAAGTCAGGCAGGGCAGGAGAGGGAGTCTTGGGACGAGAGTCAAGCAGGACAGTAGAGAGAGGACTGGGACAAGAGTCAGGAAGCACAGGAGAGGGAGGCTGGGGACGAGAGTCAGGCTCTGCAGTAGAGAGGGGCTGGGGACGAGAGTCAGGCAGGACAGGACAAACAGGCTTGGGACGAGAGTCAGGCAGGACAGGGTATAGAGTCCTGGGACGAGAGTCAGGCAGGACAAGAGAGAAAGGCTTAGGACGAGACTCAGGAAGCACAGGAGAGGGAGACTCGGGACGAGATTCAATCTGGACAGGAGAGAGAGGCTTGGGGCGAGAGTCAGGTAGTATAGAAGAGAAAGGCTTAGGGCGAGAGTCAAACCGTACTGGGGAGAGAGGATTCAGAATAGAGTCAGGCAGGGCAGGATAAAGAGGCTTGGGACGAGTGCCAGTCAACACAAGAGAAAGAGGATTGGGACGTGAGTCAGGGAAAACATGAGAGAGAGCCTTGGGACGAGAAACAGAAAGGAGAGGAGAGAGAGCTTACGACGAGAGTCACTAGGGCAGAAGGGGGAGGCTTTGGACGAGACTCATGGAGGCCAGGACAAAGATGATTGGGACCTGAGTCAGGCAGGAGATGAGACAGAGGCTTGGGACTAGAGTCAGACAGGACAGGGGAGAGATGCTTGGGATGAGAGTCAGTACGGACAGGAGAGAGAGGCATGGGACGTGAGTAAGGCAAGACATGAGACGGAGTCTTGGGACGAGAGTCATGACGGAGAGGATAAGGAGGCTTAGGACGAGAGTTAGGTCGGACAGAAGAGAGAGACTTGGTAAGAGAATCAGGCGGAAAAGAAAATTGAAGTTTGGTGTTTGTGACGAGACTCAGCCAGGACAGGAGAGAAAGGCTTGGTACGAGAGTCAGGCGGGAAGAAAAAGTGAGGTGTGTGGAGAAAGTCAGACAGGACAGAAGACAGAGGCTTGGGACGAGAGTTAGAAGGGACAGGAGATAGAGGTTTGGGACGAGAGTTAGGCCGGAAGGTCGAGAGAGGCTTCGGAGAAGAGTCAGGCTGGACAGGAGATAGAGGCTTGGGACGAGAGTTAGGAAGCAGAGAAGAATGAGTCTCGGGTCGAGTCAGGCTCTATAGGAGAGAGAGCCTTGGGACGAGACTCAGGAAGGAGAGGAGAGAGAGGCTAAGGACGAGAGTCATTATGGCAGAAGGGGGGAAGCATTTGACAAGAATCATACAGGCCAGGAAAAAGAGGCTTGGGACCTGAGTCAGGCAGGAGAAGAGAGAGAGGCTTAGGACAAGAGTCGGCAGGACAGGAGAGAGAAGTTTTAGACGAAAGTCAGACAGGACAGGAGAGAGGGGCTTGGGAGGAGAGTCGGTTAGGGCAGGAGAGGGAGGCTTGGGAAGAGATGGAAGTAGGACAGGAGAGAAAGGCTCGGGAGGAAAGTCAGGCAGGGCACTAGAGGGAGTCTTGGGACGAGAGTCAAGCAGGACAGTAGAGAGAGGATTGGGACAAGAGTCAGGAGGCACAGGAGAGGGAGGCTGGGGACGAGAGTCAGGCTCTGCAGGAGAGAGGGGCTGGGGACGAGAGTCAGGCAGGACAGGACAAACAGGCTTGGGACGAGAGTCAGGCAGGACAGGATATAGAGTCCTGGGACGAGTGTTAGGCAGGACAAGAGAAAAAGGCTTAGGACGAGACTCAGGAAGCACAGGAGAGGGAGACTCGGGACGAGATTCAGTCTGGACAGGAGAGAGAGGCTTGGGGCGAGAGTCAGGTAGTATAGAAGAGAAAGGCTTAGGGCGAGAGTCAAACAGTACTGGGGAGAGAGGATTCAGAATAGAGTCAGGCAGGGCAGGATAAAGAGGCTTGGGACGAGTGCCAGTCAACACAGGAGAAAGAGGATTGGGACGTGAGTCAGGGAAAACATGAGAGAGAGCCTTGGGACGAGAAACAGAAAGGAGAGGAGAGAGAGCTTACGACGAGAGTCACTAGGGCAGAAGGGGGAGGCTTTGGACGAGACTCATGGAGGCCAGGACAAAGATGATTGGGACCTGAGTCAGGCAGGAGATGAGACAGAGGCTTGGGACTAGAGTCAGACAGGATAGGGGAGAGATGCTTGGGATGAGAGTCAGTACGGACAGGAGAGAGAGGCATGGGACGTGAGTAAGGCAAGACATGAGACGGAGTCTTGGGACGAGAGTCATGACGGAGAGGATAAGGAGGCTTAGGACGAGAGTTAGGTCGGACAGAAGAGAGAGACTTGGTAAGAGAATCAGGCGGAAAAGAAAATTGAAGTTTGGTGTTTGTGACGAGACTCAGCCAGGAAAGGAGAGAAAGGCTTGGTACGAGAGTCAGGCGGGAAGAAAAAGTGAGGTGTGTGGAGAAAGTCAGACAGGACAGAAGACAGAGGCTTGGGACGAGAGTTAGAAGGGACAGGAGATAGAGGTTTGGGACGAGAGTTAGGCCGGAAGGTCGAGAGAGGCTTCGGAGGAGAGTCAGGCAGGACAAGAGAGAAAGGCTTAGGACGAGACTCAAGAAGCACAGGAGAGAGAGACTCGGGACGAGATTCAATCTGGACAGGAGAGAGAGGCTTGGGGCGAGAGTCAGGTAGTGTAGAAGAGAAAGGCTTAGGGCGAGAGTCAAACAGTACTGGGGAGAGAGGATTCAGAATAGAGTCAGGCAGGGCAGGAGAAAGAGGCTTGGGACGAGTGCCAGTCAACCAATGAGAAAGAGGATTGGGACGTGAGTCAGGGAAAACATGAGAGAGAGCCTTGGGACGATAAACAGAAAGGAGAGGAGAGAGATCTTACAACGAGAGTCACTAGGGCTGAAGGGGGAGGCTTTGGACGAGAGTCATGGAGACCAGGACAAAGATGATTGGGGCCTGAGTCAGGCAGGAGATGAGAGCGAGGCTTGGGACGAGATTCAGCAGGACAGGAGAGAGAGGTTTGGAGCGAGAGCAAGGTAGGGCAGGAGAGAAAGGCTTGAGACGAGAGTCAGGCAAGACAGGAGAGAAAGGCTTGGGACGAGAGTCAGGATGGACAGGAGAGAGAGGCTTGGGACGAGAGTCAGGCAGGACAGGAGAGAGAGGCTTAGGACGATAGTTAGATAGGACTGGAGAGAGAAGCTTGGTACGAGAGTCAGACAGGTCAGGAGAGAGAGGTTTGCGACGAGAGTCATGCCGGAGAGGATAGAGAATTCTAGGACGAAAGTCAGGTCGAAGGGGAGAGATAGACTTGGGTCAAGAATCTAACCAGACAGGAGAGAGAGGCTTGGGACGAGAGTCACTAAGGACAGGAGAGAGAGAGAGGCTTCGGACTAGAGTCACGCAAGACCTGGAAGAGAGGCTTTGGACGAGAGTCAGACAGGACAGGAGAGAGTGGCTTAGGACGAGAGTCAGGCAGGACAGGAGAGAGAGGCTTCCGTCGAGAGTGAGGCAGGACAGGAGAGAGAGGCTTGGGACAAGAGTCAGGCAGGATACGAGACACAGGCTTGCGCCTAGAGTCAAAAAGGACAGGGGAGAGATGCTTTTGACGAGAGTCAGGCATGATAAGAGAGAGAGGCTTGGGACGTGAGTATGGCAAGATATGAGAGGGAGGCTTGGGAGGAGAGTTTCCAGAGAGGAAAGAGAGGCTTAGGACAAGAGCCAGGTGTGACTGGAGAAAGAGGCTTGGTACGAGAGCCAGGCGGGAAAGAAAAGTGAAATCTGGGGTTTGTGAAAAGAGTCAGGCAGGACAGTAGAGAGAGATACTTGTGACGAGAGTCAGGCCGGAAATAAAAGTGAAGTCTGGGTAAACAGTCAGGAAGGACAAGAGAGAGAGGATTGAGACGAGAATCAGGCAGGACAGGAGGGAGAAGCTTGGGACGAGAGTCAGGCTGGACATGAGAGAGTGGCTTAGGACAGGAATAGTGCAGGGCACGAGAGAGAGGCTTGCGGCGAGAATGAGGCAGTATAGGAGAGAAAGGCTTGGGACGAGAGTCAGGCAGGATAGGAGAGAGAGGCTTGGGAGTAGAGTCACACGGGACACGGGAGAGAGGCTTAGGACGAGACTCAGGAACGACAGGAGAGAGAGGCTTGTGACGAGAGTCAGGCATGACAGGAGAGAGAGGTTTGGGACGAGACTCAGGCAGGACAGGAGAGAGAGGCTTCGGCTGAAACTCAGGCAGGACAGGAGAGCGAGACTTGGGACGAGAGTCAGGCTTGATAAGAGAGAGAGTCTTCAGAAGAGAGTCAGTCAGGACTTGAGAGGGAGGCTTGTGACGATAATCATGCAGGAGAGGAGAGAGAGGCTTGGGACGAGACTCAGGCAGGAGAGGAGAGAGAGGCTTGGCACGAGACTCACCCAGGATAGGAGAGAGAGGCTTGGGACGAGAGTCAGGCAGGAGGGCAGAGAGAGGTTTATCTCGAGAGTCAGGGAAGACAGAAGAGAGAAGCTTGGGCCGAGAGTCAGGAAGCACAGGAGAGGGAGGCTCGGGACGAGATTCAGGCTCTACGGGAGAAAGGGGTCGGGGACGAGAGGCAGGCAGAACAGGAGAGAAACTTGGAACGAGAGTCAGGCAGGATAAGATAGAAAGGCTTGGAACGAGAGTCAGGCAGGACAGGAGAGAGAGAATTGGGACGAGGGTTGGATAGGACATGAGAGAGAGGATTGGGACGAGAGTCAGACAGGGTAGGAGAGAGAGGCTTATGCTAAGAGTCATGCCGGAGAGGACAGAGACGCTTAGGACGAGAGTCTAGTTGGAGAGGAGAGATAGACTTGGGGCAAGAATCTAACCGGACTGGAGAGACAGGCTTAGGACAACAGTCAGGCAAGACAGAAGAGAGAGTTTTTGGACGAGACTCAGGTGTGAGAGGAGAGAGAGGCTTGGGACGAGAGTCAGGCAGGACAGGAGAGAGAGGCTTGGGACGAGACTTGTGCAGGACAGGAGAGAGAAGCTTAGGACGAGAGTCAGGGTGGACAGGAGAGAGAGGCTTGCGACGAGAGTCATCCACGACAGGAGAGAGAGGCTTATGGCGAGAGTTAGAGAGGACAGGAGAGAGAGGCTTGGGACGAGAGTCAGGCTGGACAGGAGACAGAGACTTGGTTCGAGAGTCAGGCAAGTCAGGAGAGAGTGGCTTGGGACGAGAGTCAGACAGGACAAGAAAGAAAGGCTTAGGACGAGACTCAGGAAGCACAGGAGAAGGAGACTCGGGACGAAAGTCAGGCTCTACCGGAAATAGGGGCTGGGGACTAGATCCAGAGGGGACAGGAGTGAGAGGCTTGGGACGAGATTCAATCTGGACAGGAGAGAGAGGCTTAGGGCGAGAGTCAAACAGGACTGGGGAGAGAGGATTCGGAATAGAGTCAGACAGGGCAGGAGAAAGAGGCTTGGGACGAGTGCCAGTCAACACAGGAGAAAGAGGATTGGGACGTGAGTCAGGGAAAACATGAGAGAGAGCCTTGGGACGAGAAACAGAAAGGAGAGGAGAGAGAGCTTACGACGAGACTCACTAGGGCAGAAGGGGGAGGCTTTGGACGAGAGTCATGGAGACCAGGACAAAGATGATTGGGAACTGAGTCAGGCAGGAGATGAGACAGATGCTTGGGAGGAGAGTCAGCAGGACAGGAGAGAGAGGTTTAGGGCGAGAGCAAGGTAGGGCAGGAGAGAGATGCTTCGGACGAGAGTCAGGCAAGACAGGAGAGAAAGGCTTGGGATGAGAGTCAGGCTCTACAGGACAGAGTGGCTGGGGACGAGAGCTAGGCAGGACAGGAAAGAGAGGCTTGGGACGAGAGTCAGGCAGGACGGGATATAGAGTCCTGGGACGAGAGTCATGAAGGACAAGAGAAAAAGGCTTAGGACGAGACTCAGGAAGCACAGGAGAAGGAGACTCGGGACGAAAGTCAGGCTCTACCGGAAATAGGGGCTGGGGACTAGATCCAGACAGGACAGGATAGTGAGGCTTAGGACGAGAGTCAGGCAGGACAGTAGAGAGAGGCTTGGAACGAGAGTCAGTCAGGACAGGAGAGAGGCTTGGTAATAGAGTCAGGAAATACTGGAGAGGGAGGCTTGGACGAGTGTCAGGCAGAACAGTAGAGAGGGGTTTGGGACGAGAGTTAGATAGGACAGGAGAGAGAAGCTTGGGACGACAGTCAGACAGTGCAGGAGAGAGAGGCTTGCCAGGAGAGTCACGCCGCAGAGGATAGAGAGGCTTACGACGAGAGTCACTCTCTATAGGAGAGAGAGCCTTGGGACGAAAGTCAGGAAGGAGAGGAGAGAGAGGCTAAGGACGAGAGTCAGGTCGGAGAGGAGAGATAGACTTGGGGCAAGAATCTAACCAGACAGGAGGGAGGGGCTTGGGACGAGAGTCAGTCAGAACAGGAGAGAGAAAGGCTTAGGACGACAGCCAGGCAAGACAGGAGAAAAAAGGTTTTGGCCGAGACTCAGGTATGAGAGGAGAGAGAGGCTTGAACGAGAGTGAGGCTGGATAGGAAAGAGAAGCTTTGGACGAGAGTCAGGCAGGACAGGGGAGAGACTTAGGACGAGACTCGGGCAGAACGGGAGAGAGAAGCTTGGGACGAGAGTCAGTCTGGATTGGAGACAAACGCTTGGTTCGAGAGTCAGGCAAGACAGGAGAGATTGGCTTGGGACGAGAGTCAGGCAGGACAGGAAAGAGAGGCTTGGGACGAGAGTCAGGGTGGATAGGAGAGAGAGGCTTGGAACGAGCGTCAGGCAGAACAGGTGAGAGATGCTTGGTACGAGAGTTAGACAGGACACGAGAGAGAGGGCTTGGGACGAGAGTCAGGCTGGATAGGAGACAGAGTCTTGGTATGAGAGTCAGGCAAGAAGGTAGAAAGTGACTTGGGACGAGAGTCAGTCAGGACAGGAAAGACAGGCTTGGGACGATAGTCAGCGTAAATAGGAGAGAGAGGCTTGGGACGAGAGTCAGGCAGGACAGGAGAGAGAGGCTTGGGACAAGAGTCAGGCAGGACAGGAGAGAGAGGCTTGGGACGAGAGTTTGACAGGACTGCAGAGAGAGGCTTGGGACGAGAGTCAGACAGGTCAGGAGAGAGAGGCTTGGGTCGAGATTCATGCCGGAGACGATAGAGAAGCTTAGGACGAGAGTCAGGTCATAGGGGAGAGATAGACTTGGGGCAAGAATCAAACCAGACAGGAGAGAGAGGCTTGGGACGAGAGTCAGTAAGGCCAGGAGAGAGAGAGAGAGAGGCTTGTGACGAGAGTCAGGCAAGACAGAAAAGAGACGCTTTGGACGAGAGTCAGGCAGGACAGGATTGATTGGCATAGAACGAGAGTCAGGCAGGACAAAAGAGAGAAGCTTGCGTCGAGAGTGAGGCAGGGCAGGAGAGAGAGGCTTGGGACGAGAGTCAGGCACGATAGGAGATATAGGCTTGCGCTTAGAGTGAGACAGGACAGGGGAGAGATGCTTTTGAGGAGAGTCAGGCATGATAAGAGAGAGAGGTTTAGGACGTGAGTAAGGCAAGACATGAGAGGGAGTACTGGGAAGAAAGTCAGGTAGTATAGAAGAGAAAGGCTTAGGGCGAGAGTCAAACAGGACTGGGGAGAGAGGATTCGGAATAGAGTCAGACAGGGCAGGAGAAAGAGGCTTGGGACGAGTTCCAGGCAGGACAGGAGAGAGAAACTTGGGACGAGAGTCACGCAGGACAGGAGGGAGTGGCGTAGGACGATAATCACTCAGGATAGGAGAGAGAGGCTTGCTACGAGAGTGAGGCAGGACAGGAGGGAGAGACTTGAGACGAGAGTCAGGCAGGACCGGAGAGAGTGGCTTAGGACGACAATCAGGCAGGATAGGAGAGAGAGGCTTGCTACGAGAGTGAGGCAGGACAGGAGGGAAACGCTTGGGACGAGAGTCAGGCAGGATAGGAGAGAGAGGCTTGGGAGTAGAGTCACACAGGACGATGGAGAAATGCTTGAGACGAGAGTCAGGCAGGACAGGAGAGAGAGGCTTGGGACATGAGTAAGGCAAGACATGAGAGGGAGGCTTGTGACGAGAGTCATGCCGGAGAGGATTGAGAAAATTAGGACGAGAGTCAGTTTGGACAGGAGAGAGAGGCTTAGTACGAGAGTCAGGCGGGAGAGAGAGGTGAAGTCTAGGGTTTGTGACGAGAGGACAGGAGAGAGAGGCTTGGTGTGAGAGTCAGGCGGGAAAGAAAAGTGAAGCGTCGGGAGAGAGACAGGCAGGACAGGAGAGAGAGTCTTGTGTCGAGAGTCAGGAAGGACAGTAGAGAGACGCTTTGGACGGGAGTCAGGCTGCATAGGAGACAGAGGTTTGCGACGAGAGTGAGCCACGACAGGAGACAGAGGCCTGCAACGAAAGTCAGGCAGGATAGGAGAGAGGCTTGGGACTAGAGTCAGACAGGACAGGGGAGAGATGCTTGGGACGAGAGTCAGGCAGGACAGGAGAGAGAGGCTTGAGACGTGAGTCAGGCAGGACAGAAGAGAGAGGCTTGGGACGAGATTCAATCTGGACAGGAGAGAGAGGCTTGGGGCGAGAGTCAGGTAGTATAGAAGAGAAAGGCTTAGGGCGAGAGTGAAACAGGACTGGGGAGAGAGGATTCGGAATAGAGTCAGACAATGCAGGAGAATGAGGCTTGGGACGAGTGCCAATCAACACAGGAGAAAGAGGATTGGGAAGTGAGTCAGGGAAAACATGAGAGAGAGCCTTGGGACGAGAAACAGAAAGGAGAGGAGAGAGCTTGGGACGAGACTCAGGACGGACAGGATAAGAGGCTTGACGAGGTCAGCAGGACATGAGAGAGAGGCTTGGGACGAGACTCAGTCACGACAGGAGAGAGAGGCTTGTGACGAGAGTCAGGCATGACAGGAGAGAGAGGTTTGGGACGAGACTCAGGCAGGACAGGAGAGAGAGGCTTCGGCTGAAACTCAGGCAGGACAGGAGAGCGAGACTTGGGACGAGAGTCAGGCTTGATAAGAGAGAGAGTCTCAGAAGAGAGTCAGTCAGGACTTGAGAGGGGAGGCTTGTGACGATAATCATGCAGGAGAGGTGAGAGAGGCTTGGGACGAGACTCAGGCAGGAGAGGAGAGAGAGGCTTGGCACGAGACTCACCCAGGAATAGGAGAGAGAGGCTTGGGACGAGAGTCAGGCAGGAGGGCAGAGAGAGGTTTATCTCGAGAGTCAGGGAAGACAGAAGAGAGAAGCTTGGGCCGAGAGTCAGGAAGCACAGGAGAGGGAGGCTCGGGACGAGATTCAGGCTCTACGGGAGAAAGGGGTCGGGGACGAGAGGCAGGCAGAACAGGAGAGAAACTTGGAACGAGAGTCAGGCAGGATAAGATAGAAAGGCTTGGAACGAGAGTCAGGCAGGACAGGAGAGAGAGAATTGGGACGAGGGTTGGATAGGACATGAGAGAGAGGATTGGGACGAGAGTCAGACAGGGTAGGAGAGAGAGGCTTATGCTAAGAGTCATGCCGGAGAGGACAGAGACGCTTAGGACGAGAGTCTAGTTGGAGAGGAGAGATAGACTTGGGGCAAGAATCTAACCGGACTGGAGAGACAGGCTTAGGACAACAGTCAGGCAAGACAGAAGAGAGAGTTTTTGGACGAGACTCAGGTGTGAGAGGAGAGAGAGGCTTGGGACGAGAGTCAGGCAGGACAGGAGAGAGAGGCTTGGGACGAGACTTGTGCAGGACAGGAGAGAGAAGCTTAGGACGAGAGTCAGGGTGGACAGGAGAGAGAGGCTTGCGACGAGAGTCATCCACGACAGGAGAGAGAGGCTTATGGCGAGAGTTAGAGAGGACAGGAGAGAGAGGCTTGGGACGAGAGTCAGGCTGGACAGGAGACAGAGACTTGGTTCGAGAGTCAGGCAAGTCAGGAGAGAGTGGCTTGGGACGAGAGTCAGACAGGACAAGAAAGAAAGGCTTAGGACGAGACTCAGGAAGCACAGGAGAAGGAGACTCGGGACGAAAGTCAGGCTCTACCGGAAATAGGGGCTGGGGACTAGATCCAGAGGGGACAGGAGTGAGAGGCGAGTGCCAATCAACACAGGAGAAAGAGGATTGGGAAGTGAGTCAGGGAAAACATGAGAGAGAGCCTTGGGACGAGAAACAGAAAGGAGAGGAGAGAGAGCTTACGACGAGACTCACTAGGGCAGAAGGGGGAGGCTTTCGACGAGAGTCATGGAGGCCAGGACAAAGATGATTGGGACCTGAGTCAGGCAGGAGATGAAACAGATGCTTGGGACGAGAGACAGCAGGGCAGGAGAGAGAGGTTTGGGGCGGGAGCAAGGTAGGGCAGGAGAGAGAGGCTTCGGACAACAGTCAGGAAGCACAGGAGAGAAAGGCTTTGGATGAGAGTCAGGCTCTACAGGAGAGAGGGGCTGGGGACGAGAGCCAGGCAGGACAGGAAAGAGAGGCTTGGGACGAGAGTCAGGCAGGACGGGATATAGAGTCCTGGGACGAGAGTCAGGAAGGACAAGAGAGAAAGGCTTAGGACGAGATTCAGGAAGCTCAGGAGAAGGAGACTCGGGACGAAAGTCAGTCACTACCGGAAATAGGGGCTGGGGACTAGATCCAGACAGGACAGGAGAGAAAGGCTTGGGACGAGAGTCAGGCAGGACAGTAGAGAGAGGCTTGGAACGAGAGTCAGTCAGGAGAGGAGAGAGGCTTGGTAAGAGAGTCAGGAAATACTGGAGAGGGAGGCTTGGACGAGAGTCAGGCAGAACAGTAGAGAGGGGCTTGGGACGAGAGTTAGATAGGACAGGAGAGAGAAGCTTTGGACGACAATCAGACAGTGCAGGAGAGAGAGGCTTCCGAGGAGAGTCATGCCGCAGAGGATAGAGAGTCTTAGGACGAGAGTCACTCTCTATAGGAGAGAGAGCCTTGGGACGAGAGTCAGGAAGGAGAGGAGAGAGAGGCTAAGGACGAGAGTCAGGTCGGAGAGGAGAGATAGACTTGGGGCAAGAATCTAACCAGACAGGATGGAGGGGCTTGGGACGAGAGTCAGTCAGAACAGGAGAGAGAGAGGCTTAGGACGACAGCCAGGCAAGACAGGAGAAAAATGTTTTGGACGAGACTCAGGTATGAGAGGAGAGGGAGACTTGGCGCGAGAGTCAGGCTGGATAGGAAAGAGAAGCTTGGGACGAGAGTCAGTCTGGATAGGAGACAGACGCTTGGTTCGAGAGTCAGGCAAGACAGGAGAGATTGGCTTGGGACGAGAGTCAGGCAGGACAGGAGAGAGAGGCTTGGGACGAGATTCAGGGTGGATAGGAGAGAGAGGCTTGGAACGAGCGTCAGGCAGGACAGGAGAGAGATGCTTGGTACGAGAGTTAGACAGGACACGAGAGAGAGGCTTGGGACGAGAGTCAGGCTGGATAGGAGACAGAGTCTTGGTATGAGAGTCAGGCAAGAAGGTAGAAAGTGGCTTGGGAAAGACAGCAAAGACAGGCTTGGGACGATAGTCAGCGTAAACAGGAGAGAGAGGCTTGGGACGAGACTCAGGCAGGACAGGAGAGTGAGGCTTGGGACGAGAGTTTGAATGGACTGCAGAGAGAGGCTTGGGACGAGAGTCAGACAGGTCAGGAGAGAGAGGCTTGCGTCGAGATTCATGCCGGAGAGGATAGAGAAGCTTTGGATGAGAGTCAGGTCGGAGGGGAGAGATAGACTTGGGGCAAAAATCAAACAAGACAGGAGAGAGAGTCTTGGGACGAGAGTCAGTCAGGCCAGGAGAGAGAGAGAGAGAGAGAGGCTTGAGACGAGAGTCAGGCAAGACAGAAAAGAGAAGCTTTGGATGAGAGTCAGGCAGGATAGGAGAGATTGGCATAGAACGAGAGTCAGGCAGGACAAAAGAGAGAAGCTTGCGTCGAGAGTGAGGCAGGACAGGAGAGAGAGGCTTGGGACGAGAGTCAGGAACGATAGGAGATACAGGCTTGCACTTAGAGTGAGACAGGACAGGGGAGAGATGCTTTTGAGGAGAGTCAGGCATGATAAGAGAGAGAGGTTTGTTTCGTGAGTAAGGCAAGACATGAGAGGGAGCCTTGGGACGAGAGTCATGCCAGAAAGGAAAGAGAGGCTTAGAACGAGAGTCAGGTCTGAGAGGAGAAGAAGGCTTGGTACGAGACTCATGCCGGAAAGAAAAGTGAAGTCTGGGGAAAGAGTCAGGAACGAGAGGAGAGAGAGGCTTGGGACGAGAATCAGTCAGCACAGGAGGGAGAGACTTGGGACGAGAGTCAAGCAGTACAGGAGAGAGTGACTTAGGACGACAATCAGGCAGGATAGGAGAGAGAGGCTTGCGACGAGAGTGAGGCAGGGCAGGAGAGAAAGGCTTGGAACGAGAGTCAGGCAGGATAGGAGAGAGAGGCTTGGGAGTAGAGTCACACAGGACAAGGGAGAGATGCTTGGGACGAGAGTGAGGCAGGACAAGAGAGAGAGGCTTGGGACATGAGTAAGGCAAGACATGAGAGGGTGGCTTGGGACGAGAGTCATGCCGGAGAGGATTGAGAAAATTAGGACGAGAGTCAGGTTGGACAGGAGAGAGAGGCTTAGTACGAAAGTCAGGCGGGAGAGAAAATTGAAGTCTAGTGTTTGTGACGAGAGGACAGAAGAGAGAGGCTTGGTGTGAGAGTCAGGCGGGAAAGAAAAGTGAAGCGTCGGGAGAGAGACAGGCAGGACAGAAGAGAGAGTCTTGTGTCGAGAGTCAAGCAGGACAGTAGAGAGACGCTTCGGACGGGAGTAAGGCTGCATAGGAGACAGAGAGCCTTGGGGAGAGAGTCAGGAAGTATAGAAGAGAAAGGCTTAGGGCGAGAGTCAAACAGGACTCGGGAGAGAGAATTCGGAATAGAGTCAGACAGGGCAGGAGAAAGAGGCTTGGGACGAGTGCCAATCAACACAGGAGAAAGAGGGTTGGGACGTGATTCAGGGAAAACATGAGAGAGAGCCTTGGGACGAGAAACAGAAAGGAGAGGAGAGAGAGCTTACGACGAGACTCACTAGGGCAGAAGGGGGAGGCTTTGGACGAGAGTCATGGAGGCCAGGACAAAGATGATTGGGAACTGAGTCAGGCAGGAGATGAGACAGATGCTTGGGACGAGAGTCAGCAGGACAGTAGAGAGAGGTTTGGGGCGAGAGCAAGGTAGGGCAGGAGAGAGAGGCTTGGAACGAGAGTCAGGCAAGACAGGAGAGAAAGGCTTGGGACGAGAGTCAGGCTCTACAGGAGAGAGGGGCTTGGGACGAGAGCCAGGCAGGACAGGAAAGAGAGGCTTGGGACGAGAGTCAGGCAGGACGGGATATAGAGTCCTGGGACGAGAGTCAGGAAGGACAAGAGAGAAAGGCTTAGGACGAGACTCAGGAAGCACAGGAGAGGGAGACTCGGGACGAAAGTCAGGCTCTACAGGAAATAGGGGCTGGGGACTAGATCCAGACAGGACAGGAGAGAGAGGCTTGAGACGAGAGTCAGGCAGGACAGTGGAGAGAGGCTTGGAACGAGAGTCAGTCAGGACAGGAGAGAGGCTTGGTAAGACAGTCATGAAATACTGGAGAGGGAGGCTTGGACAAGAGTCAGACAAAACAGTAGAGAGGGGCTTGGGACGAGAGTTAGATAGGACAGGAGAGAGAAGCTAAGGACGACAGTTAGACAGGGCAGGAGAGAGAGGCTTGCGAGGAGAGTCATGCCGCAGAGGATAGAGAGGCTTAGGACGAGAGTCAGTCTCTATAGGAGAGAGAGCCTTGGGACGAGAGTCAGGAAGGAGAGGAGAGAGAGGATAAGGACGAGAGTCAGGTCGGAGAGGAGAGATAGACTTGGGGCAAGAATCTAACCAGACAGGAGGGAGGGGCTTGGGACGAGAGTCAGTTAGAACAGGAGAGAGAGAGGCTTAGGACGACAGCCAGGCAAGACAGGAGAGAAAGGTTTTGGACGAGACTCAGGTATTAGAGGAGAGAGAGGCTTCGCACGAGAGTCAGGCTGGATAGGATAGAGAAGCTTGGGACGAGAGTCAGGCAGGACAAGGGAGAGACTTGGGACGAGACTCAGGCAGAATGGGAGAGAGAAGCTTGGGACGAGAGTCAGTCTGGTTAGGAGAAAGTCGCTTGGTTCGAGAGTCAGGCAAGACAGGAGAGATTGGCTTGGGACGAGAGTCAGGCAGTACAGTAGAGAGAGAGGCTTGGGACGAGAGTCAGGGTGGATAGAAGAGAGAGGCTTGGAAGGAGAGTCAGGCAGGACAGGAGAGAGAGGCTTGGTACAAGAGTTAGACAGGACACGACAGAGAGGCTTGGGACGAGAGTCAAGCTGGATAGGAGACAGAGTCTTGGTTCGAGAGTCAGATAAGAAGTTAGAAAGTGGCTTGGGACGAGAGTCAGTCGGGACAGGAAAGACAGGCTTGGGACGATAGTCAGCGTAAACAGGAGAGAGAGGCTTGGGAAGAGAGTCAGGCAGGACAGGAGAGAGAGGCTAGGGACGAGAGTTTGAATGGACTGCAGAGAGAGGCTTTGGACGAGAGTCAGACATGTCAGGAGAGAGAGGCTTGCGTCGAGATTCATGCCGGAGAGGATAGAGAAGCTTAGGACGAGAGTCAGGTCGGAGGTTAGAGATAGACTAGGGGCAAGAATCAAACCAGACAGGAGAGAGAGGCTTGGGACGAGAGTCAGTCAGGCCAGGAGAGAGAGAGAGAGGCTTCGGACGAGAGTCAGGCAGGACAGGAGTGGCATAGAACGAGAGTCAGGCAGGACAAAAGAGAGAAGCTTACGTCGAGAGTGAGGCAGGACAGGAGAGAGAGGCTTGGGACGAGAGTCAGGGTGGACAGGATAAAGAGGCTTGGGACGAGAGTCACGCAGGACAGGAGAGAGTGGCTTAGGACGAGAATCAGGCAGGATAGGAGAGAGAGGCTTGCGACGAGAGTGAGGCAGGACAGGAGAGAAAGGCTTGGGACGAGAGTCAGACATGTCAGGAGAGAGAGGCTTGCGTCGAGATTCATGCCGGAGAGGATAGAGAAGCTTAGGACGAGAGTCAGATTGCAGGGGAGAGATAGACTTGGGGCAAGAATCAAACCAGACAGGAGAGAGAGGCTTGGGACGAGAGTCAGTCAGGCCAGGAAAGAGAGAGAGAGGCTTGGGACGAGAGTCAGGCAAGACAGGAAAGAGACGCTTTGGACGAGAGTCAGGCAGTATAGGAGAGATTGGCATAGAACTAGAGTCAGGCAGGACAAAAGAGAGATGCTTGCGTCGAGAGTGAGGCAGGACAGGAGAGAGAGGCTTGAGACGAGAGTCAGGCACGACAGGAGATACAGGCTTGCGCTTAGAGTGAGACAGGACAGGGGAGAGATGCTTTTGAGGAGAGTCAGGCATGATAAGAGAACGAGGCTTGGGACGTGAGTAAGGCAAGACATGAGAGGGAGGCTTGAGACGAAAGTCATGCCAGAGAGGAAAGAGAGGCTTAGAACGAGAGTCAGGTCTGAGAGGAGAAAGAGGCTTGGTAGGAGACTCATGCCGGAAAGGAAAGTGAATTCTGGGGTTTGTAAAGAGAGTCAGGTAGGACAGGAGAGAGAGGCTTGGGACGAGAGTCAGGCCGGAAAGAAAAGTGAAGTCTGGGGAAAGTCAGGAACAAGAGGAGAGAGAGGCTTGGGACGAGAATCAAGAAGGACCGGAGAGAGAGGCTTTGGACGAGAGTCACGCAGGACAGGAGAGAGTGGCTTAGGACAAGGATCAGGCAGGATAGGAGAGAGAGGCTTGCAACGAGAGTGAGGCAGGACAGGAGAGAAAGACTTGGGACGAGAGTCAGGCAGGATAGGAGAGAGAGGCTTGGGAGTAGAGGCACACAGGACACGGGAGAGATGCTTGGAACGAGAGTCAGGCAGGACAGGAGAGACAGGCCTGGGACATGAGTAAGGCAAGACATGAGAGGGAGGCTTAGGACGAGAGTAATGCCGGAGAGGATTGAGAAAATTAGGACGAGAGTCAGGTTGGACAGGAGAGAGAGGCTTATTACGAAACTCAGGCGGGAGAGAAAAGTGAAGTCTGGGGTTTGTGACGAGAGTTAGGCAGGACAGGAGAGAGAGGCTTGGTGTGAGAGTCAGGCGGGATAGAAAAGTGAAGAGTCGGTAGAGACAGGCAGGACAGGAGAGAGAGTCTTGGGTCGACAGTCAGGCAGGACAGTAGAGAGACGCTTCGGACGGGAGTCAGTCTGAATAGGAGACAGAGGTTTGCGACGAGAGTGAGGCACGACAGGAGACAGAGGCTTACAACGAGAGTCAGGCAGGATAGGAGAGAGGCTTATGACTAGAGTCAGACAGGACAGGGGAGAGATGCTTGGGACGAGAGTCAGGCAGGACAGGGGAGAGAGGTGTGAGACGTGAGTCAGGCAGGATAGGAGAGAGAGGCTTGGGACGAGATTCAATCTGGACAGGAGAGAGATACTTGGTGCGAGAGTCAGGGAGTATAGAAGAGAAAGTCTTAGGACGAGAGTCAAACAGGACTGGGGAGAGAGGATTCGGAATAGAGTCAGGCAGGGCAGGAGAAAGAGGCTTGGGACGAGTGCCAGGCAACAGAGAAGAAAGAGGATTGCGACGTGAGTCAGGGAAGACATGAGAGAGAGCCTTGGGACGAGAAACAGAAAGGAGAGGAGAGAGAGCTTACGACGAGACTCACTAGGGCAGAAGGGGGAGGCTTTGGACGAGAGTCATGGAGGCCAGGACAAAGAAGCTTGGGACCTGAGTCAGGCAGGAGATGAGACAGAGGCTTGGGACGAGAGTCAGCAGAACAGGAGAGAGAGGTTTTGGGCGAGATCAAGGTAGGGCAGTAGAGAAAGGCTTGGGACGAGAGTCAGGCAAGATAGCAGAGAAAGGCTTGGGACGAGATTCAGGGTGGACAGGAGAGAGAGGCTTGGGACGAGAGTCAGGCAGGACAGGAGATAGAGGCATAGGACGAGAGTTAGACAGGACTGGAGAGAGAGGCTTGGGACGAGAATCAGACATGGCAGGAGAGAGAGGTTTGCGACGAGAGTCATGCCGGAGAGTATAGAGAATTCTAGGACGAAAGTCAGGTCGGAGTTGAGAGATAAACTTGGGGCAAGAATCTAACCAGACAGGAGAGAGAGGCTTGGGACGAGAGTCAGTCAGGACTGGAGAGAGAGAGAGGCTTGGGACGAGAGTCAAGCAAGACAGGAAAGAGACGCTTTGGACGAGAGTCAGGCAGGACAGGAGAGAGTGGCTTACGACGAGAGTCATGCAGGACAGGAGAGAGAGGCATCCGTCGAGAGTGAGGCAGGACAGGAGAGAGAGGCTTGGGACGAGAGTCAGGCAGGATACGAGAGACAGGCTTGCGCCTAAAGTCAGAAAGGACAGGGGAGAGATGCTTTTGACGAGAGTCAGGCATGATAAGAGAGGCTTCGGACGTGAGTGAGACAAGACATGAGGCTTGAGAGGAGAGTTTCCAGAGAGGAAAGAGAGGCTTTGGACGAGAGTCAGGTGTGACAGGAAAAAGAGGCTTGGTACGAGAGTCAGGCGGGAAAGAGAAGTGAAGTCTGGGGTTTGTGAAAAGAGTTAGGCAGGACAGGAGAGATAGATGCTTGGGACGAGAGTCAGGCCGGAAAGAAAAGTGAAGTCTGGGGAAACAGTCAGGAAGGACAAGAGAGAGAGGCTTGGGACGAGAATCAGTCAGGACAGGATGGAGAGGCTTGGGACGAGAGTCAAGCAGGACATGAGAGAGTGGCTTAGGACGAGAATCATGCAGGGCAGGAGAGAGACGCTTGCGACGAGAGTGAGGCAGGACAGGAGAGAAAGGCTTGGGACGAGAGTCAGGCAGGATAGGAGAGAGAGGCTTGGGACTAGATTCAGACAGGACAGGGGAGAGATGCTTGGGATGAGAGTCAGTACGGACAGGAGAGTCATGGGACGAGAGTAAGGCTAGACATGAGACGGAGTCTTGGGACGAGAGTCATGACGGAGAGGATAGGGAGGGCTAGGACGAGAGTTAGGTCGGACAGGAGAGAGAGGTTTGGTACGAGAGTCAGGAGGAAAAGAAAATTGAAGTTTGGTGTTTGTGACGAGACTCAGCCAGGACAGGAGAGACAGGCTTGGTACGAGAGTCAGGCGGGAAGAAAAAGTGAGGTGTGTGGAGAAAGTCAGACAGGACAGGAGACAGAGGCTTGGGACGAGAGTTAGGCGGGACAGGAGAGAGAATTTTGGGACGAGAGTCAAGCCGGAAGGTCTAGAGAGGCTTTGGACGAGAGTCAGGCTGGACAGGAGATAGAGGCTTGGGACGAGAGTTAGGAAGCACTGGAGAACTAGGCTCGGGACGAGAGTCAGTCTTTATAGGAGAGAGAGCCTTGGCACGAGAGTCAGGAAGGAGAGGAGAGAGAGGCTAAGGAAGAGAGTCACTATGGCAGAAGGAGGAGGCATTTGACGAAAGTCATACAGGCCAGGAAAAAGAGGCTTGGGAACTGAGTCAGGCAGGAGAAGAGAGAGAGGCTTAGGACAAGAGTCAGCAGGAAAGGAGAGAGAAGTTTCGGACGAGAGTCAGACAGGACAGGAGAGAGGAGCTTGGGAGGAGATTCCGTTAGAGCAGGAGAAGAAGGCTTGGGAAGAGATTGAGGCAGGACACGAGAGAGAGGCTCGGGAGGAAAGTCAGGCATGGCAAGAGTGGGAGTCTTGGGACGAGAGTCAGGCAGGAGAAGCGAGAGAGTCTTGGAACGAGAATCAGGCAGGACAGGAGGGAGAGGCTTGGGACGAGAGTCAGGCAGGACATGAGAGAGTGGCTTAAGACGAGAATCATGCAGGGCAGGAGAGAGAGGCTTGCGACGAGAGTGAGACAGGACAGGAGAGAAAGGCTTGGGACGAGAGTCAGGAGAGATAGGAGAGAGAGGCTAGGGAGTAGAGTCACACAGGACACAGAAGATATGCTTGGGACGAGAGTCAGGCAGGACAGGCGAGAAAGGCTTGAAACGAGAGTCAGGCAAGACAAGAGAGATTGGCGTAGGACGAGAGTCACGCAGGACAGAAGAGAGAGGCTTTCGACGAGAAGGGGGCAGGACAGGAGATAGAGGCTTGGGAAGAGAGTCAGGCAGGACAGGAGACAGAGGCTTCGGATGAGAATCATGCTGGACAGGAGAGAGAGGCTTGGGACGAGAGTCAGGCAGGACAGGATAGAGAGTCCTGAGACCAGAGTCAGGCAAGACAGGAGAGTGAGGCTAAGGACGAGACTCGGGCAGGACAGGAGAGAGAAGCTTGTGACGAGAGTCAGACTGGATAGGAGACAGACGCTTGAATCAAGAGTCAGGCAAGACAGGAGAGAGAGGCTTGGGACGAGAGTCAGTCATGACAAGAGAGAGAGGCTTGGGACGAGAGTCAGGCTGGATAGGAGAGAGAGTCTTGAGAATAGAGTCAGTCAGGACTTGAGAGGGAGGCTTGTGACGATACTCATGCAGGAGAGGAGAGAGAGGCTTGGGACGAGAGTCAGGCAGGAGAGGAGATAGAAGCTTGGCACGAGACTCACCCAGGACAGGATAGAGAGGCTTGGGACGAGAGTAAGGAAGGAGTGGAGAGAGAGGTTTAGCTCGAGAGTCAGGGAAGACAGGAGAGAGAGGCTTGGGACGAGAGTCAGGAAGCACAGGAGAGTGAGGCTCGGGACGAGATTCAGGCTCTACGGGATAGAGGGGCTGGGGACCAGAGGCAGGCAGAACAGGAGAGAGAAATTTGGAACGAGAGTCAGGTAGGATAAGATAGAAAGGCTTGGGACGAGAGTCAAGCAGGAGAGGAGAGAGGGAATTATTACGAGGGTTTGATAGGACATGAGGGAGATGATTGAGACGAGAGTCAGACAGGGTAGGAGAGAGAGGCTTTTGAAGAGAGTCATGCCGGAGAGGACAGAGAGGCTTAGGACGAGAGTCAGGTCGGAGAGGAGAGATAGACTTGGGGCAAGAATCTAACCGGACTGGAGAGAGAGGCTTGGGACGAAAGTCAGTCAAGGCAGGAGAGAGATAGGCCTAGGACAACAGTCAGGCAAGACTGGAGAGAGAGTTGTTGGACGAGACTCAGGTGTGAGAGGAGAAAGAGGCTTGGCACGAGAGTCAGCCTGGATAGGAGAGAGAAGCTTGGGATGAAAGTCAGACAGTACAGGAGAGAGAGGCTTGGGACGAGACTTGTGCAGGACAGGAGAGAGAAGCTTCGGACGAGAGTCAGGGTGGACAGGAGAGAGAGGCTTGCGACGAGAGTCAGCCAGGACAGGAGAGAGAGTCTTGTGGCGAGAGTTAGACAGGACAGGACAGAGAGGCTTGGGACGAGAGTCAGGCTGGATGGGAGACAGAGGCTTGGTTCGAGAGTCAGAAAAGTCAGGAGAGAGTGGCTTGGGACGAGAGTCAGGCAGGGCAGGAGAGAGAGGCTTGGGACGAGAGTCAGTCAAGAGAGGCGAAAAAGGCTTGGGACGAGAGTGAGGCAGGACAGGAGAGAAAGGCTTGGGACGAGAGTCAGGCAGGACAGGAGAGAGTAAATAGGAGAGAGAGGCTTGGGAAGAGAGTCAGGCAGGACAGGAGAGAGAGGTTGGGACGAGAGTTTGACAGGACTGGAGAGAGAGGCTTGGGACGAGAGTTAGACAGGTCAGGAGAGAGAGGCTTTCGACGAGAATGAGGCAGGAGAGGAAAGAGAGCCTTGGGGAGAGAGTCAGGCAGGACAGGAGAGAGAGGCTTGGGACGAGAATCATGCTGGACAGGAGAGAGACGCTTTGGACGAGAGTCAGGAAGGACAGGATAGAGAGTCCTGGGACCAGAGTCAGGCAAGACAGGAGAAAGAGGCTAAGGACGAGACTCGGGCAGGACAGGAGAGAGAAGCTTGGGACGAGAATGAGACTGGATAGGAGACAGACGCTTGAATCGAGAGTCGGGCAAGACAGGAGAGAGAGGCTTGGGACGAGAGTCAGGCAGGACAGGAGAGAGAGGCATGGAAAGAGACTCAGCCACGACAGGAGAGAGAGGCTTGTGACGAGAGTCAGGCAGGACAGGAGAGAGAGGCTTGGGACGAGACTCAGGCAGGACAGGAGAGAGAGGCTTCGGCCGAGACTCAGGCAGGACAGGAGAGAGAGACTTGGGACGAGAGTCAGGCTGGATAGGAGAGAGAGTCTTGAGAAGAGAGTCAGTCAGGACTTGTGACGGACGCTTTTGACGATAGTCATGCAGGAGAGGAGAGAGAGGCTTAGGACGAGACTCAGGCAGGAGAGGAGAGAGGCTTGGCACGAGACTCACCCAGGAAAGGCGAGAGAGGCTTGGGACGAGAGTCAGGCAGGAGGGGACAGAGAGGTTTAACTCGAGAGTCAGAAAAGACAGGAGACAGAGCTTGGGACGAGAGTCAGGAAGCACAGGAGAGGAGGCTCGGGACGAGATTCAGGCTCTACGGGAGAGAGGGGCTGGGGACGAGAGGCAGGCAGAACAGGAGAGAGAAACTTGGAACGAGAGTCAGGCAGGATAAGATAGAAAAGCATGGGACGAGAGTCAGGCAGGACAGGAGAGAGGGAATTGGGACGAAGGTTGGATAGGACATGAGAGAAAGGATTGGGACGAGAGTCAGACAGGGTAGGAGAGAGAGGCTTTTGACGAGAGTCATGCCGGAGAGGACAGAGAGGCTTAGGACGAGAGTCAGGTCGAAGAGGAGAGATAGACTTGGGGCAAGAATCTAACCGGACTGGAGAGAGAGGCTTGGGACGACAGTCAGTCAAGGCAGGAGAGAGAGAGGCTTAGGACAACAGTCAGGCAAGACAGGAGAGAGAGATTTTGGACGAGACTCAGGTGTGAGAGGAGAGAGAGGCTTTGCATGAGAGTCAGCCTGGATAGGAGAGAGAAGCTTGGGACGAGAGTCAGGCAGGACAGGGGAGAGATGCTTGGGACGAGACTTGTGCAGGACAGGAGAGAGAAGCTTACGACGAGAGTCAGGGTTGACAGGAGAGAGAGGCTTGTGACGCGAGTCATCCAGGACAGGAGAGAGAGGCCTGGGACGAGAGTCAGTCAAGAGAGGCGAGAGAGGCTTGGGACGAGAGTGAGGCAGGACAGGAGAGAAAGGCTTGAGACGAGAATCAGGCAGGACAGGGGAGAGATGCTTGGGATGAGAGTCAGTATGGACAGGAGAGAGAGGCATGGGACGTGAGTAAGTCAAGACATGAGACGCAGTCTTGGGACGAGAGTCATGACGGAGAGGATAGGGAGGCTTAGGACGAGAGTTAGGTCGGAAAGGAGAGAGAGGTTTGGTACGAGAGTCAGACGGAAAAGAATATTGAAGTTTGGTGTTTGTGACGAGACTCAGCCAGGACAGGAGAGAGAGGCTTGGTACGAGAGTCAGGCGGGAAGAAAAAGTAAGGTGTGTGGAGAAAGTCAGACAGGACAGGAGACAGAGGCTTGGGACGAGAGTTAGGCAGGACATGAGAGAGAGGCTTGGGACGAGAGTCAGGCCGGAAAGTCGAGAGAGGCTTCGGACGAGAGTCAGGCTGGACAGGAGATAGAGGCTTGTGACGAGAGTTAGGAAGCATAGGAGAACGAGGCTCGGGACGAGAATCAGTCTCTACAGGAGAGAGAGCCTTGGCACGAGAGTCAGGAAGGAGAGGAGAGAGAGGCTAAGGACGAGAGTCACTATGGCAGAAGGGGGAGTCATTTGAAGAGAGTCATACAGGCCAGAAAAAGAGGCTTGGGACATGAGTCACGCAGGAGAAGAGAGTGAGGCTTAGGACAAGAGTCAGCAGGACAGGAGAGAGAAGTTTCGGACGAGAGTCAGACAGGACAGGAGAGAGGGTCTTGGTAGGAGAGTCAGTCAGGGCAGGAGAGGGAGACTTGGGAAGAGACTGAGGGAGGACAGGAGAGAGAGGCTCGGGAGGAAAGTCAGGCAGGGCAGGAGTGGGAGTCTTGGGACGAGAGTCAGGCAGGACAGGATAGAGAGGCTTGGGACAAGAGTCAGGAAGCACAGGAGAGGGAGGCTGGGGACGAGAGTCAGGTTCTACAGGAGAGAGGGGCTTGGGACGAGAGCCAGGCAGGACAGGACAGAGATGCTTGGGACGAGAGTCAGGCAGGACAGGATACAGAGTCCTGGGACGAGAGTCAGGCAGGACAAGAGAGAAAGGCTTAGGACGAGACTCAGGAAGCACAGGAGAGGGAGACTCGGGACGAAAGTCAGGCTCTACAGGAAATAGGGGCTGGGGACTAGATCCAGACAGGACAGGAGAGAGAGCCCATGGACGAGAGTCAGGCAGGACAGGAGAGAGAGGCTTGGAACGAGAGTCAGGCAGAACAGTAGAGAGGGGCTTGGGACGAGAGTTAGATAGGACAGGAGAGAAAAGATTGGGACGACAGTCAGACAGGGCAGGAGAGAGAGGCTTGCGAGGAGAGTCATGCCGCAGAGGTTAGAGAGGCTTAGGACGAGAGTCAGGTCGGAGAGGAGAGATAGACTTGAGGCAAGAATCTAACATGACAGGAGAGAGGGGCTTGGGACGAGAGTCAGTCAGAACAGGAGAGAGAGAGGCTTAGGACGACAGCCAGGCAAGACAGGAGAGAAGGGATTTGGACGAGACTCAGGTATGAGAGGAGAGAGAGGCTTGGCACGAGTCAGGCTGGTTAGGAGAGAGAAGCTCGGGACGAGGGTCAGGCAGGACAGGGGAGAGACTTGGGACGAGACTCGGGCAGAACGGGAGAGAGAAGCTTGAGACGAGATTAAGTCTGGATAGGACACAGACGCTTGGTTCGAGAATCAGGCAAGACACGAGAGATTGGCTTGGGACGAGAGTCAGGCAGGACAGGAGAGAGAGGCTTGGAACGAGAGTCAGGGTGGATAGGAGAGAGGCTTGGTTCGAGAGTCAGGCAAGACGGTAGAAAGTGGCCTGGGACGAGAGTCAGTCAGGACAGGAGAGAGAGGCTTGGGACGAGAGTTAGACAGGACACGAGAGAGAGGCTTGGGACGAGAGTCAGGCTGGATAGGAGGCAGAGGCTTGGTTCGAGAGTCAGGCAAGACGGTAGAAAGTGGCCTGGGACGAGAGTCAGTCAGGACAGGAGAGACAGGCTTGGGACGATAGTCAGCGTAAACAGGAGAGAGAGTCTTAGGACGATATTCAGGCAGGACAAGAGAGAGAGGCTTGGGACGAGAGTTTGACAGGACTGCAGAGAGAGGCTTTGGACGAGAGTCAGGCAGGACAGGAGAGAGTGGCATAGGACGAGAGTCAGGCAGGACATGAGAGAGAAGCTTGCGTCGAGAGTGAGGCAGGACAGGAGAGAGAGAGACTTGCGACGAGAGTGAGGCAGGACAGGTGAGAAAGGCTTGGGACGAGAGACAGGCAGGATAGGAGAGAGAGGCTTGCGTCGAGATTCATGCCGGAGAGGATAGAGAAGCTTAGGACGAGAGTCAGGTCGGAGGGGAGAGATAGACTTTGGGCAAGAATCAAACCAGACAGGAGAGAGAGGCTTGGGACGAGAGTCAGTCAGGCCAGGAGAGAGAGAGAGAGGCTTAGCACGAGAGTCAGGCAAGACAGGAAAGAGAGGCTTTGGACGAGAGTCAGGCAGGACAGGAGAGAGTGGCATAGGACGAGAGTCAGGCAGGACAGGAGAGAGAAGCTTGCGTCGAGAGTGAGGCAGGACAGGAAAGAGAGGCTTGCGACGAGAGTGAGGCAGGACAGGAGAGAAAGGATTGGGACGAGATTCAGGCAGGATAGGAGAGAGAGGCTTGGGAGTAGAGTCACACAGGACACGGGAGAGATGCTTGGGACGAGAGTCAAGCAGGACAGGAGAGAGAGGCTTGGGACATGAGTAAGGCAAGACATGAGAGGGAGGCTTGGGACGAGAGTAATGCTGGAGAGGATTGAGAAAATTAGGACGAAACTCAAGTTGGACAGGAGAGAGAGGCTTAGTACGAGAGTCAGGCGGGAGAGAAAAGTGAAGTCTGGGGTTTTTGACGAGAGTAAGGCAGGACAGAAGAGAGACGCTTGGTGCGAGAGTCAGGCGGGAAAGAAAAGTGAAGCGTCGGGAGAGAGACAGGCAGGACAGGAGAGAGAGTCTTGGTTCGAGAGTCAGGCAGGACAGGAGAGAGGGAATTGGGACGAGGGTTGGATAGGACATGAGAGAAAGGATTGGGACGAGAGTCAGACAGGGTAGGAGAGAGAGGCTTTTGACGAGAGTCATGCCGGAGAGGACAGACAGGCTTAGGACGAGAGTCAGGTCGGAGAGGAGAGATAGACTTTGGGCAAGAATCTAACCGGACTGGAGAGAGAGGCTTGGGACTAGAGTCAGACAGGACAGGGGAGAGCTGCTTGAGACGAGAGTCGGGCAGGACAGGAGAGAGAGGCTTGAGACGTGAGTCAGGCAGGACAGGAGAGAGAGGCTTAGGACGAGAGTCAATCTGGACAGGAGAGAGTGGCTTAGGACGAGAGTCAGGCAGGACAGGAGAGAGAGGCTTCCGTCGAGAGTGAGGCAGGACAGGAGAGAGAGGCTTGGGACGAGAGTCAGGCAGGATACGAGACACAGGCTTGCACCTAGAGTCAGAAAGGACAGGGGAGAGATGCTTTTCACGAGAGTCAGGCATGATAAGAGAGAGAGGCTTGGGACGTGAGTAAGGCAAGACATGAGAGGTAGGCTTGGGAGGAAAGTTTCCAGAGAAGAAAGAGAGGCTTAGGACGAGAGTCAGGTGTGACAGGAGAAAGAAGTTTGGTACGAGAGTCAGGCGGGAAAGAAAAGTGAAGTCTGGGGTTTGTGAAAAGAGTCAGGCAGCACAGGAGAGAGAGAGAGAGAGATGCTTGGGACGAGAGTCAGGAAGGAAAGAAAAGTGAAGTCTGGGTAAACAGTCAGGAAGGACAAGAGAGAGAGGCTTGGGACGAGAATCAGGCAGGACAGGAGGTAGAGGCTTGGGACGAGAGTCAGGCAGGACATGAGAGAGTGGCTTAGGACGAGAATCATGCAGGGCAGGAGAGAGAAGCTTGCGACGAGAGTGAGACAGGACAGGAGAGAAAGGCTTGGGACGAGAGTCAGTCAGGATAGGAGAGAGAGACTTGGGAGTAGAGTCACACAGGACACGGGAGAGATGCTTGGGACGAGAGTCAGGCAGGACAGGCGAGAGAGGCTTGAGACGAGAGTCAGGAAATACCTGAGAGATTGGCTTAGGACGAGAGTCAGGCAGGACAAAAGTGAGAGGCTTGCGACAAGAATGAGGCAGGACAGGAGAGAGAGGCTTGGGAAGAGAGTCAGGCAGGACAGGAGAGAGATGCTTGGGACGGGAATCATGCTGGACAGGAGAGAGAGGCTTGGGACGAGAGTCAGGCAGGATAGGATAGAGAGTCCTGGCACCAGAGACAGGCAAGACAGGACAGAGAGGCTAAGGACGAGACTCGGGCAGAACAGGAGAGAGAAGCTTGAGACGAGAGTCAGACTGGATAGGAGACAGACGCTTGAATCGAGAGTCAGGCAAGACAGGAGAGAGAGGCTTGGGACGAGAGTCAGGCAGGACAGGAGAGAGAAGCTTGGGACGAGAGTCAGGGTGGACAGGATAAAAAGGCTTGGGACGAGAGTCAGGCAGGACAGGAGAGAGAGGCATGGAAAGAGACTCAGCCACGACAGGAGAGAGAGGCTTGTGACGAGAGTCAGGCAGGACAGGAGAGAGAGGCTTGGGACGAGACTCAGGCAGGACTGGAGAGAGAGGCTTCGGCCGAGACTCAGGCAGGACAGGAGAGAGAGACTTGGGACGAGAGTCAGGCTGGATAGGAAAAAGAGTCTTGAGAAGAGAGTCAGTCAGGACATGAGAGGAAGGCTTGTGACGATTGTCATTCAGGATAGGAGAGAGAGGCTTGGGACGAGACTCAGGCAGGAGAGGAGAGAGGCTTGGCACGATACTCACCCAGGACAGGAGAGAGAGGCTTTGGACGAGAGTCAGGAAGGAGGTGAGAGAGAGGTTTAACTCGAGAGTCAGGGAAGACAGGAGAGAGAGGCTTGGGACGAGAGTCAGGAAGCACAGGAGAAGGAGGCTCTGGACGAAATTCATGCTCTAATGGAGATAGGGGCTGGGGACGAGAGGCAGGCAGAACAGGAGAGAGAAACTTGGAACGAGAGTCAGGCAGTATAAGATAGGAAGACTTGGGACGAGAGTCAGGCAGGAAAGGAGAGAGGGAATTGGGACGAGGGTTGGATAGGACATGAGAGAAAGGATTGGGACGAGAGTCAGACAGGGTAGGAGAGAGAGGCTTTTGACGAGAGTCATGCCGGAGAGGACAGACAGGCTTAGGACGAGAGTCAGGTCGGAGAGGAGAGATAGACTTTGGGCAAGAATCTAACCGGACTGGAGAGAGAGGCTTGGGACGAAAGTCAGTCAAGGCAGGAGAGAGAGAGGCTTAGGACAACAGTCAGGCAAGACAGGAGAGAGAGTTTTTGGACGAGACTCAGGTGTGAGAGGAGAGAGAGACTTGGCAAGAAAGACAGCCTGGATAGGAGAGAGAAGCTTGGGACGAGAGTCAGGCAGGACAGGAGAGAGAGGATTGGGACGAGACTTGTGCAGGACAGGAGAGAGAAGCTTAGGACGAGAGTCAGGGTGGACAGGAGAGAGAGGCTTCCGACGAGAGTCAGCCAGGACAGGAGAGAGAGGCTTATGGCGAGAGTTAGACAGGACAGGAGAGAGAGGCTGTCGACAAGAATCAGGCTGGACAAGAGAGAGAGGCTTAGGACGAGAGTCATGCAGGATAGGAGAGACATTCTTGGGACTAGAGTCAGACAGGACATGGGAGAGATGCTTGGGATGAGAGTCAGTACGGACAAGAGAGAGAGGCATGGGACGTGAGTAAGGCAATACATGAGACGGAGTCTTGGGACGAGAGTCATGATGGAGAGGATTGGGAGGCTTAGGACGAGAGTTAGGTCGGACAGGAGAAAGAGGCTTCGCACGAGAGTCAGGCGGAAAAGAAAATTGAAGTTTGGTGTTTGTGACGAGACTCAGCCAGGACAGGAGAGAGATTCTTGGTACGAGAGTCAGGCGGGAAGAAAAAGTGAGGTGTGTGGAGAAAGTCAGACTGGACAGGACACAGAGGCTTGGGACGAGAGTTAGGCGGGACAGGAGAGCGAGGCTTGGGACGAGAGTCAGGCCGGAGGGTCGAGAGAGGCTTCGGACGAGAGTCAGGCTGGACAGAAGAACGAGGCTCGGGACGAGAGTCAGTCTCTATAGGAGAGAGAGCCTTGGGACGAGAATCAGGAAGGAGAAGAAAGAGAGGCTAAGGACGAAAGTCACTGTGGCAGAAGGGGGAGGCATTTGACGAGAGTCATACAGGCCAGGAAAAAGAGGCTTGGGAACTGAGTCTGGCAGGAGAAGAGAGAGAGGCTTAGGACAAGAGTCAGCAGGACAGGAGAGAGAAGTTTCGGACGAGAGTCAGACAGGACAGGAGAGAGGGGCTTGGGAGGAGAGTCGGTTAGGGCAGAAGAGGGAGGCTTGGGAAGAGATTGAGGCAGGACTGGAGAGAGAGGCTCGGGAGGAAAGTCAGGCAGGGCAGGAGTGGGAGTCTTCGGACGAGAGTCAGGCAGGACAGGAGAGAGAGTCTTGGGACAAGAGTCATGAAGCACAGGAGAGGGAGGCTGGGGACGAGAGTCAGGCTCTACAGGAGAGAGGGGGTGGGGACGAGATCAAGGCAGGACAGTACATAGAGGCTTGGGACGACAGTCAGGCAGGATAGGATATAGAGTCCTGGGAAGAGAGTCAGGAAGGACAAGAGAGAAAGGCTTAGAACTAGACTCAGGAAGCACAGGAGAGGGAGACTCGGGACGAAGGTCAGGCTCTACAGGAAATAGGGGTTGAGGACTACATCCAGACAAGACAGGAGAAAGAGGCTTGGGACGAGAGTTAGACAGGACTGGAGAGAGAGGCTTGGGACGAGAGTCAGACAGGTCAGAAGAGAGAGGCTTGCGTCGAGATTCATGCCGGAGAGGATAGAGAAGCTTAGGACGAGAGTCAGGTCGGAGGGGAGAGATAGACTTGGGGCAAGAATCAAACAAGACAGGAGAGAGAGGCTTGGGACGAGAGTCAGTCAGGCCAGGAGAGAGAGAGAGAGGTTGGGACGAGAGTCAGGCAAGACAGGAAGGGAGGCTTTGGACGAGAGTCAGGCATGACAGGAGAGAGTGGCATAGAACGAGAGTCAGGCAGGATAAAAGAGAGAAGCTTGCGTCGAGAGTGAGGAAGGACAGGAGAGAGAGGCTTGGAACGAGAGTCAGGCACGATAGGAGATACAGGCTCGCGCTTAGAGTGAGACAGTACAGGGGAGAGATGCTTTTGAGGAGAGTCAGGCATGATAAGAGAGAGAGGCTTGGGACGTGAGTAAGGCAAGACATGAGAGGGAGGCTTGGGACGAGAGTCATGCCAGAGAGGAAAGGCTTAGAACGAGAGTCAGGTCTGACAGGAGAAAGAGGCTTGGTACGAGACTCATGCCGGAAAGAAAAGTGAAGTCTGGGGTTTGTGAAGAGTCAGGCAGGACACGAGAGAGAGGCCTGGGACGAGAGTCAGGCCGGAAAGAAAAGTAAAGTCTGGGGAAAGAATCAGGAACGAAAGGAGAGAGAGGCTTAGGACGAGAATCATGCAGGACAGGAAGGAGTGGTTTGGGACGAGAGTCACGCAGGACAGGAGAGAGTGGCTTAGAACGAGAATCATGCAGGACAGGAGAGAGAGGCATGGGACGTGAGTAAGGCAAGACATGAGACGGAGTCTTGGGACGAGAGTCATGACGTAGAGGATAGGGAGGATTAGGACGAGAGTTAGGTCGGACAGGAGAGAGAGGCTTCGCACGAGAGTCAGGCGGAAAAGAAAATTGAAGTTTGGTGTTAGTGACGAGACTCAACCAGGACAGGAGAGAGAGGCTTGGTACGAGAGTCAGGCGGGAAGAAAAAGTGAGGTGTGTGGAGAAAGTCAGAGGGGACAAGAGACAGAGGCTTGGGACGAGAGTTAGGCGGGACAGGAGAGCGAGGCTTGGGACGAGAGTCAGGCCGGAAAGTCGAGAGAGGCCTCGGACGAGAGTCAGGCTGGACAGGAGATAGAGGCTTGGGACGAGAGTTAGGAAGCACAGGACAACGAGGCTCGGGACGAGAGTCAGTCTCTATAGGAGAGAGAGCCTTGGGACGATAGTCAGTCTCTATAGGAGAGAGAGCCTTGGGACGAGAGTCAGGAATGAGAAGAGAAAGAGGCTAAGGACGAGAGTCACTATGGCAGAAGGGGGAGGCATTTGGCAGGAGAAGAGAGAGAGGCTTAGGACAAGAGTCAGCAGGACAGGAGAGAGAAGTTTCGGACGAGAGTCAGACAAGACAGGAGAGAGGGGCTTGGGAGGAGAGTCGGTTAGGGCAGGAGAGGGAGGCTTGGGAAGAGATTGAGGCAGGACAGGAGAGGGAGGCTCGGTAGGAAAGTCAGGCAGGGCAGGAGTGGGAGTCTTGGGACGTGGGTAAGGCAGGAAAGGAGAGAGTGTCTTGGGACAAGAGTCAGGAAGCACAGGAGATTGAGGCTGGGGACGAGAGTCAGGCTCTACAGGACAGAGAGGCTTGGGACGAGAGTCAGGCAGGACAGGATATAGAGTCCTGGGACGAGAGTCAGGCAGGGCAAGAGAGAAAGGCTTAGGACGAGACTCAGGAAGCACAGGAGAGTGAGACTCGGGACGAAAGTCAGGCGCTACAGGAAATAGGGGCTGGGGACTAGATCCAGACAGGACAGGAGAGAGAGGCTTGGGACGAGAGTCAGGTAGGACAGGAGAGAGAGGCTTGGAACGAGAGTCAGTCAGGAAAGGAGAGAGGCTTGGTAAGAGAGTCAGGAAATACTGGAGATGGAAGCTTTGACTAGAGTCAGGCAGAACAGTAGAGAGGGGCTTGGGACGAGAGTTAGATAGGAGAGGAGAGAGAAGCTTGGGACGACAGTCAGACAGGGCAGGAGAGAGAGGCTTGCGAGGAGAGTCATGCCGCAGAGGATAGAGAGGCTTAGGACGAGAGTAAGGTCGGAGAGGAGAGATAGACTTGGGGCAAGAATCTAGCCAGACAGGAGGGAGGGGCTTGGGACGAGAGTCAGTCAGAACAGGAGAGAGAGAGGCTTAGGACGACAGCCACGCAAGACAGGAGAGAAAGGTTTTGGACGAGACTCAGGTATGAAAGGAGAGAGAGGCTTGGCACGAGAGTCAGGATGGATAGGGGAGAGAAGATTGGGACGAGAGTCAGGCAGGACAGGGGAGAGACTTGGGACGAGACTCGGGCAGAACGGGAGAGAAAAGCTTGGGACGAGAGTCAGTCTGGATAGGAGACAGACGCTTGTTTCGAGAGTCAAGCAAGACAGGAGAGATTGGCTTGGGACGAGAGTCAGGCAGGACAGGAGAGAGAGGCTTGGGACGAGATTCAGGGTGGATAGGAGAGAGAGGCTTGGAACGAGAGTCAGGCAGGACAGGAGAGAGAGGCTTGGGACGAGAGTTAGACAGGACACGAGAGAGAAGCTTGGGACGAGAGTTAGGCTGGATAGGTGACAGAGGCTTGGTTCGAGAGTCAGGCAAGACGGTAGAAAGTGGCTTGGGACGAGAGCCAGTCAAGACAGGAGAGACAGGCTTGCGACGATAGTCAGCGTAAACAGGAGAGAGAGGCTTGTGACGAGAGTCAGGCAGGACAGGAGAGAGAGGCTTGGGACGAGAGTCAGGGTGGATAGGAGAGAGAGGCTTGGAACGAGAGTCAGGCAGGACAGGAGAGAGAGGCTTGGGACGAGAGTTAGACAGGACACGAGAGAGAAGCTTGGGACGAGAGTAAGGCTGGATAGGTGACAGAGGCTTGGTTCGAGAGTCAGGCAAGACGGTAGAAAGTGGCTTGGGACGAGAGCCAGTCAAGACAGGAGAGACAGGCTTGCGACGATAGTCAGCGTAAACAGGAGAGAGAGGCTTGTGACGAGAGTCAGGCAGGACAGGAGAGAAAGGTTTGGGACGAGAGTTAGACAGGACTGGAGAGAGAGGCTTGGGACGAGAGTCAGACATGTCAGGAGAGAGAGGCTTGCGTCGAGATTCATGCCGGAGAGGATAGAGAAGCCTAGGACGAGAGTCATGTCGGAGGGGAGAGATAGACTTGGGGCAAGAATCAAACCAGACATGAGAGAGAGGCTTGTTACGAGAGTCAGTCAGGCCAGGAGAAGAGAGAGAGAGGCTTTGGACGGGAGTCAGGCAAGACAGGAAAGAGACGCTTTGGACGAGAGTCACGCAGGGCAGGAGAGAGTGGCGTAGGACGAGAGTCAGGCAGGACAAAAGAGAGAAGCTTGCGTCGAGAGTGAGGCAGGACAGGAGAGAGAGGCTTGGGACGAGAGTCAGACACGATAGGAGATACAGGCTTGCGCTTAGAGTGAGACAGGACAATGGAGAGATGCTTTTGAGGAGAGTCAGGCATGATAAGAGAGAGAGGCTTGGGACGTGAGTAAGGCAAGACATGAGAGGGAGGCTTGGGACGAGAGTCATGCCAGAGAGGAAAGAGAGGCTTAGAACGAGAGTCAGGTATGACAGGAGAAAGAGGCTTGGTACGAGAGTCATGCCGGAAAGAAAAGCGAAGTCTGGGGTTTATGAAGAGTGTCAGGCAGGACAGGAGAGAGAGGCTTGGGACAAGAGTCAGGCCGGAAAGAAAAAAGAAGTCTGGGGAAAGAGTCAGGAACGAGAGGAGAGAGAGGCTTGGGACGAGAATCAGGCAGGACAGGAGGGAGAGGATTGTGACGAGAGTCACGCAGGACAGGAGAGAGTGGCTTAGGACGAGAATCATGCAGGACAGGAGAGAGAGGCTTGCGACGAGAGTGAGGCAGGACAGGAGAGAAAGGCTTGGGACGAGAGTCAGGCAGGATAGGAGAGAGAGGCTTGGGAGTAAAGTCACACAGGACACGGGAGAGATGCTTGGGACGAGAGTCAGGCAGGACAGGAGAGAGAGGCTCGGGACATGAGTAAGGCAAGACATGAGAGGGAGGCTTGGGACGAGAGTAATGCCGGAGAGGATTGAGAAAATTAGGACGAGAGTCAGGTTGGACAGGAGAGAGACTCTTAGTACGAGAGTCAGGCGGGAGAGAAAAGTGAAGTCTGGGATTTGTGACGAGAGTCAGGCAGGACAGGAGAGAGAGGCTTGGTGTGAGAGTCAGGCGGGAAAGAAAAGTGAAGCGTCGGGAGAGAGACAGGCAGGACAGGAGAGTCTTGGGTCGAGAGTCAGGCAGGACAGTAGAGACGCTTCGGACGGGAGTCAGGCTGGATAGGAGACAGAGGTTTGCGACGAGAGTGAGGCACGAAAGGAGACAGAGGCTTGCAACGAAAGTCAGGTAGGATAGGAAATAGGCTCGGGACTAGTCAGACAGGACAGGGGAGAGATGCTTGTGGCGAGAGTCAGGTAGTATAGAAGAGAAAGGCTTAGGACGAGAGTCAAACAGGACTGAGGAGAGACGATTCGGAATAGAGTCAGGCAGGGCAGGAGAAAGAGGCTTTGGACGAGTGCCAGGCAACACAGGAGAAAGAGGATTATGACGTGAGTCAGGGAAGATATGAGAGAGAGCCTTGGGACGAGAAACAGAAAGGAGAGGAGAGAGAGCTTACGACGAGAGTCACCAGTGCAGAAGGGGGAGGCTTTGGACGAGAGTCATGGAGGCCAGGACAAAGAAGCTTGTGATCTGAGTCAGGCAGGAGATGAGAGCGAAGCTTGGGACGAGAGTCAGCAGGACAGGATAGAGAGGTTTGGTGCGAGAGCCAGGTAGAGCAGGAGAGAAAGGCTTGGGACGAGAGTCAGGCAAGACAGGAGAGAATGGCTGGGAACAAGAGTCAGGGTGGACAAGAGAGAGAGGCTTGCGACGAGAGTCAGGCAGGACAGGAGAGAGAGGCTTAGGACGAGAGTTAGACAGGACTGGAGAGAGAGGCTTGGGACGAGAGTCAGACAGGTCAGGAGAAAGAGGTTTGTGACGAGAGTCATGCCGGAGAGGATAGAGAATTCTAGGACGAAAGTCAGGTCGGAGGGGAGAGATAGACTTGGGGCAAGAATCTAACCAGACAGAAGAGAGAGACTTGGGACGAGAGTCAGTCAGGACAGGAGAGAGAGAGAGAGGCTTGGGACGAGAGTCAAGCAAGAACGGAAAGAGAGGCTTTGGACGCGAGTCAGGCATGACAGGAGAGAGAGGCTTGGGACGAGAGTCAGGCAGGATACGAGAGACAGGATTGCGCCTAGAGTCAGAAAGGACGGGGGGGAGATGCTTTTGACGAGAGTCAGGCATGATAAGAGAGAGAGGCTTGGGACGTGAGTATGGCAAGATATGAGAGGGAGGCTTGGGAGGAGAGTTTCCAGAGAGGAAAGAGAGGCTTAGGGCGAGAGTCAGGTGTGACAGGAGAAAGAGGCTTGGTACGAGAGTCAGGCGGGAAAGAAAGTGAAGTCTGGGGTTTGTGAAAAGAGTCAGGCAGGACAGGACAGAGAGATGCTTGGGACGAGAGTCAGGCCGGAAAGAAAAGTGAAGTCTGGAGAAACAGTCAGGAAGGACAAGAGAGAGACGCTTGGGACGAGAATCAGGCATGACAAGAGAGAGAGGCTTGAGACGTGAGTCAGGCAGGACAGGAGAGAGAGGCTTGGGACGAGAGACAATCTGGACTGGAGAGGGATGTTTGGGGCGAGAGTCAGGTAGTATAGAAGAGAAAGGCTTAGGACGAGAGTCAAACAGGACTGGGAGAGACGATTCGGAATAGAGTCAGGCAGGGCAGGAGAAAGAGGCTTTGGACGAGTGCCAGGCAACACAGGAGGTAGAGGATTGGGACGTGAGTCAGGGAAGATATGAGAGAGAGCCTTGGGACGAGAAACAGAAAGGAGAGGAGAGAGAGCTTACGACGAGAGTCACCAGGGCAGAATGGGGAGGCTTTGGACGAGAGTCATGGAGGCCAGGACAAAGAAGCTGGGATCTGAATCAGGCAGGAGATGAGACAGAGGCTTGTGACGAGAGTCAGCAGGACAGGAGAGAAAGGCTTGGAACAAGAGTCAGGGTAGACAGGAGAGAAAGGCTTGGGACGAGAGTCAGGCAGGACAGGAGAGAGAGGCTTAGGACGAGAGTTAGACAGGACTAGAGAGAGAGGCTTTGGACGAGAGTCAGACAGGTCAGGAGAGAGAGGTTTGCGACGAGAATCATGCCGGAGAGGATTGAGAATTCTAGGACGGAGGTCAGGTCGGAGGGGAGAGATAGATTTGGGGCAAGAATCTAACCAGACAGGAGAGAGAGGCTTGGGACGAGAGTCAGTAAGGACATGAGAGAGTGGCTTAGGACGAGAATCATGCAGGACAGGAGAGAGCGGCTTGCGACGAGAGTGAGGCAGGACAGGATAGAAAGGCTTGGGACGAGAGTTAGGCCGGAAAGAAAAGTGAGGTCTGGGGAAACAGTCAGGAAGGACAGGAGAGAGAGGCTTGGGACGAGAATCAGGCAGGACAGGAGGGACAGTCTTGGGACGAGAGTCAGGCAGGACATGAGAGAGTGGCTTAGGACGAGAATCATGCAGGGCAGGAGAGAAAGGCTTGCGACGAGAGTGAGGCAGGGCAGGAGAGAAAGGCTTGGGACGAGAGTCAGGCATGATAGGAGAGAGAGGCTTGGGAGTACAGTCACACAGGACACGGGAGAGATGCTTGGGACGAGAGTCAGGCAGGACAGGCGAGAGAGGCTTGAGACGAGAGGCAGGCAAGAAAAGAGAGATTGGCTTAGGACGAGAGTCAGGCAGGACAGAAGAGAGAGGCTTGCGACGAGAATGAGGCATGACAGGAGAGAGAGGCTTGGGAAGAGAGTCAGGCAGGACAGGAGAGAGAGGCTTGGGACGAAAATCATGCTGG
This sequence comes from Panulirus ornatus, assembly GCF_036320965.1. Classification (NCBI taxonomy): domain Eukaryota; kingdom Metazoa; phylum Arthropoda; class Malacostraca; order Decapoda; family Palinuridae; genus Panulirus; species Panulirus ornatus. Next base: position 76,535,234 of record NC_092234.1, read on the forward strand.
ATAGGAGAGAGAGGCTTGGGACGAGAGTCAGGCAGGACAGGATAGAGAGTCCTGGGACCAAAGTCAGGCAAGACAGGAGAGAAAGGCTAAGGACGAAACTCTCGCAGGACAGGAGAGAGAAGCTTGTGACGAGAGTCAGACTGGATAGGAGACAGACTCTTCAATCGAGAGTCAGGCAAGACCGGAGAGAGAGGCTTGGGACGAGAGTCAGGCAGGACAGGAGAGAGAGGCTTGGGACGATAGTCAGGGTGGACAGGATAAAGAGGCTTTGGACTAGAGTCACTCAGGACAGGAGAGAGAGGCTTTGGACGAGACTCAGGCACGACAGGAGAGAGAGGCTTGTGACGAGAGTCAGGCAGGACAGGAGAGAGAGGCTTGGGGCGAGACTCAGGCAGGAAAGGAGAGAGAGGCTTCAGCCGAGACTCAGGCAGGACAGGAGAGAGAGACTTGGGACGAGAGTCAGGCTGGATAGGAGAGAGAGTCTTGAGAAGAGAGTCAGTCAGGACTTGAGAGGGAGGCTTGTGACGATAGTCATGCAGGAGAGGAGAGAGAGGCTTGGGACGAGACTCCGGCAGGAGAGGAGAGAGAGGCATGGCACGAGACTCACCCAGGACAGGAGAGAGAGGCTTAGGACGAGTCAGGCAGGAGGGGAGGGAGAGGTTTAACTCGAGAGTCAGGGAAGACAGGAGAGAGAGGCTTCGGACGTGAGTAAGGCAAGACATGCGAGGGAAGCTTGGGAGGAGAGTTTCCAAAGAGGAAAGAGAGGCTTAGGACGAGAGTCAGGTGTGACAGGAGAAAGAGGCTTGGTACGAGAGTCAGGCGGGAAAGAAAAGTGAAGTCTGGGGTTTGTGAAAAGAGTCAGGCAGGACAGGAGAGAGAGATGCTTGGGACGAGAGTCAGGCCGGAAAGAAAAGTGAAGTCTGGGGAAAGAGTCAGGAAGGAAAAGAGAGAGAGGCTTGGTACAAGAGTCAGGCGTGAAAGAAAAGTGAAGTCATGGGTGTGTGACGAGAGTCAGGCAGGACAGGAGAGAGAGGCTTGGTACGAGAGTCAGGCGGGAAAGAAAAGTGAAATCTGGGGAGAGAGTCAGGCAGGACAGGAGAGAGAGTTTTGGGTCGAGAGTCACGCAGGACAGTAGAGAGAGGCTTCGAAAGTGATTCAGGCTGGACAGGAGACAGAGTTTTGCGACGAGAGTGAGGCACGACAGGAGAGAAAGGCTTGGAACGAGAGTCGGGCAGGATAGGAGAGACAGGCTTGGGACGAGAGTCAGATAGGACAGGGGAGAGATGCTTGGGACGAGAGTCAGGCAGGACAGGAGAGAGAAGCTCGGAACGTGAGTAAGGGAAGATATGAGAGGAAGGCAAGGGAAGAGAGTCATGCCGGAGAGGATAGAGAGAATTAGGGCGAGAGTCAGGTGGACAGGAGAGAATGGCTTGGTACGAGAGTCAGGCGGGACAGGAGAGAGAGGCTTGGGCCGAGACTCAGGCATGACAGGAGAGAGAGACTTGGGACGAGAGTCAGGCTGGATAGGAGAGAGAGGCTTGAGAAGAGAGTCAGTCAGAACTTGAGAGGGAGGCTTGAGCAAGAGTCAGGCAAGAAAGGAGAGAAACTCTTGGGAGAAGAGTCAGGCAGGACATGACAAAGAGACTTCGAACGAGAGTTAGGTAGGAGAGGAGAGAGAGGCTTGGGACGTGAGTAAGCAGAACAGGAGAGAGAGGTTTCGAACGAGAGTCTGTCAAGACAGGAGAGAGGGGCTTGGAGGACAGTCAGGTATTGCAGGAGAGGGAGTCTTGGTACGAGAGTCAGACCGGAAGGTGGAGAGAGGCTACGGACGAGAGGCAAGGTTGACAGGAGAGAGAGGATTGGTTCGAGAGTCAGGAAGCACATGAGAGGGAGGCCCGGGACGAGAGTCAGGCTCTACAGGAGAGAGGGGCTGGGGACGAGAGTCAAGTGGGAGAGGAGACAGAGGCCTGGGGCGTGAGTCAGCAGGACAGGAAAGAGAAGTTTGGGACGAGAGTCAGACAGGAGAGGACAGTGGTCCTTGGGAGAAGAGTCAGGCAGGGCAGGAGAGGGAGGCTTGGGACGAGAGTCAGGCAGGACAGGAGAGAGAGGCTTGGGAGGAGAGTCAGGTACGGCAGGAGAGGGAGTCTTGGGACGAGAGTCATACTGGAAGATAGAGAGAGGCTTCGGATGAGAGTTAGGGTGGACAGGAGAGAGAGGCTTGGTTCCAGAGTCAGGAAGCACATGAGAGGGAGGCTCGGGACGACAGGCAGGCTCTACAAGAGAGAGGGGCTGGTGACGAGAGGCAGGAAGGAGAGTAGACAGAGGCCTGGGATGTGAGTCAGCATGACAGGAAAGAGAAGTTTGGGACGAGAGTCAGAGAGGAGAGGAGAGTGGCGCTTGCGAGGAGTGTCAGGTAGGGCAGGAGATGGAGGCTTGGGACGAGAGTCAGGCAGGACAGGAGAGAGAGGCTTGGGAGGAGAGTCAGTTAGGGCAGGAGAGGGAGTCATGGGACGAGAGTCAGGCAGAGCAGGAGAGAGGGGCTGGAGACGAGAGTCAGGCTGGACAGGAGAGAGTCGCTGGTGAAGACATTCAGGCTGGACAGGAGAGAAAGGCTTGGGACGAGAGTCATGCCGGAGAGGATAGAGAGAATTAGGACGAGAGTCAGGTTGGACAGGAGAGAAAGTTTTAGTACGAGAGTAATGCGTGAAAGAAAAGTGAAGTCTGGGGTTTATGACGAGAGTCAGGCAATACAAAAGAGAGAGGCTTGGTATGAGAGTCAGGCGGGAGAGAAAAGTGAAGTCTGGGGTTTATGACGAAAGTTAGGCAGGACAAAAGAGAGAGGCTTGGTACAAGAGTCAGTCGGGAAAGAAAAGTGAAGTCTGTGGTTTGTGACGAGAGTCAAGCAGGACAGGAGAGAGAGAGGCTTGGTACGAGAGGCAGGCGGGAAAGAAAAGTGAATTGTGGGGAGAGAGTCAGGCAGGACAAGAGAGAGTCTTGGGTCGAGAGTCAGGCAGGACAGTAGAGAGAGGTCTCGGACGGGAGTCAGGCTGGATAGGAGACAGAAGTTTGCTACGAGAGTGAGTCACGACAGGAGAGAGAGGAGTGGAACGAGAGTCAGGCACGATAGGAGAGAGAGGCTTGGGACTAGAGTCAGACAGGACAGAGGAGAGATGCTTGTGACGAGAGTCAGGCAGGACGGGACAGAGACGCTTGGGACGTGAGTAAGGAAAGATATGAAAGGGAGGCTTTGGACGAGAGTCATGCCGGAGAGGATAGAGAGAATTAGGACGAGAGTCAGGCGGGAAAGAAAAGTGAAGTCTGGGGTTTGTGATGAGAGTCAGGCAGGACAAAAGAGAGAGGCTTGGTACGAGAGTCAGGCGGGAAAGGAAATTGAAATCTGGTTAGAGAGTCAAGCAGGACAGGAGAGAGAGGCTTGTGACGAGAGTCAGGCAGGACAGGAGAGAGAGGCTTGGGACGAGAGTCAATCTGGACAGGAGAGAGAGGCTTGGGACGAGATTCAGTTAGTATAGGAGAGAAAGGCTTAGGACGAGAGTCAAACAGGACTGGGGAGATAGGTTTCGGAATAGAGTCAGGCAGGGCAGGAGAAAGAGGCTTGGGACGAGAGCCAGGCAACACAGGAGAGAGGATTGGGACATGAGTCAGGGAAGACATGAGAGAGAGCCTTGGGGCGAGAGTCAGAAAGGAGAGGAGCGAGAGCTTGGGATGAGAGTCACTAGGGCAGAAGGGGGAGGCTTTGGACGAGAGTCAAGGAGGCCAGGACAAAGAGTCTTGGGACCTGAGTCAGGCAGGAGATGAGACAGAGGCTTGGGACGAGAGTCAGCAGGACAGGAGAGAGAGGTCTGGGGCGAGAGCCAGGTACGGCAGGAGAGAAAGGCTTTGGAAAAGTGTCAGGCAAGACAGGGAGAAAGGCTTGGGACAAGAGTTAGGCAGGACCGGACAAAGAGACTTCGGACGAGAGTCAGGTAGGAGAGGAGTGAGAGAGGCTTGGGACGTGAGTAAGCAGAACAGGAGAGAAAGGTTTCGAACGAGAGTCTATCAGAAGATGAGAGAGGGGCTTGGAGGACAGTCAGGTAGGGAAGTGGAGTGAGGCTTGGGACGAGGGTCAGGCAAGACAGGAGAGAGAGGCTTGGGAGGAGATTCAGGTAGGGCAGGAGAGGGAGTGTTGGTACGAGAGTCAGACCGGAAGGTACAGAGAGGCGTCGGACGAGAGTCAGGGTGGACAGGAGAGAAAGGCTTCGTTCCAGAGTCAGGAAGCACATGAGAAGGAGTCCCGAGACGAGAGTCAAGCTCTACAGGAGAGAGGGGCTAGGGACGAGAGTCAGGTAGGAGAGGAGACATAGGCTTGCGACGTGAGTCAGCAGGACAGCAAAAGATAACTTTGGGACGAGAGTCAGACAGGAGAGGAGAGTGGAGCTTGGGAGGAGAGTCAGGTAGAGCAGGAGAGGGAGGCTTGGGACGAGAGTCAGGCAGGACAGGAGAGAGAGGCTTGGGAGGTGAGTCAAGTAGGGCAGGAGAGGGAGTCATGTGAAGAGAGTCAGGCCGTAAGGCAGAGAGAGGCTTGAGACGAGAGTCAGGCAGGAGAGGATAGACAGCCGTGGGAGGAGAGTCAGGTAGGGCAGGAGAGGGAGTTTTGCTACGAGAGTCAGACCGGAAGGTAGAGAGAGGCGTCGGACGAGAGTCAGGGTGGACAGGAGAATGAGGATTGGTTCGAGAGTCAGGAAGCACATGAGAGGGAGGCCCGGGACGAGAGTCAGGCTCTACAGGAGAGAGGGGCTGGGGACGAGAGTCAGGTAGGAGAGGAGACATAGGCCTGGGACGTGAGTCAGCAGGACAGGAAAGAGAAGTTTGGGACGAGAGTCAGATAGGAGAGGAGAGTGGGGCTTGGGAGGAGAGTCAGGTAGGGCAGGAGAGGGAGGCATGGGACGAGAGTCAGGCAGGACAGGAGAGAGAGGCTTGGGAGGAGAGTCAGGTAGGGCAGGAGAGGGAGTCTTGGGACGAGAGTCAGGCAGAGCAGGAGAGAGGGGCTGGAGACGAGAGTCAGGCTGGACAGGAGAGAGTCGCTGGTGATGACATTCAGGCTGGACAGGAGAGAAAGGCTTGGAACGAGAGTCATGCCGGAGAGAATAGATAGAATTAGGACGAGAGTCAGGTTGGACAGGAGAGGGAGTCTTCGGACGAGAGTCAGACTGGAAGATAGAGAGAGGCTTCGGACGAGAGTCAGGGTGGACAGGAGAGAGAGGCTTGGTTCCAGAGTCAGGAAGCACATGAGAGGGAGGCTCGGGACGACAGACAGGCTCTACAAGAGAGAGGGGCTGGGGACGAGAGTCAGGTAGGAGAGGAGACAGAGGCCTGGGATGTGAGTCAGCAGGACAGGAAAGAGAAGTTTGGGACGAGAGTCAGAGAGGAGAGGAGAGTGGGGCTTGGGAGGAGAGTCAGGTAGGGCAGGAGAGGAAGGCATGGGACGAGAGTCAGGCAGGACAGGAGAGAGAGGCTTGGGAGGAGAGTCAGGTAGGGCAGGAGAGGGAGTCATGGGACGAGAGTCAGGCAGAGCAGGAGAGAGGGGCTGGAGACGAGAGTCAGGCTGGACAGGAGAGAGTCGCTGGTGATGACATTCAGGCTGGACAGGAGAGAAAGGCTTGGAACGAGAGTCATGCCGGAGAGAATAGATAGAATTAGGACGAGAGTCAGGTTGGACAGGAGAGAAAGGTTTAGTACGAGAGTAATGCGGGAAAGAAAAGTGAAGTCTGGGGTTTATGACGAGAGTCAGGCAATTCAAAAGAGAGAGGCTTGGTATGAGAGTCAGGCGGGAAGAAAAGTGAAGTCTGGGGTTTGTGACGAAAGTCAGGTAGGACAAAAGAGAGAGGCTTGGTACAAGAGTCAGTTGGGAAAGAAAAGTGAAGTCTGTGGTTTGTGACGAGAGTCAGGTAAGACAGGAGAGAGAGGCTTGGTACGAGAGTCAGGCGGGAAAGAAAAGTGAAGTGTGGGGAGAGAGTCAGGCAGGACAGGAGAGAGTCTTGGGTCGAGAGTCAGGCAGGACAGTAGAGAGAGTTCTCGAACGGGAGTCAGGCTGGATAGGAGACAGAGGTTTGCGACGAGAGTGAGTCACGACAGGAGAGAGAGGCGTGCAACGAGAGTCAGGCACGATAGAAGAGAGAGGCTTGGGACTAGAGTCAGACAGGACAGAGGAGAGATGCTTGGGACGAGAGTCAGGCAGGACGGGACAGAGACACTTGGGACGTGAGTAAGGCAAGATATGAAAGGGAGGCTTTGGACGAGAGTCATGCCGGAGAGGATAGAGAGAATTAGGACGAGAGTCAGGATGGACAGGAGAGAAAGGCTTGGTACGAAAGTCAGGCGGGAAAGAAAAGTGAAGTCTGGGGTTTGTGACGCGAGTCAGGCAGGACAAAAGAGAGAGGCTTGCTACGAGAGTCAGGCGGGACAGAAAAGTGAAGTCTGGGGAGAGAGTCAAGCAGGACAGGAGAGAGAGGCTTGTGACGAGAGTTAAGCAGGACAGGAGAGAGAGGCTTGGGACGAGAGTCAATCTGGACAGGAGAGAGAGGCTTGGGACGAGAGTCAGTTAGTATAGGAGAGAAAGGCTTAGGACGAGAGTCAAACATGACTGGGGAGATAGGTTTCGGAATAGAGTCAGGCAGGGCAGGAGAAAGAGGCTTGGGACGAGAGCCAGGCAACACAGGAGAGAGGATTGGGACGTGAGTCAGGGAAGACATGAGAGAGAGCCTTGGGGCGAGAGTCAGAAAGGAGAGGAGAGAGAGCTTGGGATGAGAGTCACTAGGGCAGAAGGGGGAGGCTTTGGACGAGAGTCAAGGAGGCCAGGACAAAGAATCTTGAGACCTAAGTCAGGCAGGAGATGAGACAGAGGCTTGGGACGAGAGTCAGCATCACAGGAGAGAGAGGTTTGGGGAGAGAGCCAGGTAGGGCAGGAGAGAAAGGCTTGGGAAAAGTATCAGGCATGACAGAGGAGAAAGGCTTGGGACCGGACAAATAGACTTCTAACGAGAGTCAGGTAGGAGAGGAGAGAGAGAGGCTTGGGACGTGAGTAAGCAGAACAGGAGAGAAAGGTTTCGAACGAGAGTCTGTCAGAAGAGGAGAGAGGGGCTTGGAGGACAGTCAGGTAGGGAAGTGGAGTGAGGCTTGGGACGAGGGTCAGGCAAGACAGGAGAGAGAGGCTTGGGAGGAGATTCAGGTAGGGCAGTAGAGGGAGTGTTGGTACGAGAGTCAGACCGGAAGGTAGAGAGAGGCGTCGGACGAGAGTTAGGGTGGACAGGAGAGAAAGGCTTCGTTCCAGAGTCAGGAAGTATATGAGAAGAAGTCCCGGGACGAAAGTCAGGCTCTACAGGAGAGAGGGGCTAGGGACGAGAGTCAGGTAGGAGAGGAGACAGAGGCCTGGGACGTGAGTCAGCAGGACAGCAAAGAAAAGTTTGGGACGAGAGTCAGACAGGAGAGGAGAGTGGAGCTTTGGAGGAGAGTCAGGTAGAGCAGGAGAGGGAGGCTTCGGACGAGTGTCAGGCAGGACAGGAGAGAGAGGCTTGGGAGGTGAGTCAAGTAGGGCAGGAGAGGGAGTCATGTAACGAGAGTCAGGCCGGAAGGCAGAGAGAGGCTTGAGACGAGAGTCAGGAAGGAGAGGATAGAGAGGCTAGGGAGGAGAGTCAGGTAGGGCAGGAGAGGGAGTCTTTGTACGAGAGTCAGACCGGAAGGTAGAGAGGCCACGGACGAGAGGCAAGGTGGACAGGAGAGAGAGGATTGGTTCGAGAGTCAGGAAGCACATGAGAGGGAGGCCCGGGACGAGAGTAAGGCTCTACAGGAGAGAGGGGCTGGGGACGAGAGTCAGGTAGGAGAGGAGACATAGGCCTGGGACGTGAGTCAGCAGGATAGGAGAGAGAAGTTTGGGACGAGAGTCAGACAGGAGAGGAGAGTGGGGCTTGCGAGGAGAGTCAGGTAGGGCAGGAGAGGGAGCCTTGGGACGAGAGTCAGGCAGGACAGGAGAGAGAGGCTTGGGAGGAGAGTCAGGTAGGGCAGGAGAGGGAGTCTTGGGACGAGAGTCAGACTGGAAGATAGAGAGAGGCTTCGGAAGAGAGTCAGGGTGGACAGGAGCGAGATTCTTGGTTCCAGAGTCAGGAAGCACACGAGAGGGAGGCTCGTGACGACAGACAGGCTCTACAAAAGAGAGGGGCTGGGGAAGAGAGTCAGGTAGGAGAGGAGACAGAGGCCTGGGATGTGAGTCAGCAGGACAGGAAAGAGAAGTTTGGGACGAGAGTCAGAGAGGAGAGGAGAGTGGGGCTTGGGAGGAGAGTCATGTAGGGCAGGAGAGGGAGGCTTGGGACGAGAGTCAGGCAGGACAGAAGAGAGAGGCTTGGGAGGAGAGTCAGGTAGGGCAAGAGAGGGATTGATGGGACGAGAGTCAGGCAGAGCAGGAGAGAGGGGCTAGAGACGAGAGTCAGGCTGGACTATAGTGTCGCTGGTGAAGATATTCAGGCTGGACAGGAGAGAAAGGCTTGGGACGAGAGTCATGCCGGAGAGGATAGAGAAAATTAGGACGAGAGTCAGGTTGGACAGGAGAGAAAGGCTTAGTACGAGAGTAATGCGGGAAAGAAAAGTGAAGACTGGAGTCTTTGACGAGAGTCAGGCAATACAAAAGAGAGAGGCATGGTATGAGAGTCAGGCGGGAAAGAAAAGTGAAGTCTGGGGTTTGTGACGAGAGTCAGGCAGGACAGGAGAGAGAGGCATGGTACGAGAGTCAAGCGGGAAACAAAAGTGAAGTGTGGGGAGAGAGTCAGGCAGGACAGGAAAGAGTTTTGGGTCGAGAGTCAGGCAGGACAGTAGAGAGAGGTCTCGGACGGGAGTCAGGCTGGATAGGAGACAGAGGTTTGCGACGAGAGTGAGTCACGACAGGAGAGAGAGGCTTGCAACGAGAGTCAGGCACGATGGAGAGAAAGCCTTGGGACTAGAGTCAGACAGGACAGGGGAGAGATGCTTGTGACGAGAGTCAGGCAGGACAGGACAGAGAGGCTTGGGACGTGAGTAAGGCAAGATATGAAAGGAAGGCTTTGGACGAGAGTCATGCCGGAGGGAATAGAGAGAATTAGGACGAGAGTCAGGATGGACAGGAGAGAAAGGCTTGGTACGAGAGTCAGGCGGGAACGAAAAGTGAAGTGTGAGGTTTGTGACGAGAGTCAGGCAGGACAAAAGAGAGAGGCTTGGCACGAGAGTCAGGCGGGAAAGAAAAGTGAAGTCTGGGGAGAGAGTCAAGCAGGACAGGAGAGAGAGGCTTATGACGAGAGTCAGGCAGGACAGGAGAGAGAGCCTTGTGACGAGAGTCAATCTGGACAGGAGAGAGAGGCTTGGGACGAGATTCAGTTAGTATAGGAGAGAAAGGCTTAGGACGAGAGTCAAACAGGACTTGGGAGAGAGGTTTCGGAATAGAGTCAGGCAGGGCAGGAGAAAGCGGCTTGGGACGAGAGCCAGGCAACACAGGAGAGAGGATTGTGACGTGAGTCAGGGAAGACATGAGAGAGAGCCTTGGGGCGAGAATCAGAAAGGAGAGGAGAGAGAGCTTGGGACGAGAGTCACTAGGGCAGAAGGGGGAGGCTTTGGACGAGAGTCAAGGAGGCCAGGACAAAGAGTCTTGGGACCTGAGTCAGGCAGGAGATGAGACAGAGGCTTGGGACGAGAGTCAGCAGGACAGGAGAGAGAGGTTTGGGGCGAGAGCCAGGTCGGGCAGGAGAGAAAGGCTTGGGACAAGTGTCAGGCAAGACAGGGTAGAAAGGCTTCGGACAAGAGTCAGGCAGGACAGGACAAAGAGACTTCGGACGAGGTTCAGGTAGGAGAGGAGAGAGAGGCTTGGGACGTGAGTAAGCAGGATAGGAGAGAGAGGTTTCGAACGAGAGTCTGTCAGAAGAGGAGAGAGGGGCTTGGAGGACAGTTAGGTAGGGAAGGGGAGAGAGGCTTGGGACGAGGGTCAGGCAAGACAGGAGAGAGAGGCTTGGGAGGGGATTCAGGTAAGGCAGAAGAGGGAGTCTTGGTACAAGAGTCAGACCGGAAGGTAGAGAGAGGCGTCGGACGTGAGTCATGATGGACAGGAGAGAAAGGCTTGTTTCCAGAGTCAGGAAGCATATGAGAGGGAGGCCCGGGACGAGAGTCAGGCTCTACAGGAGAGAAGGGCTGGGGACGAGAGTCAGGTAGGAGAGGGGACAGAGGCCTAGGACGTGAGTCAGCAGGACAGGAAAGAGAAGTTTGGGACGAGAGTCAGACGGTAGAGGAGAGTGTGGCTTGGGAGGAGAGTCAGGCAGGACAGGAGAGGGAGGCTTGGGACGAGAGTCAGGCAGGACAGGAGAGAGAGGCTTGGGAGGTGAGTCAGGTAGGGCAGGAGAGGGAGTCATGTGACGAGAGTCAGGCCGGAAGGAAGAGAGAGGCTTGAGACGAAAGTCAGGCAGGAGAGGATAGAGAGGCTTGAGACGAGAGTGTGACCGGACAGGAGATGGAGACATGGGTCGAGAGTCAGGCAGGACAGGAGAGAGATGTTTGGGACGAGAGTCATACCGGAGAATAGAGAGAGGCTTGGGACGAGAGTCAGGCACGAGAGGAGAGAGAGGCTTAGGACTTGAGTCAGGCAGAGCAGGAGAGAGGGGCTGGAGACGAGATTCAAGCTGGACAGGAGAGAGGGGCTTGTAAAGACTTTCAGGCAGAACAGGAGAGAGAGGCTTGGGACGAAAGTCAGGCCGGAGAGGATAGACAGAATTACGACGAGGGTCAGGTTGGACAGGAGAAAAAGGCTTGGTACGAGAGTCAGGCGGGAAAGAAAACTGAAGTCTGGGGTTTGTGACGAGGGCAGGCAGGACAAAAGAGAGAGGCTTGGTACGAGAGTCAAGCGGGAAAGAAAAGTGAAGTCTGGGACAAGAGTCAGGTAGTATAGGAGAGAAAGGCATAGGACGAGAGTCAAACAGGACTGGGGAGAGAGGATTCGAGATAGAGTCAGGTAGGGCAGGAGAAAGAGTCTTGGGACGAGAGCCAGGCAACACAGGAGAAAGAGGATTGGGACGTGAGTCAGGGAAGACATGAGAGAGAGCCTTGGGACGAGAGTCAGAAAGGAGAGGAGAGAAAGCTTAGGACGAGAGTGACTAGGGCAGAAGGGGCAGGCTTTGGACGTGAGTCAGGGAGGCCAGGACAAAGAGGCTTGGGACCTGAGTCAGGTAGGAGATAAGACAGAGGCTTAGGACGAGAGTCAGCAGGACAGGAGAGAGAGGTTTGGGGCGAGAGCCAGGTAGGGCACGAGAGAAAGGCTTGGGACGAGAGTCAGGAGAGACAGGAGAGAAAGGCTTGGGACGAGTGTCAGGGTGGACAGGAGAGAGGGGCTGGTGAAGACATTCAGGCAGGACGGGAGAGAAAGGCTTGGGATGAGAGTCATGCCGGAGAGGATAGAGAGAATTAGGAGAGTCAGGATGGACAGGAGAGAAAGGCTTGGTACGAGATTCAGGCGAGATAGAAAAGTGAAGTCTGGTGTTTGTGACGAGAGTGAGGCAGGAAAAAAGAGAGAGGCTTGGTACGAGAGTCAGGCGGGAAAGAAAAGTGAAGTCTGGTGTTTGTCACGAGAGTCAGGCAGGACAGGAGAGAGAACCTTTTTACGAGAGTCAGGCTGGAAAGAAAAGTGAAGTGTGGGGAGAGAGTCAGGCGGGACCTAAGAGAGTCTTGGGTCGAGAGTCAGGAATGACAGTAGAGAGAGGCTTCGGACGGGAGTCAGGCTGGATGGGAGACAGAAGTTTGGGACGAGAGTGAGGCACGACAGGAGAGAGAGGCGTGCAACGTGAGTCAAGCAGGATAGGAGAGAGAGGCTTGGGACTATAGTCAGACAGGACAGGAGAGAGATACTTGGGACGAGAGTCAGGCAGGACAGGAGAGAGAGGCTTGGGACGTGAGTAAGGCAAGATATGAGAGAGAGGCTTGGGACGAGAGTCATGTCGGAGAAGATAGAGAGAATTAGGATGAGTCAGGTTGGACAGGAGAGAAAGGCTTGGTACGAGAGTCAGGCGGGAAAATAAAGTGAAGCCTGGGTATGTGACGTGAGTCAGGCAGGACAAAAGAGAGAGGCTTGGTACGAAAGTCAGGCGGGAAAGAAAAGTGAAGTCTGGGGAGAGAGTCAAGTAGGAGAGGGGAGAGAGGCTTGTGACGAGAGCCAGGCAGGACAGAAGAGAGAGGCTAGGGACGAGAGTCAATCTGGACAGGAGAGAAAGGATTGGGACGAGGGTCACGTAGTATAGGAGAGAAAGGCATAGGACGAGAGTCAAACAGAACTGGGGAGAGAGGATTCGAGATAGAGTCAGGTAGGGCAGGAGAAAGAGTCTTGGGACGAGAGCCAGGCAACAGGGAAGACATGAGAGAGAGCCTTGGGGCGAGAGTCAGAAACGAGAGGAGAGAGAGCTTAGGACGAGAGTGACTAGGGCAGAAGGGGGAGGCTTTTGACGAAACTCAGGGAGGCCAGGAACTGAGTCAGGCTGGAGAGGAGACAGAGGCTTAGGACGAGAATCAGCGGGACAGGAGAGAGAGGTTTGGGGCGAGAGTCAGGTAGGGCAGGAGAGAAAGGCTTGGGACAAGAGTCACGCAAGACAGGAGAGAAAGGCTTGAGACAAGAGTCAGGCAGGACCGGACAAAGACACGAGACGAGAGTCAGGTAGGAGAGGAGAGAGATGCTTGGGACGTGAGTAAGCATAACAGGAGAGAGAGGTTTCGAACGAGAGTCTGTCAGGAGAGGATAGACGGGCTTGGAGGACAGTCAGGTAGGGAAGGGTTGTGAGGCTTGGGACGAGGGTCAGGCAAGATAGGAGAGAGAGGCTTGGGAGGAGAGTCAGGTAGGGCAGGAGAGAGATTCTTGGTACGAGAGTCAGACCGGAAGGTAGAGAGAGGCTTCGGACGAGAGTCATGGTGGACAAGAGCGAGAGGCTTGGTTCCAGAGTCAGGAAGTACATGAGAGGGAGGCCTGGAACGAGAGTCAGGCTCTACAGGAGAGAGGGGCTGGGGACGAGAGTCAGGTAGGAGAGGAGACAGAGGCCTGGGACGTGAGTCAGCAGGACAGGAAAGAGAAGTTTAGGACGAGAGTCAGACAGGAGAGGAGAATGGGGCTTGGGAGGAGAGTCAGGTAGGGCAGGAGAGGGAGGCTTGGGACGAGAGTCAGGCAGGACGGGAGAGAGAGGCGTGGGAGGTAAGTCAGGTAGGACAGGAGAGGGAGTCATGGGACGAGAGTCAGGCCGGAAGGTAGAGAGAGGCTTGAGCCGAGAGTCAGCAGAAGAGGATAGAGAGGCATGGGACGAGAGTGTGACTGGACAGGAGATGGAATCTTGGGTCGAGAGTCAGGCAGGACAGGAGAGAGATGTTTGGGACGAGAGTCATACCGGAGAGGAGAGAGAGGCTTGTGACGAGAGTCAGGCACGAGAGGAGAGAGAAGCTTAGGACGAGAGTCAGGCAGGACAGTAGAAAGGGGCTGGAGACGAAAGTCAGGCTGGACAGGAGAGAGGGGCTGGTGAAGACATTCAGGCAGGACAGGAGAGAGAGTCTTGGGACGAAAGTCATGCCGGAGAGGATATAGAGAATTACGACAAGAGTCAGGTTGGACAGGAGAGAAAAGCTTGGTACGAGAGTGAGGCGGGAAAGAAAAGTGAAGTGTGGGGTTTGTGAGGAGAGTCAGGCAGGACAAAAGAGAGATGCTTGGTACGAGAGTCAGACGTGAAAGAAACGTGAAGTCTGGGGAGAGAGTCAGGCAGGAAAGGAGAGAGAGGCTTGTGACGAAAGGCAGGAAGGACAGGAGGGAGAGGCTTGGGACGAGAGTCAGGTAGTATAGGAGAGAAAGGCTTAGGACTATAGTCAAACAGGACTGGGGTGAGAGGATTCGGGATAGAGACAGGCAGGGCAGGAGAAAGAGGATTGGGACGAGAGCCAGGCAACACAGGAGAAAGAGACTGGGACGTGAGTCAGGGAAGACATGAGAGAGAGCCTTGAGACGAGAGTCAGAAAGGAGAGGAGAGAAAGCTTAGGACAAGAGTCACTAGGGCAGAAGGGGGAGGCTTTGGACTAGAGTCAGGGAGGCCAAGACAAAGAGGCTTGGGACCTAAGTCAGATAGGAGATGAGACAGAGGCTTGGGACGAGAATCAGCAGGACAGGAGAGAGAGGTTTGGGGCGAGAGCCAGGTAGGGCAGGAGAGAAAGGCTTTGGACGAGAGTCAGGCTAGACAGGAGAGAAAGGCTTGGGACAAGAGGCAGGGTGGACAGGAGAGAGAGGCTTTGGGCGAAAGGTAGGCAGGACAGGAGAGAAAGGCTTCGGACGAGAGTTAGACAGGACTGGAGAGAGAGGCTTGGGACGAGAGTCAGACAGGTCAGGAGAGAGAGGCTTGCGACGAGAGTCATGCCGGAGAGGATATAGAAGCTTAGGACGAGAGTCGGGTCAGAGGGGAAAGATAGACTTGGGGCAAGAATCTAACTAGACAGGAGAGAGAGGCTTGGGACGAGAGTCAATCAGGACAGGAGAGAGAGAGAGAGAGAGAGAGGCTTGGGACGAGAGTCAGCCAAGACAGGAAAGAGACTCTTTGGACGAGAGTCAGGCAGGACAGGAGAAATGGCTTAGGACGAGAGTCAGGTAGAACAGGAGAGAGAGGCTTGCGTCGAGAGTGAGGCAGGACAGGAGAGAGAGGCTTGGGACGAGTCAGGAAGGATAGGAGGGACAGGCTTGCGCATAGAGTCAGAAAGGACAGGGGAGAGATGCTTATGACGAGAGTCAGGCATGATATGAGAGATAGGCCTAGGACGTGAGTAATGCAAGACATGAGAGGGAGGATTATGACGAGAGTTTACACAGAGGAAAGAGAGGCTTAGGACGAGAGTCAGGACTGACAGGAGAAAGAGGCTTGGTACGAGAGTCAGGCGGGAAAGAAAAGTGAAGTCTGGGGTTTGTGAAAAGATTCAGGCAGGACAGGAGAGAGAGGCTTGGAACTAGAGTCATGCCGGAAAGAAAAATGAAGTCTGGGGAAAGAGTCAGAAAGGACAGGAGAGAGAGGCTAGAGACGAGAGTTAGACAGGACAGGAGAGAGAAGCTTGGGACGAGAGTCAGACATGTCAGGAGAGAGAGGTTTGCGACGAGATATATGCCGGATAGGATTGAGAGGCTTAGGAGAAGAGTCAGGTCGAGGGGGAGAGATAGACTTGGGGCAAGAATCTAACCAGACAGGAGAGTGAGGCTTGGGACGAGAATCAGTCAGGACAGGAGAGAGAGAGAGAGAGGCTTGGGACGAGAGTCAGGCAAGACAGGAAAGAGAGTCTTTGGACGAGAGTCAGGCAGGACAGGAGAGAGTGGCTTAGGAAGAGAGTCAAGCAGGACAGGAGAGAGAGGCTTGCGTCGAGAGTGAGGCATGACAGGAGAGAGAGGCTTGGGACGAGAGTCAGGAAGGCTACGAGAGACATGCTTACGCATAGAGTCAGAAAGAACATGGGAGAGATCCTTTGGACGAGAGTCAGGCATGATATGAGAGAGAGGCTTGGGACGTGAGTAAGGCAAGACATGAGAGGGAGGCTTGGGACGAAAGTTTCCAGAGGTGAAAGAGAGGCTTAGGACGAGAGTCAGATCTGACAGGAGAAAGAGGCTTGATACGAGAGTCAGGCGGGAAAGAAAAGTGAAGTCTGTGGTTTGTGAAAAGAGTCAGGCAGGACAAGAGAGACAGGCTTGGGACGAGAGTCAGGCTGGAAAGAAAAGTGAAGTCTGGGGAAAGTCAGATAGGACAGGAGAGAGAGGCTTGGGACGAGAATCAGGCAGGACAGGAGAGAGAGGCTTGGGACGACAGTCAGGCAGGACAGGAGAGAGTGGCTGATGACGAGAATCAGGCAGGACAGGAGATAGAGGCTTGCGACGAGAGTGAGGAAGGACAGGAGAGAAAGGCTTGGGACGAGAGTCAGGCAGGATAGGAGAGAGAGGCTTGGGACTAGAGTCACACAGGACACGGGAGAGATGCTTGGGACGAGAGTCAGGCAGGACAGGAGAGAGAGGCTTGGGACGTGAGTAAGGCAAGACATGAAAGGGAGGCTTGGGACGAGAGTCATGCCGGAGAGGATAGAGAAAATTAGTACGAGAATCAGGTTGAAAAGGAGAGAGAGGCTTGGTACGAGAGTCAGGCGGGAAAGAAAAGTGAAGTGTGAGGAGAGAGTCAGGCAGGACAGGAGAGAGAGTCTTAGGTCGAGAGCCAGGCGGGACAGTAGATAGAGGCTTCGGACAGGAGTCAGGCTGGATAGGAGACAGAGGTTTGCGACGAGAGTGAGGCACGACAGGAGAGAGACGCTTGGAATGAGAGTCAGGCAGGATATGAGAGAGAGGCTTGGGACTAAAGTCAGACAGGACAGGGGAGAGATGCTTGGGACGAGAGTCAGGCAGGACAGGAGAGAGAGTCTTGGGACGTGAGTAAGACAAGATATGAGAGGGAGGCATGGGACGAGAGTCATGCCGGAAAGGATAGAGAGAATTAGGACGAGAGTCAGGTTGGACAGGAGAGAAAGGTTTGGTACGAGAGTCAGGCGGGAAAGAAAAGTGAAGTCTGGGGAGAGAGTCAAGCAGGACAGAGAGAGAGGCTTGTGACGAGAGTCAGGCAGGACAGGAGAGAGAAGCTTGGGACGAGAGTCAATCTGGTCAGGAGAGAGGCTTGTGACGAGAGTCAGGTAGTATAGGAGAGAGAGGCTTAGGACGAGAGTCAAACAGGACTGGGGAGAGAGGATTTGGAAGACAGTCAGGCAGGGCAGGAGAAAGAGTCTTGGGACGAGAACCAGGCAACACAGGAGATTGGATTGGGACGTGAGTCAGGGAAGACATGAGAGAAAGCCTTGGGGCGAGAGTCAGAAAGGAGAGGAGAAAGAGCTTAGGACGAGAGTCACTAGGGCAGAAGGGAGAGGCTTTTGACGAGAGTCAGGGAGGCCAGGACAAAGAGGCTTGGGACCTGAGTCAGGCTGGAGATGAGACAGAGGTTTAGGAAGAGAGTCAGCAGGACAAGAGAGAGAGGTTTGGGGCGAGAGCCAGGTAGGGCAGGAGATAAAGGCTTGGGACGAGAGTCAGGCAAGACAGGAGAGAAAGGCTTGGGACCAGAGTCAGGCGGCACAGGAGAGAGAGGCTTAGGACGATAGTCAGGTAGGAGAGGAGAGAGAGGGTTGGGACGTGAGTAAGCAGAACAGGAGACAGAGGTTTCGAACCAGAGTCTGTCAGGAGAGGAGAGAGGGGCTTGGAGGACAGTCAGGTAGGGAAGGAGAGTGAGGCTTGGGACGAGGGTCAGGCAGGACAGGAGAGAGAGGCGTAGGAGGAGAGTCAGGTAGGGCAGGAGAGGGAGTCTTGGTACGAGAGTCACACCGGAAGGTAGAGAGAGGCTTCGGACGAGAGTCAGGATGGACAGGAGTGAGAGACTTGGTTCCAGAGTCAATAAGAACATGAGAAGGAGGCACGGGACGAGAGTTAGGCTGTATAGGAGAGAGGGACTGGGGACGAGATTCAGGTAGGAGAGGAGGCAGAGACCTAGGACGTGAGTCAGCAGGACAGGAAAGAGAAGTTTGGGACGAGAGTCAGTCAGGACAGAGAGTGGGGCTTGGGAGGAGAGTCTGGTAGGGCAGGAGAGGGAAGCTTGGGACGAGAGTCAGGCAGGACAGGAGAGAGTCTTGGGAGGAGAGTCAGGTAGGACACGATAGGGAGTTTTGGGACGAGAGTCAGGCCGGAAGGTAGAGGCTAGGGACGACAGTCAGGCAGGAGAGGATAGAGAGGCTTAGGACGAGAGTGTGACCGGACAGGAGATGGAGGCTTGGGTCGAGAGTCAGGCAGGACAGGAGAGAGATGTTTGGGACGAGAGTCATACCGGAGAGGAGAGAGAGACTTGGGACGATAGTCAGGCACGAGAGGAGAGAGAGGCTTAGGACGAGGGTCAGGCAGAGCAGGAGAGAGGGGCTCGAGACGAGAGTCAGTCTGGACAGGAGAGAGAGGCTTGTGAAGACATTCAGGCAGGACAGGAGAGAGAGGCTTAGAACGAAAGTCATGCCGGAGAGGATAGAGAGAATTACGACGAGAGTCAGGTTGGACAGGAGAGAAAGGCTTGGTACGAGAGTCATGCGGGAAAGAAAAGTGAAGTCTGGGGAGAGAGTCAGGCAGGACAGGAGAGAGAGGCTTGTGACGAGAGTCAGGCAGGACAGGAGAGAGAGGCTTGGGACGAGAGTCAATCTGGACAGGAGGGAGAGGCTTCGGACGAGAGTCAGGTAGTATAGGAGAGAAAGGCTTAGGACGAGAGTCAAACAGCACTGGGTAGAGAGGATTCGGGATAGAGTCAGGCAGGGCAAGAGAAAGAGGCTTAGGACGAGAGCCAGGCAACACAGGAGAAAGAGGATTGGGACGTGAGTCAGGGAAGACATGAGAGAGAGCCTTGGGACTTGAGTCAGAAAGGAGAGGAGAGAAAGCTTAGGACGAGAGTCACTAGGGCAGAAGGGGGAGGCTTTGGACGAAAGTCAGGGAGGCCAAGACAAAGAGGACTGGGACCTGAGTCAGGTGGGAGATGAGACAGACGCTTGGGACGAGAGTCAGCAGGATAGGAGAGAGAGGTTTGGGGCGAGAGCTAGGTAGGGCAGGAGAGAAAGGCTTGGGATGAGAGTCAGGCAAGACAGGAGAGAAAGGCTTGAGACAAGAGTCAGGGTGGACAGGAGAGAGAGGCTTGGGACGAAAGTCAGGCAGGACAGGAGAGAGAGGCTTGGGACGAGAGTCAGGCAGGACAGGAGAGAGAGAGGCTTCGGACGAGAGTTAGACAGGACTGGAGAGAGAGGCTTGGGACGAGAGTCAGACAGGTCAGGAGAGAGAGGCTTGCGACGAGAGTCATTCTGGAGAGTATATAGAAGCTTAGGACGAGAGTCAGGTCAGAGGGGAAAGATAGACTTGGGGCAAGAATCTAACCAGACAGGAGAGAGAGGCTTGGGACGAGAGTCAGGCAGGACAGGAGAGAGACGCTTCGGACGAGAGTTAGACAGGACTGGAGAGAGAGGCTTGGGACGAGAGTCAGACAGGTCAGGAGAGAGAAGCTTGCGACGAGAGTCATGCCGGAGAGGATATAGAAGCTTGAGACGAGAGTCAGGTCAGAGGGGAAAGATAGACTTGGGGCAAGAATCTAACCAGACAGGAGAGAGAGGCTTGGGACGAGAGTCAGTCAGGACAGGAGAGAGAGAGAGGCTTGGGACGGAGTCAGGCAAGGCAGGAAAGAGAGGCTTTGGACAAGAGTCATGCATGACTGGAGAGAGTGGCTTAGGACGAGAGTCAGGCAGAACAGGAGAGAGAGGCTTGCGTCGAGAGTGAGGCAGGACAGGAGAGAGAGGCTTAGGACGAGAGTCAGGAAGGATACGAGGGACTGGCAGAAAGGACAGGGGAGAGATACTTTTGATGAGAGTCAGGCATGATAAGAGAGAGAGGCCTGGGATGTGAGTAAGGCAAGACTTGAGACGGAGGTTTGTGACGAGAGTTTCCAAAGAGGAAAGAGAGGCTTCGGGCGAGTCAGGACTAACAGGAGAAAGCGGCTTGGTACGAGAGTCAGACGGAAAAGAAAAGTGAAGTCTGGGGTTTGTAAAAAGAGTCAGGCAGGATAGAAGAGAGAGGCTTGGGACGAGAGTCAGGCCGGAAAGAAAAGTGAAGTCTGGGGAAAGAGTCAGTTAGGACAGGAGATAGAGACTTGGGACAAGAGTTAGACAGGACTGCAGAGAGAGGCTTGGGACGAGAGTCAGACAGGTCAGGAGAGAGAGGTTTCCGACGAGAGATATGCCAGAGAGGATAGAGAAGCTTAGGACGAGAGTCAGGTCGAAGGGGAGAGATAGACTTGGGGCAAGAGTCTAACCAGACAGGAGAAAGAGGCTTGGGACGAGAGTCAGTCAGGACAGGAGAGAGAGAGAGGCTTGGGACGAGAGTCAGGCAAGACAGGAAAGAGAGGCGTTGGACGAGAGTCAGGCAGGACAGGAGAGAGATCCTTAGGAGGAGAGTCAGGAAGAACAGGAGAGAGAGGCTTGCTTCGAGAGTGAGGCAAGACAGGAGAGAGAGGCTTGGGACGAGAGTCAGGAAGGATACGAGAGACAGGCTTACGCATAAAGTCAGAAAGGACAGGGGAGAGATGCTTTTGACGAGAGTCAGGCATGATAAGAGAGAGAGGCTTGGGACGTGAGTAAGGAAAGACATGAGAGAGAGGCTTGGGACGAGAGTTTCCAGAGAGGAAATGAGGCTTAGGACGATAGTCAGGTCTGACAGGAGAAAAAGGCCTGGTACGAGAGTCAGGCGTTAAAGAAAAGTGAAGTCTGTGGTTTGTGAAAAGAGTCAGGCAGGACAAGAGAGAGAGGCTTGGAACGAGAGTCAGGCTGGAAAGAAAAGTGAAGTCTGGGGAAAGAGTCAGGAAGGACAGGAGAGAGAGGCTTGGGACGAGAATCAGGCAGGACAGGAGAGAGAGGCTTGGGACGAGAGTCGGGCAGGACAGGAGAGGGAGTCTTGGTACGAGAGTCAGACCGGAAGGTAGAGAGAAGCTTCGGACGAGAGTCAGGGTGGACAGGAGAGAGAGGCTTGGTTCCAGAGTCAGGAAGCACATGAGAGGGAGGCCCGGACCGAGAGTCAGGCTCTATAGGAGAGAGGGGCTGGGGACGAGAATCATGTAGGTGAGGAGACAGAGGCCTGGACAAGAAAGAGAAGTTTGGGACGAGAGTCAGACAGGAGATGAGAGTGGGGCTTGGGAGGAGAGTGAGGTAGGGCAGGAGAGGGAGGCTTGGGACGAGAGTCAGGCAGGACAGGAGAGAGAGTCTTGGGAGGAGAATCAGGTAAGGGAGGATAGGGAGTTTTGGGACGAGAGTCAGGCCGGAAGGTAGAGAGAGGCTTGGGACGAGAGTCAGGCAAGAGAGGATAGAGAGGCTTAGGACGAGAGTGTGACCGGACATGAGATGGAGGCTTGGAACGAGAGTCAGGCAGGACAGGAGAGAGATTCTTGGGACGAGAGTCATACCGGAGAGGAGAGAGAGTCTCGGGACGACAGTCAGGCACGAGAGGAGAGAGAGGCTTAGGACGAGAGTCAGGCTGGACAAGAGATGGAGGCTTGGGACAAGAATCAGGAAGGACAGGAGAGAGAGGCTTGGGACGAGAGTCAGACAGGACAGGAGAAAGAGGCTTGGGACGAGTCATAGAGGACATGAGAGAGAGGCTTGTCACGAGAGTCAGACACGGGCGGAGAGAGAGGCTTGGGACGAGAGTCATGCCGGAGAGGATAGAGAGGCTTCGGACAAGAGTCAGTTGTGATAGAAGAGATAGACTTGGGGCAAAGATTTGACAGGAAAGGAGAGAGAGGCTTGGGATGAGAGTCAGGCTGGACAGGAGAGAGAGGCTTAGGACGGGAGTCAGGCAGGATAAAATAGAGAGGTTTGCGACTATAGGCAGACAGGACAAGGGAGAGATGCTTGGGACGAGAGTCAGTCACGACAGGAGAAAGAGGCTTGGGACGAGAGTCAGGCAGGACAGGAGAGAGAGGCTTGGGACGAGAGTCAGGCAAGACAGGAGAGATTGGCTTAGGACGAGAGTCAGGCATGACAGGAGAGAGAGGCTTGGGACGAGAGTCAGGCAGAACTGGAGAGATTGGCTTAGGACGAGAGTCAGGCAAGACATGAGAGAGAGGCTTGCGACGTGAGTGAGGCAGGACAGGAGAAATAGGCTTGGGACGAAAGTCAGGCAGGACAGGAGAGTGAGGCTTGGGACGAGAATCAGTCTGGACAGCAGAGAGAGGCTTGGGACGAAAGTCAGGCAGGATATGAGAGACAGGCTTGGGAAAAGAGTCAGACAGGACAGGGAAGAGATGCTTAGGACGAGAGTCAGGTAGGACAGGAGAGAGAGGCTTGGGACGTGAGTAAGGCAACACATGAGAGGGAGGCTTGGGAGGAGAGTCTTGACGGAGAGGATAGAGAGGCTTAGGACGAGAGTCAGGTCGGACAGGAGAGAGAGACTTAGTACGAGAGTCAGGCGGGAATGAAAAGTGAAGTGTGGGGAAAGCGACAGACAGGACAGGAGAGAGAGGCTTGCGACGAGAGTCAGGCAGGACTGGAGAGAGAGGCTTAGGACGAGAGTCAGGGCGGAAGGTAGAGAGAGGCATGGGACGAGAATCAGGCTGGACAGTAGAGAGAGGCTTGGGATTAAATTCAGGTAGGGCAGGAGAGGGAGTCTTGGGACGAGAGTCAGACCCGAAGGTAGATATAGGCTTGGTACAGAAGTCAGGTGGACAGGAGAGAAGAGGCTTGGGACCAGAGTCAGGAAGCACAGAGAGGGAGGGCCCTGGGACAAGAGCAGGCCACAGGAGAGAGGGCTTGAAGACGAGAGTCAGGCAGGAAGGAACAGAGGCTGGGACGAGAGTCAGGGAGGACACTAAAGAGAGTTGGGACGAAAGTCAGACAGGTCAGGGAGAGAGGAGGGTTGGGGAGAGAGTCAAGTAAGGACAGGAGAGAGGGCTTGGGACAAGGAGTCAGGCAGGACAGGAGAGAGAGGCTTCGAGGGGAGTCAGGAGGGCAGGAGAGAGAGATAATGGGACGAGAGTCAGGCAGGAGGTAGAGAGAGGCTTGAGAAGAGTCACTAGGGAGAAGGGGAGGTTGGACGAGAGTCAGGGAGGCCAGGACAAGAGGCTTGGGAACTGAGTCAGGGCAGGAAGGAGAAGAGGCTTGGGACGAAATGTCAGGAGGCAGGAGAGAGAGGTTTGGGACGAGAGTCAGGTAGGGCAGGAGAGAAGCTTGGGACAAGGTAGGCAGAAGGGAGAAAGGTTGGGACAAGAGTCAGACAGGACAGGAGGAAAGAGATTCGGACGAGAGTCAGTTAGGAAGGAGAGAGAGGCTTGGGACGTGAGTAGCAGAACATGAGAGAGAGGTCTTGGAACGAGAGTCTGCAGGAGAGGATAGAGGGCTTAGAGGAGAGTCAGGTAGGAAAGGAGGAGGCTTGGACGAGGTCAGCGGAAGAAGGAGAGGCTGGGAGAGAGTCAGCGGACAGGAGAGGGGAGTCTTGGACGAGAGTCAGGCGGATGGAAGAGAGAGGCTTGACGAGATTCAGGAGAAGGTAGAGGCGGTCAGGATCAGGAAGCAAATGAGAGGGAGTCAGGGACGAGAGTCAGGCTCTGACAGGAGAGAGAGGCTTGAGGAGATGGAGACAGAGGCTTGGGACGAGAGTCAGCGGGACAGGAGAGAGAGGTTTGGGGCGAGAGGCAGGTAGGGCAGGAGAGAAAGGCTTGGGACAAGAGTCAGGAGGACAGGAAAAGAAGGCTTGGGACAAGTCAGGCAGGACGGAGGAAAGAGGGGACGAGAGTCAGGTAGGAGAGGAGAGAGATTGCCTGGGACAGAGAGTAAGCAGAAGCAGGAGAGAGAGGTTTCGACGAGAGTCTGTCGGAGAGGATAGAAGGCTTGGAGGACAGTCAGGGTAGGGAAGAGGAGAGAGGGTTGGGACGAGGGTCAGCAGGACAGGAGAGATAGGGCTTGGGAGGAGAGTCAGGTAGGGAGGAGAGGGAGTCTTGGTACGAGATTCAGACCGGAAGGTATAGGGAGGCTTCGGACGAGAGGCAGGTGGTGGAACCAGTAGAGAGAGGCTTGGTTCGAGAGTCAGGAAGCACTTGATAGGTAGAGAGGGCAAAGGGTCTACAGGATGAGAGGGGCTGGGACGAGAGTCAGGTAGGACGAGGAGACGGAGGCCTGGGACGTGAGTCTGCAGGACAGGAAAGAGAAATTTGGGACGAGATTCGGACAGGAGAGGAGAGTGGGGCTTGGGAGGAGAGTCAGGTAGGGCAAGAGCGGGAGGCTTGGACGAGAGTCAGGCAGGACAGAGAAAGAGGCTTGGGGGGAGTCAGTAGGGCAGGAGAGGAAGTCATTGGGACGAGAGTCAGGCCGGAAGGTAGAGAGAGGCTAGAGATGAGAGTCATCAGGAGAGGATAGAGAGGCTTGGGACGAGAGTGTGACCGGACAGAGATGGATGCTTGGGTCGAGAGTCATGGGAGGACAGGAGAAAGATGTTTGGGACGAGAGTCATAACGGAGAGGAGAGAGAGGCTTGGGACGAGAATCAGGCACGAGAGGAGAGAGAGGCTTAGGACGAGAGTCAGGAGAGCATTGAGAGAGGGGCTGGAGGGCGAGAGTCAGGTGGACAGGAGAGAAGGGGCTGGTGAAGCATGTAGGCAGGACAGAGAGAGAGGCTTGGACGAAAGTCATGCTGGAGGGGATAGAGCAGAATTACGACGAGAGTCCAGGTTGGACTAGAGGAGGAAAGGCTTAGTACGAGAGTCAGGCGGGAAAGAAAAGTGAAGTCTGTGTTTTGTGAAAAGAGTCAGGCAGGACAAGAGAGAGAGGCTTGGGACGAGAGTCAGGCCGGAAAGAAAAGTTATGTCTGGGGAAAGAGTCAGGAAGTACAGGAGAGAGAGGCTTGGGACGAGAATAAGGCAGGACAGGAGAGAGAGGCTTGGGACGAGAGTCATGCAGGACAGGATAGAGTGGCTTAGGACGAGAATCAGGCTGGACAGCAGAGAGAGGCTTAGGACGAGAGTCAGGCAGGATATGAGAGACAGGATTGGGAAAAGAGTCAGACAGGACAGGGGAGAGATGCTTGGGACGAGAGTCAGGCAGGACAGGAGAGAGAGTCTTGGGACATGAGTAAGGCAACACATGGGAGGGAGGCTTGGGACGAGAGTCTTGACGGAGGCTTATGACGCGAGTCATGTCGGACAGTAGAGAGAGGCTTGGTACGAGAGTCAGGCGGGAAAGAAAAGTAAAGTGTGGGGAGAGAGTCAGACAGGACAGGAGAGAGGCTTGCGACGAGAGTCAGGCAGCACAGGAGAGGAAGGCTTGGGACGAAAGTCAGGCAGGACAGGAGAGAGAGGCTTAGGACGTGAATCAGGCTGGATAGGAAAGATAGGCTTGGGACGAGAGTCAGGCAGGATGTGAGAGACTTGCTTGGGACTAGAGTCACACAGGACAGGGGAGAGATCCTTGGGTCGAGAGTCAGGCTTGACAGCAGAGAGATGCTTAGGACGTGAGTAAGGCAAGGCATGAGAGTGAGCCTTAGGACGAGAGTCTAGACGGAGAGGATAGAGAGGCTTGAGACGAAAGTCAGGTCGGACAGGAGAGAGACACTTGGTACGAGAGTCAGGCGGGAAGGAAAAGTGAAGTGTGGTGAGAGAGTCAGACAGGACAAGAGAGAGAGGCTTGCGACGAGAGTCAGGCAGGACTGGAGAGAGAAGCTTGGGACGAGAGTCAGGCCGGAAGGTAGAGAGAGGCATGGGACGAGAGTCAGGTTGGACAGGAGAGAGAGGCTTGGGAGGAAAGGCAGGTAGGGCAGGAGAGGGAGTCTTGGGACGAGAGTCAGGCCGGAAGGTAAATATAGGCTTGGGACGAGCGTCACGCTGGACAGGAGAGAGAGGCTTGGGACGAGAGTCAAGAAACACAGGAGAGTGAGGCTGGGGACGAGAGTCAGGCTCTACAGGAGAGAGGGGCTGGGGACGAGAGCCAAGCAAGACAGGATAGAGAGTCTTGGGACGAGAGTCAGGCAGTACAGGAGAGAGGGGCTGGGGACGAGATGGAAACAGGACAGGAGAGAGAGGCTTGGGACGAGAGTCAGGCTGGGCAGGAGAGAGGCTTTGTAAGAGAGTCAGGCAGTACTGGAGAGGAAGGCTTGAGACAAGAGTCAGGCAGAACAGGAGAGAGGGGCTTGGGACGAGAGTTAGATAGGACAGGAGAGAGAGGCTTGGGGCGAGAGACAGACAGGGTAGGAGAGAGAGGTTTGCGAGGAAAGTCATGCCGAAGAGGATAGAGAGGCTTAGGACAAGAGCCAGAAAGGAGAGGGTAGATCGACATAGGGCAAGAATCTAACTAGAGAGGAGAGAGAGGCTTGGGACGACAGTCAGTCAGGACAGGAGAGAGAGAGGCTTAGGACGACAGTCAGGCAAGACAGGAGAGAGTGGTTTTGGACGAGCCTCAGGTATGAGAGGAGACAGAGGCTTGGGACGAGAGTCAGGCTGGATAGGAGAGAGAGGCTTGGGACGAGAGTCAGGCAGGACAGGAGGGAGAGGCTTGGGACGAGACTCGAGCAGGACAGGAGAGAGAAGCTTGGGACAAGAGTCAGGCTGGATAGTAGACAGACGCTTGGTTCGAGAGTCAGGCAAGACAGGAGAGAGTGGCTTGGGACGAGAGTCAGGCAGGACAGGAGAGAGAGGCTTGGGACGAGAGTCAGGGTGGACAGGAGAGAGAGGTTTGTGACGAGCGTTAGACAGGACAGGAGAGAGACGCTGGGGACGGGAGTTAGGCAGGTAAGGAGAAAGAGGCTTGCGACAAGAGTCATGCCGGACAGGATAGAAAGGCTTAGGACGAGTGTCAGTTTGGAGAGAAGGGATAGACTTGGGGCAAGAATCTAACCAGACAAGAGAGAGAGGCTTGGGACGAGAATCAGGCAGGACTGGAGAGAGAGAGGCTTGGGACGAGAACCAGGCAAGACAGGGGGGGGGGGGGGGGGGGGGGGGGGGGGGGGGGGGGGGGGGGGGGGGGGGGGGGGGGGGGGGGGGGGGGGGGGGGGGGGGGGGGGGGGGGGGGGGGGGGGGGGGGGGGGGGGGGGGGGGGGGGGGGGGGGGGGGGGGGGGGGGGGGGGGGGGGGGGGGGGGGGGGGGGGGGGGGGGGGGGGGGGGGGGGGGGGGGGGGGGGGGGGGGGGGGGGGGGGGGGGGGGGGGGGGGGGGGGGGGGGGGGGGGGGGGGGGGGGGGGTGAGCTTTGGACGAGAGTCAGGGAGGCCATGACAAAGAGGCTTGGGTCCTGAGTCAGGCAAGAGAGGAGACAGAGGCTTGGGACGAGAGTCAGTAGGACAGGAGATAGAGGTTTGGGGCGAGAGTCAGGTAGGACAGGAGAGAAAGGCTTGGGGCAAGAGTCAGGCAAGACAGGAGACAAAGTCTTGGGAAAAGAGTCAGGCAGGACCGGACAAAGAGACTTCGAACGAGTCAGGTAGGAGAAAAGAGAGAGGCTTGGGACGTGAGTAAACAGAACAGGAGAGAGAGGTTTCGAACGAGAGTTTGTCAAGACAGGAGAGAGGGGCTTGGAGGACAGTCAGGTAGGGAAGGGGAGTGAGGCTTGGGACGAGGGTCAGGCAGGACAAGAGAGAGAGGCTTGGGAGGAGAGTCAGGTAGGGCAGGAGAGGGAGTCTTGGTACGAGAGTCAGACCGAAAGGTAGAGAGAGGCTACGGACGAGAGTCAGGGTAGACAGGAGAGAGAGGCTTGGGACAAGAGTCAGGAAGCACATGAGAGGGAGGCCCGGGACGAGAGTCAGGCTCTACAGGAGAGAGGGGATGGGAACGAGAGTCAGGTAGGAGAGGAGACAGAGGCCTGGGACGTGAGTCAGCAGGATAGGAAAGAGAAGTTTGGGACGAGAGTCAGACAGGAGAGGAGAGTGGGGATTGGGAGGAGAGTCAGGTAGGGCAGGAGAGGGAGGCTTGGGACGAGAGTCAGGCAGGACAGGAGAGAGAGGCTTGGGGGGAGAGTCAGGTAGGGCAGGAGAGGGAGTCTTGGAACGCAGGTCATACCGGAAGGTAGAGAGAAGCTTCGGAGGAGAGTCAGGGTGGACAGGAGAGAGAGGCTTGGTTCGAGAGTCAGAAAGCACATGAGAGGGAGGCCCGGGACGAGAGTCAGGCTCTACAAGAGAGAAGGGCTGGGGACGAGAGTCAGGTAGGAGAGGAGACAGAGGCCTGGGATGTGAGTCAGCAGGACAGGAAAGAGAAGTTTGGAACGAGAGTCAGACAGGAGAGGAGAGTGGGGCTTGGGAGGAGGGTCAGGTAGGGCAAGAGCGTGAGGCTTGGGACGAGAGTCAGGAAGGACAGGAGAAAGAGGCTTGGGACGATAGTCAGGCAGAGCAGGAGAGAGGGGCTGGAGACGAGAGTCTGGCTGGACAGGAGGGAGGGGCTGTTGAAGACATTCAGGCAGGATAGGAGAGAGAGGCTTAGGACGAGAGTCAGGCACGAGAGGAGAGTATTAGCACGAGAGTCAGGCAGAGCAGTAGAGAGGGGCTGGAGACGAGATTTAGGCTGGACAGGAGATAGGGGCTGGTGAAGAGATTCATGTAGGACAGGAGAGAGAAGCTTGGGACGAAAGTCATGCTGGAGAGGATAGAGAGAATTACGACGAGAGTCAGGTTGGACAGGAGAGAAAGGCTTAGTACGATAGTCAGGCAGGAAAGAAAAGTGAAGTCTGGGGATTGTGACGAGACTCAGGCAGGACAAAAGAGAGAGGCTTGGTACGAGAGTCAGGCGGGAAAGAAAAGTGAAGTCTAGGGAGAGAGTCAGGCAGGACAAGAGAGAGAGGCTTGTGACGAGAGTCAGGAAGGACAGGAGAGAGAGGCTTAGGATGAGAGTCAATCTGGACAGGTGGAAGAGGCTTGGCGCGAGAGTCAGGTAGTATAGGAGAGAAAGTCTTAGGACGAGAGTCAAACAGGACTAGGGAGAGAGGATTTGTGATAGAGTCAGGCAGGGCAGGAGAAAGAGGCTTTGGAAGAGAGCCAGGCAACACAGGAGAAAGAGGATTGGGACGTGAGTCGGGGAAGAAATGAGAGAGAGCCTTGGGACGAGAGTCAGAAAGGAGAGGAGAGAAAGCTTAGGACGAGAGTCACTAGGGCAGAAGGTGAAGGCTTTGGACGAGAGTCAGGGAGGCCAGGACAAAGAGGCTTGGGACCTGAGTCAGGCTGGAGATGAGACAGAGGCTTGGGACGAGAGTCAGCAGGACAGGAGAGAGAGGTTTGGGGCGAGAGTCAGGTATGGCAGGAGAGAAAGGCATGGGACGAGAGTCAGGCAAGACAAGAGAGAAAGGCTTGGGACGAGAGTCAGGGTGGACGGGAGAGAGAGGCTTGTGACGAGAGTCAGGCAGGACAGGAGAGAGAGGCTTGGGATGAGAGTCAATCTGGACAGGAGAGAGAGGCTTGGGGCGAGAGTCAGGTAGCATAGGAGAGGAAGTCTTGGGACGAGAGTCAAACTGGACTAGGGAGAGAGGATTCGGGATAGAGTCAGGCAGGACAGGAGAAAGAGGCTTGGGAAGAGAGCCAGGCAACACAGGAGAAAGAGGATTGGGACGTGAGTCGGGGAAGAAATGAGAGAGAGCCTTGGGACGAGAGTCAGAAAGGAGAGGAGAGAAAGCTTAGGACGAGAGTCACTAGGGCAGAAGGTGGAGGCTTTGGACGAGAGTCAGGGAGGCCAGGACAAAGAGGCTTGGGACCTGAGTCAGGCTGGAGATGAGACAGAGGATTGGGACGAGAGTCAGCAGGACAGGATAGAGAGTATTGGGGCGAGAGCCAGGTAGGGCATGAGAGAAAGGCATGGGACGAGAGTCAGGCAAGACAAGAGAGAAAAGCTTGGGACGAGAGTCAGGGTGGACAGGAGAGAGAGGCTTGGGACGAGAGTAAGGCAGGACAGGAGAGAGAGGCTTGGGACGAGAGTCATGCAGAGCAGGAGAGACGGGCTGGAGTTGAGCGTCAGGCTGGACAGGAGAGAGGGGCTCGTGAAGACATTCAGGCAGGACAGGAGAGAGAGGCTTGGGATGAGAGTCATGCCGGAGAGGATAGAGAGAATTAGGATGAGAATCAAGTTGGACAGGAGAGAAAGGCTTGGTTCGAGAGTCAGGCGGGAAAGAAAAGTGAAGTCTGGGGTTTGTGACGAGAGTCAGGCAGGACAAAAGAGAGAGGCCTGGTATGAGAGTCAGGCGGGAAAGAAAAGTGAAGTCCTTGGGTTTGTGACGAGATTCAGGCAGGACAGGAGAGAGAGGCTTGGTACGAGAGTCAGGCTGGAAAGAAAAGTGAAGTGTGGGGAGAGAGTCAAGCGGGACAGGAGAGAGTCTTGGGTCGAGAGTCAGGCAGGACAGTAGAGAGAGGCTTCGGACGGGAGTCAGGCTGTATAGGAGACAGAAGTTTTCGACGAGAGTGAGGCACGACAGGAGAGAGAGGCTTGAAACGAGAGTCAGGCAGGATAGGAGAAAGAGGCATGGGACTAGAGTCAGACAGGTCAGGGGAGTGATGCTTGGGACGAGAATCTGGCAGGACAGGAGAGAGAGGCTTGGGACGTAAGGCAAGATATGAGAGAGAGGCTTGGGACGAGAGTCATGCCGGAGATGATAGAGAGAATTAGTACGAGAGTCAGGTTGGACAGGAGAGAAAGGCTTGGTTCGAGAGTCAGGCGGGAAAGTAAAGTGAAGTCTGGGGTTGTGACAAGAGTCAGGCGGGACAAAATAGAGGGGCTTGGTACGAAAGTCAGGCGGGAAAGAAAAGTGAAGTCTGGGGAGAGAGTCAAGCAGGACAGGAGAGAGAGGCTTGTGAAGAGAGTCAGGCAGGACAGGAGATAGAGGCTTAGGACGAGAGTCAATCTGGACAGTAGAGAAAGGATTGGGACGAGAGTCAGGTAGCATAGGAGAGAAAGGCTTAGGACGAGAGTCAAACAGGACTGGGGAGAGAGGATTTGGAATAGAGTCAGGCAGGGCAGGAGAAGAAGGCTTTGGACGAGAGCCAGGCAACACAGGAGAGAGGATTGGGACGTGAGTCTGGGAAGACATGAGAGAGAGCCTTAGGGCGAGCGTCAGAAAGGAGAGGAGAGGGAGCTTAGAACGAGTGTCACTAGGGCAGAAGGGGGAGGCTTTGGACGAGAGTCAGGGAGGCCTGGACAAAGAGGCTTGGGACCTGAGTCAGGCAGGAGAGGAGCCAGAGGCTTGGGACGAGAGTCAGCAGGACAGGAGAGAGGTTTGGGGCGAGATTCATGTAAGGCAGGAGAGAAAGGCTTGGGACAAGAGTCAGGTAAGACCGGGGAGAGAGGCTTGGGACAAAAGTCAGGCAGGAGAGGACAAAGAGTTGGGACGAGAGTCAGGTAGGAGAGGAGAGAGATTCTTGGGACGTGAGTAAGCAGAACAGGAGAGAGAGGTTTCGAGCGAGAGTCTGTCAGGAGAGGATAGAGGTTTTTGGAGGACAGTCAAGTAGGGAAGGGGAATGAGGATTGGGACGAATGTCAGGCCGGACAGGAGAGATAGGCTTGGGAGGAGAGTCAGGTAGGGCAGGAGAGGGAGTCCTGGTAAGAGAGTCAGATCGGAAGGTAGAGAGAGGCTTCGGACGAGAGTCAAGGTGGACAGGTGAGAGAGGCTTGGTTCCAGAGTCAGGAAGCACATGAGAGGGAGGACCGGGACGAGAGTCAGGATCTACAGGAGAGAGGGGCTGGGGACGAGAGTCGGGTAGGAGAGGAGACAGAGGCCTGGGACGTGAGTCAGCAGGACAGGAATGAGAAGTTTGGGACGAGAGTCAGACAGGAGAGGAGAGTGGGGCTTGGGAGGAGAGTCAGGAAGGGCAGGAGAGTGACGCTTGGGACGAGAGTCAGGCAGGACAGGAGAGAGAGGCTTGGGAGGTGAGTCAGGTAGGGCAGGAGAGGGAATCATGGGACGAGAGTCAGGCCGGAAGGTAGAGAAGCTTGAGACGAGTGTCAGCAGGAGAGGATAGAGAGTCTTGGGACAGACTGTGACCGGACAGGAGATGGAGGCTTGGGTCGAGAGTCAGACAGGACAGGAGAGAGATGTTTGGGACGAGAGTCATACCGGAGAGGAGAGAGGCTTGGGACGAGAGTCAGGCACGAGAGGAGAGAGAGGATTAAGACGAGAGTTAGGCAGAGCAGGAGAGAGGGACTGGAGATGAGAGTCAGGCTGGACAGGAGAGAGGGGCTGGTGAAGACATTCAGGCAGGACAGTAGAGAGAGGCTTGGGACGAAAGTCATGCCGGAGAGGATAGAGAGAATTACGACGAGAGTCAGGTTGGACAGGAGAGAAAGTCTTGGTACGAGAGTCAGGCGGGAAAGAAAAGTGAAGTCCGGGGTTTCTGACGAGAGTCAGGCAGGACAAAAGAGAGAGGTTTGGTACGAGAGTCAGGCGGGAAAGAAAAGTGAATTCTGGGGAGAGAGTCAGGCAGGACAGGAGAAAGAGGCTTGTGACGAGAGTCAGGCATGACAGGAGAGAGTGGCTTAGGACGGGAGTCAGGCTGGATAGGAGACAGAGGTTTGCGAGTAGAGTGAGGCACGACAAGAGAGAGAGGCTTGAAACGAGCATCAGGCAGGATATGAGAGAGAGGCTTGGGACTAGAGTCACACAGGACAATGAAGAGATGCTTGCGACGAGAGTCAGGCAGGACAGGAGAGAGAGGTTTGGGGCGAGAGTCAAGTAGGGCAGGAGAGAAAGGATTGGGACAAGAGTCAGGCATGACAGGAGAGAAAGGCTTGGGACAAGAGTCAGGCAGGACAGGACAAAGACACGGAACGAGTCATTTAGGAAAGGAGAGAGATGCTTGGGACGTGAGTAAGTAGAACAGGAGAGAGAGGTTTCGAACGAGAGTCTGTTAGGAGAGGATAGAGGGGCTTGGAGGACAGTCAGGTAGGGAAGGGGAGTGAGGCTTGGGACGAGGATCAGGCAGGACATGAGGTAGGGCAGGAGAGGGAGTCTTGGTATGAGATTCAGACCGGAAGGTAGAGAGAGGCTTCGGACGAGAGTCAGGGTGGAGAGGAGAGAGAGAGGCTTGGTTCGAGAGGCAGGAAGCACATGAGAGGGAGGCCCGGGACGAGAGTCAGGCTATACAGGAGAGAGCGGCTGGGGACGAGAGTCA
Source organism: Panulirus ornatus (assembly GCF_036320965.1). NCBI lineage: Eukaryota > Metazoa > Arthropoda > Malacostraca > Decapoda > Palinuridae > Panulirus > Panulirus ornatus. Next base: position 76,567,927 of record NC_092234.1, read on the forward strand.
GGTAGGAGAGGAGACATGGGCCTGGGGCGTGAGTCAGAAGGACAGGAAAGAGAAGTCTGGGACGAGAGTCAGACAGGAGAGGAGAGTGGGGCTTGGGAGGAGAATCAGGTAGGGCAGGAGAGGGAGGCTTGGGACGAGAGTCAGGCAGGACAGGAGAGAGAGGCTTGGGAGGTGAGTCAGGCAGGGCAGGACAAAGAGGCTTGGGACCTGAGTCAGGCAGGAGAGGATAGAGAGGCATGGGACGAGAGTGTGACCGGACAGGAGATGGAGGCTTAAGTCGAGAGTCAGGCTGGACAGGAGAGAGATGTTTGGGACGAGAGTCATACCGGAGAAGAGAGAGAGTCTTGGGACGAGAGTCAGGCACGGGAGGTGAGAGAGGATTAGGACGAGAGTCAGGCAGAGCAGGAAAGAGGGGCTGGAGAAGAGAGTCAGGCTGGACAGGAGAGAGGGGCTGGTGAAAACATTCAGGCAGGACAGGAGAGAGAGGCGTGGGACGAAAGTCATGCCGGAGAGGATAGAGAGAATTATGATGAGAGTCAGGTTGGACAGGAGAGAAAGGCTTGGTACGAGAGTCAGGCGGGAAAGAAAAGTGAAGTCTGGGGTTTTTGACGAGAGTCAGGTAGGAAAAAAGAGAGAGGCTTGGTACGAGAGTCAGGCGGGAAAGAAAAGTGAAGTCTGGGGAGAGAGTCAGGCAGGACAGGAGATAGAGGCTTGTGACGAGGGTCAGGCAGGACAGGAGAGAGAGGGTTGGGACGAGAGTCAATCTGGACAGGAGGGAGAGGCTTGGGACGAGAGTCAGGTAGTATAGTAGAGAAAGGCTTAGAACGAGAGTCAAACAGGACTGGGGAGAAAAGATTCGTGATAGAGTCAGGCAGGGCACGAGAAAGAGGCTTGGGACGAGAGCAGTCAGGCAGGAGAGGATGAGAGAGGCTTCGGACGAGAGTCAGGAGACAGGAGAAGAGAGGCTTGGACGAGAGTCAGGCAGGACAGGAGAGAGAGCTTAGGACGAGAGTCAGGCAGAAGAGAGAGAGGCTTGGCGAGAGTGAGGGCAGGACAGGAGAGAGAGAGCTTGGGACGAGAGTCAGGAGGTAGGAGACAGGGCTGATAGAGCAGAAAGACAGGCTGAGGATCTGAGAGAGCAGGGTGAGAGAGAGGCTTGGACGGAGTAGGCAAGCATGAGAGGGAGGCTTGGGACGAGAGTCATGCCGGAGAGGAAGAGAAGGCTTAGAAGATAGTCAGGTTGACAGGAGAGAAGAGGCTGGTACGAGAGTCAGGCGGAAAGAAAAGTGAAGTCTTGGTTTGTGAAGAGTCAGGCAGGAAAGAGAGGAGGCTTGGCGAGAGTCAGGCTGAAAGAAAAGTGAAATCTGGGGAGAGAGTCAGGCAGGACAGGAGAAGAGGCTTGGGACGAGAGTCAGGCAGGACAGGAGAGAGGGCTTGGGACGAGAGTCAGCGGACAGGAGAGAGAGGCTTGGGACGAGTGTCAGGAGAAGGAGAGAAAGGCTTGGGACGAGAGTCAGGCAGGACTAGGAGGGAGAGGCTTGGAGTAGAGTCAGCAGGGCACGAGAGAGAGGCTTGGGACAAGAGTCAGGAAGGACAAGAGAGAGAGTCTTGGGACGAGAGTCAGACAGGACAGGAGAAAGAGGCTTGGCACGAGTCATACAGGAAGTGAGAGAGAGGCTTGTCACGAGAGTCAGACACGGGAGGAGAGAGAGGCTTGGGACGAGAGTCATGCCGGAGAGGATAGAGAGGCTTAGGACAAGAGTCAGTTGTGATAGACGAGATAGACTTGGGGCAAAGATTTGACAGGAAAGGAGAGAGAGGCTTGGGATGAGAGTCAGGCTGGACAAGAGAGAGAGGCTTGGGACGGGAGTCAGGCAGGATAGAAGAGAGAGGTTTGGGACTAGAGGCAGACAGGACACGTGAGATATGCTTGGGACGAGATTCAGTCAAGACAGGAGAGGCTTGGGACGAGAGACAGGCAGAACAGGAGAGAGAGGCTTGGGACGAGAGTCCGGCAGGACAGGAGAGATCGGCTTAGGACGAAAATCAGGCAGGAAAGGAGAGAGAGGCTTGCGACGAGAGTGAGGCAGGATAGGCGAGAGATCCTTGGGACGAAAGTCAGGCATGACAGGAGAGAGAGGCTTGGTACGAGAATCAGGCTGGACAGCAGAGAGAATCTTGGGACGAGAGTCAGGCAGGATATGAGAGACAGGCTTGGGAAAAGAGTTAGACAGGACAGGGGAGAGATGCATGGGACGAGAGTCAGGCAGGACAGGAAAGAGAGGCTTGGGACGTGAGTAAGGCAACACATGAGAGGGAGGCTTGGGACGAGAGTCTTGACGGAGAGGATAGAGAGGCTTATGACGAGAGTCAGGTCGGACAGTAGAGAGAGGCTTGGTACGAGAGTCAGGCGGGAAAGAAAAGTAAAGTGTGGGGAGAGAGTCAGACAGGACAGGAGAGAAAGGCTTGCGACGAGAGTCAGGCAGCACAGGAGGGTAAGGCTTGGGACGAAAGTCAAGCAGGACAGGAGAGAGAGGCTTGGGACGAGAATCAGGCTGGACAGGAGAGAGAGAGGCTTGGGACGAGAGTCAGGCAGGATGTGAGAGACTGGCTTGGGACTAGAGTCACACAGGACAGGGGAGAGATGCTTGGGACGAGAGTCAGGCAGGATGTGAGAGACTGGCTTGGGACTAGAGTCACACAGGACAGGGGAGAGATGCTTGGGACGAGAGTCAGGCTTGACAGCAGAGAGAGGCTTAGGATGTGAGTAAGACAAGGAATGAGAGTGAGCCTTAGGACAAGAGCCTTGACGGAGAGGATAGAGGCTTAGGACGAGAGTCAGGTCGGACAGGAGAGAGAGACTTGGTACGAGAGTCAGGCGGGAAAGAAAAGTGAGGTGTGGGGAGAGAGTCAGACAGGACAGGAGAGAGAGGCTTCGACGAGAGTCAGGCAGGACTGGAGAGAGAGGCTTGTGACGAGAGTCAGGCCGGAAGGTAGAGAGAGGCATGAGACGAGAGTCAGGCTGGACAGGAGAGAGAGGATTGGGAGGAAAGTCAGGTAGAGCAGGAGAGGGAATCTTGGGACGAGAGTCAGGCCGGAAGGTAGATATAGGCTTAGGACGAGCGTCACGCAGGACAGGAGAGAGAGAGAGGCTTGGAACGAGAGTCAACAAACACAGGAGAGTGAGGCTGGGGACGAAAGTCAGGCTCTACAGGAGAGAGGGGCTGGGGACGAGATGCAGACATTACAGGAGAGAGAGGCTTTGGACGAGAGTCAGGCAGAACAGGAGAGAGAGGTTTGGGACGAGAGTCAGGCTGGGCAGGAGAGTGGATTTGTAAGAGAGTCAGGCAGTACTGGAGAGGGAGGCTTGAGACAAGAGTCAGGCAGAACAGGAGAGAGGGGCTTGGGACGAGAGTTAGATAGGACAGGAGAGTGAGGCTTGGGACGAGAGACAGGCACGGAAGGAGAGAGAGGCTTGCGAGGAAAGTCATGCCAGAGAGGATAGAGAGGCTTAGGACAAGAGTCAGTTTGGACAGGAGGGATAGACTTGAGGCAAGAATCTGACCAGACAGGAGGGAGAGGCTTGGGACGACAGTCAGTCAGGACAGGAGAGAGAGAGGCTTAGGACGACAGTCAGGCAAGACAGGAGAGAGAGGTTTTGGACGAGACTCAGGTATGAGAGGAGAGAGAGGCTTGGCACGAGTGTCAGCCTGGATAGGAGAGAGAAGCTTGGGACGAGAGTCAGGCAGGACAGGAGGGAGAGGCTTGGGATGAGACTCTGGCAGGGTAGGAGAGAGAAGCTTCGGACGAGAGTCAGGCTGGATAGGAGACAGACGCTTGGTTCGAGAGTAAGGCAAGGCAGGAGAGAGTGGCTTGGGACGAGAGTCAGGCAAGACAGAAGAGAGAGAGGCTTGGGACGAGAGTCAGACAGGACAGGAGAGAGAGGCTTCGGACGAGAGTGAGTCAGGATAGGTGGGACAGGCTTGCAACCAAAGTTAGACAGGACAGGGGAGAGATGTTTGGGAGGAGAGTCAGGCAGGATAAGAGAGAGAGGCTTGGGACGTGAGTAAGGCAAGACATGAGAGGGAGGCTTGGAACGAGAGTCATGCCAGAGAGGAAAGAGAGCCTTAGGACGAGACTCAGGTCTGACAGGAGAAAGAGGCTTGGTACGAGAGTCAGGCGGGAAAGAAAAGTGAAGTCTGGCGTTTGTGAAGAGAGTCAGGCAGGACAGGAGAGAGAGGCTTGGTACGAGAGTCAGGCCGGAAAGAACAGTGAAGTCTGGGAAAAGAGTCAGGAAGGACTGGAGGAACAGGCTTGGGACATGAATCAGGCAGGACCGGAGAGAGAGGATTGGGACGAGAATCAGGCAGGACAGGAGAGATTGGCTTAGGACGAGAATCAGGCAGGACAGGAGAGAGAGGATTGCGACGAGAGTGAGGCAGGACAGGAGAGAGAGGCTTCGGACGAGAGTCAGGCGGGAAAGAAAAGTGAAGTCTGGGGAGAGAGTCAGGCAGGACAGGAGAGAGAGAGACTTAGGACAAGAGTCAGGCAGGACAGGAGAGAGCGGCTTCGGACGAGAGTCAGGCTGGATAGGAGACAGAGGTTTGCGACGAGAGTGAGGCACGACAGGAGAGAGAGGCTAGGGACAAGAGTCAGGCAGGATAGGAGAGAGAGGCTTGGGACTAGAGTCAGACAGGACAGGTTAGAAATGCTTGGGACGAGAGTCAAGCAGGACAGGAGAGAGAGTCTTGGAACGCGAGTAAGGCAAGACATGAGAGGGAGGCCTACGACGAGAGTCATGCCGGAGAGGATAGAGAGAATTAGGACGAGAGTCAGGTTGGACAGGAGAGAAAGGCCTGGTACGAGAGTCAGGCGGGTAAGAAAAGTGAAGTCCGGGGTTTGTGACAGGAGTCAGGCAGGAGAAAAGAGAGAGGCTTAGTGCGAGAGTCAGGCGGGAAAGAAAAGTGAAGTCTTGGAAAAGAGTTAGGCAGGACAGGAGAGAGAGGCTTGTGACGAGAGTCAGGCAGGACAGGAGAGAGAGGCTTGGGACGAGAGTCAATCTGGACAGGAGAGAGAGGCTTGGGACGAGAGTCAGGTAGTATGGGAGAGAAAGGCTTAGGACGAGAGTTAAGAAAGTAAGTAAGTAAGTAAGTAAGTTTTTATTAGTCAAATTATAATACAAGATATATTACAAAATGAAATTCTTCTTGGCTTTGACAGCTCCCTAGTGTTTCTACATTAAAAGAATAATAAAATCAATAAAGCAATAAAGTATTAAAGGAAACACTTTAACATTTTACTTTCCTATTGTGATGACAAATGATTGAAAAGGAGGATGCTTTTAGGTACAAAAGACTTTCTATATCTCTCAGTACGCTGCATGGGCAAAGCTAACCTCCTTCCTGATTTTAGATATGTGTAACAATTGTATAGCGGATGGATTACATCTTTCATAATCCTATCTACTTGTTTCGTTACGCCTGTCTGATAAAGCTTATCTAGTGATGTGGTCGCCGCACCTAATTTTCCTGCCTTTTTAACAATTCTTTGCAACTTATTTTTATCTTTACAAGTAAGTTTCCCATACCAGGCAGTCACTGAAAAATTTAGAACTGATTCTAATATTGATTTGTAACATAAGTTAATGATCACTTTATGTACATTTAGGTTGCGCAATATACGTACAAAGTGTAGTCTTTGTTTACATTTCCTTGACACCATATCCGTATTAACACTGCCTTTCAACTGGTCATCAATCATAAGTCCCAAATACTTGTCCTGGTTTACTCTTTGAACGTGTTCTTCCTCAATTGTTAATAAGTCGGGTACATGTTTATTTTTAGTTCCGAAATTGAATATCATCTTAGTTTTCTTAACATTAAGCTCCAAAAAATTTTGTTTACTCCAGTCAACAAATTTTTTTGAGTTAACTAGGGTTCATAATTATCATTGAAAACTTTTCCTAGGATAACTGTATCGTCGGCATATTTTATAATAATACAGTCATCAGTTCCACTCCTACAATCATCTGTGTACAAGGTAAAGAGAACAGGGGACAATACACAACCTTGTGGGGCTCCTGTGTTGGTAACTACCACATTAGACTTGACATTATTTACGTTGGTATATTGAGGTCTCTGCGTTAAAAAGCTAACATTTTAGGATGTTTCTATTTACACTCATTTGTAACATTTTATTAAGCAAAATATGAGGTTCCATTGTGTTAAATGCTGAACTAAAATAGATGAACAGTGCTCTAATTTGTGATTTAGTCTTATCTAAGTGCTCGTTAACATCATTTAATAATGTCAGTGTTGCATCCTGTACACTCCTATTATAGCAATAAGCAAACTGCATAGGGTCTTTTAAATTATTTGTTCTTTCACAGATGTAGTTTTTCAGTATACTTTTTAAACATTTCATAATGTTAGATGTCAATACTGCAGATCTAAAATCTTTGGATTCTTTCGGACAGTTAATTTTTGCAATAGGTTTCACTTCCGATTCTTTCCATTTATAAGGCACCACTCCCTGATCTATTGAGTCCTGAAATAATGTGGTCAGTGCAGGTGTCAGTTGTTTAGCACAGCGTTTAAGTACCCTTGCAGGCATTCCGTCAGGCCCTGTAGCTTTACCTGCTAGTATTTTCTGCAGGGACTTCTGCACGTCTTCTTGCCTAATTATAATTCTCTCATCATTGTTAGATTGTATTTCTGGCATTACCTCATTACACGCATCACTGAAATCATGTCTTTCAAATCTCGCGAAAACGCATTCATTTCATTCACATATATGTTGATATTTTCTGGTTCAAGCATACTCTGTTTCTTCTTGTGCCCGCACAGAGTTTTAAGTCCCTTCCAAGCGTCTTTTATTCTATTTGTCTTAAACATCCCTTCAAATTTTTCTTTGTATATTCTTTTAGATTCAGTTATTTTCTTATCTATGTTTCTTTGCAATGTTCTTCTTTTAGCATCACTTCCATTCCGCACAAGTCTATGTTTTCCATTTAGCATTGATTTCAGTTCTTTTTTAATCCATGGTTTATTGTTTGGATATATCTTTATTTTTTTGGGTGGGACGATCATATCAAAGCAAAAGTGGATATATGCATTAAAAGTGTCTAAATTAGTGTTGATGTCGGTCCCATTTTCTATGAGGACAGACCAGTCAGTCCAGTCAAAACATGCTTGTAGTTGTTCCATGCTGTTATTATCCCATTTGCTAATCTCAATTTCTTTCGGTTTCACTCTTTTCAGTAATTGTTTATATGTAGGTACGCAGTATAACATGTTGTGGTCGCTATTTCCAATGTTTGGTCGTTGGAAAACTTTATATCCATCCTTAATATTGCAATACATCTTGTGTAGTGTCGCATTACCTCTAGTGGGACAATTTACTGTTTGTTCATACGTGGGAACTTTTCCTTGAAAATCGCAATGGTTAAAATTTCCTAAAACAATTACTGCACTGTTTGGGCTTTCATTTTCACACTTTGTAACACAGTTTTCTAAAATATCAGTTGCTATAGAATATTCCACATCCGGGGGTATATACACAAGTACTAAAATTATCTTGTTAAATTCACGTGGCAAATAAAGGGACGACAGGTAAACGCTAAGTACTCTATGTTATTGTCACAGTAGATTTCCTTAACATTAATTTGTGAGCACCATCTCTCATTAATGTAAGCAGCAACCCCACCCCTCGGTCCTTATCAACACCCTCCCTGTCAGACCGTACCAATACAAATCCGTCAATAGTCACTGTACTGTCCGCATCCCAATCTTGCAGCCAAGTTTCCGTGAGGGCAATTACTGCACTGTCTCTATATTCTTGGATAAACAGTTGGTACATAACTCATCCATTTTATTTCTAATTGAGCGTATGTTACCAAAGGTGATAGTTGGCAGTGGGGTCTTCATGCCACGTCTCCTCGTTCTCACTCGTACACCGCTGCGCCGCCCTCTTCTTCGCTTGTTGTGCTTTCTAGCTGTTTCATTTTCTGAGTATACCTTCTCCTTGTGACTTGCCTGTAGTTCTTGTAGTCTTCTTACATTATTGATGAATTCGGCATGTAGAGGTGAGTCCAGCGAGGGTCGCAGGTTGAGCAGGGAAGCACTGTCGTACCGGATGTTTACATTCGTGGCTGCAATCACCATTATAACACAAAGAATTATGCCACAAATCACGTAAGATTTCTGCTTCCATGTTGGTAGCATTGTTCCAGAGGCATCCAAGGTTACTGTAGGAAAGTCCAAAAATGGCAGACTTGCGAGGAAAGGTTGAAAAAAAGAAGTAAAAGACGGGAGCTCCAGCGCCGTGGCAGCCGTCGAGCAGCGACACACAACAGGACTGGGGAGAGAGGATTCGGAATAGAGTCAGGCAGGGCAGGAGAAAGTGGCTTGGGACGAGAGCCAGGCAACACAGGAGAAAGAGGATTGGGACGTGAGTCAGGGAAGACATGAGAGAGAGCCTTGGGACGAGAAACAAAGGAGAGGAGAGAGAGCTTACGACGAGAGTCACTAGGGCAGAAGGGAGAGGCTTTGGACGAGAGTCAGGGAGGCCAGGACAAAGAGGCTTGGGACCTGAGTCAGGCAGGAGAGGAGACAGAGGCTTGGGACGACAGTCAGGCAGGACAGGAGAGAGAGGCTTGGGACGTGAGTAAGGCAACACATGAGAGGGAGGCTTGGAACGAGAGTCTTGACGGAGAGGATAGAGAGGCTTATGACGAGAGTCAGGTCTGATAGTAGAGAGAGGCTTCGTACGAGAGTCAGGCGGGAGAGAAAAGTAAAGTGTGGGGAGAGAGTCAGACAGGACAGGAGAGAAATCCTTGCGACGAGAGTCAGGCAACACAGGAGGGAAAGGCTTGGGACGAAAGTCAGGCAGGACAGGAGAGAGAGGCTTGGGACGAGAATCAGGCTGGATAGGAGAGAGAGGCTTGGGACGAGACTCAGGCAGCATGTGAGGGACTGGCTTGGGACTAGAGTCACACAGGACAGGGAGAGATTTTTGGGACGAGAGTCAGGCTTGACAGCAGAGAGAGGCTTGGGACGTGAGTAAGGCAAGATATGAGAAGGAGGCTTGGGACGAGAGTCTTGACGGAGAGGATAGAGAGGCTTAGGACGAGAGTCAGGTCGGACAGGAGAGAGAGACTTGGTACGAGAGTTAGGCGGGAAAGAAAAGTGAAGTGTGGGGAGAGAGTCAGACAGGACAGGAGAGAGAGGCTTGCGACGAGAGTCAGGCAGGACTGGAGAGAGAGGCTTGGGACGAGAGTCAGGCCGGGAGATAGAGAGAGGCATGGGACGAGAGTCAGGCTTGACAGGAGAGAGAGGCTTAGGAGGAAAGTCATGCCGGAGAGGATAAAGAGGCTTAGGACAAGAGTCAGAAAGGAGAGGAGAGATCAACTTAGGGCAAGAATCTAACCGGACAGGAGAGAGAAGCTTGGGACGGCAGTCAGTCAGGACAGGAGAGAGGCTTTGTAAGAGAGTCAGGCAGTACTGGAGAGGGTGGCTTGAGACAAGAGTCAGGCAGAACAGGAGAGAGGGGCTTGGAGGACAGTCAGGTAGGGAAGGGGAGTGAGGCTTGGGACGAGGATCAGGCAGGACAGGAGAGAGAGGCTTGGGAGGAGAGTCAGGTACGGCAGGAGAGGAAGTCTTAGTACGAGAGTCACACCGGAAGGTAGAGAGAGGCTTCGGACGAGAATCAGTGTGGACAGAACAGAGAGGCTTGGTTCTAGAGTCAGGAAGCACATGAGAGGGAGGACCGGGACGAGAGTCAGGCTTTACAGGCGAGGGGGGCTGGGGACGAGAGTCAGGTAGGAGAGGAGACAGAGTCCTGGGACGTGAGTCAGCAGGACAGTAAAAAGAGAAGTTTGGGACGAGAGTCAGACAGGACAGGAGAGAGGGGTTTGGGAGGAGAGTCACGTAGGGCAGGAGAGGGAGGATTGGGACGAGAGTCAGGCAGGACAGGAGAGAGAATCTTGGGAGGAGAGTCAGGTAGGGCAGGAGAGGGAGTCTTGGGACGAGAGTCGGGCTGGAAGGTAGAGAGAGTCTTTGGACGAGAGTCAGGCAGGAGAGGATAGAGAGCCTTGGGACGAGAGTGTTACCGGATAGGAGATGGAGGCTTGGGTCGAGAGTCAGGCAGGACAGGAGAGAGATGTTTGGGACGAGAATCATACCGGAGAGGAGAGAGAGGCTTGGGACGAGAGTCAGGCTGGACAGGAGAAGGAGGCTTGGGAAGAGAATCAGGCAGGACAGGAGAGGAAGGCTTGGGACGAGAGTCAGGCAGGACAGAAGAAATAGGCTTGGGACGAGCAATACAGGACAGGAGAGAGATGCTTCTGACGAGAGTCGGACACGGGAGGAGAGAGGGTCTTGGGATGAGAGTCATGCCGGAGAGGATAGAGAGGCTTAGGACAAGAATCAGTTGTGACAGAAGAGATAGACTTGGGGCAAAGATTTGACAGGAAAGGAGAGAGAGGCTTGGGATTAGATTCAGGGTGGACAGGAGAGAGAGGCTTAGGACGAGAGTCAGGCAGGATAGAAGAGAGAGGCTTGTGACTAGAGTCAAACAGGACAGGGGAGAGATGTTTGGGACGAGAGTCAGGCAGGACAGGAGAGATTGGCTTAGGACGAGAGTCAGGCAGGACAGGAGAGAGAGTCTTGCGACGAGAGTGAGGCAGGACAGGAGAGAGGGTCTTGGGACGAGAGTCAAGCAGGACAGGAGAGGCTTGGGACGAGAATCAGGCTAGACAGGAGAGAGAGGCTTGGGACGAGAGACAGGAGGATATAAGAGACAGGCTTGGGACTAGAGTCAGACAGGACAGGGGAGAGATGCTTGGGACGAGATTCAGGCAGGACGAGAGAGGCTTGGGATGTGAGTAAGGCAAGACATGAGAGGAAGGCTTGGGACGAGAGTCTTGACGGAGAGGATAGAGAGGCTTTGGACGAGAGTCAGGTCGGACAGGAGAGAGAGGCTTCGTACGAGAGTCAGGCGGGAAAGAAAAGTGGGGAGAGAGTCAGACAGGACAGGAGAAAGAGGCTTGCGACGAGAGTCAGGCAGGTCGGGAGATAGAGGCTTAGGACGAGAGTCACGCAGGACAGGATAGAGAAGCTTGGGACGAGAGTGTGACCGGACAGGATATAAAGGCTTGGACGAGAGTCAGGCTGGAAAGGAGAGAGGCTTGGAAAGAGAATCAGGGAGGACTGGAGAGAGAGTCTTTGGATGAGAGTCAGGCTGGATAGCAGAGAGAGGTTTGGTTCGAAAATCAGGCAACACAGGAGAGAGAGAGTCTTGGGACGAGAGTCAGACAGGACAGGTAAGAGGGGCTTCGGTTGAGAGTTATATAGGACAGTAGAGAAAGGCTTGGGACGAAAGTCAGACTGGGCATGAGAGAGAGGCTTGCGACGAGAGTCATGCCGGAGAGGATAGAGAGGCTTAGGACGAAAGTCAGGTCGGATATGAGAGGTAGACTTGGTGCAAGAATGTAACCGGACGGGAGAGAAAAGCTTGGGACCAGAGTTAGTGAGGACAGGAGAGAGAGAGTCTTAAGACGAGAGTCAGACAGGACACGGGAGAGATCCTTGGGACAAGAGACAGTCAGGACAAGAGAGAGAGGCTTGGGACGAGAGGAAGGCAAGACAGGAGAGAGAGGCTGGGCCGAGACTCAGGCAGGACAGGAGAGAGTGTCTTAGGACGAGAGTCAGGCAGGACAGGAGAGAGAGGCTTGCGACGAGAGTGAGGCAGGACAGGAGAGAGAGGCTTGGGACGAGAGTAAGGCAGGACAAGAGACATAGGGTTAGGACGTGAATCAGGCTGGACAGGAGAGAGAGGTTTGGGACGAGAGTCAGGCAGAATATGAGAGAGGTTTCGGACTAGAGTCAGACAGGACAGGGGAGAGATCCTTCAGACGATAGTCAGGCAGGATAGGAGAGAGAGGCTTGGGACGTGAGTAAGGTAAGACATGAGAGGGAGGCTTGGGACAAGAGTCATGACGGAGAGTATAGAGAGGCTTAGGATGAGAGTCAGGTTTGACAGGAGAGAGAGGCTTAATACGAGAATCAGGCGGGAAAGAAAAGTGAAGTCTGGGGTTTGTGACGAGAGTCACGCAGGACAGGAGAGAGAGGCTTGGTAAGTGAGTCAGGCGGGAAAGAAAAGTGAAGTCTGGGGAGAGAGTCAGGCAGGAGAGGAGAGAGAGGCTTGGGACCAGAGTCAGGCAGGACAGGAGAGAGAGGCTTGGGAAGACAGTCAGGCTGGACAGGAGAGAAAGGCTTGGGACGAGAGTCAGGTAGGATAGGAGAGAAAGGTTTTGGACGAGTGTCAGACAGGACAGGGGAGAGAGGGTTCGGAATAGAGTCAGGCAGGGAAGGAGAAAGAGGGTTGGGACCAGAGCCAGGCACGACAGGAGAAAGAGGCTTGGGACGTGAGTCAGGAAAGGCATAAGAGAGAGCCTTGGAACGAGAGTCAGGAAGGAGAGGAAAGAGAGGCTTAGGAAGAGAGTCACTAGGGAAGAAGGGGAGGCTTGGGACGAGAGTCATGCAGGCCAGGAAAAAGAGGCTTGGGCCCTTAGTCAGGGGCGAGAGTCAGCAGGACATGAGAGAGAGTCTTGGGAAGAGAGTGAGGTAGTGCAGGAGAGAAAGGCTTGGGACGAGAGTCTCGTAGGACAGGAAAGAGAGGCATGGGACGAGGGTCAGGCACGACAGGACAAAAAGGCTTGGAACAAGAGTCATACAGGACAGGAGAGAGGGGCTTGGGAGGAGAGTCAGGTAGGGCAGGAGAGGGAGGTTTGGGAAGACAGTCAGGCAGGACAGGAGAGAGAGTCTTGGGAGGAGAGTCAGGTAGAGCAGGAGAGGGAGTCTTGGGACGAGAGTCAGGCCGGAAGGTAGAGAGAATCTTGGGAAGAGAGTCAGGCTGGACAGGAGAGAGAGGCTTGCGACGAGAGTCAGGAAGCACAGGAGAGTGAGGCCCGGGATGAGAGTCAGGCTCTATAGGAGAGAGGGGCTGGGGACGAGAGCCAGACAGGAGAGGAGAGAGAGTCTTGGGACGAGAGACAGGCAGGACAGGATAGAGAGGACTGGGACGAGATTCAGGCAGGACAGGAGGGAAAGGCTTGGGACGAGAGTCAGGCTTGACAGGAGAGAGAGGCTTCGGACGAGACACAGGCAGGACAGGAGAGAGAGTCTTTGGACGAGACTCTGGGAGGACAGGACGAGAGTCAGGCTGGATAGGAGAGAGAGTCTTGGGAAGAGAGTCAGGCAGGACAGGAGAGGGAGTCTTCTTACGAGAGTCAGGCAGGACAGGAGAGAGAGGCTTGGGACGAGACTCATGGCAGGACAGGAGAGAGAGGCTTGGGACGAGACTCAGGCAGGGCAGGAGAGAGAGGCTTGGGAAGAGAGTCAGGCTGGACAGGAGAGAGAGGCTAAATTCCAGAGTCAGGTAAGACAGGAGAGAGAGGCTTGGGACGAGAGTCAGGAAGCACAGGAGAGGGAGGCTCGGGAAGAGAGTCAGGCTCTAGAGTAGAGAGGGGCTGGGGACGAGAGCTAGGCATGACAGGAGGGAGACGCTTGGGATGAGAGACAGGCAGGATAGGATAGAGAGGCTTCGGAGGAGAGTCAGGCAGGACAGGAAATAGAGGCTTGGGAGGAGAGTCAGGCTGGACAGGAGAGAGGCTTGGGAAGTGAGTCAGGCATGACTGCAGAGGGAGGGTTGGGACGAGATTCAGGCAAGACAGGATAGAGGGGCTTGGGACTAGAGTTAAATAGGACAGGAGAGAGAGGTTTGGGACGAGAGTCAAACAGGGCAGGAGAGAGAAGGGCTTGCAAGGAGAGTCATGCCGGAGAGGATAGAGAGGCTTAGGACGAGAGTCAGGTCAGAGAGGAGAGATAGATATGGGGCAAGAATCTAACCGGACATGTGAAAGAGGCTTGAGACGAGAGTCATCAGGACAGGAGAGAGAGAGAGAGAGAGAGAGAGAGAGAGAGAGAGAGAGAGAGAGAGAGAAGCTAAGGACTAGAGTCAGGCAAGACAGGAGATAGAGGTTTGGGACAAGACTCAGGAATGAGAGGAGAGAGAGGCTTGGCGGTCAGGCTGAATAAGAGAGAGAATCTTAGGACGAGAGTCAGTCAGGACAGGAGAGATAGTCTTGGGACGAGAATTGGGCAGAACAGGAGAGGAAGCTTGGGACGAGAGTCAGGTTGCATAGGAGAGAGACGCTGGGATCGAGAGTCAGACAAGAAAGGAGAGAGAGGCTTGGGACGAAAGTCACGCAGGACAGGAGAGAGAGGCTTGGGACGAGAGTTAGACAACACAGGAGAGAGAGGCTTGGGACGAGCGTCAGACTGGGCAGGAGAGAGAGGCTTGCGACGAGATTCATGCCGGAGAGGATAGAGAGGCTTAGGACAAGATTCAGGTCCGACAGGAGAGATAGACTTGGGGCGAGAATCTAACCAGACAGATGAGAGAGGCTTGGGACGAGAGTTAGTCAGGACAGTAGAGAGAGAGAGGCATGGGACAAGAGTCAGGTAAGACAGGAGAGAGAGGCTTGGGACATGAGTCAGGCAGGACAGGAGAGAGTGGCTTAGGACGAGAGCCAGGCAGTACAGGAGAGAAAGGCTTGCGTCAAGAGTGAGGGAGGACAGGAGGGACAGACTTGGTACGAGAGTCAGGGAGGATAGGAGAGAGAGGCTTGGGACTAGATTAAGACAGGACAGCGGAGAGATGCTTGGGACGAGAGTCAGGCAGGACAGGAAAGAGTGGCTTAGGACGAGAGTCAGGCAGGACAGGAGAGAGAGGCTTGGGACGAGAGTTAGACAACACAGGAGAGAGAGGCTTGGGACGAGCGTCAGACTGGGCAGGAGAGAGAGGCTTGCGACGAGATTCATGCCGGAGAGGATAGAGAGGCTTAGGACAAGATTCAGGTCGGACAGGAGAGATAGATTTGGGGCGAGAATCTAACCAGACAGATGAGAGAGGCTTGGGACGAGAGTTAGTCAGGACAGTAGAGAGAGAGAGGCATGGGACAAGAGTCAGGTAAGACAGGAGAGAGAGGCTTGGGACAAGAGTCAGGCAGGACAGGAGAGAGTGGCTTAGGACGAGAGCCAGGCAGTACAGGAGAGAAAGGCTTGCGTCAAGAGTGAGGGAGGACAGGAGGGACAGACTTGGAACGAGAGTCAGGGAGGATAGGAGAGAGAGGCTTGGGACTAGATTAAGACAGGACAGCGGAGAGATGCCTGGGACGAGAGTCAGGCAGGACAGGAAAGAGTGGCATAGGACGAGAGTCAGGCAGGACAGGAGAGAGAGGCTTGGGACGAGAGTCAGGCAGGACAGGAGAGAGACGCTGTCGTCGAGAATCATGCGGGAGAAGAGAGAGAGGCTTAGGACGAGAGTCTTGCAGGATAGGAGAGACGGGCTTGTGACTAGAGTCAGACAGGAAAGGGGAGAGATGCTTTGGATGAGAGTCAGTAAGGACAGGAGAGGCTTGGGACGTGAGTAAGGCAAGATTTGAGACGGAGTCTTGGGACGAGAGTCATGATGGAGAGGATAGAGAGGCATATGACGAGAGTCAGGTCGGACAGGAAAGATAGACTTGGGGCAAAAATCTAACCAGACAGATGAGAGAGGCCTGTAACGAGAGTCAGTCAGGACAGGAGAGAGAGAGAGAGAGAGAGAGAGAGAGAGAGAGAGAGAGAGAGAGAGAGAGAGAGAGAGAGAGAGAGAGAGAGAGAGAGAGAGAGAGAGAGAGAGAGAGAGAGAGAGAGAGAGAGAGAGAGAGAGAGAGAGAGAGAGAGGCTTGGGACGAGAGTCAGGCAGGACAGGAGAGAGTGGCATAGGACCAGAGTCAGGCAGGACAGGAGAGGAAGGCTTGCGTCAAGAGTGAGGCAGGACAGGAGAGAGAGGCTTGGGACGAGAGTCAAGCAGGATAGGAGAGAGAGGTTTGGGACTAGAGTCAAACAGGACAGTGGAGAGATGCTTTGGACGAGAGTCAGGCAGGACAGGAGAGAGAGGCTTGGGACTTGAGTCAGGCAAGACAGGAGAGAGAGGCTTGGGACGAGACTCAGGCAGGACAGGAGAGAGTGGCTTAGGACAAGAGTCAGGCAGGACGGGAGAGAGAGGATTGCGACAAGAGTGAGGCAGCACAGGAGAGAGAGGCTTGGGACGAGAGTCAGGCAGGACAGGAGAGAGACGATGTCGTCGAGAATCAGGCGGGACAAGAGCGAAAGGCTTGGGACGAGAGTCAAGCTGGATAGGAGAGACAGGCTTGGGACTAGAGTCAGACAGGACAGGGGAGAGATGCTTGGGATGAGAGTCAGTACGGACAGGAGTGTCTTGGGACGTGAGTAAGGCAAGAATTGAGACAGAGTCTTGGTACGAGAGTCGTGACGGAGAGGATAGAGAGGCTTAGGACGAGAGTCAGGTCAGACAGGAGAGAGAGGCATGGTACGAGAGTCGGGCGAAAATAAAAAGTGAAGTCTCTGGTTTGTGACGAGAGTCAAGCAGGACAGGAGAGAGAGGCTTGGTACGAGAGTCAGGCGGGAAAGAAAAATGAAGTCCAGGGAGAGAGTCAGACAGGACGGGAGAGAGAGGTTTGCGACGAGATTCAGGTAAGACAGGAGAGATAGGCTTGGGACGAGAGTTAGGCCGGAAGGTCGAGATAGGCTTGGGACGAGTCAGGCTGGACAAGAGAGATAGGCTTGGGACGAGAGTCAGGAAGCACAGGAGAGGGAGGCTCGGGACATGAGTCAGGCTCTACAGGAGAGAGGGGCTGGGGACGAGAACCAGACAGGACAGGAGAGAGAGGCTTGGGACGAGAGTCAGGAAGGACAGGATAGAGAGGCTTGTAAAGAAAGTAAGGCAGGACAGGAGAGGGAGGCTTGAGACGAGAGTCAGGCTGGACGGGAGAGAGAGGCTTGGACGAATCAGGCTGACAGGAGAGAGAGGTTTGGGACGAGAGTCAGCAGATATGAGAGAGGTTTGGACTAGAGTCAGACAGGACAGGAGAGACTCGACGAGTCAGGCGGATAGAGGAGAGGCTTGGGCGTGAGTAAGGTAAGAAGAGAGGGAGCTTGGGACGAGAGTCATGACGGAGAGGATAGAGAGGCTTAGGAGAAGTCAGGTTAGGAGAGAGAGGCTTATACGAGAATCAGGCGGGAAGAAAAGGAAGTCTGGGTTTGTGACGAGAGTCAGCAGGACAGGAGAGAGAGGCTTGGGGATCAGCGGAAGCAAAGTGAGTCTGGGAGAGAGTCAGGCAGGAAGGAGAGAGAGGCTTGGGACCAGAGTCAGGCAGGACAGGAGAGAGAGGCTTGGGACGACAGTCAGGCTGGACAGGAGAGAAAGGCTTGGGACGAGAGTCAGGTAGGACAGGAGAGAAAGGTTGGACGAGTGTCAGACAGGACAGGGGAGAGAGGGTTCGAGAGTCAGGTAGGCCAGGAGAGAAAGGCTTGGAACGAGAGTCAGGCAGGACAGGAGAGAGAGGCTTGGGACAAGAGTCAAGCGGGACAGGACAAAAAGGCTTGTGACGAAAGTCAGATAGGAGATTAGACCGAGGCTTGGGACGTGAGTCAGCAGGACAGGAGAAAGAGGTTTGGGGCGAGAGTCAGACAGGACAGGAGAGACGGGCTTGGGAGGAGAGTCGGGTAGGGCAGGAGAGTGACGCTTGGGACGAGAGTCAGGCAGGACAGGAGAGAGAGGCTTCGGAGGAAAGTCAGGTAGGGCAGGAGAGGGATTCTTGGAACGAGAGTCAGGCCGGATGGTAGAGAGAGGCTTGGGACGAGAGTCAGGCTGGACAGGACAGAGAGGCTTGGGACGAGAGTCAGGAAGCACTTTAGAGGGAGGCTCGGGACGAGAGTCAGGCTCTACAGGAGAGAGGGGCTGGGAAGAGAGCAAGGCAGGACAAGACAGAGAGGCTTGGGACGAGAGTCAGGCAGGACAGGAGAGAGAGTCCTGGGACGAGAGTCATGTAGGACAGAGAGAGAAAGGGCTTAGGATGAGAGTCAGGAAGCACAGAGAGAGGGGGGCTCGGGACGAGAGTCAGCCTCTACAGGAGACAGGGGGAGGGGACGAGATCCAGACAGGATCGGAGAGTGAGGCTTGGGGACGAGAGTCAGGCAGGACAGGATAGAGGTGTCTAGGACGAGATTCAGGCAAGACGGAAGAGAGAGGCAAGGGACGAGAGTCAGGCAAGACAGGAGAGAGAGGCTTGGGACGAGTCATGCTGGATAGGAGAGAGAGGCTTGGAGAGAGTCAGGCAGGACTGGAGAGGGAGGCATGTGACGAGAGTCAGGCAGGACAGAAGAGAGAGGCTTAGTAAGACACTCAGGCAGGACATGAGAGAGTGGCTTGGGACGAGACTCTGGCAGGACAGGATAGAGAGACTTGGGACGAGAGTCAGCCTGGATAGGAGAGAGAGGCTTGGAACGAGAATCAGGCAGGACAGGAAAGAGAGGCTTGGGACGAGAGTCATGCCGGGAGAGGATAGAGAGGCTTAGGACGAGAATCAGGTCGGACATGAGAGATAGACTTGGTGCAAGAATGTAACCGGACGGGAGAGAGAGGATTGGGACAAGAGTTAGTCAGGACAAGAGAGTTGCTTGGGACTAGAGTCAGACAGGAAAGGGGAGAGATGCTTGGGACAAGAGTTAGTCAGGATTGGAGATATAGTCTTGGGAGGAGAGTTAGGCAAGACAGGAGAGAGAGGCTGTAGACGAGACTCAGGGAGTACAGGAGGGAGTGGCTTAGGACGAGAGTTAGGCAGGCCAGGAAAGAGAGGCTTGCGACGAGAGTCAGGAAGGACAGGAGAGAGAAACTTTGGACGAGAGTCAGGCAATACAGGAGAAAGAGCCTTGGGACGAGAGTCAGGCAGGACAGGAGAGAGAGGCTGGGGACGAGACTCAGGCAGGACAGGAGAGAGAGGCTTAGGACGAGAGTCAGGCAAGACAAGAGAGAGAGGCTTGCGACGAGAGTCAGGTAGGACAGGAGAGAGAGGTTTTGGACGAGAGTCAGGCATGACAAGAGACATATGGTTAGGACGTGAATCAGGCTGGACAGGAGAGAGAGGTTTGGGACGAAAGTCAGGCAGAATATGAGAGAGAGGTTTCGGACTAGAGTCAGACAGGACAGGGGAGAGATCCTTCGGACGAGAGTCAGGCAGGATAGGAGAGAGAGGCTTGGGACGTGAGTAAGGTAAGACATGAGAGGGAGGCTTGGGACGAGAGTCATGACGGAGAGGATAGAGAGGCTTAGGACGAGAGTCAGGTCTGACAGGAGAGAGAGGCTTAATACGAGAATCAGGCGGGAAAGAAAAGTGAAGTCTGGGGTTTGTGACGAGAGTCAAGCAGGACAGGAGAGAGAGGCTTGGTGAGTCAGGCGGGAAAGAAAAGTGAAGTCTGGGGAGAGAGTCAGGCAGGAGAGGAGAGAGAGAGGCTTGGGACCAGAGTCAGGCAGGACAGGAGAGAGAGGCTTGGGACGACAGTCAGGCTGGACAGGAGAGAAAGGCTTGGGACGAGAGTCAGGTAGGATAGGAGAGAAAGGTTTTGGACGAGTGTCAGACAGGACAGGGGAGAGAGGGTTCCGAATAGAGTCAGGCAGGGAAGGAGAAAGAGGGTTGGGACCAGAGCCAGGCACCACAGGAGAAAGAGGCTTGGGACGTGAGTCAGGATAGGCATAAGAGAGAGCCTTGGAACGAGAGACAGGAAGAAGAGGAAAGAGAGGCTTAGGAAGAGAGTCACCAGGGCAGAAGGGGGAGGATTGGGACAAGAGTCATGCAGGCCAGTAAAAAGAGGCTTGGGCCCTAAGTCAGGGGCGAGAGTCAGCAGGACAGGAGAGAGAGGCTTGGGACGAGAGTAAGGTAGGGCAGAAGAGAAAGGCTTGGGACGAGAGTCAGGCAGGACAGGAAAGAGAGGCATGGGACAAGAGTCAGGCACGACAGGACAAAAACGCTTGGGACGAGAGTCATACAGGACAGGAGAGAGGGGCTTGGGAGGAGAGTCAGGTAGGGCAGGAGAGGGAGGTTTGGGAAGACAGTCAGGCAGGACAGGAGAGAGAGTCTTGGGAGGAGAGTCAGGTAGAGCAGTAGAGGGAGTCTTGGGACGAGAGTCAGGCCGGAAGGTAGAGAGAATCTTGGGAAGAGAGTCAGGCTGGACAGGACAGAGAGGCTTGGGACGAGAGTCAGGAAGCACAGGAGAGTGAGGCTCGGAATGAGATTCAGGCTCTACAGGAGAGAGGGGCTGGGGACGAGAGCCAGACAGGACAGGAGAGAGAGTCTTGGGACGAGAGACAGGCAGGACAGGATAGAGGGGACTGGGACGAGAGTCAGGCAGGACAGGAGAGAAAGGCTTGGAACGAGAGTCAGGCTTAACAGGAGAGAGAGGCTTCGGACGAGACACAGGCAGGACAGGAGAGAGAGTCTTGGGACGAAACTCATGGCAGGACAGGAGAGAGAGGCTTGGGACGAGACTCAGGCAGGATAGGAGAGAGAGGCTTGGGACGAGAGTCAGGCTGGACAGGAGAAAGAGGCTTAATTTCAGAGTCAGGTAAGACAGGAGAGAGAGGCTTGGGACGAGAGTCAGGAAGCACAGGAGAGGGAGGCTCGGAAAGAGAGTCAGGCTCTAGAGTAGAGAGGGGCTGGGGACGAGAGCTAGGCATGACAGGAGAGAGACGCTTGGGATGAGAGACAGGCAGGATAGGATAGAGAGGCTTCGGAGGAGAGTCAGGCAGGACAGGAAATAGAGGCTTGGGACGAGAGTCAGGCTGGACAGGAGAGAGGCTTGGGAACAGAGTCAAGCATGACTGCAGAGGGAGGGTTGGGACGAGATTCAGGCAAGACAGGATAGAGGGGCTTGAGACTAGAGTTAGATAGGACAGGAGAGAGAGGTTTGGGACGAGAGTCAAACAGGGCAGGAGAGAGAGAGGCTTGCAAGGAGAGTCATGCCGGAGAGGATAGAGAGGCTTAGGACGAGAGTCAGGTTAGAAAGGAGGGATAGACATGGGGCAAGAATCTAACCGGACATGTGAAAGAGGCTTGGGATGAGAATCATCAGGACAGGAGAGAGAGAGAGAGAGAGAGAGAGAGAGAGAGAGAGAGAGAGAGAGAGGCTAAGGACTAGAGTCAGGCAAGACAGGAGAGAGAGGTTTGGGACAAGACTCAGGAATGAGAGGAGAGAGAGGCTTGGCGGTCAGGCTGAATAAGAGAGAGAATCTTAGGACGAGAGTCAGTCAAGACAGGAGAGATAGTGTTGGGACAAGAATTGGGCAGAACAGGAGAGAGAAGCTCGGGACGAGAGTCAGGTTGAATAGGAGAGAGACGCTGGGATCGAGAGTCAGACAAGACAGGATAGAGAGGCTTGGGACGAAAGTCACGCAGGACAGGAGAGAGAGGCTTGTGACGAGAGTTAGACAACACGGGAGAGAGAGGCTTGTGACGAGCGTCAGACTGGGCAGGAGAGAGAGGCTTGCGACGAGATTCATGCCAGAGAGGATAGAGAGGCTTAGGACAAGATTCAAGTCGGACAGGAGAGATAGACTTGGGGCGAGAATCTAACCAGACAGATGAGAGAGGCTTGGGACGATAGTTAGTCAGGACAGTAGAGAGAGAGAGAGAGAGGCATGGGACAAGAGTCAGGCAAGACAGGAGAGAGAGGCTTGGGACAAGAATCAGGCAGGACAGGAGAGAGTGGCTTAGGACGAGAGTCAGGCAGTACAGGATAGAAAGGCTTGTGTCAAGAGTGAGGGAGGACAGGAGGGACAGACTTGGAACGAGAGTCAGGGAGGATAGGAGAGAGAGGCTTGGGACTAGATTCAGACAGGACAGCGGAGAGATGCTTGGGACGAGAGTCAGGCAGGACAGGCGAGAGAGGCTTGGGACTTGAGTCAGGCAAGACAGGAGAGAGAGGCTTTCGACGAGACTCAGGCAGGACAGGAAAGAGTGGATTAGGACGAGAGTCAGGCAGGACAGGAGAGAGAGGCTTGGGATAAGAGTCAGGCAGGACAGGAGAGAGGCGCTGTCTTCGAGAATCATGCGGGAGAAGAGAGAGAGGCTTGGGACGAGAGTCAGTAAGGAGAGGAGAGATAGGCTTAGGACGAGAGTCACTAGGGTAGAAGGAGCAGGCTTTTGAGGAGAGTCATGCAGGAGAGTAAAAAGAGGCTTCGGACCTGAGTCAGGCAGGAGAGGAGAGATTGCCTTGGGACGAGAGTCAGCAGGACAGGAGAGAGAAGTTTGGGAGGAGAGTCAGGTAGGCCAGGAGAGAAAGGCTTGGAACGAGAGTCAGGCAGGACAGGAGAGAGAGGCTTGGGACAAGTCATGCGGGACAGGACAAAAAGGCTTGTGACGAAAGTCAGATAGGAGATTAGACCGAGGCTTGGGACGTGAGTCAGCAGGACAGGAGAAAGAGGTTTGGGACGAGAGTCAGACAGGACAGGAGAGACGGGCTTGGGAGGAGAGTCGGGTAGGGCAGGAGAGTGACGCTTGGGACGAGAGTCAGGCAGGACAGGAGAGAGAGGCTTCGGAGGAAAGTCAGGTAGGGCAGGAGAGGGATTCTTGGAACGAGAGTCAGGCCGGAAGGTAGAGAGAGGCTTGGGACGAGAGTCAGGCTGGACAGGACAGAGAGGCTTGGGGCAAGAGTCAGGAAGCACTTTAGAGGGAGGCTCGGGACGAGAGTCAGGCTCTACAGGAGAGAGGGGCTGGGGAAGAGAGCAAGGCAGGACAAGACAGAGAGGCTTGGGACGAGAGTCAGGCAGGACAGGAGAGAGAGTCCTGGGACGAGAGTCATGTAGGACAGGAGAGAAAGGCTTAGGATGAGAGTCAGGAAGCACAGGAGAGGGAGGCTCGGGACGAGAGTCAGCCTCTACAGGAGACAGGGGGAGGGGACGAGATCCAGACAGGATCGGAGAGTGAGGCTTGGGACGAGAGTCAGGCAGGACAGGATAGAGTGTCCTGGGACGAGATTCAGGCAAGACGGAAGACAGAGGCAAGGGACGAGAGTCAGGCAAGACAGGAGAGAGAGGCTTGGGACGAGTCATGCTGGATAGGAGAGAGAGGCTTGGGAAGAGAGTCAGGCAGGACTGGAGAGGGAGGCATGTGACGAGAGTCAGGCAGGACAGAAGAGAGAGGCTTAGGAAGACACTCAGGCAGGACAGGAGAGAGTGGCTTGGGACGAGACTCTGGCAGGACAGGATAGAGAGTCTTAGGACGAGAGTCAGCCTGGATAGGAGAGAGAGGCTTGGAACGAGAATCAGGCAGGACAGGAAAGAGAGGCTTGGGACGAGAGTCATGCCGGAGAGGATAGAGAGGCTTAGGACGAGAATCAGGTCGGACATGAGAGATAGACTTGGTGCAAGAATGTAACAGGACGGGAGAGAGAGGATTGAGACAGAGTTAGTCAGGACAAGAGAGTTGCTTGGGACTAGAGTCAGACAGGAAAGGGGAGAGATGCTTGGGACGAGAGTTAGTCAGGATAGGAGAGATAGGCTTGAGAGGAGAGTTAGGCAAGACAGGAGAGAGAGGCTGTAGACGAGACTCAGGGAGTACAGGAGGGAGTGGCTTAGGACGAGAGTTAGGCAGGCCAGAAGAGAGAGGCTTGCGACGAGAGTCAGGAAGGACAGGAGAGAGAGACTTTGGACGAGAGTCAGGCAATACAGGAGAAAGAGCCTTGGGACGAGAGTCAGGCAAGACAGGAGAGAGAGGCTGGGGACGAGACTCAGGCAGGACAGGAGAGTGAGGCTTAGGACGAGAGTAAGGCAAGACAAGAGAGAGAGGCTTGCGACGAGAGTCAGGTAGGACAGGAGAGAGAGGTTTTGGACGAGAGTCAGGCATGACAAGAGACATATGGTTAGGACGTGAATCAGGCTGGACAGGAGAGAGAGGTTTGGGACGAGAGTCAGGCAGAATATGAGAGAGAGGTTTCGGACTAGAGTCAGACAGGACAGGGGAGAGATCCTTCGGACGAGAGTCAGGCAGGATAGGAGAGAGAGGCTTGGGACGTGAGTAAGGTAAGACATGAGAGGGAGGCTTGGGACGAGAGTCATGACGGAGAGGATAGAGAGGCTTAGGACGAGAGTCAGGTCTGACAGGAGAGAGAGGCTTAATACGAGAATCAGGCGGGAAAGAAAAGTGAAGTCTGGGGTTTGTGACGAGAGTCAAGCAGGACAGGAGAGAGAGGCTTGGTGAGTCAGGCGGGAAAGAAAAGTGAAGTCTGGGGAGAGAGTCAGGCAGGAGAGGAGAGAGAGAGGCTTGGGACCAGAGTCAGGCAGGACAGGAGAGAGAGGCTTGGGAAGACAGTCAGGCTGGACAGGAGAGAAAGGCTTGGGACGAGAGTCAGGTAGGATAGGAGAGAAAGGTTTTGGACGAGTGTCAGACAGGACAGGGGAGAGAGGGTTCGGAATAGAGTCAGGCAGGGAAGGAGAAAGAGGGTTGGGACCAGAGCCAGGCACCACAGGAGAAAGAGGCTTGGGACGTGAGTCAGGATAGGCATAAGAGAGAGCCTTGGAACGAGAGACAGTAAGAAGAGGAAAGAGAGGCTTAGGAAGAGAGTCACCAGGGCAGAAGGGGGAGGATTGGGACAAGAGTCATGCAGGCCAGTAAAAAGAGGCTTGGGCCCTTAGTCAGGGGCGAGAGTCAGCAGGACAGGAGAGAGAGGCTTGGGACGAGAGTAAGGTAGGGCAGAAGAGAAAGGCTTGGGACGAGAGTCAGGCAGGACAGGAAAGAGAGGCATGGGACGAGAGTCAGGCACGACAGGACAAAAACGCTTGGGACGAGAGTCATACAGGACAGGAGAGAGGGGCTTGGGAGGAGAGTCAGGTAGGGCAGGAGAGGGAGGTTTGGGAAGACAGTCAGGCAGGACAGGAGAGAGAGTCTTGGGAGGAGAGTCAGGTAGAGCAGTAGAGGGAGTCTTGGGACGAGAGTCAGGCCGGAAGGTAGAGAGAATCTTGGGAAGAGAGTCAGGCTGGACAGGAGAGAGAGGCTTGGGACGAGAGTCAGGAAGCACAGGAGAGTGAGGCTCGGAATGAGATTCAGGCTCTACAGGAGAGAGGGGCTGGGGACGAGAGCCAGAGAGGACAGGAGAGAGAGTCTTGGGACGAGAGACAGGCAGGACAGGATAGAGGGGACTGGGACGATGGTCAGGCAGGACAGGAGAGAAAGGCTTGGAACGAGAATCAGGCTTATCAGGAGAGAGAGGCTTGGGACGAGACACAGGCAGGACAGGAGAGAGAGTCTTGGGACGAAACTCATGGCAGGACAGGAGAGAGAGGCTTGGGACGAGACTCAGGCAGGATAGGAGAGAGAGGCTTGGGACGAGAGTCAGGCTGGACAGGAGAAAGAGGCTTAATTTCAGAGTCAGGTAAGACAGGAGAGAGAGGCTTGGGACGAGAGTCAGGAAGCACAGGAGAGGGAGGCTCGGAAAGAGAGTCAGGCTCTAGAGTAGAGAGGGGCTGGGGACGAGAGCTAGGCATGACAGGAGAGAGACGCTTGAGATGAGAGACAGGCAGGATAGGATAGAGAGGCTTCGGAGGAGAGTCAGGCAGGACTGGAAATAGAGGCTTGGGACGAGAGTCAGGCTGGACAGGAGAGAGGCTTGGGAAGAGAGTCAGGCATGACTGCAGAGGGAGGGTTGGAACGAGATTCAGGCAAGACAGGATAGAGGGGCTTGAGACTAGAGTTAGATAGGACAGGAGAGAGAGGTTTGGGACGAGAGTCAAACAGGGCAGGAGAGAGAGAGGCTTGCAAGGAGAGTCATGCCGGAGAGGATAGAGAGGCTTAGGACGAGAGTCAGGTTAGAAAGGAGGGATAGACATGGGGCAAGAATCTAACCGGACATGTGAAAGAGGCTTGGGACGAGAATCATCAGGACAGGAGAGAGACAGAGAGAGAGAGAGAGAGAGAGAGAGAGAGAGAGAGAGAGAGAGAGAGAGAGAGAGAGAGAGAGAGAGAGAGAGAGAGAGAGAGAGAGAGAGAGAGAGAGAGAGAGGGGCTAAGGACTAGAGTCAGGCAAGACAGGAGAGAGAGGTTTGGGACAAGACTCCGGAATGAGAGGAGAGAGAGGCTTGGCGGTCAGGCTGAATAAGAGAGAGAATCTTAGGACGAGAGATAGTGTTGGGACAAGAATTGGGCAGAACAGGAGAGAGAAGCTTGGGACGAGAGTCAGGTTGAATAGGAGAGAGACGCTGGGATCGAGAGTCAGACAAGACAGGATAGAGAGGCTTGGGACGAAAGTCACGCAGGACAGGAGAGAGAGGCTTGTGACGAGAGTTAGACAACACGGGAGAGAGAGGCTTGTGACGAGCGTCAGACTGGGCAGGAGAGAGAGGCTTGCGACGAGATTCATGCCAGAGAGGATAGAGAGGCTTAGGACAAGATTTAAGCCGGACAGGAGAGATAGACTTGGGGCGAGAATCTAACCAGACAGATGAGAGAGGCTTGGGACGATAGTTAGTCAGGACAGTAGAGAGAGAGAGAGAGGCATGGGACAAGAGTCAGGCAAGACAGGAGAGAGAGGCTTGGGACAAGAATCAGGCAGGACAGGAGAGAGTGGCTTAGGACGAGAGTCAGGCAGTACAGGATAGAAAGGCTTGTGTCAAGAGTGAGGGAGGACAGGAGGGACAGACTTGGAACGAGAGTCAGGGAGGATAGGAGAGAGAGGCTTGGGACTAGATTCAGACAGGACAGCGGAGAGATGCTTGGGACGAGAGTCAGGCAGGACAGGCGAGAGAGGCTTGGGACTTGAGTCAGGCAAGACAGGAGAGAGAGGCTTTCGACGAGACTCAGGCAGGACAGGAAAGAGTGGCTTAGGACGAGAGTCAGGCAGGACAGGAGAGAGAGGCTTGGGACAAGAGTCAGGCAGGACAGGAGAGAGGCGCTGTCTTCGAGAATCATGCGGGAGAAGAGAGAGAGGCTTGGGACGAGAGTCAGAAAGGAGAGGAGAGATAGGCTTAGGACGAGAGTCACTAGGGTAGAAGGAGCAGGCTTTTGAGGAGAGTCATGCAGGAGAGTAAAAAGAGGCTTCGGACCTGAGTCAGGCAGGAGAGGAGAGACTGCCTTGGGACGAGAGTCAGCAGGACAGGAGAGAGAAGTTTGGGAGGAGAGTCAGGTAGGCCAGGAGAGAAAGGCTTGGAACGAGAGTCAGGCAGGACAGGAGAGAGAGGCTTGGGACAAGTCATGCGGGACAGGACAAAAAGGCTTGTGACGAAAGTCAGATAGGAGATTAGACCGAGGCTTGGGACGTGAGTCAGCAGGACAGGAGAAAGAGGTTTGGGACGAGAGTCAGACAGGACAGGAGAGACGGGCTTGGGAGGAGAGTCGGGTAGGGCAGGAGAGTGACGCTTGGGACGAGAGTCAGGCAGGACAGGAGAGAGAGGCTTCGGAGGAAAGTCAGGTAGGGCAGGAGAGGGATTCTTGGAACGAGAGTCAGGCCGGAAGGTAGAGAGAGGCTTGGGACGAGAGTCAGGCTGGACAGGACAGAGAGGCTTGGGACAAGAGTCAGGAAGCACTTTAGAGGGAGGCTCGGGACGAGAGTCAGGCTCTACAGGAGAGAGGGGCTGGGGAAGAGAGCCAGGCAGGACAAGACAGAGAGGCTTGGGACGAGAGTCAGGCAGGACAGGATAGAGAGTCCTGGGACGAGAGTCATGTAGGACAGGAGAGAAAGGCTTAGGAAGAGAGTCAGGAAGCACAGGAGAGGGAGGCTCGGGACGAGAATCAGACTCTACAGGAGACAGGGGGAGGGGACGAGATCCAGACTGGACCGGAGAGTGAGGCTTGGGACGAGAGTCAGGCAAGACAGGATAGAGTGTCCTGGGACGAGATTCAGGCAAGACGGAAGAGAGAGGCAAGGGACGAGAGCCAGGCAAGACAGGAGAGAGAGGCTTGGGACGAGAGTCATGCAGGATAGGAGAGAGAGGCTTGGGAAGAGAGTCAGGCAGGACTGGAGAGGGAGGCATGTAACGAGAGTCAGGCAGGACAGAAGAAAAAGGCTTGGGAAGACACTCAGGGAGGACAGGAGAGAGAGGCTTGGGACGAGACTCAGGCAGGACAGGATAGGGAGACTTGGGACGAGAGTCATCCTGGATAGGAGAGAGGGGCTTGGGAAGAGAGTCAGGCAGGAAAGAAGAGAGAGGCTTGGGACGAGAGTCAGGCTCTACAGGAGGGAGGGGTTGGGGACGTGAGCCAGGCAGGACAGAAGAGAGAGGCTTGGGACGAGAGTCAGGCAGTACGGGATCGAGTGGCTTGGGACAAGAGTGACAGTACAGGAGATAGAGGCTTGTGAGGAGAGTCAGGTAGGGCAGGAGAGAGAGGTTTTGGACGAGAGTCATGCCAGAAAGGAAAGAGAGGCTTGGGATGAGAGTCAGGCAGGAGAGGAGAGAGAGGCTTGGAACGAGAATAAGGCAGAGCAGGAGAGAGGGGCGGGAGACGAGAATCAGGCTACAGGAGAGGGAGGCTGGCGAACACATTTAGGCTGGAGAGGAGAGAGAGGCTTGGGACGAGAGTCAGGCAAGACAGGATAGGGAGGCTTGGGACGAGAATCAGGCTGGACAGGAGAGAGGCTTGGGAAGAAAGTCAGGCAGGACTGGAGAGAGAGGCTTGGGATGAGAGTCAGGCTGGATAGGAGAGAGAAGTTTGGTTCGAGAGTCAGGCAAGACAGGAGCGAGAGGCTTGGGACGAGAGTCAGGCAGGACAGGAGAGAGTGGCTTAGGACGAGAGTCAGGCAGGACAATTCAGAGAGAGACTTGGGACGAGAGTCATCCTGGATAGGAGAGAGAGGCTTGGGACGTGAGTAAGGCAAGATATGACAGGGAGGCTTTGAACGAGAGTCATGCCAGAGAAGAAAGAGACGCCTAGGACAAGCGTCAGGTTTGGCAGGAGAAAGAGGCTTGGTAGGAGAGTCAAACGGGGAAGAAAAGTGAAGTCTGGGGTTTGTGAAAGGATTTAGGCAGACAAGAGAGAGAGAGGCTTGGGAAGAGAGTCAGGCCGGAAAGAAAAGTGAAGTCTGTGGAGAGAGTCAGGCAGGACAGGAGAGAAAGGCTTGCGACGTGAGTCAAGCAGGATAGGAGACAGAGGCTTGCGACGAGAGTCAAGCAGGATAGGAGAGAGATGCTTGGGACTAGAGTCAGCCAGGACACGGGAGAGATGCTTGTGACGAGAATCAAGCAGGACAGGGGAGAGAGGCTTGGGACGAGAGTCATGCCGGAGAGGATAGAGAGAATTTGGACGAGAGTCAGGTTGAACAGGAGAGAGAGGCTTGGTACTAGAGTCAGGCGGGAAAGAAAAGTGAAG
This sequence comes from Panulirus ornatus, assembly GCF_036320965.1. Classification (NCBI taxonomy): domain Eukaryota; kingdom Metazoa; phylum Arthropoda; class Malacostraca; order Decapoda; family Palinuridae; genus Panulirus; species Panulirus ornatus. Next base: position 76,597,184 of record NC_092234.1, read on the forward strand.
TATGGGGTTTGTGACGAGAGTCAGGCAGGACAGATGAGAGAGGCTTGGTACGAGAGTCAGGCGGGAAAGAAAAGTGAAGTCTGGGGAGAGAGTCAGGCAGGACAGGAGAGAGAGGCTTGGGACGATAGTCAGGCAGGACAGGAGAGAGAGGCTTGGGAGGAGAGTCTGGTAGGGCAGGAGAAGGAGCCTTGGGAGGAGAGTCAGGACGATAGGTAGAGAGAGGCTTGTGACGAGAGTCAGGTGGTATGGGATAGAGTGACTTGGGACGAGAGTGTGACAGTACAAGAGATAGAGGCTTTGGACAAGAGTCCTGTCCAGACTGACTCTCTTCAGTCTGGACAGGACGAGAGTCAAGTCTAACAGGATAGAGAGGCTTAGGACGAGAGTCAGATCGGACAGGAGAGAGAAGCTCGGTACGAGAGTCAGGCGGGAAAGGAAAGTGACGTCTGGGGAGAGAGGCAGACAGGACAGGAGAGAGAGGCTTGCAACGAGAGTCAGTTAGGAGAGGAGAGAGATGCTTCGGACTAGAGTCCGGTCGGAAGGTAGAAAGAGGCTTGGGCCGAGAGTCAGGCTGGACGGGAGAGGAAGGCCTGCGACGAGAGTCAGGCTGGGCAGGAGAGAGGCTTGAGAAGAAAGTCAGACAGGACTGGAGAGAGAGGTTTGGGATTAGAGTCAGGCTAGATAGAAGAGAGAGGTTTGGTTCGAGAGTCAGGCAAGACAGGAGAGAGAGGCTTGGGACGAGAGTCAGACATGACAGGTGAGAGGGGCTTGGGAAGAAAGTTGAATAGGACAGGAGATAGAGGCTAGGGACGAGAGTCAGGCAGGACAGGAGAGAGTGGCTTAGGACTAGAGTCAGGTAGGACAGGAGAGAGAGGCTTGCGTCGAGAGTGAGGCAGGACAGGAGAGAGAGGCATGGGAAAAGAGTAAGGCAGGATAGGATATATATTCTTGGGACTAGAGTAAGACAAGACATGGGAGATATGCTTGGGAGGAGAGTCAGGCAGGACAACAGAGAGAGGCTTCGGACGTGAGTAAGGCAAGATATGAGAGGGAGGCTTGGGAGGAGAGTCATGCCGGAGAAGAAAGAGAGTTTTAGGACGAGAGTCAAGTCTAACAGGAAAGAGAAGCTTAGCACGAGAGTCAGGCGGGAAAGAAAAGTGAAGTTTGGGGTTTGTGAAAAGAGTCAGGCAGGACAGGAAAGAGAGGCTTGGGACGAGAGTCAGACCGGAAAGAAGAGTGAAGTCTGGGGAGAGAGGCAGGCACGGCAGGAGAGAGAGGCTTGGGACGAGAATCAAGCAGAAAAGAAGAGAAAGGCTTAGGACGAGAGTCAGGCAGGAGAGGAGAGAGAGGCTTGGGACTTGAGAAAGGCAAGACATGAGAGGGAGGCTTGGGACGAGAGCCATGACGGAGAGAAAAGAGAGAATTAGGACGAGAGTCAGGTTGGACAGGAAAGAGAGGCTTGGTACAAGAGTCAGCCTTGAAAGAAAAGTGAAGTCTGGGGTTTGTGACGAGAGTCAGGCAGGACAGAAAGAGAGGCTTAGTACGAGAGTCAGGTTGGAAAGAAAAGTGAAGTCTTGGGACAGAGTCAGGCAGGACAGTAGAGAGAGGCTTAGGACGATAGTCAGGCAGGACAGGAGAGAGAGGCTTAATACGAGAATCAGGCGGGAAAGAAAAGTGAAGTCTGGGGTTTGTGACGAGAGTCAAGCAGGACAGGAGAGAGAGGCTTGGTGAGTCAGGCGGGAAAGAAAAGTGAAGTCTGGGGAGAGAGTCAGGCAGGAGAGGAGAGAGAGAGGCTTGGGACCAGAGTCAGGCAGGACAGGAGAGAGAGGCTTGGGAAGACAGTCAGGCTGGACAGGAGAGAAAGGCTTGGGACGAGAGTCAGGTAGGATAGGAGAGAAAGGTTTTGGACGAGTGTCAGACAGGACAGGGGAGAGAGGGTTCGGAATAGAGTCAGGCAGGGAAGGAGAAAGAGGGTTGGGACCAGAGCCAGGCACCACAGGAGAAAGAGGCTTGGGACGTGAGTCAGGATAGGCATAAGAGAGAGCCTTGGAACGAGAGACAGTAAGAAGAGGAAAGAGAGGCTTAGGAAGAGAGTCACCAGGGCAGAAGGGGGAGGATTGGGACAAGAGTCATGCAGGCCAGTAAAAAGAGGCTTGGGCCCTTAGTCAGGGGCGAGAGTCAGCAGGACAGGAGAGAGAGGCTTGGGACGAGAGTAAGGTAGGGCAGAAGAGAAAGGCTTGGGACGAGAGTCAGGCAGGACAGGAAAGAGAGGCATGGGACGAGAGTCAGGCACGACAGGACAAAAACGCTTGGGACGAGAGTCATACAGGACAGGAGAGAGGGGCTTGGGAGGAGAGTCAGGTAGGGCAGGAGAGGGAGGTTTGGGAAGACAGTCAGGCAGGACAGGAGAGAGAGTCTTGGGAGGAGAGTCAGGTAGAGCAGTAGAGGGAGTCTTGGGACGAGAGTCAGGCCGGAAGGTAGAGAGAATCTTGGGAAGAGAGTCAGGCTGGACAGGAGAGAGAGGCTTGGGACGAGAGTCAGGAAGCACAGGAGAGTGAGGCTCGGAATGAGATTCAGGCTCTACAGGAGAGAGGGGCTGGGGACGAGAGCCAGACAGGACAGGAGAGAGAGTCTTGGGACGAGAGACAGGCAGGACAGGATAGAGGGGACTGGGACGATGGTCAGGCAGGACAGGAGAGAAAGGCTTGGAACGAGAATCAGGCTTATCAGGAGAGAGAGGCTTGGGACGAGACACAGGCAGGACAGGAGAGAGAGTCTTGGGACGAAACTCATGGCAGGACAGGAGAGAGAGGCTTGGGACGAGACTCAGGCAGGATAGGAGAGAGAGGCTTGGGACGAGAGTCAGGCTGGACAGGAGAAAGAGGCTTAATTTCAGAGTCAGGTAAGACAGGAGAGAGAGGCTTGGGACGAGAGTCAGGAAGCACAGGAGAGGGAGGCTCGGAAAGAGAGTCAGGCTCTAGAGTAGAAAGGGGCTGGGGACGAGAGCTAGGCATGACAGGAGAGAGACGCTTGAGATGAGAGACAGGCAGGATAGGATAGAGAGGCTTCGGAGGAGAGTCAGGCAGGACTGGAAATAGAGGCTTGGGACGAGAGTCAGGCTGGACAGGAGAGAGGCTTGGGAAGAGAGTCAGGCATGACTGCAGAGGGAGGGTTGGAACGAGATTCAGGCAAGACAGGATAGAGGGGCTTGAGACTAGAGTTAGATAGGACAGGAGAGAGAGGTTTGGGACGAGAGTCAAACAGGGCAGGAGAGAGAGAGGCTTGCAAGGAGAGTCATGCCGGAGAGGATAGAGAGGCTTAGGACGAGAGTCAGGTTAGAAAGGAGGGATAGACATGGGGCAAGAATCTAACCGGACATGTGAAAGAGGCTTGGGACGAGAATCATCAGGACAGGAGAGAGAGAGAGAGAGAGAGAGAGAGAGAGAGAGAGAGAGAGAGAGAGAGAGAGAGAGAGAGAGAGAGAGAGAGAGAGAGAGAGAGAGAGAGGGGCTAAGGACTAGAGTCAGGCAAGACAGGAGAGAGAGGTTTGGGACAAGACTCCGGAATGAGAGGAGAGAGAGGCTTGGCGGTCAGGCTGAATAAGAGAGAGAATCTTAGGACGAGAGATAGTGTTGGGACAAGAATTGGGCAGAACAGGAGAGAGAAGCTTGGGACGAGAGTCAGGTTGAATAGGAGAGAGACGCTGGGATCGAGAGTCAGACAAGACAGGATAGAGAGGCTTGGGACGAAAGTCACGCAGGACAGGAGAGAGAGGCTTGTGACGAGAGTTAGACAACACGGGAGAGAGAGGCTTGTGACGAGCGTCAGACTGGGCAGGAGAGAGAGGCTTGCGACGAGATTCATGCCAGAGAGGATAGAGAGGCTTAGGACAAGATTTAAGCCGGACAGGAGAGATAGACTTGGGGCGAGAATCTAACCAGACAGATGAGAGAGGCTTGGGACGATAGTTAGTCAGGACAGTAGAGAGAGAGAGAGAGGCATGGGACAAGAGTCAGGCAAGACAGGAGAGAGAGGCTTGGGACAAGAATCAGGCAGGACAGGAGAGAGTGGCTTAGGACGAGAGTCAGGCAGTACAGGATAGAAAGGCTTGTGTCAAGAGTGAGGGAGGACAGGAGGGACAGACTTGGAACGAGAGTCAGGGAGGATAGGAGAGAGAGGCTTGGGACTAGATTCAGACAGGACAGCGGAGAGATGCTTGGGACGAGAGTCAGGCAGGACAGGCGAGAGAGGCTTTGGACTTGAGTCAGGCAAGACAGGAGAGAGAGGCTTTCGACGAGACTCAGGCAGGACAGGAAAGAGTGGCTTAGGACGAGAGTCAGGCAGGACAGGAGAGAGAGGCTTGGGACAAGAGTCAGGCAGGACAGGAGAGAGGCGCTGTCTTCGAGAATCATGCGGGAGAAGAGAGAGAGGCTTGGGACGAGAGTCAGAAAGGAGAGGAGAGATAGGCTTAGGACGAGAGTCACTAGGGTAGAAGGAGCAGGCTTTTGAGGAGAGTCATGCAGGAGAGTAAAAAGAGGCTTCGGACCTGAGTCAGGCAGGAGAGGAGAGACTGCCTTGGGACGAGAGTCAGCAGGACAGGAGAGAGAAGTTTGGGAGGAGAGTCAGGTAGGCCAGGAGAGAAAGGCTTGGAACGAGAGTCAGGCAGGACAGGAGAAAGAGGCTTGGGACAAGTCATGCGGGACAGGACAAAAAGGCTTGTGACGAAAGTCAGATAGGAGATTAGACCGAGGCTTGGGACGTGAGTCAGCAGGACAGGAGAAAGAGGTTTGGGACGAGAGTCAGACAGGACAGGAGAGACGGGCTTGGGAGGAGAGTCGGGTAGGGCAGGAGAGTGACGCTTGGGACGAGAGTCAGGCAGGACAGGAGAGAGAGGCTTCGGAGGAAAGTCAGGTAGGGCAGGAGAGGGATTCTTGGAACGAGAGTCAGGCCGGAAGGTAGAGAGAGGCTTGGGACGAGAGTCAGGCTGGACAGGACAGAGAGGCTTGGGACAAGAGTCAGGAAGCACTTTAGAGGGAGGCTCGGGACGAGAGTCAGGCTCTACAGGAGAGAGGGGCTGGGGAAGAGAGCCAGGCAGGACAAGACAGAGAGGCTTGGGACGAGAGTCAGGCAGGACAGGATAGAGAGTCCTGGGACGAGAGTCATGTAGGACAGGAGAGAAAGGCTTAGGAAGAGAGTCAGGAAGCACAGGAGAGGGAGGCTCGGGACGAGAATCAGACTCTACAGGAGACAGGGGGAGGGGACGAGATCCAGACTGGACCGGAGAGTGAGGCTTGGACGAGAGTCAGGCAAGACAGGATAGAGTGTCCTGGGACGAGATTCAGGCAAGACGGAAGAGAGAGGCAAGGGACGAGAGCCAGGCAAGACAGGAGAGAGAGGCTTGGGACGAGAGAGGCTTGGGACGAGAGTCATGCAGGATAGGAGAGAGAGGCTTGGGAAGAGAGTCAGGCAGGACTGGAGAGGGAGGCATGTAACGAGAGTCAGGCAGGACAGAAGAAAAAGGCTTGGGAAGACACTCAGGGAGGACAGGAGAGAGAGGCTTGGGACGAGACTCAGGCAGGACAGGATAGGGAGACTTGGGAGGAGAGTCAGGCTGGGCAGGAGAGAAGCTTGAGAAGAAAGTCAGACAGGACTGGAGAGAGAGGCTTGGGATTAGAGTCAGGCTGGATAGCAGAGAGAAGTTTGGTTCGAGAGTCAGGCAAGACAGGAGAGGGAGGCTTGGGACGAGAGTCAGAAATGACAGGTGAGTGGGGCTCGATAAGAAAGTTGAATAGGACAGGAGATAGAGGCTAGGGAAGAGAGTCAGGCAGGACAGGAGAGAGAGGCTTAGGACGAGAGTCAGGTAGGACAGGAGAGAGAGGCTTACGTCGAGAGTGAGGCAGGACAGGAGAGAGAGGCATGGGAAAAGAGTAAGGCAGGATAGGAAATATATTCTTGGGACTAGAGTAAGACAAGACAGGTGAGATATGCTTGGGAGGAGAGTCAGGCAGGACAACAGAGAGAGGCTTCGGACGTGAGTAAGGCAAGATATGAGAGGGAGGCTTGGGAGGAGAGTCATGCCGGAGAAGAAAGAGAGTTTTAGGACGAGAGTCAAGTCTAACAGGATAGAAAGGCTTAGTACGAGAGTCAGGCGGGAAAGAAAAGTGAAGTTTGGGGTTTGTGAAAAGAGTCAGGCAGGACAGGAAAGAGAGGCTTGGGACGAGAGTCAGACCGGAAAGAATAGTGAAGTCTGGGGAGAGAGACAGGCACGACAGGAGAGAGAGGCTTGGGACGAGAATCAAGCAGAAAGGAAGAGAAAGGCTTAGGACGAGAGTCAGGCAGGAGAGGAGAGAGAGGCTTAGGACTTGAGTAAGGCAAGACATGAGAGGGAGGCTTAGGACGAGAGCCATGACGGAGAGAAAAGAGAGAATTAGGACGAGAGTCAGGTTGGACAGGAGAGAGAGGCTTGGTACAAGAGTCAGCCTTGAAAGAAAAGTGAAGTCTGGGGTTTGTGACGAGAGTCAGGCAGGACAGAAGAGAGAGGCTTGGTACGAGAGTCAGGCTGGAAAGAAAAGTGAAGTCTTGGGAGAGAGTCAGGCAGGACAGGAGAGAGAGGCTTAGGACGATAGTCAGGCAGGACAGGAGAGAGAGGCTTGGGACGAGAGTCAATCTGGACAGGAGAGAGAGTCCTGGGACTAGACTCAGGAAGGACTGTATAGAGAATCTTAGGACGAGAGTCAGGCAGGACAGGAGAGAGAGGCTTGGGACGTGAGTTAGGCAAGACATGATAGGGAGGCTTGGGACGAGAGTCTTGACGGAGAGGATAGAGAGGCTTAGGACGAGAGTCAGATCGGACAGGAGAGAGAAGCTCGGTACGAGAGTCAGGCGGGAAAGGAAAGTGACGTCTGGGGAGAGAGGCAGACAGGACAGGAGAGAGAGGTTTGCGACGAGAGTCAGGCAGGAGAGGAGAGAGATGCTTAGGACGAGAGTCCGGTCGGAAGGTAGAAAGAGGCTTGGGCCGAGAGTCAGGCTGGACGGGAGAGAGAGGCTTGGGACGAGAGTCAGGCAGAACAGGAGAGAAAGGCTTGGGACTAGAGTCAGGCTGGACAGGAGAGAGAGGCTTAGGACTAGAGTCAGGCTGGACAGGAGAGAGAGTCCTGGGACTAGACTCAGGAAGGACTGTATAGAGAATCTTGGGACGAGAGTCAGGCAGGACAGGAGAGGAAGGCTTGGGACGAGAGTCAGGCTGGGCAGGAGAGAGGCTTGAGAAGAAAGTCAGACAGGACTGGAGAGAGAGGTTTGGGATTAGAGTCAGGCTGGATAGCAGAGAGAGGTTTGGTTCGAGAGTCAGGCAAGACAGGAGAGAGAGGCTTGGGACGAGAGTCAGACATGACAGGTGAAAGGGGCTTGGGAAGAAAGTTGAATAGGACAGGAGATAGAGGCTAGGGACGAGAGTCAGGCAGGACAGGAGAGAGTGGCTTAGGACGAGAGTCAGGTAGGACAGGAGAGAGAGGCTTGCGTCGAGAGTGAGGCAGGACAGGAGAGAGAGGCATGGGAAAAGAGTAAGGCAGGATAGGAAATATATTCTTGGGACTAGAGTAAGACAAGACAGGGGAGATATGCTTGGGAGGAGAGTCAGGCAGGACAACAGAGAGAGGCTTCGGACGTGAGTAAGGCAAGATATGAGAGGGAGGCTTGGGAGGAGAGTCATGCCGGAGAAGAAAGAGAGTTTTAGGACGAGAGTCAAGTCTAACAGGATAGAGAGGCTTAGTACGAGAGTCAGGCGGGAAAGAAAAGTGAAGTTTGGGGTTTGTGAAAAGAGTCAGGCAGGACAGGAAAGAGAGGCTTGGGACGAGAGTCAGACCGGAAAGAAGAGTGAAGTCTGGGGAGAGAGGCAGGCACGACAGGAGAGAGAGGCTTGGGACGAGAATCAAGCAGAAAAGAAGAGAAAGGCTTAGGACGAGAGTCAGGCAGGAGAGGAGAGAGAGGCTTAGGACTTGAGTAAGGCAAGACATGAGAGGGAGGCTTGGGACGAGAGCCATGACGGAGAGAAAAGAGAGAATTAGGACGAGAGTCAGGTTGGACAGGAGAGAGAGGCTTGGTACAAGAGTCAGCCTTGAAAGAAAAGTGAAGTCTGGGGTTTGTGACGAGAGTCAGGCAGGACAGAAGAGAGAGGCTTGGTACGAGAGTCAGGCTGGAAAGAAAAGTGAAGTCTTGGGAGAGAGTCAGGCAGGAGAGTAGAGAGAGGCTTAGGACGATACTCAGGCTGGACAGGAGAGAGAGGCTTGGGACGAAAGTCAATCTGGACAGGAGAGAGAGTCCTGGGACTAGACTCAGGAAGAACTGTATAGAGATTCTTGGGACGAGAGTCAGGCAGGACAGGAGAGAGAGGCTTGGGACGTGAGTTAGGCAAGACATGATAGGGAGGCTTGGGACGAGAGTCTTGACGGAGAGGATAGAGAGGATTAGGACGAGAGTCAGATCGGACAGGAGAGAGAAGCTCGGTACGAGAGTCAGGCGGGAAAGGAAAGTAACTTCTGGGGAGAGAGGCAGACAGGTCAGGAGAGAGAGGCTTGCGACGAGAGTCAGGCAGGAGAGGAGAGAGATGCATAGGACGAGAGTCCCGTCGGAAGGTAGAAAGAGTCTTGGGCCGAGAATCAGGCTGGACGGGAGAGAGAGGCTTGTGACGAGAGTCAGGCAGAACAGGAGAGAAAGGCTTGGGACTAGAGTCAGGTTTGACAGGAGAGAGAGGCTTGGGACTAGAGTCAGGCTGGATAGGAGAGAGACTCCTGGGACTAGACTCAGGAAGGACTGTATAGAGAATCTTGGGACGAGAGTCAAGCTGGGCAGGAGAGAGGCTTCAGAAGAAAGTCAGACAGGACTGGAGAGAGAGGCTTGGGATTAGAGTCAGGCTGGATAGCAGAGAGAGGTTTGGTTCGAGAGTCAGGCAAGACAGGAGAGGGAGGCTTGGGACGAGAGTCAGAAATGACAGGTGAGTGGGGCTTGATAAGAAAGTTGAATAGGACAGGAGATAGAAGCTAGGGACAAGAGTCAGGCAGGACAGGAGAGAGTGGCTTAGGACGAGAGTCAGGTAGGACAGGAGAGAGAGGCTTGCGTCGAGAGTGAGGCAGGACAGGAGAGAGAGGCATGGTAATAGAGTAAGGCAGGATAGGAAATATATTCTTGGGACTAGAGTAAGACAAGACAGGGGAGATATGCTTGGGAGGAGAGTCAGGTAGGACAACAGAGAGAGGCTTCGGACGTGAGTAAGGCAAGATATGAGAAGGAGGCTTGGGAGGAGAGTCATGCCGGAGAAGAAAGAGAGTTTTAGGACGAGAGTCAAGTCTAACAGGATAGAGAGGCTTAGTACGAGAGTCAGGCGGGAAAGAAAAGTGAAGTTTGGGGTTTGTGAAAAGAGTCAGGCTGGACAGGAAAGAGAGGCTTGGGACAAGAGTCAGACCGGAAAGAAGAGTGAAGTCTGGGGAGAGAGGCAGGCACGACAGGAGAAAGAGGCTTGGGAAGAGAATCAAGCAGAAAAGAAGAGAAAGGCTTAGGACGAGAGTCAGGCAGAAGAGGAGAGAGAGGCTTGGGACTTGAGTAAGGCAAGACATGAGACGGAGGCTTGGGACGAGAGCCATGACGGAGAGAAAAGAGAGAATTAGGACGAGAGTCAGGTTGGACAGGAGAGAGAGGCTTGGTACAAGAGTCAGGCTTGAAAGAAAAGTGAAGTCTGGGGTTTGTGACGAGAGTCAGGCAGGACAGAAGAGAGAGGCTTGGTACGAGAGTCAGGCTGGAAAGAAAAGTGAAGTCTTGGGAGAGAGTCAGGCAGGACAGGAGAGAGAGGCTTAGGACGATAGTCAGGCAGGACAGGAGAGAGAGGCTTGGGACGAGAGTCAATCTGGACAGGAGAGAGAGACTTGGGACGAGAGTCAGGTAGTATAGGAGAGAAAGACTTGGGAAGAGAGTTAGGAAGGACTGGGGAGAGAGGATTTGGAATAGAGTCAGGCAGGATAGGAGAAAGAGGCTTGGGACGAGAGACAGGCAACAGATGAGAAAGAGGATTGTGACGTGATTCAGGGAAGACATGAGAAAGAGCCTTGGGATGAGAGCCAGAAAGGAGAGGATAGAGAGGCTTAGGACGAGGGTCAGTAGGGCAGAAGGAGGAGGCTTTGGACGAGAGTCAGGGAGACAAGGACAAAGAGGCGTGGGACCTGAGTCAGGCAGGAGAGGAGACAGAGGCTTGTGACGAGAGTTAGCAGGACAGGAGAGAGAGTTTTGGGGCGAGAGTCATGTAGGGAAGGAGAGAAATACTTGGGACGAGAATCAGGCAAGACAGGAGAGAAAGGTTGGGACAAGAGTCAGGAATGAAAGGACAAAGAGGCTTGTAACTAGGGTCAGGTAGGAGAGGACACAGAGGCTTGGGACTTGAGTAAGCAGAACAGGAGAGAGAGGTTTCGGACGAGAGTCGGTCAGGACAGGTGAGAGGGGCTTGGGAGGAGAGTCAGGAAGGGCTGGAGAGGGAGGCCTAGGACGAGAGTCAGTCAGGACAGGAGAGGCTTGGGAAGAGAGCCAGGTAGGGAAGGAGAGGGAGTCTTGGGACGAGAGTCAGGCCGAAAAGTTGAGAGAGGCTTCGGACGAGAGTCAGGCTGGACAGGAGAGAGAGGCTTGGGTCGAGAGTCAGAAAGCACAGGAGAGGGAGGCAAGGGACGAGAGTCAGGTTCTACAGGAGAGAGGGGCTGGGGACGAGAGCCAGGCAGGACAGGAGAGAGAGGCTTGGAACGAGACTCAGGAAGGACAGGAGAGGGAGGCTTGTGACGAGAGTCAGGCTGGACAGGAGAGAGGCTTGGGAAGAAAGTAAGGCAGGACTGGAGAAAGAGGCTTGGGAGGAGAATCATTTAGAGCAGGAGAAGGAGTCCTGGGACGAGAGTGAGGACGGAAGGTAGAGAGAGGCTTGGCACGAGAGTCATGCTGGACAGGAGAGAGAGCCTTGGAACGAGAGTCAGGAAGCACAGTTGAGGGAGCCTCGGGACGAGATTCAGGCTCTACAGGAGAGGGGGGTTTGGGACGAGAGCGAGGAAGGACAAGAGTGTGAGGCTTGGGACGAGGGTCAGGCAGGACAGGATAGAGAGGCTTGGAACGAGAGTCAGGCGGGAAAGAAAAGTGAAGTCTGGGGAGAGAGTCAGAAAGGACAGGAGAGAGAGGCTTGTGACGAGAGTCAGGCAAGACAGGAGAGAGAGAGGCTTGGGACGAGAGTCAGACTGGACAGGAGAGAGAGGCTTGGGACGATAGTCAGGAAGCACAGGAGAGGGAGGCCCGGGACGAGAGTCAGGCTCTACAGGAGAGGGGGGTTGGGGACGAGAGCGAGGAAGGACAAGAGAGTGAGGCTTGGGACGAGACACAGGAAGGACAGGAGAGACACGCTAGGGACGAGAGTCAGGCTGGACAGGAGAGAGGCTCGGGAATAAAGTAAGGAAGGACTGGAGAAAGAGGCTTCGGATGAGAGTCAGGTTGGATAGCAGAGAGAAGTTTGGCTCGAGAGTCAGACAAGACAGGAGAGAGAGGCTTGCGACGAGAGTTGGACAGGAAATGTGAGAGGGGCTTGGGACGAGAGTTAGGTAGGACAGGGGAGAGAGGCTTGGGACGAGAGTCAGGCAGGACAGGAGAGTGGCGTAGGACGAGAGTCAGGCAGGAGAGGAGAGAGAGGCTTGCGTATAGAGTGAGGTAGGACAGGAGAGAGAGGCTTGCGACGAGAGTCAGGCAGGATAGGAGAGATAGGCTTGGGACTAGAGTCAGACAGGACGCGGGAGAGATGCTTGGGGCGAGAGTCAGGTAGGACGGGAGAGAGAGGCTTGGGACGTGAGTAAGGCAAGACATGAGAAGGAGGCTTGGGACGAGAGTCATGCCGGAGAAGATAGAGACAATTAGGACGTGAATCAGGTTGGACAGGAGAGAGAGGCTTGGTACGAGAGTCAGGCTTGAAAGAAAAGTGAAGTCTGGGGTTTGTGACGAGAGTCAGGCAGGACAGAAGAGAGAGGCTTGGTACGAGAATCAGGCGGGAAAGAAAAGTGAAGTCTGGGGAGAGAGTCAGGCAGGACAGGAGGGAGAAGCTTGGGACGATACTCAGGCAGATCAGGAGAGCGAGGCTTGGGAGGAGAATCAGTCTGGACAGAAGAGACACACTTGGGACGAGAGTCAGGGAGGACAGGAGAGAGAGGCTTACGACGAGAGTGAGGCAGGACAGGAGAGAGAGGCTTGGGAAGAGTCAGGCAAGATAGGAGAGATAGGCTTGGGACGAGAGGCAGACAGGTCACGGGAGAGATGCTTGGGACGAGAGTCAGGCAAGAAAGGAGAGTGAGGCTTGGGACGTGAGTAAGGCAAGACATTGGGACGAGAGTCAGGTAGTATAGGAGAGAAAGGCTTGGGAAGAGAGTCAGACAGGACTGGGGGGAGAGGATTCGGAATAGAGTCAGGCAGGGCAGGAGAAAGAGGCTTGGGACGAGAGCCAGCCAACACAAGAGAAAGAGGATTGAGACGTGAGTCAGGGAAGACATGAGAAAGAACCTTGGGACGAGAGTCAGAGAGGAGAGGAGACAGAGGCTTAGGACGAGAGTCACTAGGGCACAAGGGGGAGGCTTTGGACGAGAGTCAGGGAGACCAGGACAAAAAGGCTTGGGACCTGAGTCAGGCAGGAGAGGAGACAGAGGCTTGTGACGAGAGTTAGCAGGACAGGAGAGAGAGGTTTGGGGCGAGAGTCAGGTAGGGCAGGAGAGAAATACTTGGGACGAGAGTCAGGCAAAACAGGAGAGAAAGGCTTGGGACAAGATTGAGGCAGGACAGGACAAAGAGACTTTTGACGAGAGTCAGGTAGGAGAGGAGAGAGAGTCTTGGGACGTGAGTAAGCAGAAGAGGAGAGAGAGTTTTCGGACGAGAGTCGGTCAGAACAGGAGAGAGGGGCTTGGGAGCAGAGTCAGGAAGGGCAGGAGAGGGAGGCTTATGACGAGAGTCAGTCAGGACAGGAGAGAGAGGCTTGGGAGGACAGTCATTTAGGGCAGGAGAAGGAGTCTTGGGATGAGAGTCAGGACGGAAGGTAGAGAGAGGCTTGAGACGAGAGTCAGGGTGGACAGGAGAGAGAGCCTTGGAACGAGAGTCAGGAAGCACAGTACACTGAGCCTCGGGACGAGATTCAGCCTCTACAGGAGAGGGGGGTTGGGGACGAGAACAAGGAAGGACAGGAGAGTGAGGCTTGGGACGAGAGTCAGGAAGGACAGGATAGAGAGGCTTGGGACGAGAGTGTGACAGTACAGGAGATAGAGGCTTGGGAGGAGAGTCAGGTAGGGCAGGAGAGAAAGGTTTGGGACGAGAGCCATGCCGGAGAGGAGAGGGAGACTTGGGATGAGAATCAGGCAGGATAGGAGAGACAGGTTTGGGACTAGACTCAGACAGGACTGGGGAGAGGTGCTTGGGATGAGAGCCACTACGGACAGGAGTGAGAGGCTTGGGACGTGAGTAAGGCAAGACTTGAGACGGAGTGTTGGGACGAGAGTCATGACGGAGAGGATAGAGAGGCTTAGGACGAGAGTCAGGTCGGTTAAAAGAGAGAGGCTTGGTACGAGAGTCAGGAGGGAAACAAAAGTGAAGTGTGTGCTTTCCGACGAGATTCAGGCCGGACAGGAGAGAGAGGCTTGGTACGAAAGTTAGGCGGGAAAGAAAAGTGAAGTCTGGGGAGAGAGTCAGAAAGGACAGGAGAGAGAGGCTTGCGACGAGAGTCAGGCAAGACAGGAGAGAGAGGCTTGGGACGTGAGTCACGCCGGAAGGTGGAGAGAGGCTTGGGACGATAGTCAGGAAGCACAGGAAAGTGAGGCTTGGGACGATAGTCAGGAAGCACAGGAAAGTGAGGCTTGGGACGATAATCAGGAAGCACAGGAAAGTGAGGCTTGGGACGTGAGTAAGGCGAGACATGAGAGGGAGGTTTGGGACGAGAGTCATGCCGGAGAGGATAGAGGGAATTTAGGACGAGAATCAGGTTGGACAGGAAAGAGAGGCTTGGTACGAGAGTCAGGCGGGAAAGAAAAGTGAAGTCTGGGGTTTGTGACGAGAGTCAGGCAGGACAGAAGAGACCGGCTTGGTGCGAGAGTCAGGCGGGAAACAAAAGTGAAGTCTGGGGAGAGAGTCAGGAAAGACAGGAGAGCGAGGCTTGGGGCGATAGTCAGGTTCGCCAGGAGAGAGAGGCTTGTGACGAAAATCAGTCTGGACAGGAGAGAGAGACTTGGGACGAGAGTCAGGTAGTATAAATGAGAAAGGCTTGGGAAGAGAGTCAGACAGGACTGGGGAGAGAGGATTCGGAATAGAGTCAGGCAGGGCAGGAGAAAGAGGCTTGGGACGAGAGCCAGACAATACAGGAGAATGGATTGGGACGTGAGTCAGGGAAGACATGAGAAAGAGCCTTGGGACGAGAGTCAGAAAGGAGAGGAGACAGAGGCTTAGGACAAGAGTCACTAGAGAAGATGGGGGAGGCCTTAGCGAGAGTCAGGGAGACCAGGACAAAGAGGCTTGGGACCTGAGTCAGGCAGGAGAGGAGACACAGTCTTGGGACGAGAGTCAGCAGGACAGGAGAGAGAGGCTTGGGAGGAGAGACAGGTAGTGCAGGAGAGGGAGGCTTACGACGAGAGTCAGGCAGGACAGGAGAGAGAGGCTTGGGAGGAGAGACAGGTAGTGCAGGAGAGGGAGTCTTGGGACGAGAGTCAGGCCGAAAGGTAGAGAGAGGCTTTGGACGAGAGCCAGGCTTGACAGGAGAGAGAGGCTTGGAACGAGAGTCAGGAAGCACAGTAGATGGAGCCTCAGGACGAGAGTCAGGATCTACAGGAGAGGGGAGCTGGGGACGAGAGCTAGGCAGGACAGGAGAGAGAGGCTTGGGACGAGAGTGTGACCGGACAGGAGATAGAGCCTTGGGAGGAGAGTTAGTTAGGGTAGGAGAGAGAGGTTTGGGAAGAGAGTCATGCCGGAGAGGAGAGGGAGGCTTAGGATGAGAGACAGGCAAGATAGGAGAGACAGGCTTGGGAGAGATGCTAGGGATGAGAGTCAGTACGGACAGGAGAGAGAGGCTTGGGACGTGAGCAAGACAAGACATGAGAATGAGTCTTGGGAAGAGAGCTATGACCGAGAGGATAGAGAGTCTTAGGACTAGTGTCAGATTGGACAGGAGAGAGAGGCTTGGTACGAGAGTCAGGAGGGAAAGAAAACTGAGGTATGGCTTTCTGACGAGAGTCAGGCAGAACAGGCGAGAAGGGCTTGGGCCGAGAGTCAGGCAGGAGAGAAAAGAGAAGTCTGGAGAGAGAGTCAAAAAGGACAGGAGAGAGAGGCTTGCGACGATAGTCAGGCAGGACAGGAGAGAGAAGTTTGGGACGAGACTCAGGAAGGACAGGAGAGGGAGGCTTGGGACGAGAGTCAGTCTGGACAGGAGAGAGAGGCTTGGGACGATAGTCAGGAAGGACAGGAGTGGGAGGCTCGGGACGCGAGTCAGGCTCTACAGGAGAGAGGGGCTGGGGACGAGAGCCAGGCAGGACAGGAGAGAGAGGCTTGGGACGAGACTCAGGAAGGACAGGAGAAGGAGGCTTGGGACGAGAGTCAGGCTGGACAGGAGAGAGGCTTGGGAAGAGAGTCAGGCAGGACTGGAGAGAGAGGTTTGGGATGAGAGTCAGGCTGAATAGCAGCGAGAGGTTTGGTTCGAGAGTCAGGCAAGACAGGAGAGAGAGGCTTGGGACGAGAGTCAGACAGGACAGGTTAGAGGGGCTTGGCACGAGAGTTAGATAGGACAGGAGAGAGAGGCTTGGGACGAGAGTCAGGCAGGACAGGAGAGAGTGGCTTAGGACGAGAGTCAGGCAGGATAGAGGAGAGAGGCTTGCGTCGAGAGTGAGGTAGGACAGGAGAGAGAGGCTTGGGAAAAGAGTCAGCAGGATAGGAGAGATAGGCTTGGGACTAGAGTCAGATAGGACACGGGAGAGATGCTTGGGGCGAGAGTCAGGCAGGACAGGAGAGAGAGGCTTGGGACGTGAGTAAGGCAAGACATGAGAGGGAGGCTTGGGACGAGAGTCATGCCGGAGAGGATAGAGACAATTAGGACGAGAGTCAGGTTGGACAGGAGAGAGAGGCTTGGTACGAGAGTCAGGCGGGAAAGAAAAGTGAAGTCTGGGGTTTGTGACGAGAGTCAGGCAGGACAGAAGAGAGAGGCTTGGTACGAGAATCAGGCGGGAAAGTAAAGTGAAGTCTGGGGAGAGAGTCAGGCAGGAAAGGAGAGAGAGGCTTGGGACAAGAATCAGTCTGGACAGAAGAGAGACTTGGGACAAGAGTCAGGCAGGGCAGGAGACGGAGTCTTGGGACGAGAGTCATGACCGAGAGGATAGAGAGGCTTAGGACGAGTGTCAGGTCGGACGGGAGAGAAAGGCTTGGTACGAGAGTCAGGAGGGAAAGAAAAGTGAGATGTGGCTTTCTGACGAGAGTCAGGCAGGACAGGCGAGAGGGGCTTGAGACGAGAGTCAGGCAGGAGAGAAAAGTGGAGTCTGGGGAGAGAGTCAGAAAGGACAGAAGAGACAGGCTTGCGACGAGAGTCAGGCAGGACAGGAGAGAGAGGCTTGGGACGAGACTCAGGAAGGACAGGAAAGGGAGGCTTAGGACGAGAGTCAGGCTGGACAGGAGAGAGAGGCTTGGGACGATAGTCAGGAAGCAGAGGAGAGGGAGGCTCGGGACGAGAGTCAGGCTCTACAGGAGAGAGGGGCTGGGGACGAGAGCCAGGCAGGACAGGAGAGAGAGGCTTGGGACGAGACTCAGGAAGGACAGGAGAAGGAGGCTTGTGACGAGAGTCAGGCTGGACTGGAGAGAGGCTTGGGAAGAAAGTCAGGCAGGACTGGAGAGAGAGGCTTGGGATTAGAGTCAGGCTGAATAGCAGCGAGAGGTTTGGTTCGAGAGTCAGGAAAGACAGGAGAGAGAGGCTTGGGACGAGTGTCAGACAGGACAGGTTAGAGGGGCTTGGGACGAGATTTAGATAAAACAGGAGAGAGAGGATTGGGACGACAGTCAGGCAGAACAGGAGAGAGTGGCTTAGGACGAGAGTCAGGCTGGACAGAAGTGAAAGGCTTGCGTCGAGAGTCAGGTAGGACAGGAGAGAGAGGCTTGGGAAAAGAGTCAGGCAGGATAGGAGAGCTAGGCTTGGGACTAGAGTCAGACAGGATACGGGAGAGATGCTTGGGGCGAGAGTCAGGCAGGACAGGAGAGAGAGGCTTGGGACGTGAGTAAGGCAAGACATGAGAGGGAGGCTTGGGACGAGAGTCATGCCGGAGAGGATAGAGAGATTTTGGACGAGAGTCAGGTTGGACAGGAGACAGAGGCTTGGTACGAGAGTCAGGCGGGAAAGAAAAGTGAAGTCTGGGGTTTGTGACGAGAGTCAGGCAGGACAGAAGAGAGAGGCTTGGTACGAGAATCAGGCAGGAAAGAAAAGTGAAATCTGGGGAGAGAGTCAGGCAGGATAGGAGAGAGAGGCTTGGGACGATAGTCATGCAGGACAGGAGAGAGAGGCTTGGGACGAGAATCAGTCTGGACAGAAGAGAGAGACTTGGGACAAGAGTCAGACAGGACAGGAGAGACAGGCTTGCGACGAGAGTGAGGCAGGACAGGAGAGAGAGGCTTGGGATGAGAGTCAGGCAGGATAGGGGAGTGAGGCTTGGGACAAGAATCAGAGAGGACACGGGAGAGATGGTTGGGTCGAGAGTCAGGCAGGACAGGAGAGGGAGGCTTGGGACGAGAGTCAGACGGGAAAGAAAAGTGAAGTCTGGGGAGAGAGTCACGCAGGACAGGAGAGAAAGGCTTATGACAATAGTCAGGTTCGACAGGAGAGAGAGGCTTGGGACGAGAGTCCGTCTGGACAGGAGAGAGAGACTTGGGACGAGAGTCAGGTAGTATATGAGAGAAAGGCTGGGGAAGAGAGTCAGAGAGGACTGGGGAGAGAGGATTCGGAATAGAGTCAGGCAGGGCATGAGAAAGAGGCTTGGGACTAGAGCCAGGCAACACAGGAGAAAGAGGATTTAGACGTGAGTCAGGGAAGACATGAAAAAGAGCCTTTGGACGAGAGTCAGAAAGGAGAGGAGAGAGAGACTTAGGAAGAGAGTCACTATGGCAGAAGGGGGAGACTTTGGACGAGGGTCAGTGAGACCAGGACAAAGAGGCTTGTGATCTGAGTCAGGCAGGAGAGGAGACAGAGGCTTGGGACGAGAGTCAGCAGGACATGAGAGAGGGGTTTGGGGCGAGAGTCAGGTAGGGCAAAAGAGAAATATATGGGACAAGAGTCAGGAAAAACAGGAGAGAAAGGCTTGTGATAAGAGTCAGGCAGGACAGGATAAAGAGACTTGTGACGAGAGTTAGGTAGGAGAAGAGAGAGAGGCTTGGGACGTGAGTAAGCAGAACAGGAAAGAGAGGTTTCGGACGAGAGTCGGTCAGGACAGGAAAGAGGGGCTTGGGAGGAGAGTCAGCAAGGGCAGGAGAGGGAGGCCTAGGACGAGAGTCAGTCAGGAGAGGAGAGAGAGGCTTGGGAGGAGTGTCAGGTAGGGCAGGAGAGCGAGTCTTGCAACAAGAGTCAGGCCGAAAGATAGAGAAAGGCTTCGGACGACAGTCAGGCTGGACAGGAGAGAGAGGCTTGGGTCGAGTGTCAAGAAGCACGGGAGAGGGAGGCCCGGGATGATTGTCAGGCTCTACAGGAGAGAGGGGCTGGTGACGAGAGTCAGGTAGGAGAGGAGACAGAAGCCTGGGACATGAGTCAACAGGACAGGAGAGAGAGGCTTGGACGAGAGTCAGACAGGACAGGAAAGTGACGCTTGGGACGAGAGTCAGGCAGGATAGGATAAAGAGGCTTGGGAAGAGATTGTGACAGTACAGGAGATAGACGCTTGGGAGGAGAGTCAGTTAGGGCAGGAGAGAGAGGTTTGGGACGAGAGTCATGCCGGAGAGGAGAGGGAGGCTTGGGACGAGAGTCAGGCAGGATAGGAGAGACAGGCTTGGGACTAGAGTCAGACAGGACATGGGTGAGATGCTTGGGATGAAAGTCAGTACGGACAGGAGAGAAAGGCTTGGGACGTGAGTAAGGCAAGACATGAGACGGAGAGTTAGGACGAGAGTCATGACGGAGAGGATAGTGAGGCTTAGGACGAGAGTCAGATCTTACAGAAGAGAGAGGCTTTGTACGAGAGTCAGGAGGGAAAGAAAAGTGAGGTGTGGACTTTCTGACGAGAGTCAGGCAGGACAGGAGAGAGGGGCTTGAGACGAGAATCAGGCAGGAGAGAAAAGTAGAGTCTGGGGAGAAAGTCAGAAAGGACTGAAGAGACAGGCTTGCGACGAGAGTCAGGCAGGACAGGAGAGAGAGGCTTGGGACGAGACTCAGGAAGGACAGGAAAGGGAGGCTTAGGACGAGAGTCAGGCTGGACAGGAGAGAGAGAGGCTTAGGACGATAGTCAGGAAGCAGAGGAGAGGGAGGCTCGGGACGAGAGTCAGGCTCTACAGGAGAGAGGGGCTGGGGACGAGAGCCAGGCAGGACAGGAGAGAGGCTTTGGACGAGACTCAGGAAGGACAGGAGAAGGAGGCTTGGGACGAGAGTCAGGCTAGACAGGAGAGAGGCTTGGGAAGAAAGTCAGGCAGGACTGGAGAGAGAGGCTTGGGATGAGAGTCAGGCTGAATAGCAGCGAGAGGTTTGGTTCGAGAGTCAGGCAAGACAGGAGAGAGAGGCTTGGGACGAGTGTCAGACAGGACAGGTTAGAGGGGCTTGGGACGAGAGTTAGATAAAACAGGAGAGAGAGGATTGGGACGACAGTCAGGCAGAACAGTAGAGAGTGGCTTACGACGAGAGTCAGGCAGGACAGGAGTGAGAGGCTTGCGTCGAGAGTCAGGTAGGACAGGAGAGAGAGGCTTGGGAAAAGAGTCAGGCAGGATAGGAGAGATAGGCTTGGGACTAGAGTCAGACAGGATACGGGAGAGATGCTTGGGGCGAGAGTCAGGCAGGACAGGAGAGAGAGGCTTGGGACGTGAGTAAGGCAATTCATGAGAGGGAGGCTTGGGACGAGAGTCATGCCGGAGAGGATAGAGAGATTTTGGACGAGAGTCAGGTTGGACAGCAGAGAGAGGCTTGGTACGAGAGTCAGGCGGGAAAGAAAAGTGAAGTCTGGGGTTTGTGACGAGAGTCAGGCAGGACAGAAGAGAGAGGCTTGGTACGAGAATCAGGCAGGAAAGAAAAGTGAAATCTGGGGAGAGAGTCAGGCAGGATAGGAGAGAGAGGCTTGGGACGATAGTCAGGAAGCAGAGGAGAGGGAGGCTCGGGACGAGAGTCAGGCTCTCCAGGAGAGAGGGGCTGGGGACGAGAGCCAGGCAGGACAGGAGAGAGGCTTGGGACGAGACTCAGGAAGGACAGGAGAAGGAGGCTTGGGACGAGAGTCAGGCTAGACAGGAGAGAGGCTTGGAAAGAAAGTCAGGCAGGACTGGAGAGAGAGGCTTGGGATGAGAGTCAGGCTGAATAGCAGCGAGAGGTTTGGTTCGAGAGTCAGGCAAGACAGGAGAGAGAGGCTTGGGACGAGTGTCAGACAGGACAGGTTAGAGGGGCTTGGGACGAGAGTTAGATAAAACAGGAGAGAGAGGATTGGGACGACAGTCAGGCAGAACAGTAGAGAGTGGCTTACGACGAGTCAGGCAGGACAGGAGTGAGAGGCTTGCGTCGAGAGTCAGGTAGGACAGGAGAGAGAGGCTTGGGAAAAGAGTCAGGCAGGATAGGAGAGATAGGCTTGGGACTAGAGTCAGACAGGATACGGGAGAGATGCTTGGGGCGAGAGTCAGGCAGGACAGGAGAGAGAGGCTTGGGACGAGACTCAGGAAGGACAGGAGAAGGAGGCTTGGGACGAGAGTCAGGCTGGACTGGAGAGAGGCTTGGGAAGAAAGTCAGGCAGGACTGGAGAGAGAGGCTTGGGATGAGAGTCAGGCTGAATAGCAGCGAGAGGTTTGGTTCGAGAGTCAGGAAAGACAGGAGAGAGAGGCTTGGGACGAGTGTCAGACAGGACAGGTTAGAGGGGCTTGGGACGAGATTTAGATAAAACAGGAGAGAGAGGATTGGGACGACAGTCAGGCAGAACAGGAGAGAGTGGCTTAGGACGAGAGTCAGGCAGGACAGGAGTGAAAGGCTTGCGTCGAGAGTCAGGTAGGACAGGAGAGAGAGGCTTGGGAAAAGAGTCAGGCAGGATAGGAGAGCTAGGCTTGCGACTAGAGTCAGACAGGATACGGGAGAGATGCTTGGGGCGAGAGTCAGGCAGGACAGGAGAGAGAGGCTTGGGACGTGAGTAAGGCAAGACATGAGAGGGAGGCTTGGGACGAGAGTCATGCCGGAGAGGATAGAGAGATTTTGGACGAGAGTCAGGTTGGACAGGAGACAGAGGCTTGGTACGAGAGTCAGGCGGGAAAGAAAAGTGAAGTCTGGGGTTTGTGACGAGAGTCAGGCAGGACAGAAGAGAGAGGCTTGGTACGAGAATCAGGCAGGAAAGAAAAGTGAAATCTGGGGAGAGAGTCAGGCAGGATAGGAGAGAGAGGCTTGGAACGATAGTCATGCATGACAGGAGAGAGAGGCTTGGGACGAGAATCAGTCTGGACAGAAGAGAGAGACTTGGGACAAGAGTCAGACAGGACAGGAGAGACAGGCTTGCGACGAGAGTGAGGCAGGACAGGAGAGAGAGGCTTGGGATGAGAGTCAGGCAGGATAGGGGAGTGAGGCTTGGGACAAGAATCAGAGAGGACACGGGAGAGATGGTTGGGTCGAGAGTCAGGCAGGACAGGAGAGGGAGGCTTGGGACGAGAGTCAGACGGGAAAGAAAAGTGAAGTCTGGGGAGAGAGTCACGCAGGACAGGAGAGAAAGGCTTATGGCAATAGTCAGGTTCGACCGGAGAGAGAGGCTTGGGACGAGAGTCCGTCTGGACAGGAGAGAGAGCCTTGGGACGAGAGTCAGGTAGTATATGAGAGAAAGGCTGGGGAAGAGAGTCAGACAGGACTGGGGAGAGAGGATTCGGAATAGAGTCAGGCAGGGCATGAGAAAGAGGCTTGGGACTAGAGCCAGGCAACACAGGAGAAAGAGGATTTAGACGTGAGTCAGGGAAGACATGAAAAAGAGCCTTTGGACGAGAGTCAGAAAGGAGAGGAGAGAGAGACTTAGGAAGAGAGTCACTATGGCAGAAGGGGGAGGCTTTGGACGAGGGTCAGTGAGACCAGGACAAAGAGGCTTGTGATCTGAGTCAGGCAGGAGAGGAGACAGAGGCTTGGGACGAGAGTCAGCAGGACATGAGAGAGAGGTTTGGGGCGAGAGTCAGGTAGGGCAAAAGAGAAATATATGGGACAAGAGTCAGGAAAAACAGGAGAGAAAGGCTTGTGATAAGAGTCAGGCAGGACAGGATAAAGAGACTTGTGACGAGAGTTAGGTAGGAGAAGAGAGAGAGGCTTGGGACGTGAGTAAGCAGAACAGGAAAGAGAGGTTTCGGACGAGAGTCGGTCAGGACAGGAAAGAGGGGCTTGGGAGGAGAGTCAGCAAGGGCAGGAGAGGGAGGCCTAGGACGAGAGTCAGTCAGGAGAGGAGAGAGAGGCTTGGGAGGAGTGTCAGGTAGGGCAGGAGAGCGAGTCTTGCAACAAGAGTCAGGCCGAAAGATAGAGAAAGGCTTCGGACGACAGTCAGGCTGGACAGGAGAGAGAGGCTTGGGTCGAGTGTCAAGAAGCACGGGAGAGGGAGGCCCGGGATGATTGTCAGGCTCTACAGGAGAGAGGGGCTGGTGACGAGAGTCAGGTAGGAGAGGAGACAGAAGCCTGGGACGTGAGTCAACAGGACAGGAGAGAGAGGCTTGGACGAGAGTCAGACAGGACAGGAAAGTGACGCTTGGGACGAGAGTCAGGCAGGATAGGATAAAGAGGCTTGGGAAGAGATTGTGACAGTACAGGAGATAGACGCTTGGGAGGAGAGTCAGTTAGGGCAGGAGAGAGAGGTTTGGGACGAGAGTCATGCCGGAGAGGAGAGGGAGGCTTGGGACGAGAGTCAGGCAGGATAGGAGAGACAGGCTTGGGACTAGAGTCAGACAGGACATGGGTGAGATGCTTGGGATGAAAGTCAGTACGGACAGGAGAGAAAGGCTTGGGACGTGAGTAAGGCAAGACATGAGACGGAGAGTTAGGACGAGAGTCATGACGGAGAGGATAGTGAGGCTTAGGACGAGAGTCAGATCTTACAGAAGAGAGAGGCTTTGTACGAGAGTCAGGAGGGAAAGAAAAGTGAGGTGTGGACTTTCTGACGAGAGTCAGGCAGGACAGGAGAGAGGGGCTTGAGACGAGAGTCAGGCAGGAGAGAAAAGTAGAGTCTGGGGAGAAAGTCAGAAAGGACTGAAGAGACAGGCTTGCGACGAGAGTCAGGCAGGACAGGAGAGAGAGGCTTGGGACGAGACTCAGGAAGGACAGGAAAGGGAGGCTTAGGACGAGAGTCAGGCTGGACAGGAGAGAGAGAGGCTTGGGACGATAGTCAGGAAGCACAGGAGAGGGAGGCTCGGGACGAGAGTCAGGCTCTACAGGAGAGAGGGGCTGGGGACGAGAGCCAGGCAGGACAGGAGAGAGGCTTGGGACGAGACTCAGGAAGGACAGGAGAAGGAGGCTTGGGACGAGAGTCAGGCTAGACAGGAGAGAGGCTTGGAAAGAAAGTCAGGCAGGACTGGAGAGAGAGGCTTGGGATGAGAGTCAGGCTGAATAGCAGCGAGAGGTTTGGTTCGAGAGTCAGGCAAGACAGGAGAGAGAGGCTTGGGACGAGTGTCAGACAGGACAGGTTAGAGGGGCTTGGGACGAGAGTTAGATAAAACAGGAGAGAGAGGATTGGGACGACAGTCAGGCAGAACAGTAGAGAGTGGCTTACGACGAGTCAGGCAGGACAGGAGTGAGAGGCTTGCGTCGAGAGTCAGGTAGGACAGGAGAGAGAGGCTTGGGAAAAGAGTCAGGCAGGATAGGAGAGATAGGCTTGGGACTAGAGTCAGACAGGATACGGGAGAGATGCTTGGGGCGAGAGTCAGGCAGGACAGGAGAGAGAGGCTTGGGACGAGACTCAGGAAGGACAGGAGAAGGAGGCTTGGGACGAGAGTCAGGCTGGACTGGAGAGAGGCTTGGGAAGAAAGTCAGGCAGGACTGGAGAGAGAGGCTTGGGATGAGAGTCAGGCTGAATAGCAGCGAGAGGTTTGGTTCGAGAGTCAGGAAAGACAGGAGAGAGAGGCTTGGGACGAGTGTCAGACAGGACAGGTTAGAGGGGCTTGGGACGAGATTTAGATAAAACAGGAGAGAGAGGATTGGGACGACAGTCAGGCAGAACAGGAGAGAGTGGCTTAGGACGAGAGTCAGGCAGGACAGGAGTGAAAGGCTTGCGTCGAGAGTCAGGTAGGACAGGAGAGAGAGGCTTGGGAAAAGAGTCAGGCAGGATAGGAGAGCTAGGCTTGGGACTAGAGTCAGACAGGATACGGGAGAGATGCTTGGGGCGAGAGTCAGGCAGGACAGGAGAGAGAGGCTTGGGACGTGTGTAAGGCAAGACATGAGAGGGAGGCTTGGGACGAGAGTCATGCCGGAGAGGATAGAGAGATTTTGGACGAGAGTCAGGTTGGACAGGAGACAGAGGCTTGGTACGAGAGTCAGGCGGGAAAGAAAAGTGAAGTCTGGGGTTTGTGACGAGAGTCAGGCAGGACAGAAGAGAGAGGCTTGGTACGAGAATCAGGCAGGAAAGAAAAGTGAAATCTGGGGAGAGAGTCAGGCAGGATAGGAGAGAGAGGCTTGGGACGATAGTCATGCAGGACAGGAGAGAGAGGCTTGGGACGAGAATCAGTCTGGACAGAAGAGAGAGACTTGGGACAAGAGTCAGACAGGACAGGAGAGACAGGCTTGCGACGAGAGTGAGGCAGGACAGGAGAGAGAGGCTTGGGATGAGAGTCAGGCAGGATAGGGGAGTGAGGCTTGGGACAAGAATCAGAGAGGACACGGGAGAGATGGTTGGGTCGAGAGTCAGGCAGGACAGGAGAGGGAGGCTTGGGACGAGATTCAGACGGGAAAGAAAAGTGAAGTCTGGGGAGAGAGTCACGCAGGACAGGAGAGAAAGGCTTATGGCAATAGTCAGGTTCGACAGGAGAGAGAGGCTTGGGACGAGAGTCCGTCTGGACAGGAGAGAGAGACTTGGGACGAGAGTCAGGTAGTATATGAGAGAAAGGCTGGGGAAGAGAGTCAGACAGGACTGGGGAGAGAGGATTCGGAATAGAGTCAGGCAGGGCATGAGAAAGAGGCTTGGGACTAGAGCCAGGCAACACAGGAGAAAGAGGATTTAGACGTGAGTCAGGGAAGACATGAAAAAGAGCCTTTGGACGAGAGTCAGAAAGGAGAGGAGAGAGAGACTTAGGAAGAGAGTCACTATGGCAGAAGGGGGAGGCTTTGGACGAGGGTCAGTGAGACCAGGACAAAGAGGCTTGTGATCTGAGTCAGGCAGGAGAGGAGACAGAGGCTTGGGACGAGAGTCAGCAGGACATGAGAGAGAGGTTTGGGGCGAGAGTCAGGTAGGGCAAAAGAGAAATATATGGGACAAGAGTCAGGAAAAAACAGGAGAGAAAGGCTTGTGATAAGAGTCAGGCAGGACAGGATAAAGAGACTTGTGACGAGAGTTAGGTAGGAGAAGAGAGAGAGGCTTGGGACGTGAGTAAGCAGAACAGGAAAGAGAGGTTTCGGACGAGAGTCGGTCAGGACAGGAAAGAGGGGCTTGGGAGGAGAGTCAGCAAGGGCAGGAGAGGGAGGCCTAGGACGAGAGTCAGTCAGGAGAGGAGAGAGAGGCTTGGGAGGAGTGTCAGGTAGGGCAGGAGAGCGAGTCTTGCAACAAGAGTCAGGCCGAAAGATAGAGAAAGGCTTCGGACGACAGTCAGGCTGGACAGGAGAGAGAGGCTTGGGTCGAGTGTCAAGAAGCACGGGAGAGGGAGGCCCGGGATGATTGTCAGGCTCTACAGGAGAGAGGGGCTGGTGACGAGAGTCAGGTAGGAGAGGAGACAGAAGCCTGGGACGTGAGTCAACAGGACAGGAGAGAGAGGCTTGGACGAGAGTCAGACAGGACAGGAAAGTGACGCTTGGGACGAGAGTCAGGCAGGATAGGATAAAGAGGCTTGGGAAGAGATTGTGACAGTACAGGAGATAGACGCTTGGGAGGAGAGTCAGTTAGGGCAGGAGAGAGAGGTTTGGGACGAGAGTCATGCCGGAGAGGAGAGGGAGGCTTGGGACGAGAGTCAGGCAGGATAGGAGAGACAGGCTTGGGACTAGAGTCAGACAGGACATGGGTGAGATGCTTGGGATGAAAGTCAGTACGGACAGGAGAGAAAGGCTTGGGACGTGAGTAAGGCAAGACATGAGACGGAGAGTTAGGACGAGAGTCATGACGGAGAGGATAGTGAGGCTTAGGACGAGAGTCAGATCTTACAGAAGAGAGAGGCTTTGTACGAGAGTCAGGAGGGAAAGAAAAGTGAGGTGTGGACTTTCTGACGAGAGTCAGGCAGGACAGGAGAGAGGGGCTTGAGACGAGAGTCAGGCAGGAGAGAAAAGTAGAGTCTGGGGAGAAAGTCAGAAAGGACTGAAGAGACAGGCTTGCGACGAGAGTCAGGCAGGACAGGAGAGAGAGGCTTGGGACGAGACTCAGGAAGGACAGGAAAGGGAGGCTTAGGACGAGAGTCAGGCTGGACAGGAGAGAGAGAGGCTTGGGACGATAGTCAGGAAGCACAGGAGAGGGAGGCTCGGGACGAGAGTCAGGCTCTACAGGAGAGAGGGGCTGGGGACGAGAGCCAGGCAGGACAGGAGAGAGGCTTGGGACGAGACTCAGGAAGGACAGGAGAAGGAGGCTTGGGACGAGAGTCAGGCTAGACAGGAGAGAAGCTTGGGAAGAAAGTCAGGCAGGACTGGAGAGAGAGGCTTGGGATGAGAGTCAGGCTGAATAGCAGCGAGAGGTTTGGTTCGAGAGTCAGGCAAGACAGGAGAGAGAGGCTTGGGACGAGTGTCAGACAGGACAGGTTAGAGGGGCTTGGGACGAGAGTTAGATAAAACAGGAGAGAGAGGATTGGGACGACAGTCAGGCAGAACAGTAGAGAGTGGCTTACGACGAGTCAGGCAGGACAGGAGTGAGAGGCTTGCGTCGAGAGTCAGGTAGGACAGGAGAGAGAGGCTTGGGAAAAGAGTCAGGCAGGATAGGAGAGATAGGCTTGGGACTAGAGTCAGACAGGATACGGGAGAGATGCTTGGGGCGAGAGTCAGGCAGGACAGGAGAGAGAGGCTTGGGACATGTGTAAGGCAAGACATGAGAGGGAGGCTTGGGACGAGAGTCATGCCGGAGAGGATAGAGAGATTTTGGACGAGAGTCAGGTTGGACAGGAGACAGAGGCTTGGTACGAGAGTCAGGCGGGAAAGAAAAGTGAAGTCTGGGGTTTGTGACGAGAGTCAGGCAGGACAGAAGAGAGAGGCTTGGTACGAGAATCAGGCAGGAAAGAAAAGTGAAATCTGGGGAGAGAGTCAGGCAGGATAGGAGAGAGAGTCTTGGGACGATAGTCATGCAGGACAGGAGAGAGAGGCTTGGGACGAGAATCAGTCTGGACAGAAGAGAGAGACTTGGGACAAGAGTCAGACAGGACAGGAGAGACAGGCTTGCGACGAGAGTGAGGCAGGACAGGAGAGAGAGGCTTGGGACGAGAGTCAGGCAGGATAGGGGAGTGAGGCTTGGGAATAGAATCAGAGAGGACACGGGAGAGATGCTTGGGTCGAGAGTCAGGCAAGACAGGAGAGAAAGGCTTGGGACAATAGTCAGGTTCGACAGGAGAGAGAGGCTTGGGACGAGAGTCCGTCTGGACAGGAGAGAGAGACTTGGGACGAGAGTCAGGTAGTATAAATGAGAAAGGCTTGGGAAGAGAGTCAGACAGGACTGGGGAGAGAGGATTCGGAATAGAGTCAGGCAGGGCAGGAGAAAGAGGTTTGGGACGAGAGCCAGGTAACACAGGAGAAAGAGGATTGAGACGTGAGTCAGGGAAGACATGAAAAAGAGCCTTTGGACGAGAGTCAGAAAGGAGAGGAGAGAGAGACTTAGGAAGAGAGTCACTATGGCAGAAGGGGGAGGCTTTGGACGAGAGTCAGTGAGACCAGGACAAAGAGGCTTGTGATCTGAGTCAGGCAGGAGAGGAGACAGAGGCTTAGGACGAGAGTCAGCAGGACAGGAGAGAGAGGCTGGGGGCGAGAGTCAGGTAGGGCAAGAGAGAAATATATTTGACGAGAGTCAGGAAAAACAGGAGAGAAAGGCTTGGGATAAGAGTCAGGCAGGACAGGATAAAGAGACTTGTAACGAGAGTTAGGTAGGAGAAGAGAGAGAGGCTTGGGACGTGAGTCAGCAGAACAGGAAAGAGAGGATTCGGACGAGAGTCGGTCAGGACAGGAGAGACGGGCTTGCGAGGAGAGTCAGGAATGGCAGGAGAGGGAGGCCTAGGACGAGAGTCAGTCAGGAGAGAAGAGAGAGGCTTGGGAGGAGAGTCAGGTAGGGCAGGAGAGGGAGTCTTGCAACAAGAGTCAGGCCGAAAGATAGAGAAAGGCTTCGGACGACAGTCAGGCTGGACAGGAGATAGAGGCTTGGGTCGAGTGTCAAGAAGCACGGGAGAGGGAGGCCCGGGACGATTGTCAGGCTCTACAGGAGAGAGGGGCTGGTGACGAGAGTCAGGTAGGAGAGGAGACAGAAGCCTGGGACGTGAGTCAACAGGACAGGAGAGAGAGGCTTGGACGAGAGTCAGACAGGACAGGAAAGTGACGCTTGGGACGAGAGTCAGGCAGGACAGGATAGTGAGGTTTGGGAAGAGATTGTGACAGTACAGGAGATAGACGCTTGGGAGGAGAGTCAGTTAGGGCAGGAGAGAGAGGTTTGGGACGAGAGTCATGCCGGAGAGGAGAGGGAGGCTTGGGACGAGAGTCAGGCAGGATAGGAGAGACTGGCTTGGGACTAGAGTCAGACAGGACAGGGGAGAGATGCTTGGGATGAAAGTCAGTACGGACAGGAGAGAAAGGCTTGGGACGTGAGTAAGGCAAGACATGAGACGGAGAGTTGTGACGAGAGTCATGACGGAGAGGATAGTGAGGCTTAGGACGAGAGTCAGGTCGGACAGGAGAGAGAGGCTTGGTACGAGAGTCAGGAGGGAAAGAAAAGTGAGGTGTGGACTTTCTGACGAGAGTCAGGCAGGACAGGAGAGAGGGGCTTGAGACGAGGAAAGAAAAGTGAAGTCTGGGGAGAGAGTCAGAAAGGACAGGAGAAAGAGGCTTGCGACAAGGTTCAGCCAGGACAGGAGAGAGAGGCTTGGGACGAGACTCAGGAAGGACAAGAGAGAGAGGCTTGGGGCGATAGTCAGGAAACACAGGAGAGGGAGGCTCGGGACGAGAGTCAGGCTCTACAGGAGAGAGGGGCTGGGGACGAGAGTCAGGCAGGACTGGAAAGAGAGGCTTGGGATGAGAGTCAGGCTGGATAGCAGCGAGAGGTTTGGTTCGAGAGTCAGGCAAGACAGGAGAGAGAGGATTGGGACGAGAGTCAGACAGGACAGGTGAGAGGGGCTTGTGACGAGAGTCAGACAGGACAGGTTAGAGGGGCTTAGAACGAGAGTTACATAGGACAGGAGAGAGAGGCTTGGGACGAGGGTTAGGCAGGACAGGAGAGAGTGGCTTGCGTCGAGAGTGAGGTAGGACATGAGAGAGAGGCTTGGGAAAAGAGTCAGGCAGGATAGTACAGATAGGCTTGGGACTAGAGTTAGACAGGGACACGGGAGAGATGCTTGGGACGAGAGTCAGGCAGGACAGGAGAGAGGGGCTTGGGACGAGAGTCAGGCGGGAAAGAAAAGTGAAGTCTGGGGAGAGAGTCAGAAAGAACAGGAGAGAGAGGCTTGCGACGAGGCTCAGCCAGGACACGAGATAGAGGCTTGGGACGAGACTCATGAAGGACAGGAGAGATAGGCTTGGAACGATAGTCTTGAAGCACAGGAGAGGGAGGCCCGGGACGAGTGTCAGGATCTACAGGAGAGAGGTGCTTGTGACGAGAGTCAGGTAGGAGAGGAGACAGAGACCTGGGACGTGAGTCAACAGAACAGGAGCAAGAGGCTTGGACGAGAGTCAGACAGGACAGGAGAGAGGGGCTTGGGAGGAGAGTCAGGTTGGGCAGGAGAGGGAGTCTTAGGACGAGAGTTAGGCAGGACAGGAGAGAGAGGCTTGGGAGGACAGTCATTTAGGGCAGAAGAAGGAGTCGTGTGACGAGAGTTAGGACGGAAGGTAGAGAGAGGCTTGGGACGAGAGTTAGGTTGGACAGGAGAGAGAGCCTTGGAACGAGAGTCAGGAAGCACAGTAGAGGGAGCCTCGGGACGAGAGTCAGGCTCTACAGGAGAGGGGGGCTGGGGACAAGAGCCAGGCAGGACAGGAAAGTGACGCTTGAGACGAGAGTCAGGCAGGACAGGATAGAGAGGTTTGGGACGAGATTGTGACAGTACAGGAGATAGAAGCTTGGGAGGAGAGTCAGGTTGGGCAGGAGAGAGAGGTTTGGGACGAGAGTCATGCCGGAGAAGAGAGGGAGGCTTGGGACGAGAGTCAGGCAGGATAGGAGAGACAGGCTTGGGACTAGAGTCAGACAGGACTGGGGAGAGGTGCTTGGGATGAGAGTCAGTACGGACAGGAGAGAGAGGCTTAGGACGTGAGTAAGGCAAGACTTGAGACGGAGTGTTGGGAGGAGAGTCATGACGGAGAGGATAGAGAGAGTCTGGGGAGAGAGTCAGAAAGGACAGGAGAGAGAGGCTTGCGACGAGAGTCAGGCAAGACAGGAGAGAGAGGCTTGGGACGAGAGTCAAGCCGGAAGGTCGAGAGAGGCTTGGGACGAGAGTCAGGCTGGACAGGAAAGAGAGGCTTGGGACGATAGTCAATAAGCACAGGAAAGTGAGGCTTGGGACGTGAGTAAGGCAAGACATGAGAGGGAGGTTTGGGACGAGAGTCATGCCGGAGAGGATAGAGAGAATTTAGGACGAGAATCAAGTTGGACAGGAAAGAGAGGCTTGGTACGAGAGTCAGGCGGGAAAGAAAAGTGGTCTGGGGTTTGTGACGAGAGTCAGGCAGGACAGAAGAGACCGGCTTGGTGCGAGAGTCAGGCGGGAAACAAAAGTGAAGTCTGGGGAGAGAGTCAGGAAAGACAGGAGAGCGAGGCTTGGGACGATAGTCAGGTTCGCCAGGAGAGAGAGGCTTGTGACGAAAATCAGTCTGGACAGGAGAGAGAGACTTGGGACGAGAGTCAGGTAGTATAAATGAGAAAGGCTTGGGAAGAGAGTCAGACAGGACTGGGGAGAGAGGATTCGGAATAGAGTCAGGCAGGGCAGGAGAAAGAGGTTTGGGACGAGAGCCAGGTAACACAGGAGAAAGAGGATTGAGACGTGAGTCAGGGAAGACATGAGAAAGAGCCTTGGGACGAGAGTCAGAAAGGAGAGGAGACAGAGACTTAGGACGAGAGTCAGCAGGACAGGAGAGAGAGGTTTGGGGCGAGAGTCAGGTAGGGCAGGAGAGAAATACTTGGGACTAGAGTTAGGAAAGACAGGAGAGAAAGGTTTGGGATAAGAGTCAGGCAGTACAGGAGAAAGAGACTTGGGACGAGAGTCAGCAGGACATGAGAGAGAGGTTTGGGGCGAGAGTCAGGTAGGGCACGAGAGAAGTCAGGTAGGAGAGGAGAGAGAGTCTTGGGACGTGTGTAAGCAAAACAAAAGACACAGGTTTCGGACGAGAATCGGTCAGGACAGGAGAGAGGGGCTTGGGAGGAGAGTCAGGTTGGGCAGGAGAGGGAGGCTTACGACGACAGTCAGGCAGGACAGGAGAGAGAGGCTTGGGAGGAGAGACAGGTAGTGCAGGAGCGGGAGTCTTGGGACGAGACTCAGGCCGAAGGGTAGAGAGAGGCTTCGGACGAGAGTCAGGCTGGACAGGAGAGAGAGGCTTGGAACGAGAGTCAGGAAGCACAGTAGATGGAGCCTCGGGACGAGAGTCAGGCTCTACAGGAGAGGGGAGCTGGGGACGAGAGCTCGGCAGGACAGGAGAGAGAGGCTGGGGACGAGACTCAGGAAGGACAGGAGAAGGAGGCTTGCGACGAGAGTCAGGCTGGACTGGAGAGAGGCTTGGGAAGAAAGTCAGGCAGGACTGGAGAGAGAGGCTTGGGATGAGAGTCAGGCTGAATAGCAGCCAGAGGTTTGGTTCGAGAGTCAGGCAAGACAGGAGAGAGAGGCTTGGGACGAGAGTCACACAGGACAGGTTAGAGGGGCTTGGGACGAGAGTTAGATAAAACAGGAGAGAGAGGATTGGGACAACAGTCAGACAGAACAGGAGAGAGTTGCTTAGGACGAGAGTCAGGCAGGACAGGAGTGAGAGGCTTGCGTCGAGAGTCAGGTAGGACAGGAGAGAGAGGCTTGGGAAAAGAGTCAGGCAGGATAGGAGAGATAGGCTTGGGACTAGAGTCAGACAGGATACGGGAGAGATGCTTGGGGCGAGAGTCAGGCAGGACAGGAGAGAGAGGCTTGGGACGTGAGTAAGGCAAGACATGAGAGGGAGGCTTGGGACGAGAGTCATGCCGGAGAGGATGGAGAGATTTTGGACGAGAGTCAGGTCGGACAGGAGAGAGAGGCTTGGTACGAGAGTCAGGCGGGAAAGAAAAGTGAAGTCTGGGGTTTCTGACGAGAGTCAGGCAGGACAGAAGAGAGAGGCTTGGTACGAGAATCAGACGGGAAAGAAAAGTGAAGTCTGGGGAGAGAGTCAGGCAGAACAGGAGAAAGAGGCTTGGAACGATAGTCATGAAGGACAGGAGAGAGAGGCTTGGGACGAGAATCAGTCTGGACAGAAGAGAGAGACTTGGGACAAGAGTCAGACAGGACAGGAGAAACAGGCTTGCGACGAGAGTGAGGCAGGACAGGAGAGAGAGGCTTGGGACGAGAGTCAGGAAGGATAGGGGAGTGAGGCTTGGGACTAGACTCAGAAAGGACACGGGAGAGATGCTTAGGACGAGAGTCAGGCAGGAGAGGAGAGGGAGGCTTGGGACGAGAGTCATGCCGGAGAGGATAGAGAGAATTAAGACGAGAGTCAGGTTCGACAGGAGAGAGAGGTTTGGTACGAGAGTCAGGCGGGAAAGAAAAGTGATGTCTGGGGTTTGTGACGAGAGTCAGGCACGACAGAAGAGAGAGGCTTGGTACGAGAGTCAGGCGGGAAAGAAAAGTGAAGTCTGGGGAGAGAGTCAGGTAGGACAGGAGAGAGAGGCTTGGGACAATAGTCAGGTTCGACAGGAGAGAGAGGCTTGGGACGAGAGTCCGTCTGGACAGGAAAGAGAGACTTGGGACGAGAGTCAGGTAGTATATGAGAGAAAGGCCTGGGAAGAGAGTCAGACAGGACTGGGGAGAGAGGATTCGGAATAGAGTCAGGCAGGGCATGAGAAAGAGGCTTGGGACAAGAGCCAGGCAACACAGGAGAAAGAGGATTTGGACGTGAGTCAGGGAAGACATGAAAAAGAGCCTTTGGACGAGAGTCAGAAAGGAGATGATAGAGAGGCTTAGGACGAGAGTCACTAAGGCAGAAGGGGGAGGCTTTGGACGAGAGTCAGTGAGACCAGGACAAAGAGGCTTGTGATCTGAGTCAGGCAGGAGAGGAGACAGAGGCTTGGGACGAGAGTCAGCAGGACATGAGAGAGAGGTTTGGGGCGAGAGTCAGGTAGGGCACGAGAGAAGTACTTGGGACGAGAGTCAGGCAAGACAGGAGAGAAAGGCTTATGATAAGAGTCAGGCAGAACAGGATAAAGAGACTTTTGAGGAGAGTTAGGTAGGAGAAGAGAGAGAGGCTTGGGACGTGAGTAAGCAGAACAGGAAAGAGAGGTTTCGGACGAGAATCGGTCAGGACAGGAGAAAGGGGCTTGGGAAGAGAGTCAGGAAGGGCAGGGGAGGGAGGCTTAGGACAAGAGTCAGTCAGGAGAGGAGAGAGATGCTTGGGAGGAGAGTCAGGTAGGGCAGGAGAGGGAGTCTTGCAAGAGTCGGGCCGAAAGGTAGAGAAAGGCTTCGGACGACAGTCAGGCTGGACAGGAGAGAGAGGCTTAGGTCGAGTGTCAAGAAGCACGGGAGAGGGAGGCTCGGGACGATTGTCAGGCTCTACAGGAGAGAGGGGCTGGTGACGAGAGTCAGGTAGGAGAGGAGACAGAGGCCTGGGACGTGAGTCAACAGGACAGGAGAGAGAGGCTTGGACGAGAGTCAGACAGGACAGGAAAGTGCCGTTTGTGACGAGAGTCAGGCAGGACAGGATAGAGAGGCTTGGGACGAGATTTTGACAGTACAGGAGATAGACGCTTGGGAGGAGAGTCAGTTAGGGCAGGAGAGAGAGGTTTGGGACGAGAGTCATGCCGGAGAGGAGAGGGAGGCTTGGGGCGAGAGTCATGCAGGATAGGAGAGACAGGCTTGGGACTAGAGTCAGACAGGACAGGGGAGAGATGCTTGGGATGAGAGTCAGTACGGACAGGAGAGAGAGGCTTGGGACGTGAGTAAGGCAAGATATGAGACGGAGAGTTGTGACGAGAGTCATGACGGAGAGGATAGTAAGGCTTAGGACGAGAGTCAGGTCGGACAGGAGAGAGAGGCTTGGTACGAGAGTCAGGGGGGAAAGAAAAGTGAGGTGTGGACTTTCTGACGAGAGTCAGGCAGGACAGGAGAGAGGGGCTTGGTACGAGAGTTAGGCGGGAAAGAAAACAGAATTCTGGGGAGAGATTCAGAAAGGAGAGGAGAGAGAGGCTTGCGACGAGGTTCAGCCAGGACAGGAGAGAGAGGCTTGGGACGAGACTCAAGGAAGGACAGGAGAGAGAGGCTTGGGACGATAGTCAGGAAACACAGGAGAGGGAGGCTCGGGACGAGAGTCAGGCTCTACAGGAGAGAGGGGCTGGGGACGAGAGCCAGGCGGGACAGGAGAGAGAGGCTTGGGACGAGACTCAAGAAGGACAGGAGAGACAGGCTTGGGACGAGAGTCAGGATGGTCAGGAGAGAGGCTTGGGAAGAAAGTCAGGCAGGACTGGAAAGAGAGGCTTGGGATGAGAGTCAGGCTGGATAGCACCGAGAGGTTTGGTTCGAGAGTCAGGCAAAACAGGAGAGAGAGGATTGTGACGAGAGTCAGACAGGACAGGTGAGAGGGTCTTGGGACGAGAGTCAGACAGGACAGGTGAGAGGGGCTTGGGATGAGAGTTACATAGGACAGGAGAGAGAGGCTTGCGTCGAGAGTGAGGTAGGACAGGAGAGAGAGGCTTGGGAATAGAGTCACTCAGGATAGTAGAGATAGGCTTGGGACTAGAGTTAGACAGGGACACGGAAGAGATGCTTGGGACGAGAGTCAGGCAGGACAGGAGAGAGGGGTTTGGGACGAGAGTCAGGCGGGAAAGAAAAGTGAAGTCTGGGGAGAGAGTCAGAAAGAACAGGAGAGAGAGGCTTGCGACGAGGTTCAGCCAGGACAGGAGAGAGAGGCTTGGAACGATAGTCTTGAAGCACAGGAGAGTGAGGCCCGGGACGAGTGTCAGGATCTACAGGAGAGAGGTGCTGGTGACGAGAGTCAGGTAGGAGAGGAGACAGAGGCCTGGGACGTGAGTCAGCAGGACAGGAGAGAGAGGCTTGGACGAGAGTCTGACAGGAGAGGAGAGAGGGGCTTAGGAGGAGAGTCTGGTTGGGCAGGAGAGGGAGTCTTAGGAGGAGAGTCAGGCAGGACAGGAGAGAGAGGCTTGGGAGGACAGTCATTTAGAGCAGGAGAAGGAGTCTTGGGACGAGAGTTAGGACGGAAGGTAGAGAGAGGCTTGGGACGAGCGTTGGGCTGGACAGGAGAGAGAGCCTTTCTAACGAGAGTCAGGAATCACAGTAGAGGGAATCTCGGGACGAGAGTCAGGCTCTACAGGAGAGGGGGGCTGGAGACAACAGCCAGGCAGGACAGGAAAGTGACGCTTGGGACGAGAGTCATGCAGGACAGGATAGAGAGGTTTGGGACGAGATTGTGACAGTACAGGAGATAGAAGCATGGGAAGAGAGTCAGGTAGGACAGGGGAGAGGTTTGGGGCGAGAGTCATGCCGGAGAGGAGAGGGAGGCTTGGGACGAGAGTCAGGCAGGATAGGAGAGACAGGCTTGTGACTAGAGTCAGACAGGACAGGGGAGAGATGCTTGGGATGAGTCAGTACGGACAGGAGAGAGAGGCTTGGGACGTGAGTAAGGCAAAACATGAGACGGAGAGTTGGGACGAGAGTCATGACGGAGAGGATAGTGAGGCTTAGGATGAGAGTCAGGTCGGACAGGAGAGAGAGGCTTGGTACGAGAGTCAGGAGGGAAAGAAAAGTGATATGTGGACTTTCTCACGAGAGTCAGGCAGGACAGGAGAGAGGGGCTTCGGGCGAGAGTCAGGCGGGAAAGAAAAGTGAAGTCTGGGGAGAGAGTCAGAACGGACAGGAGAGAGAAGCTTGCGACGAGGTTCAGCCAGGACAGGAGAGAGAGGCTTGGGACGAGACTCAGGAAGGACAGGAGAGAGAGGTTTGGGGCGATAGTCAGGAAGCACAGGAGAGGGAGGCTCGGGACGAGAGTCAGGCTCTACAGGAAAAAGGGGCTGTTGACGAGAGACAGGAAGGACAGGAGAGAGAGGATTGGGACGAGACTCAGGAAGGACAGGAGAGGGAGGCTTGGGACGAGAGTCACGCTGGACAGGAGAGAGGCTTGGGAAGAAAGTCATGCAGGACTGGAAAGAGAGACTTGGGATGAGAGTCAGGCTGGAGAGCACCGAGAGGTTTGGTTCGAGAGTCAGGCAAGACAGGAGAGAGAGGATTGGGACGAGAGTGAGGCAGGACAGGTGAGAAGGGCTTGGTACGAGAGTTAGATAGGCCAGGAGAGAGAGGCTTGGGACGAGAGTCAGGCAGACAGGGGAGAGAGGTAGGGACATGAGTAAGGCAAGACATGAGAGGGAGGCTTGGGACGAGAGTCATGCCAGAGAGAATAGAGAGAATTAGGACGAGAGTCACGTTGGACAGGAGAGAGAGGCTTGGTACGAGAGTCAGGCGGGAAAGAAAAGTGAAGTCTGTGGTTTGTGACTAGAGTCAGGCAGGACAGAAGAGAGAGGCTTCGTACGAGAGTCAGGCGGGAAAGAAAAGTGAAGTCTGGGGAGAGAGTCCGGCAGTACAGGAGAGAGAGACTTGGGACGAGAGTCAGGCAGGACAGGAGAGAGAGGCTTGCGACGAGAGTGAGGCAGGACGGGAGAGAGAGGCTTGGGACGAGAGTCAGGCAGGATAGGAGAGAGAGGCTTGGGACTAGAGTCAGACCGGAAGGTCGAAAGAGGCTTGGGACGAGAGTCAGGCTGGACAGGAAAGAGGGACTGTGGACGAGAGCTAGGCAGGACAGTAGAGAGAGGCTTGGGGCAAGACTCAGGAAGGACAGGAAAGGGAGGCTTGGGACGAGAGTCAGGCTGGACAGGAGAGTGGCTTGGGAAGAAAGTCAGGCAGGACTGGAGAGGCTTGGGACGAGAGTGAGGCAGGACAGGAGAGACAGAATTGCGTCGAGAGTGAGGAGTACAGGAGAGAGAGGCTTGGGAAGAGAGTCAGGCAGTATAGGAAGGAGAGGCTTGGGACTAGAGTCAGACAGGACACGGGAGAGATGCTTGGGACGAGAGTCAGGCAGGACAGGAGAGAGAGGCTTGAGACGTGAGTAAGGCAAGGCATGAGAGGGAGGTTAGGGACGAGAGTCATGCTGGAGAGGATAGAGAGAATTAGGACGAGTGTCAAGTTGGACAGGAGAGAGAGGCTTGGTACGAGAGTCAGGCGGGAAAGAAAAGTGAAATCTTGGGTTTGTGACGAGAGTCAGGCAGGAAAGAAGAGAGAGGCTTGGTACGAGAATCAGGCTGGAAAGGAAAGTGAAGTCTGGGGAGAGAGTCAGAAAGGACAGTTGAGAGAGGCTTGGGAGGAGAGTCAGGCATGACAGGAGATAGAGGCTTAGGACGAGAGTCAGGCCGGAACGTGGAGAGAGGCTTGGGACGAGAGTCTGGCTGCACAGGAGAGAGAGGCTTGGGACGATAGTCAGGAAGCACAGGAGAGTGAGCCTCGGGACGAGAGTCAGGCTCTACAGGAGAGACGCGCTGGGGACGAGAGCCAGGCACGAAAGGAGATGGGGGCTTGGGACGAGACTCAGGAAGGACAGGATAGAGAGGCCTCGGACGAGAGTCAGGCAGGACAGGAGATGGAGGCTTGTGACGAGAGTCAGGCTGGACTGGAGAGAGGCTAGGGAAGAGAGTCAGGCAGGACTGGAGAGAGAGGCTTGGGATGATAGTCAGGCTGGATAGCAGAGAGAGGTTTGTTTCGAGAGTCAGGCAAGACAGGAGATATAGGCTTGTGACGAGGACATGACAGGACATGTGACAAGGGCTTGGGACGAGAGATAGATAGGGCAGGAGAGAGATGCTAGGGACGAGAATCAGGGAGGATAGGAGAGAGTGGCTTAGGACGAGAGTCAGGCAGGATAGGAGAGAGAGGCTTGCGTCGAGAGTGAGGCAGGACAGAAGAGAGAGGCTTGTGAAGAGAGTCAGGCAGGATAGGAGAGATAGGCTTGGGATTAGAGTCAGACAAGACAGGGAAGAGATGCTTGGAAGTAGAGCCAATTAGGACAACAGAGAGAGGCTTGGGTCGTGAGTAGGACAAGACATGAGAAAGAGTCTTGGGAGGAGAGTCATGCCAGAGATGAAAGAGAGGCTTAAGACGAGTCAGGTCTGACAGGAGAGAGAAAGCCTTGTTACGAGAGTCAAGCGGGAAAGAGAAGTGAAGTCTGGGGTTTGTGAAAAGAGTCGCAGGACAGGAGAGAGAGGCTTGGGACGAGAGTCAGGCCGGAAAGAAAAGTGAAGTCTGGGGAGAGAGTCAGACAGGACAGGAGAGAGAGAATTGGGAAGAGAATCAAGGAGAACAGGACAGAGAGGCTTGGGACGAGAGTCAGGCAGGACAGGAGAGAGTGGCTTAGGACGAGAATCAGGGAGGACAGGAGAGAGAGGCTTACGACGAGAGTCAGGCATGATAGGAGAGAGAGGCTTAGGACTAGAGTCAGACAGTACACGTGAGAGATGCTTGAGACGAGAGTCAGGCAGGACATGAGAGAGAGGTTTGGGACGTGAGTAAGGCAAAACATGAGACGGAGGCTTGGGACGAGTGTCATGCCGGAGAGGATAGAGGGAATTAGGACGAGAGTCAGATTGGACACGAGAGAGAGGCTTGGTACTAGAGTCAGGCGGGAAAGAAAAGTGATGTCTGGGTTTTGTGACGAGAATCAGGCAGTACATAAGAGGGAGGCTTAGTACGAGAGTCAGGCGGGAACGAAAAGTGAAGTATGGGGAGGGGGTCACGCAGGACAGGAAAGAGAGGCATGGGACGATAGTCAGGCAGGACAGGAGAGAGTGGCTTGGGACGAGAGTCAGTCTGGACAGGAGAGAGGGACTTGGGACGAGAGTCAGGTAGTATAGGAGAGAAAGGCTTGGGAAGAGAGTCAGACACGACTGGGGAGAGAGGATTCGGAATAGAGTCAGGCAGGTAGGAGAAAGAGGTTCGGGGCGAGAGCCAGGCAACAGAGGAGAAAGTGGATTGAGACGTGAGTCACGGAAGACATGAGAAAGAGCCTTGGGACGAGAGTCAGAAAGGAGAGGAGAGAGAGGCTTAGGACGAGAGTCACTAATGCAGAAGGGTAAAGCTTTGGACGAGAGTCAGGGAGACCAGGACAAAAAGGCTTGGGAGAGGAGACAGAGGGTTTGGACAAAAGTCAGCAGGACAGGAGAGAGGTTTTGGGCGAGAGGCAGGTAGGGCAGGCGAGAAATACTTGGGACGAGAAACAGGCAAGGCAGGAGAGAAAGGCTTAGGACAAGAGTCAGGCGCGACATGACAAAGAGACTTGTGACGAGAGACAGGTAGGAGAGGAGAGAGAGTCTTGGGACGTGAGTAAGCAGAACATGAGAGTTTTCGGACGAGAGTCGGTCAGGACAGGAGGGAGGGGCATTGGTGGAGAGTCAGGTCGGGCAGGAGAGGGAGGTTTAGGACGAGACTCAGTCAGGACAGGAGAGAGAGGCTTTGGAGGAGAGACACGTAGGGCAGGAGAGGGAGTCTTGGGACAAGAGTCAGGCTGAAAGATAGAGAGAGGCTTCGGAAGAGAGTCAGGGTGGACAGGAGAGAGAGGCTTAGGTCGAGAGTAGGAAGCACAGGAGAGGGACGAGAGTCAAGCAGGACAGGAGAGAGAAGCTTAGGAAGAGAGTCAGGCCGAAAGGTGGAGAGAGGCTTGGGACGAGAGTCAGGCTGGACAGGAGAGAGAGGCTTGGGACGATTGTCAGGAAGCACAGGAGAGGGAGGCTCGGGACGAGAGTCACGCTCTATAGGAGAGAGGGGCTGGGGACGAGAGCCAGGCAGGACTGTATAGAGAGGCTTGGGACGAGAGTCAGGCAGGACAGGAGAGGGAGGCCTGGGTCGAGAGTCAGGCTGGACAGGAGAGAGGGGCTGGGGAAGAGAGTCAGGGAGGAGAGGACAAAGAGGCCTGGGACGTGAGTCAGCAGGACAGGAGAGAGAGCCTTAGACGAGAGTCATACAGGACAGAACAGAGGGGCTTGGGAGGAGAGTCAGGTTGGGCAGGAGAGGGAGGCTTAGGACGAGAGTCAGGTAGGATAAGAGAGAGAGGCTTGCGACGAGAGTCAGGCTGGAAGGTGGAGAGAGGCTTGGGACGAGAGTCAGGGTGGACAGGAGGGATAGGCTTGGAACGATAGTCAGGAAGCACAGGAGAGTGAGGCTTGTGACGAGAGTCAGGCTGGACAGGAGAGAGGCTTCGGAAGAGAGTCAGGCAGGACTGGAGAGAGAGGCTTCGGATGAGAGTCAGGCAGGACTGGAGAGAGAGGCTTCGGATGAGAGTCAGCCTGGATAGCAGAGAGACGTTTGGTTCGAGAATCAGGCAAGACAGGAGAGAGAGGCTTGGGACGAGAATCAGACATGACAGGTGAAAGGGGCTTGGGACGAGAGTTAGATAGGACAGGAGAGAGAGGCTTGGGACGAGAGTCAGGCAGGACAGGAGAGAGTGGCTTAGGGCGAGAGTCAGGCAAGACAGGAGAGAAAGGCTTGCGTCGAGAGTGAGGCAGGACAGGAGAGAGAGGCTTGGGAAGAGAGTCAAGCAGGATAGGAGAGATAGGCTTCGGACTAGAGTCAGACAAGAAAGGGAAGAGATGCTTGGGAGGAGAGTCAGGCAGGACAACAGAGAGATGCTTGGGACGTGAGTAAGGCAAGACATGAGTGGGAGGCTTGGGACGAGAGTCATGCCAGAGAGGAAAGAGAGGCTTAGGACGAGAGTTAAGTTTAACAGGAGAGAGAGGCTTGGTACGAGATTCAAGCGAGAAAGAAAAGTGAAGTCTGGGGTTTGTGAAAAGAGTCAGGCAAGACAGGAGAGAGAGGCTTAGGACGACAGTCAGGCCGGAAAGAAAAGTGAAGGCTGGGGAGAAAATCAGGCAGGACAGAAAAGAGAGGGTTGGGACGAGAATCAAGCAGAACAGGAGAGAGAAGCTTGGTACGAGAGTCAGGCAGGACAGGAGAGAGAGGCTTGCAACGAGAGTGAAGCAGGAAAGGACAGAGAGGCTTGGGACGAGAGT
Source organism: Panulirus ornatus (assembly GCF_036320965.1). NCBI lineage: Eukaryota > Metazoa > Arthropoda > Malacostraca > Decapoda > Palinuridae > Panulirus > Panulirus ornatus. The sequence continues at coordinate 76,638,943 of NC_092234.1, forward strand.
CATCCAGGATTGGAAAGAGAGGCTTGGGACTAGAGTCAGACAGGACACGGGAGAGATGCTTGGGACGAGAGTTATGCTGGACAGGAGAGAGAGGATTGGGACGAGAGTCAGGTAGTATAGAAGAGAAAGGCTTCCGAAGAGAGTCAGACAGGTCTGGGGAGAGAAGATTCGGAATAGAGTCAGGCAGGGCAGGAGAAAGAGGCTTGGGACTAGAGCCAGACAACACAGGAGAAAGAGGATTGGGACGTGAGTCAGGGAAGACATGAGAAGGAGTCTTGTGACGAGAGTCAGAATGGAGAGGAGAGAGAGGCTTAGGACGAGAGTCACTAGGGTAGAAGGGGAAGGCTTTGGACGAGAGTTAGGGATACCAGGACAAAGAGGCTTGGGACCTGAGTCAGGAAGGAGAGAAGACAGTGGCTTGGGACGAGAGTCAGCACGACAAGAGAGAGAGGTTTGGGTCGAAAGTCAGGTAGGGCAGGAGAGAAAAACTTGGGACGAGAGTCAGGCAAGAAAGGAGAGAAAAGCTTGGGACAAGAGTCAGGCTGGACAGGAGAGAGGCTTGGGAAGAAAGTCAGGCAGGATTGGAGAGAGAGGCTTGGGATGAGAGTCAGACAGGACAGGTGAGAAAGACTTGGGAGGAGAGTCAGATAGGACAGGAGAAGGAGTTTTGGGACGAGAGTCAGGACGGAAGGTAGATAGAGTTTTGGGACGAGAGTCAGGCTGGACAGGAGAGAGAGGCTTGGAACGAGAGCCAGGAAGCACAACTGAAGGAGCCTGGTGACGAGAGTCAGGCTCTACAGGAGAGAGGGGTTTGGGACGAGAGCCATGCAGGACAGGAGAGAGAGGCTTGGGACGAGAGTCAGGAAGGACAGGATAGAGAGGCTTGGGACGAGAGTGTGACAGTACAGGAGATAGAGGCTTGGGACGAGAGTCAGGCAGGGCAGGAAAGAGAGGTTTAGGACGAGAGTCATCCCGGAGAGGAGAGAGAGGCTTGGGACGAGAGTCAGGCAGGATAGGAGAGACCGGTTTGCGACTAGAGTCAGACAGGACAGGGGAGAGATGCTTGGGATGAGAGTCAGTACGTTCATGGGAGAGAGGTTTGGGACGTGAGTAAGGCAAGACATGAGGCGGAGTCTTGGGACGAGAGTCATGACGGAGAGGATAGAGAGGCTTAGGACGAGAGTCAGGTCGGACAGGAGAGAGAGGCTTGGTACTAGAGTCAGGAGGGAAACAAAGTGAAGTGTAGGGTTTCTGACGAGAGTCAGGCAGGATAGGAGAGAGAGGCTTGGTACGAGTCAGGCGGGAAAGAAAAGTGAAGTCTGGGGAGAGAGTCAGAAAGGACATGAGAGAGAGGCTTGCGACGAGAGTCAAGCAGGACAGGAGAGAGAAGCTTAGGACGAGAGTCAGGCCGGAAGGTGGAGAGAGGCTTGGGACGAGAGTCAGGCTGGACAGGAGAGAGAGGCTTGGGACGATTGTCAGGAAGCACAGGAGAGGGAGGCTCGGGACGAGAGTCACGCTCTATAGGAGAGAGGGGCTGGGGACGAGAGCCAGGCAGGACAGGAGAGAGAGGCTTGGGACGAGAGCCAGGCAGGACTGGATAGAGAGGCTTGGGACGAGAGTCAGGAAGGACAGGAGAGGGAGGCCTGGGTCGAGAGTCAGGCTGGACAGGAGAGAGGGGCTGGGGAAGAGAGTCAGGTAGGAGAGGACAAAGAGGCCTGGGACGTGAGTCAGCAGGACAGGAGAGAGAGCCTTAGACGAGAGTCATACAGGACAGAACAGAGGGGCTTGGGAGGAGAGTCAGGTTGGGCAGGAGAGGGAGGCTTGGGACGAGAGTCAGGTAGGACAAGAGAGAGAGGCTTGCGACGAGAGTCAGGCCGGAAGGTGGAGAGAGGCTTGAAACGAGAGTCAGGCTGGACAGGAGGGAGAGGCTTGGAACGATAGTCAGGAAGCACAGGAGAATGAGGCTTGTGACGAGAGTCAGGCTGGACAGGAGAGAGGCTTCGGAAGAGAGTCAGGCACGACTGGAGAGAGAAGCTTCGGATGAGAGTCAGGCAGGACTGGAGAGTGAGGCTTCGGATGACAGTCAGCCTGTATAGCAGAGAGACGTTTGGTTCGAGAATCAGGCAAGACAGGAGAGAGAGGCTTGGGACGAGAATCAGACATGACAGGTGAAAGGGGCTTGGGACGAGAGTTAGATAGGACAGGAGAGAGAGGCTTGGGACGAGAGTCAGGCAGGACAGGAGAGAGTGGCTTAGGGCGAGAGTCAGATAGGACAGGAGAGAGAGGCTTGCGTCGAGAGTGAGGCAGGACAGGAGAGAGAGGCTTGGGAAGAGAGTCAAGCAGGATAGGAGAGATAGGCTTGGGACTAGAGTCAGACAAGACAGGGAAGAGATGCTTGGGAGGAGAGTCAGGCAGGACAGCAGAGAGATGCTTGGGACGTGAGTAAGGCAAGACATGAGTGGGAGGCTTGGGAGGATGGTCATGCCAGAGAGGAAAGAGAGGCTTAGGACGAGAGTTAAGTTTAACAGGAGAGAGAGGCTTGGTACGAGATTCAAGCGATAAAGAAAAGTGAAGTCTGGGGTTTGTGAAAAGAGTCAGGCAAGACAGGAGAGAGAGGCTTAGGACGACAGTCAGGCCGGAAAGAAAAATGAAGTCTGGGGAGAAAATCAGGCAGGACAGAAGAGAGAGGCTTGGGACGAGAATCAAGCAGAACAGGAGAGAGAAGCTTGGTACGAGAGTCAGGCAGGACAGGAGAGAGTGGCTAAGGACGAGAATCAGGCAGGACAGGAGAGAGAGGCTTGCAACGAGAGTGAAGCAGGAAAGGACAGAGAGACTTGGGACGAGAGTCAGGCAGGACTGGAAAGAGAGGCTTGGGACTAGAGTCAGACAGGACACGGGAGAGATGCTTGGGACGAGAGTTATGCGGGACAGGAGAGAGAGGATTGGGACGAGAGTCAGGTAGTATAGAAGAGAAAGGCTTCCGAAGAGAGTCAGACAGGTCCGGGGAGAGAGGATTCGGAATAGAGCCATGCAGGGCAGGAGAAAGAGGCTTGGGACGAGAGCCAGACAACACAGGAGAAAGAGGATTGGGACGTGAGTCAGGGAAGACATGAGAAGGAGTCTTGTGACGAGAGTCAGAATGGAGAGGAGAGAGAGGCTTAGGACGAGAGTCACTAGGGTAGAAGGGGAAGGCTTGGGACGAGAGTTAGGGAGACCAGGACAAAGAGGCTTGGGACCTGAGTCAGGAAGGAGAGAAGACAGAGGCTTGGGACGAGAGTCAGCACGACAAGAGAGAGAGGTTTGGGTCGAAAGTCAGGTAGGGCAGGAGAGAAAAACTTGGGACGAGAGTCAGGCAAGAAAGGAGAGAAAAGCTTGGGACAAGAGTCAGGCTGGACAGGAGAGAGGCTTGGGAAGAAAGTTAGGCAGGACTGGAGAGAGAGGCTTGGGATGAGAGTCAGACAGGACAGGTGAGAAAGACTTGGGGGGAGAGTCAGGTAGAACAGGAGAAGGAGTCTTGGGACGAGAGTCAGGACGGAAGGTAGAGAGAGTTTTGGGACGAGAGTCAGGCTGGACAGGAGAGAGAGGCTTGGAACGAGAGCCAGGAAGCACAGCTGAGGGAGCCTCGTGACGAGAGTCAGGCTCTACTGGAGAGAGGGGTTTGGGACGAGAGCCATGCAGGACAGGAGAGAGAGGCTTGGGACGAGAGTCAGGAAGGACAGGATAGAGAGGCTTGGGACGAGAGTGTGACAGCACAGGAGATAGAGGCTTGGGACGAGAGTCAGGTAGGGCAGGAAAGAGAGGTTTAGGACGAGAGTCATCCCGGAGAGGAGAGAGAGGCTTGGGACGAGAGTCAGGCAGGATAGGAGAGACCGGTTTGCGACTAGAGTCAGACAGGACAGGGGAGAGATGCTTGGGATGAGAGTCAGTACGTTCATGGGAGAGAGGTTTGGGACGTGAGTAAGGCAAGACATGAGGCGGAGTCTTGGGACGAGAGTCATGACGGAGAGGATAGAGAGGCTTAGGACGAGAGTCAGGTCGGACAGGAGAGAGAGGCTTGGTACTAGAGTCAGGAGGGAAACAAAAGTGAAGTGTGGGCTTTCTGACGAGAGTCAGGCAGGATAGGAGAGAGAGGCTTGGTACGAGAGTCAAGCGGGAAAGAAAAATGAAGTCTGGGGAGAGAGTCAGAAAAGACAGGAGAGAGAGGCTTGCGACGAGAGTCAGGCAGGACAGGAGAGAGAAGCTTAGGACGAGAGTCATGCCGGGAAGTGGAGAGAGGCTTGGGACGAGAGTCAGGCTGGACAGGAGAGAGAGGCTTGGGACGATTGTCAGGAAGCACAGGAGAGGAAGGCTCGGGACGAGAGTCACGCTCTATAGGAGAGGGGGGCTGGGGACGAGAGCCAGGCAGGACAGGACAGAGAGGCTTGGGACGAGACTCAACGATGACTGGATAGAGAAGCTTGGGACGAGAGTCAGACAGGACAGGATAGGGAGGCTTGGGTCGAGAGTCAGGCTGGACAGGAGAGAGGCTTGGGAAGAGAGTCAGGCAGGACTGGAGAGAGAGGCTTGGGATTAGAGTCAGGCTGGATAGCAGAGAGAGGTTTGGTTCGAGAGTCAGGCAAGACAGGAGAGAGAGGCTTGGGACGTGAGTCAGACAGGACAGGTGAGAGGGGCTTGGGACGAGAGTTAGATAGGACAGGAGAGAGAGGCTTGGGACGAGAGTCAGGCAGGACAGGAGAGAGTGTCTTAGGACGAGAGAGAGGCTTGGGAGAGTCAAGCAGGATAGGAGAGATAGGCTTGGGACTAGAGTCAGACGAGACAGGGAAGGGATGCTTGGGAGGAGAGTCAGGTAGGACAACAGAGAGATGCTGAGACGTGAGTAAGGCAAGACATGAGAGGGAGGCTTGGGACGAGAGTTATGCCAGAGAGGAAAGAGAGACTTAGGACGAGAGTCAGGTCTGACAGGAGAGAGAGGCTTGGTATGAGAGTCAAGCGAGAAAGAAAAGTGAAGTCTGGGGTTTGTGAAAAGAGTCAGGCAGGACAGGAGAGAGAGGCTTAGGACGACAGTCAGGCCGGAAAGAAAAGTGAAGTCTGGGGAGAAAATCAGGCAGGACAGAAGAGAGAGGCTTGGGACGAGAATCAAACAGAACAGGAGAAAGAGGCTTGGTACGAGAGTCAGGCAGGACAGGAGAGAGTGGCTTAGTACGAAAATCATTAAGGACAGGAGAGAGAGGCTTGCAACGAGAGTGAAGCAGGAGAGAAAGAGAGAGAATTGGGACGTGAGTAAGGCAAGACATGAGAGGGAGGCTTGGGACGAGAGTTATGCCGGAGAGGATAGAGAGAATTAGGACGAGAGTCAGGTTGGACAGGAGAGAGAGGCTTGTTACGAGAGTCAGGCGGGAAAGAAAAGTGAAGTCTCCGGAGAGAGTCAGGAAGGACAGGAGAGAGAGGCTTGGGACGATAGTCATGCAGGAATGGAGAGAGAAGCTTGGGACGAGAGTCAGTCCGGACAGGAGAGAGAGACTTGGGACGAGAGTCAGGGAATCCATGAGAAGGAGCCTTTTGACGAGAGTCAGAAAGGAGAGGAGAGAGAGGCTTAGGACGAGAGTCACTAGGGCAGAAGGAGGAGGCTTTGGACGAGAGTCAGGGAGACCAGGACAAAGAGGCTTGCAACCTGAGTCAGGCAGGAGAGGAGACAGAGGCTTGGGACGAGAGTCAGCACGACAGGAGAGAGAGGTTTGGGGCGAGAGTCAGGTAGGGCAGGAGAGAAGTACTTGGGACGAGAGTCAGGCAAGACAGGTGAGAAAGGCTTGGGACAAGAGTCAGGCTGGACAGGAGAGAGACTTGGGAAGAAAGTTAGGCATGACAGGAGAGAGAGACTTGGGATGAGAGTCAGACAAGAAAGGTGAGAAAGGATTGGGAGGAGATTCAGGTAGGGCAGGAAAAGGAGTCTTGGGACGAGAGTCAGGACGGAAGGTAGTGAGAGGCTTGGACGAGAGTCAGGCTGGACAGGAGAGAGAGGCTTGGAACGAGACTAAGGAAGCACAGTAGAGGAAGCCTCGGGACGAGAGTCAGGCTCTACAGGAGAGGGAGGTTGGGGACGAGAGCCAGGCAGGACAGGAGAGAGAGGCTTGGGACGAGAGTGTGACAGTACAGGAGATAGAGGCTTGGGACGAGAGTCAGGTAGGGCAGGAGAGAGAGGTTTCGGACGAGAGTCATGCCAGAGAGGAGAGAGAGGCTTGGGACGAGAGTCAGGCAAGATAGGAGAGAGAGGCTTGGGACTAGAGTCAGACAGGACAGGGGAGAGATGCTTCGGATGAGTCAGTGCGTTCAGGAGAGAGAGGCTTGGGACGTGAGTAAGGCAAGACATGAGGCGGAGTGTTGGGACGAGAGTCATGACGGAAAGGATAGAAAGGCTTAGGACGAGAGTCGTGTCGGACAGGAGAGAGAGGCTTGGTACGAGAGTCAGGCGAGAAAAAAAAGTGAAGTGTGGGCTTTCTGACGAGAGTCAGGCAGGACAGAAGAGAGAGGCTTGGTACGAGAATCAGGCGGGAATGAAAAATGAAGTCTGGGGAGACAGTTAGAAAGGACAGGAGAGAGAGGCTTGCGACGAGAGTCAGGCAGGACAGGAGAGAGACGCTTGGGACGAGAGTCAGGCCGGAAGATGGAGAGAGGCTTGGGACGATAGTCAGGAATCACAGGTGAGGGAGTCTCGGGACGAGAGTCACGCTCTATAGGAGAGAGGGGCTGGGGACGAGAGCCAGGCAGGACAGGAGAGAGAGGCTTGGGACGAGACTCAAGAAGGACAGGATAGATAGGCTTGGGACGAGAGTCAGGCAGGACAGGAGAGGGAGGCTTGGGACGAGAGTCAGGCTGGACAGGAGAGAGGCTTGGGAAGAAAGTCAGGCAGGACTGAAGAGAGAGGCTTGGGATGTGTGTCAGGACGTATAGCAGAGACAGGTTTGGTTCGAGAGTCAGGTAAGACAGAAGAGAGAGGCTTGGGACGAGAGTCAGACAGGACAGGTGAGAGGGGCTTTGGACGAAAGTTAGATAGGACAGGAGAGAGAGGCTTGGGACGAGAGTCAGGCAGGACAGGAGAGAGTGGCTTAGGACAAGAATCAGGCAGGACAGGAGAGAGAGGCTTGCGTCGAGAGTGAGGCAGGACAGGAGAGAGAGGCTTGCGTCGAGAGTGAGGCAGGACAGGAGAGAGAGGCTTGGGAAGAGAGTCAGGCAGGATGGGAGAGATAAGCTTGAGACTAGAGTCAGACAGTACACGGGAGAAATGCTTGGGACGAGAGTCAGGCAGAATAGGAGAGAGAGGCTTTCTACGAGAGTCAGGCAGGAAAGAAAAGTGAAGTCTTGGGAGAGAGTCAAAACGGACAGGAGAGAGAGGCTTGCGACGAGAGTCAGGCAGGAAAGGAGAGAGAGGCTTGGGACGAGAGTCAGGCCGGAAGGTGGTGAGAGGCTTGGGAAGAGAATCAGGCTGTACAGGAGAGAGAGGCTTGGGACGATAGTCAGGAAGCACAGGAGAGGGAGGCTTGGGACGAGAGTCAGGCTCTACAGGAGAGAGGGGCTGGGGACGAGAGCCAGGCAGGAAAGGAGAAGGAAGCTTGGGACGAGACTCAGGAAGGACAGGATAGAGAGGCTTGGGACGACAGTCAGGCAGGACAGGAGAGGGAGGCTTGGGACGAGAACCAGGCTGGACAGGAGAGAGGCTTGAGAAGAAACTCAGGCAGGACTGGAGAGAGAGGCTTGGGATGAGAGTCAGGCTGGATAGGAGAGAGAGGTTTGGTTCCAGAGTCAGGCAAGACAGGAGAGAGAGGCTTGGGACGAGAGTCAGACAGGACAGGTGAGAGGGGCTTGCGACGAAAGTTAGACAGGACAGGAGAGAAAGCCTTGGGACGAGAGTCAGGCAGGATAGGAGAGATAGGCTTGTGACTAGAGTCAGACAGGACACGGGAGAGATGCTTGGGACGAGAGTCAGGCAGGACAGGAGAGAGAGGCTTGGGACGTGAGTAAGACAAGACATGAGAGGTAGGCTTGGGACGAGAGTCATGCCGGAGAGGATAGAGAGAATTAGGACGAGAGTCAGGTTGGTCACGAGAGAGAGGCTTGGTACGAGAGTCAGGCGGGAAAGAAAATTGATGTATGGGGTTTTTGACGACAGTCAGGCAGAACAGAAGAGAGAGGCTTAGTACGAGAGTCAGGCGAGAAACAAAAGTGAAGTCTGGGGAGAAAGTCAGGCAGGACAGTAGAGAGAGACTTGGGACGATAGTCAGGCAGGACAGAAGAGAAAGGCTTGGGACGAGAGTCACTCTGGAGAGGAGAGAGAGACTTGGGAAGAGAGTCAGGTAGTATAGGAGAGAAAGGCTTTGGAAGAGAGTCAGACAGGACAGGGGAGAGAGGATTCGGAATAGAGTCAGGCAGGGCAGGAGAAAGAGGCTTGGGAAGAGGGCCAGGCAACACAGGTGAAAGAGGATTGAGACGTGATTCAGGGACGACATGAGAAAGACCCTTGGGACGAGAGTTAGAAAGGAGAGGAGAGAGAGGCTTAGGACGAGAGTCACTAGGGCAAAAGGGGGAGCCCAGGACAAAGAGGCTTGGGACCTGAGTCAGGCAGGAGAGGAGACAGAGGCTTGGGACGAGAGTCAGCAGGACAGGAGAGAGAAGTTTGGGACGAGAGTCAGGTAGGGCAGAGGAGAAATACTTAGGACGAGAGTCAGGCAAGACAGGAGAGAAAGGCTTGGGACAAGAGTAGGTAGGACAGGAAAAAAGACTTGTGGCGAGAGTCAGGCAGGAGGGGAAAGAGAGGCTTGGGACGTGAGTAAGCAGAACAGAAGAGAGAGGTTTCGGACGAGAGTCGGTCACGATAGGAGAGAGGGGCTTGGGAGGAGAGTCAGGTCGGGCAGGAGAGGGAGGCTTAGGACGAGAGTCAGTCAGGACAGGAGAGAAAGGCTTGAGAGGAGAGTCAGGTAGGGCAGGAGAGGGAGTCTTGGAACGAGAGTCAGGCTGAAAGGTACATAGAGGCTTTGGACGAGAGTCAGGCTGGACAGGAGAGAGAGGCTTGGGTCCAGAGTCAAGAAGCACAGGAGAGGGAGGCCCGGGACGAGAGTCAGGCTCTACAGGAGAGAGGGGCTGGGGACGAGAATGAGGTAGGGGAGGAGACACAGGCCTGGGACGTGAGTCAGCAGGACAGGAGAGAGAGGCTTGGACGAGAGTCAGACAGGACAGGAGAGAGGGGCCTGGGAGGAGAGTCAGTTTTGGCAGGAGAGGGAGGCTTAGGACGAGAGTCAGGCAGAACAGGAGAGAGAGGATTGGGAGGAGAGTCAGGTAGGGCAGGAGAAGGAGTCTTGGGACGAGAGTCAGGACGGAAGGTAGAGAAAGGCTTGGGACGAGAATCAGGCTGGACAGGAGAGTCTTGGAACAAGAGTCAGGAAGCACAGTAGACGAAGCCTCGGGACGAGAGTCAGGCTCTACAGGAGAGAGAGGTTGGGGACGAGAGCCAGGCAGGACAGGAGAGAGAGGCTTGGGACGAGAGTCAGGCAGGACAGGAGAGAGAGGCTTGGGACGAGATTGTGACAGTACAGGAGACAGAGGTTTGGGACGAGAGTCAGGTAGGGCAGGAGAGAGAGGTTTGGGACGACAGTCATGCCGGAGAGGAGAGAGAGGCTTGGGACGAGAGTCAGGGAGGATAGGAAAGACAAGCTTGGGACTAGAGTCAGACAGGACAGGGGAGAGATGCTTGGGATGAGAGTCAGTACGGACAGGAGAGAGAGGCTTGGGGCGTGAGTAGGGCAAGACATGATACGGAGTCTTGGGACGAAAGTCGCGACGGAGAGAATAGAGAGACATAGGACGAGAGTTAGGTCGGACAGGAGAGAGAGGCTTGGTACGAGAGTCAGGAGGGAAAGAAAAGTGAATTGTAGGCTTTCTGACGAGAGTCAGTCAGGACAGGAGAGAGAGGTTTGGGGCGAGAGTCAGGTAGGGCAGGAGAGAAATACCTGAGACAAGAGTCAGGCGAGACAGGAGAGAAAGGCTTAGGACAAGAGTCAGGCAGGACAGGAAAAAGAGACTTGTGACGAGAGTCAGGTAGGAGAGGAGAGAGAGGCTTGGAACGTGAGTAAGCAGAACAGGAGAGAGAGGTTTCGGACGAGAGTCGGTCAGGACAGGAGAGGGAGGCTTGGGAGGAGAGTCAGGTAGGACAGGAAAAAAGAGACTTGTGAAAAGAGTCAGGTAGGAGAGGAGAGAGAGGCTTGGGACGAGAGCCAGGCAACACAGGAGAAAGAGGATTGGGATGTGAGCCAGGGAAGACATGAGAAAGAGCTTTGGGACGAGAGTCAGTCTGTACAGGATAGAGAGACTTGGGACGAGAGTCAGGTAGTAGAGGAGAGAAAGGCTTGGGAAGAGAATCAGACAGGACTGGGGTGAGAGGATTAGGAATAGAGTCAGGCACGGCAGGAGAAAGAGGCTTGGGACGAGAGCCAGGCAACACAGGAGAAAGAGGATTGGGACGTGAGTCAGGGAAGACATGAGAAAGAGCCTTGGGACGAGATTCAGTCTGGACAGGAGAGAGACTTGGGACGAGAGTCAGGTAGTATAGGAGAGAAAGGCTTGGGAAAAGAATCAGACAGGACTGGGGAGAGAGGATTCGGAATAGAGTCAGGCAGGGCAGGAGAAAGAGGCTTGGGACGAGAGCCATGCAACACAGGGGAAAGAGGATTGGGATGTGAGTCAGGGAATACATGAGAAAGAACCTTGGGACGAAAGTCAGAAAGGAGAGGAGAGAGAGGCTTAGGACGAAAGTCACTAGGGCAGAAGGGGGAGGCTTTGGATGAAAGTCAGAGAGACCAGGACAAAGAGGCTTGGGACGTGAGTCAGGCAGTAGAGGAGACAGAGGCTTGGGACGAGAGTCGGCAGGACAGGAGAGAGAGGTTTGGGGTGAGAGTCAGGTAGGGCGGGAGAGAAGTACGTGGGACGAGAGTCAGGCAAGACAGGAGAGAAAGGCTTGGGACAAGAGTCAGGCAGGACAGGACAAAGAGACTTGTGACGAGAGTCAGGTAGGAGAGTAGAGAGAGGCTTAGGACGTAAGCAGAACAGGAGAAAGACGCTTCGGACGAGAGTCGTCCAGGACAGGAGAGAGGGGCTTGGGAGGAGAGTCAGGTTGGGCAGGAGAGGGAGGCTTAGGACGAGAGTCAGTCAGGACAGGAGAGAGAGGCTTGGGAGGAGAGTCAGGTAGGGCAGGAGAGGGAGTCTTGTGACGAGAGTCAGGCTGAAAGGAAGAGAGAGGCTTCGGACGAGAATCAGGCTGGACAGGAGAGAGAGGCTTGGGTCGAGAGTCAGGAAGCACAGGAGAGTGAGGCCCGGGACGAGAGTCAGGCTCTACAGGAGACAGGGGCTGGGGACGAGAGTCAGGTAGGAGAAGAGACAGAGGCCTGGGACGTGAATCAGCAGGACAGGAGAGAGAGGCTTACACGAGAGTCAGACAGGACAGGAGAGAGGGGCTTGGGAGGAGAGTCAGGTTGGGTAGGAGAGTGAGGCTTAGGACGAGTCACGCAGGACAGGAGAGAGAGGATTGCTACGAGAGTCACGCAGGACAGGAGAGAAAGGCTTGGGACGAGAGTCAGGCCAGAAGGTGGAGAGATTCTTGGAACGAAATTCAGGCTGGACAGGAGAGAGAGGCTTGGGACGATAGTCAGGAAGCACAGGAGATTGAGCATCGGGACGAGAGTCAGGCTCTATAGGAGAGATGGGCTGGGGACGTGAGCCAGGCAGGACAGGAGAGAGAGGCTTGGGACGAGATTCAAGAATGACAGGATAGAGAGGCTTGGGACGAGAGTCAGGCAGGACAGGAGAGTGAGGCTTGGAACGAGAGTCAGGCTGGACAGGAGAGAGGCTTGGGAAGAGAGTCAGGCAGGATTGGAGAGAGAGGCTTGGGACGAGAGTCAGGTTCTACAGGAGAGAGGGGCTGAGGACGAGAGTCAGGTAGGAGAGGAGACAGAGGCCTGGGACGTGAGTCAGCAGGACAGGAGAGAGAGGCTTGGGACGAGAGTCACGCAGGATAGTATAGAGAGTCTTGGGACGAGAGTCAGGCAATACTGGAGAAGGAGTCTTGTGAAGAGAGCCAGGCATGACAGGAAAGAGAGGCTTTGGACGAGACTCATGGCAGGACAGGAAAGAGAGGCTTTGGACGAGACTCATGGCAGGACAGGAGAGGGAGGCTTGGGACGAGACACAGGCAGGACAGGAGAGAGAGGCTTGGGACGAGAGTCAGGTTGGAGCGGAGAGAGAGGCTTAATTCGAGAGTCAGGCGACACAGGAGAGAGAGGCTTGGTCGAGAGTCAGGAAGCACAGGAGAGGGAGGCTCGGAACGAGAGTCAGGATCGAGAGTAGAGAGGCTTGGGACGAGAGTTAGGAAGCACAGGAGAGGGAGGCTCGGAACGAGAGTCAGGATCGAGAGTAGAGAGGGATTGGGGACGAGAGCCAGGCAGGACAGGAGAGAGAGGCTTGGGACGAGAGTCAGGCAGGATATGATAGAGAGTCTTGGGACGAGAGTCAGGAAGCAGAGGAGAGAGAGCCTTAGGACGAGAGTCATGCTGGGCAGGAGCTAAGCTTGGGAAGAGAGTCAGGCAAGACTGGAGAGCGGGGCTTGGGACGAGAGTCATGCAGGACAGGAGAGAGGGCCTTGGGACGAGACTCTGGTAGGACAGGAGAGAGAGGCTTAGGACGAGAATCAGGCTGGATTGGAGAGAGTGTCATGGGAAGAGAGTCAGGTAGGACTGGAGAGGGAGTCTTTTGAAGAGAGCCAGGTAGAACAGGAGAGAGAGGCTTTGGACGAGACTCATGGCAGGACAGTAGAGAGAGGCTTGGGACGAGACTCAGGCAGGACAGGAGAGAGAGGCTTGGGACGAGAGTCAGGCAAGACTGGACCAAAAGGCTTGGGACGAGAGTCAGGTAGAAGAGGAGACAGAGGCTTGGGAGGTGAGTCAGCAGGAAAGGAGAGAAAGGTTTGGGACGAGATTCAGACAGGACAGGCGAGAGGGGCTTGGGAGGAGAGTCAGGTAGGGCAAGAGAGGTAGGCTTCGGACGAGAGTCAGACAGGACATGAGAGAGAAGAGATGGACATGGGAAGAGAGTCAGGTAGGGCAGGCGAGGGAGTCTTGGGACGAGAGTCAGGCCGGAAGGTAGAGAGAGGCTTGTGAAGAGAGTCAGTCTGGACAGGAGAGAGAGGCTTGGGAAGAGAGTCAGGAAACACAGGAGAGGTAGGCTCGGGACGAGAGTCAGGCTCTACAGGTGAGAGGGGCTGGGGACGAGAGCCAGGCAGGACAGGAGAGAGAGGCTTGGGACGAGAGTTCGGCAGGACAGGATGGAGTGGCCCGGGACGAGAGTCAGCAGGACAGGAGAGAGACGCTTGGGACAAGAGTCAGGATGGACAGGAGAGAGAGGCTTGGGACGAGACTCAGGCAGGAGAGGGGAGAGAGACTTGGGACGAGACTCTGGTAGGACAGCAGAGAGTGGCTTGGGACGAGAATCTGGCTGGATTGGAGAGAGAGTCATGGGAAGAGAGTCAGACAGGACTGGAGAGGGAGTCTTGTGAAGAGAGCCATACAGGACAGGAAAGAGAGGCTTTGGACGAGACTCATAGCAGGACAGGAGAGAGAGGCTTGGGACGAGAATCAGGCAGGACAGGAGAGAGGCGCTTGGGACGAGAGTCAGGATGGACAGGAGAGAGAGGCTTGGGACGAGACTCAGGCAGGAGAGGGGAGAGAGACTTGGGACGAGACTCTGGTAGGACAGTAGAGAGTGGCTTGGGACTAGAATCTGGCTGCATTGGAGAGAGACTCATGGGAAGAGAGTTAGACAGGACTTGAGCGGGAGTCTTGGGAAGAGAGCCATACAGGACAGGAAAGAGAGGCTTTGGACGAGACTCATGGCAGGACAGGAGAGAGAGGCTTGGGACGAGACTCAGGCAGGACAGGAGAGAGAGGCTTGGGACGAGAGTCAGGTTGAAGCGGAGAGAGAGGCTTAATTCGAGAGTCAGGCAAGACAGGAGAGAGAGGCTTGGGACGAGAGTCAGGAAGCACAGGAGAGGGAGGCTCGGAACGAGAGTCAGGATCGAGAGTAGAGAGGCTTGGGACGAGAGTCAGGAAGCACAGGAGAGGGAGGCTCGAAACGAGAGTCAGGATCGAGAGTAGAGAGGTGTTTGGCACGAGAGCCAGGCAGGACAGGAGAGAGAGGCTTGGGACGAGAGTCAGGCAGGATAGGATAGAGAGTTTTGGGACGAGAGTCAGGATGCAGAGGAGAGAGAGGCTTGGGACGAGAGTCATGCTGGACAGGAGCTAGGCTTGGGAAGAGAGTCAGGCAGGACTGGAGAGGGGGGCTTGGGACGAGAGTCATGCAGGACAGGAGAGAGGGCCTTGGGACGAGACTCTGGTAGGACAGGAGAGAGAGGCTTAGGACGAGAATCAGGCTGGATTGGAGAGAGAGGCATGGGAAGAGATTCAGGCAAGACTGGAGAGGGAGTCTTTTGGAGAGAGCCAGGCAGGACAGGAGACAGAGGCTTTGGACGAGACTCATGGCAGGACAGGAGAGAGAGGCTTGGGACGAGACTCAGGCAGGACGGAGAGAGAGGCTTGGGACGAGAGTCAGGTTGGAGCGGAGAGAGAGGCTTGATTTGAGAGTCAGGCAACACAGGAGAGAGAGGCTTGGGACGAGAGTCAGGAAGCACAGGAGAGGGAGGCTCGGAACGAGAGTCAGGATCGAGAGTAGAAAGGGGTTGGGGACGAGAGCCAGGCAGGACAGGAGAGAGAGGCTTAGGACGAGAGTCAGGCAGGATAGGATAGAGAGTCTTGGGACGAGAGTCAGGAAGCAGAGGAGAGAGAGGCTTGGAACGAGATTCATGCTGGACAGGAGAGAGGCTTGGGAAGAGATTCAGGCAGGACTGGAGAGGGGGGCTTGGGACGAGAGTCAGGCAGGACAGGAGAGAGGGGATTGGGGCAAGAGTTAGATAGGACAGGAGAGAGAGGCTTGAGACGAGAGTCAGACGGGGCAGGAGAGACAGGCTCGCGACGAGACACATGCCGGAGAGGATAGAGAGACTTAGGACGAGAGTTAGGTCGGACGGGAGAGATAGATTTGGGACAAGAATCTAACCAGACAGGAGAAAGAGGCTTTGGACGAGAATCAGTCAGGACAGGAGAGAGAGAAAGGCTTAGGACGAGAGTCAGGCAAGACAGGAGAGAGAGGCTTGGGACGAGAGTCAGGCAGGACAGAAGAGAGTGGCTTCGGACGAGAGTCAGGCAGGAGAGCAGAGAGAGGATTGGGAGTAGAGTCAGACAGGACAGCGGAGAGATGCTTGGGAGGAGAGTCAAGCAGGACAGGAGAGAGAGGCTTGGGGCGTGAGTCAGTCAAGACAGGAGAGAGAAGCTTGGGACGAGAATCAGGCAGGACAGGAGAGAGTGGCTTACGACGAGAATCAGGCTGGACAGGAGAGAGAGGATTGCAACGAGATTGAGGCAGGAGAGGAGAGAGAGGCTTGGGACGAGAGTCAGGCAGGACTGGAAAGAGACGCTGTCGACGAGAATCAGGCTGGACAAGACATAGAGGCTTGGGATGAGTCATGCAGGATAGGAGAGACAGGCTTGGGACTAGAGTTAGACAAGACAGGGTAGAGATGCTTGGGGTGAGAGTCAGTAAGGGCAGGAGAGATAGGATTGGGACGTGAGTAAGGCAAGACATGATACGGAGTCTTGGGACGAGAGTCATGACAGAGAGGATAGAGAGGCTTGGGACGAGAGTCAGGTCGGACAGGAGAGAGAGGCTTGGTACGAGAGTCAGCAGGGAAAGAAAAGTGAAGTGTGGGCTTTCTGACGAGAGTCAGGCAGGACAGGAGAGAGAGGCTTGGTACGAGAGTCAGACGGGAAAGAAAAGTGAAGTCTGGGCAGAGAGTCAGAAAGATAAGGAGAGAGAGGCTTCCGACAAGAGTCAGGCAGGACAGGAGAGAGAGGCTTGGGACGAGAGCCAGGCAGGACAGGAGAGAGAGGCTTCGGACGAGAGTCAGGCGGAAAGTCGAGAGAGACGGGACAAGAGTCAGGCCGGAAGGTCGAGAGAGGATTGGGACGAGTCAGGCTCGACAGGAGAGAGAGGATTGGGACGATACTCAGGAAGCACAGGAGAGGGAGGCTCGGGACGAGAGTCAGGCTATACAGGAGGGAGGGGCTGGGGACGAGAGCCAGGCAGGACAGGAGAGGGAGGTTTGGGACGAGACTCAGGAAGGAGAGGATAGAGAGGCTTGGGACGAGACTCAGGCAGGACAGGAGAGGGAGGCTTGGGACGAGACTTAGGAAGGACAGGATAGAGAGTCTTGGGACGAGAGTCAGGCAGGACAGGAGAGGGAGGCTTGGGACGAGAGTCAGGCTGGACAGGAGAGAGGCTTGGGACGAGAGTCAGGCAGGACTGGAGAGAGAGGCTTAGGATGAGAGTCAGGCTGGATAGCAGAGAGAGGTTTGGCTCGGGAGTCAGGCAAGACAGGAGAGACAGTCTTGGGACGAAAGTCAGACAGTACAGTTGAGAGGGGCTTGGGACGAGAGTTAGATAGGACAGGAGAGAGAGCCTTGCGTAGAGAGTGAGGCAGGACAGGAGAGAGAGGCTTCGGAAGAGAGTCAGGAAGTATAGGAGAGACAGGCTTGGGAATAGAGTCAGACAAGACAGGGGAGAGATGCTTGGGAGGAGAGTCAGGCAGGACAAGAAAGAGAGGCTTAGGTCGTGAGTAAGGCAAGACATGAGAGGGAGGCTTGGGACGAGAGTCATGCCAGAGAAGAAAGAGAGGCTTAGGACGGGAGTCAGGTCTGACAGGAGAGAGAGAGAGAGGCTTGGTACGAGAGTCAAGCGGGAAAGAAAAGTAAAGTCTGGGGTTTGTGAAAAGAGTCATGCAGGACAGGAGAGAGAGGCTTGGGACGAGAGTCATGCCGGAAAGAAAAGTGAAGTCTGGGGTTTGTGAGGAGAGTCAAACAGGACAGAAGAGAGAGGCTTGGTACGAGAGTCAGGCGGGAAACAAAAGTGAAGTCTGGGGAGAGAGTCAGGCAGGACAGGAGAGAGAGGCTTAGGACGATAGTCAGGCAAGACAGGAGAGGGAGGCTTGGGACGAGAGTCACTCTGGACAGGAGAGAGAGACTTGGGACGAGAGTCAGGTACTATAGGAGAGAAAAGCTTGGGAAGAGAGTCAGACAGGACTGGGAAGAGAGGATTCGGAATAGAGTCAGGCAGGGCAGGAGAAAGATGCTTGGGACAAGAGCCAGGCAACACAGGAGAAAGAGTATTGGGACGTGAGTCACGGAAGACATGAGAAAGATCCTTGGGACGAGAGTCAGAAAGGAGAGGAGAGAGAGGCTTAGGACGAGACTCACTAGGGCAGAAGGGGGAGGCCTTGGACGAGAGTCAGGGAGACCAGGATAAAGAGGCTTGGGACGTGAGTCAGGCAGGAGAGGACACAGAGGCTTGGGACGAGAGTCAGCAGGACAGGAGAGAGAGGTTTCGGACGAGAGTCGGTCAGGACAGGAGAGAGGGGCTTGGGAGGAGGGTCAGGTAGGGCAGTAGAGGGAGGCTTAGGACGAGAGTCAGGCCGAAAGGTAGAAAGAGGCTTCGGACCAGAGTCAGGCTAGTCAGGAGAGAGAGTCTTGGGTTGAGAGTCAGGAAGCACAGGAGAGGGAGGCCCAGGACGAGAGTCAGGCTCTCTATGAGAAAGGGGCTGTGGACGAGAGTCAGGTATGAGAGGACACAGAGGCCTGTGACGTGAGTCAGCAGGACAGGAGAGAGAGGCTTGGACGAGAGTCAGACAGGACAGGAGAGATGGGCTTGGGAGGAGAGTCAGGTATGGCAGGAGAGGGAAGCTTAGGACGAGAGTCAGGCAGGACAGGAGAGAGAGGCTTGGGACGAGAGTCCGGCCGGAAGGTAGAAACAGGCTTGGGACGAGAGTCAGGCTGGACAGGAGAGAGAGGCTTGGGACGAGAGTCAGGACGCACAGGGGAGGGAGGCACGGGAAGAGAGTCAGGTTATACAGGAGAGAGGAGCTGGGGACGAGAGTCAGGCAGAACAGGAGAGTGAGGCTTGGGACTAGAGTCTGGCTGGACAGGAGAGAGAGGCTTAGGACGAGAGTGAGGCATGACTGGACAAAAAGTCTTGGGACGAGAGTCAGGTAGAAGAGGAGACAGAGACTTGGGAGGTGAGTCAGCAGGAAAGGAGAGAGAGTTTTGGGACGAGAGTCAGACAGGACAGTAGAAAGGGGCTTGGGAGGAGAGTCAGGAAGGCAGGAGAGGGATGCTTGGGACGAGAGTCAGGCCGGAAGGTACAGAGAGGCCTGGGAAGAGAGTCAGACTAGACAGGAGGTAGACGCTTGGGACGATAGTCAGGAAGCACAGGAGAGGTAGGCTAGGAACGAGAGTCAGGCTCTACAGTAGAGAGAGGCTGGAGACGAGAGCCAGGCAGGACAGGAGAGAGAGGCTTGGGACGAGAGTCAGGCTGGACAGGAGAGAGGCTTCGGAAGAGAGTCAGGCAGGACTGAAGAGGGGGGCTTGGGACGAGAGTCAGTCAGGACAGGAGAGAGGGTCTTAGGACGAGAGTTAGATAGGAAAGGAGAGAAAGAGGCTTGAGACGAGAGTCAGACAGGCAGGAGAGAGAGGCTTGCAAGGAAAGTCATGCCGGCGAGGATAGAAACGCTTAGGACGAGAGTCAGGTAAGAGAGGAGAGATTGTCTTGGGACAAGAATCTAACCGGACAGGTGAGAGAGGCTTGGGACGAGAGTCATCAGGACACGAGAGAGAGAGAGGCTTAAGACGAGAGTCAGGCAAGACAGGAGAGAGAGGTTTGGGACGAAACTCAGGTATGAGAGGAGAGAGACGCTTGGCACGAGAGTCATGCTGAATAAGAGAGACAATCTTGGGACGAGAGTCAGGCAGGACAGGAGATAGTGGCTTAGGACGAGAGTCAGGCAGACCACGAGAAAGAAGCTTGGGACGAGAGTCAGGTTGGATAGGAGAGAGTGGCTTGGGACGAGAGTCACGCAAGACAGGAGAGAGAGGCTTGGGACTAGAGTCAAACAAGACAGGAAAGAGAGGTTTGGGGCGAGCGTCAGACAGAGCAGGTGAGAGAGGCTTGCGACGAGATTCATGCCGGAGAGGATAGAGAGGCTTAGGACGAAAGTCAGGTCGGACAGGAGAGATACTCTTGGGGCAAGAATCTAACGAGACAGGAGAGAGAGGCTTTGGACGAGAGTCAGTCAGGACACGAGAGAGAGACAGGCTTGGGACGAGAGTCGGGCAAGACAGGAGATAGAGGATTGGGACAAGAGTGAGGCAGAACAGGAGAGAGGCTTTGGACGAGAGTCAGGCAGGATAGAAGAGAGATGCTTGTGACTAGAGTCAGATAGGACGGCGGAGGGATACGTTGGAGGAGAGTCAGGCAGGACAGGAGAGAGAGGCTTGGGATGTGAGTCAGGCAAGACAGGAGAGAGAGGCTTAGGACGAGACTCAGGCAGGACAAGAGAGAGTGGCCTAGGACGAGAGTCAGGCAGGACAGAAGAGAGAGGATTGTAGTGAGAGTGAGCCAGGACAGGAAAGAGAGGATTGGGACGAGATTCAGGCAGGACAGGAGAGAGAGGCTGTCGACGATAATCAGGCTGAACAAGAGAGAGAGGCTTAGGACGAGAGTCAGGCAGGATAGGAGAGATAGGCTTGGGGCTAGAGTCAGACAGGACAGTGGAGAGATGCTTGGGATGAGAGTCAGTACGGACAGGAGAGGGAGGCTTGGGACGTGAGAAAGGCAAGACATGAAAAGGAGTCTTGGGACGAGAGTCATGACGGAGAGGATAGAGAGGCTTAGGAAGAGAGTCAAGTCGGACAGGAGAGAGAGGCTAGGTACGAGAGTAAGGCGGGAAAGAGAAGTGTAGTCTGGGCTTTTTGACGAGAGTCAGGCTGGACAGGACAGAGAGACTTTGTACGAGAGTCAGGCGGGAAAGAATAGTGAAGTCTGGGAAGAGAGTCAAAAAGGACAGGAGATAGAGGCTTTCGACGAGAGTCAGGCAGGACAGGAGAGAGAGGCTTGGGACGTGAGTCAGGCCGGAAGGTCTAGAGAGGCTTGGGACGAGAGTCAGGCGGGACAGGAGACAGAGGCTTGGGACGATAGTCAGGGAGCACAGGAGAGGGAGGCTCGGGACGAGAGTCAGGATCTACAGGAGAGAGGAGCTGGGAACGAGAGTCAGGCAGGACAGGAGAGAGAAGCTTGGGACGAGACTCATGGCAGGACAGGAGAGAGAGGCTTGGGACGAGAGTTAGGCTGAACAGGAGAGAGAGGCTTAATGCGAGAGTCAGGCAATACAGGAGAGAGAGGCTTGGGACGAGACTCAAGAAGCAGAGAAAAGGGAGTGTCGGAACGAGAGTCAGGCTCCAGAGCAGAGAGGGGCTGGGGACGAAAGCCAGGCAGGAAAGGATAGCGAGGCTTGGGACGAGAGTCAGGCAGGATAGGATAGAGAGTCTTGGGACGAGAGTCAGGAATCACAGGAGAGAGAGGCTTGGGACGAGAGTCAGGCTGGACAGGAGAGAGACTTCGGAAGAGAGTCAGGCAGGACTGGAGAGGGGGGCTTGGGACGAGAGTCAGGCAGGACAGGAGATAGGGGCTTATGACGAGAGTTAGATACGAAAGGAGAGAGAGGCTTGAGACGAGAGTCAGACAAGGCAGGAGAGAGAGGCTTGCAAGGAGAGTCATTCCGGAGAGGATAGAGACGCTTAGGACGAGAGTCAGGTAAGAGAGGAGAGATTGACTTGGGACAAGAATCTAACCGGACAGGTGAGAGAGGCTTGGGACGAGAGTCATCAGGACATGAGAGAGAGAGAGGCTTAGGACGAGAGTCAGGCAAGACAGGAGAGAGAGGTTTGGGACGAAACTCAGGTATGAGAGGAGAGAGACGCTTGGCACGAGAGTCAGGCTGAATAACAGAGAATCTTGGGAGGAGAGTCAGGCAGGACAGGAGAGAGTGGCTTAGGACGAGACTCAGGCAGACCACGAGAGAGAGGCTTGGGACCAGAGTCAGGTTGGATAGGAGAGAGTGGCTTGGGACGAGAGTCACGCAGAACAGGAGAGAGAGGCTTGGGACGAGAGTTAAACAAGACAGGAAAGAGAGGCTTGGGACGAGCGTCAGACAGGGCAGGAGAGAGAGGCTTGCGACGAGATTCATGCCGGAGATGATAGAGAGGCTTAGGTCGAGAGTCAGGTCGGACAGGAGAGATACACTTGGGGCAAGAATCTAACGAGACAGGAGAGAGAGGCTTTGGACGAGAGTCAGTCAGGACACGAGAGAGAGGCTTAGGACGAGACTCAGGCAGGACAGGAGAGAGTGGCTTAGGATGAGAGTCAGGCAGGACAGGAGAGAGAGGATTGCAGCGATAGTGAGCCAGGACAGGAGAGAGTGGCTTAGGATGAGAGTCAGGCAGGACAGGAGAGAGAGGATTGCAGCGATAGTGAGCCAGGACAGGAGAGAGAGGCTTGGGACGAGCGTCAGACAGGGCAGGAGAGAGAGGCTTGCGACGAGATTCATGCCGGAGAGGATAGAGAGGATTAGGACGAGAGTCAGGTCGGACAGGAGAGATACACTTGGGGCAAGAATCTAACGAGACAGGAGAGAGAGGCTTTGGACGAGTCAGTCAGGACAGGAGAGAGAGACAGGCTTAGGACGAGAGTCGGGGGAGACAGGAGATAGAGGATTGGGACGAGAGTGACGCAGGACAGGAGAGAGAGGCTTTGACGAGAGTCAGGCAGGATAGAAGAGAGAGGCTTGTGACTAGAGTAAGACAGGACAGCGGAGGGATACGTTGGAGGAGAGTCAGGCAGGACAGGAGAGAGAGGCTTGTGACGTGAGTCAGGCAAGACAGGAGAGAGAGGCTTAGGACGAGACTCAGGCAGGACAGGAGAGAGTGGCCTAGGACGAGAGTCAGGCAGGACATGAGAGAGAGGATTGTAGTGAGAGTGAGCCAGGACAGGAAAGAGATGCTTGGGACGAGAGTCAGGCAGGACAGGAGAGAGAGGCTGTCGACGATAATCAAGCTGGACAAGAGAGAGAGGCTTAGGACGAGAGTCAGGCAGGATAGGAGAGACAGGCTTGGGACTAGAGTCACCCCGGACAGTGGAGAGATGCTTGGGATGAGAGTCAGTACGGACAGGAGAGAGAGGCTTGGGACGTGAGTAAGGCAAGACATGAAAAGGAGTCTTGGGACGAGAGTCATGACGGAGAGGATAGAGAGGCTTAGGAAGAGAGTCAAGTCGGACAGGAGAGAGAGGCTGGGTACGAGAGTAAGGTGGGAAAAAAAAAGTGAAGTCTGGGCTTTCTGACAAGAGTCAGGCTGGACAGGAGAGACTTGGTACGAGAGTCAGGCGGGAAAGAAAAGTGAAGTCTGGGAAGAGAGTCAAAAAGGACAGGAGAGAGAGGCTTGCGACGAGAGTCAGGCAGAACAGGAGAGAGAGGCTTGGGACGTGAGTCAGGCCGGAAGTTCTAGAGAGGCTTCGGACGAGAGTCAGGCGGCACAGGAGAGAGAGGCTTGGGACGAAGTCAGGAAGCACAGGAGAGGGAGGCTCGGGACGAGAGTCAGGATCTGCAGGAGAGAGGAGCTGGGGACGAGAGCCAGGCAGGACAGGAGAGAGAAGCTTAGGACGAGACTCATGGTAGGACAGGAGAGAGAGGCTTATGACGAGACTCAGGACAGGAGAGAGAGGCTTGGGACGACAGTTAGGCTGAACGGGAGAGAGAGGCTTAATTCGAGAGTCAGGCAAGACAGGACAGAGAGGCTTGGGACGAGACTCAAGAAGCACAGAAGAGGGAGGGTCGGAACGAGAGTCAGTCTCCAGAGCAGAGAGGGGCTGGGGACGAAAGCCAGGCTGGAAAGGATAGAGAGGCTTGTGACGAGAGTCAGGCAGGATAGGATAGAGAGTCTTGGGACGAGAGTCAGGAATCACAGGAGAGACAGGCTTGGGACGAGAGTCAGGCTGGACAGGAGAGAGGCTTCAGAAGAGAGTCAGGCAGGACTGGAGAGGGGGGCTTGGGACAAGAGTCAGGTAGAACACGAGAGAGGGGCTTAGGACGAGAGTTAGATAGGAAAGGAGAGAGAGGCTTAAGACGAGAGTCAGACAGGGCAGGAGAGAGAGGCTTGCAAGGAGAGTCATGCCGGAGAGGATAGAGACGCTTAGGACGAGAGTCAGGTAAGAGAGGAGAGATTGACTTGGGACAAGAATCTAACCGGACAGGTGAGAGAGGCTTGGGACGAGAGTCATCAGGACATGAGAGAGAGAGGCTTAGGACGAGAGTCAGGGAAGACAGGAGAGAGAGGTTTGGGACGAAACTCAGGTATGAGAGGAGAGAGACGCTTGGCACGAGAGTCAGGCTGAATAACAGAAAGAATCTTGGGAGGAGAGTCAGGCAGGACAGTAGAGAGAAGCTTAGGACGAGACTCAGGCAGACCACGAGAGAGAGGCTTGGGACCAGAGTCAGGTTGAATAGGAGAGAGTGGCTTGGGACGAGAGTCACGCAGAACAGGAGAGAGAGGCTTGGGACGAGAGTTAAACAAGACAGGAAAGAGAGGCTTGGGACGAGCGTCAGACAGGGCAGGAGAGAGAGGCTTGCGACGAGATTCATACCGGAGATGATAGAGAGGCTTAGGTCGAGAGTCAGGTCGGAGAGGGGAGATACACTTGGGGCAAGAATCTAACGAGACAGGAGAGAGAGGCTTTGGACGAGAGTCAGTTATGACACGAGAGAGAGAGACAGGCTTGGGACGAGAGAAGGCAAGACAGGAGATATAGGACTGGGACAAGAGTCAGGCAGGACTGGAGAGAGTGGTGGCTTAGGACGAGAGTCACGCAGGACAAGAGAGAAAGGCTTGCGTCGAGAGTGAGCCAGGACAGGAGAGAGAGGCTTTGGACGAGAGTCAGGCAGGATAGAAGAGAGAGGCTTGTGACTAGAGTCAGACAGGACAGCGGAGGGATACTTGGGAGGAGAGTCAGGCAGGACAGGAGAGAGAGGCTTGGGACGTGTGTCAGGCAAGACAGGAGAGAGAGGCTTAGGACGAGACTCAGGCAGGACAGGAGAGAGTGGCTTATGATGAGAGTAAGGCAGGACAGGAGAGAGAGGATTGCAGCGAGAGTGAGCCAGGACAGGAGAGAGAGGCTTGGGACGAGAGTCAGGCAGGACAGGAGAGACAGGCTGTCGACGATAATCAGGCTGGACAAGAGAGAGAGGCTTTGGACGAGAGTCAGGCAGGATAGGAGAGACAGGCTTGGGACGAGAGTCAAACAGGACAGTGGAGAGATGCTTGGGATGAGAGTCAGTACGGACAGGAGAGAGAGGCTTGGGACGTGAGTAAGGCAAGACATGAAACGGAGTCTTGGGACGAGAGTCATGACGGAGAGGATAGAGAGGCTTAGGAAGAGAGACAGGTTGGACAGGAGAGAGAGGCTAGGTACGAGAGTAAGGCGGGAAAGAAAAGTGAAGTCTGGGCTTTCTGATGAGAGTCAGGCTGGACAGGAGAGAGAGACTTGGTACGAGAGTCAGGCGGCAATGAAAAGTGAAGTCTGGGAAGAGAGTCAAAAAGGACAGGAGAGAGAGGCTTGCGACGAGAGTAAAGCAGGACAGGAGAGAGAGGCTTCGGACGTGAGTCAGGCCGGAAGGTCTAGAGAGGCTTAGGACGAGTCAGGCGGGACAGGAGAGAGAGGCTTGGGACGATAGTCAGGAAGCACAGGAGAGGGAGGCTCGGGACGAGAGTCAGGATCAACAGGAGAGAGGGACTGGGAACGAGAGCCAGGCAGGACAGGAGAGAGAGGCTTGGGACGAGACTCATGTCAGGAGAGGAGAGAGACGCTTATGATGAGACTAAGGCAGGACAGGAGAGGGAGGCTTGGAACGAGAGTTAGGCTGAACAGGAGAGAGAGGCTTAATTCGAGAGTCAGGCAAGACAGGATAGAGAGGCTTGGGACGAGACTCAAGAAGCACAGAAGAGGAAGGGTCGGAACGAGAGTCAGGCTCCAGAGCAGAGAGGGGCTAGGGACGAAAGCAAGGCAGGAAAGGATAGAGGGGCTTGGGACGAGAGTCAGGCAGGATAGGATAGAGAGGCTTGGGACGAGAGTCAGGAATCACAGGAGAGACAGGCTTGGGACGAGAGTCAGGCTGGACAGGAGAGAGGCTTCGGAATAGAGTCAGGCAGGACTGGAGAGGGGGGCTTGGGACGAGAGTCAGTCAGGAGAGGTGAGAGGGAATTAGGACGAGAGTTAGATAGGAAAGGAGACAGAGAGGTTGAGACGAGAGTCAGACAGGGCAGGAGAGAGAGGCTTGCAAGGAGAGTCATGCCGGCGAGGATAGAGACGCTTAGGACGAGAGTCAGGTAAGAGAGGAGAGATTGTCTTGGGACACGAATCTAACCGGACAGGTGAGAGAGGCTTGGGACGAGAGCCATCAGGACACGAGAGAGAGAGGCTTAGGACGAGAGTCAGGCAAGACAGGAGAGAGAGGTTTGGGACGAAACTCAGGTATGAGAGGAGAGAGAAGCTTGGCACGAGAGTCATGCTGAATAATAGAGAGAATCTTGGGACGAGAGTCAGGCAGGACAGGAGATAGTGGTTTAGGACGAGACTCAGGCAGACCACGAGAGAGAAGCTTGGGACGAGAGTCAGGTTGGATAGGAGAGAGTGGCTTGGGACGAGAGTCAAGCAAGACAGGAGAGAGAGGCTTGGGACGAGAGTTAAACAAGACAGGAAAGAGAGGCTTGGGACGAGCGTCAGACAGGGCAGGAGAGAGAGGCTTGCGACGAGATTCATGCCGGAGAGGATAGAGAGGCTTAGGACGAGAGTCAGGTCGGACAGGAGAGATACACTTGGGGCAAGAATCTAACGAGACAGGAGAGAGAGGCTTTGGACGAGAGTCAGTCAGGACACGAGAGAGAGACAGGCTTGGGACGAGAGTCGGGGGAGACAGGAGATAGAGGATTGGGACGAGAGTTAAACAAGACAGGAAAGAGAGGCTTGGGACGAGCGTCAGACAGGGCAGGAGAGAGAGGCTTGCGACGACATTCATGCCGGAGAGGATAGAGAGGCTTAGGACGAGAGTCAGGTCGGACAGGAGAGATACACTTCGGGCAAGAATCTAAGGAGATAGGAGAGAGAGGCTTTGGACGAGAATCAGTCAGGACACGAGAGAGAGACAAGCTTGGGACGAGAGTCGGGCAAGACAGGAGATAGCGGATTGGACGAGAGTGAGGTTGGACAGGAGAGAGAGGCTTTGACGAGAGTCAGGCAGGATAGAAGAGAGAGGCTTGTGACTAGAGT
This sequence comes from Panulirus ornatus, assembly GCF_036320965.1. Taxonomy (NCBI): domain Eukaryota; kingdom Metazoa; phylum Arthropoda; class Malacostraca; order Decapoda; family Palinuridae; genus Panulirus; species Panulirus ornatus. The sequence continues at coordinate 76,665,292 of NC_092234.1, forward strand.
CAGACAGGACAGCGGAGGGATACGTTGGAGGAGAGTCAGGCAGGACAGGAGAGAGAGGCTTAGGACGTGAGTCAGGCAAGACAGGAGAGAGGCTTAGGACGAGACTCAGGCAGGACAGGAGAGAGTGGCTTAGGACGAGAGTCAGGCAGGATAGGAGAGAGAGGATTGTAGTCAGAGTGAGCCAGGACAGGAAAGAGATGCTTGGGACGAGAGTCAGGCAGGACAGGAGAGAGAGGCTGTCGACAATAATCAGGCTGGACAAGAGAGAGAGGCTTAGGACGAGAGTCAGGCAGGATAGGAGAGACAGGCTTGGGACTAGAGTCAGACAGGACAGTGGAGAGATGCTTGGGATGAGAGTCAGTACGGACAGGAGAGAGAGTCTTGGGGCGTGAGTAAGGCAAGACATGAAAAGGAGTCTTGGGACGAGAGTCATGACGGAGAGGATAGAGAGGCTTAGGAAGAGAGTCAAGTCGGACAGGAGAGAGAGGCTGGGTACGTTAGTAAGGCGGGAAAGAAAAGTGAAGTCTGGGCTTTCTGACGAGAGTTAGGCTGGACAGGAGAGAGAGAGACCTGGTACGAGAGTCAGGCGGGAAAGAAAAGTGAAGTCTGGGAAGAGTCAAAAAGGACAGGAGAGAGAGGCTTGCGACGAGAGTCAGACAGCACAGGAGAAAGAGGCTTGGGACGTGAGTCAGACAGCACAGGAGAAAGAGGCTTGGGACGAGAGTCAGGCGGGACAGGAGACAGAGGCTTGGGACGAAGTCAGGAAGCACAGGAGAGGGAGGCTCGGGACGAGAATCAGGATCTACAGGAGAGAGGAGCTGGGGACGAGAGCCAGGCAGGACAGGAAAGAGAAGCTTGGGACGAGACTCATGGCAGGACAGGAGAGAGAGGCTTATGACGAGACTCAGGCAGTACAGGAGAGAGAGGCTTGGGACGAGAGTTAGGCTCAACAGGAGAGAGAGGCTTAATTCGAGAGTCAGGCAAGACAGGAGAGAGAGGCTTAATTCGAGAGTCAGGCAAGACAGGAGAGAGAGGCTTAATTCGAGAGTCAGGCAAGACAGGAGAAAGAGGCTTTGGACGAGTCAAGAAGCACAGAAGAGGGAGGGTCGGAACGAGAGTCAGGCTCCAGAGCAGAGAGGGGCTGCGGACGAAAGCCAGTCAGGAAAGGATAGACAGGCTTGGGACGAGAGTCAGGCAGGATAGGATAGAGAGTCTTGGGACGAGAGTCAGGAATCACAGGAAAGAGAGGCTTGGGACGAGAGTCAGGCTTGACAGGAGAGAGGCTTCGGAAGAGAGTCAGGCAGGACTGGAGAGGGGGGCTTGGGACGAGAGTCAGGCAGGACAAGAGAGAGGGGCTTAGGACGAGACTTAGATAGGAAAGGAGAGAGAGGCTTGAGACGAGAGTCAGACAGGGCAGGAGGGATAGGCTTGCAAGGAGAGTCATGCCGGAGAGGATAGAGTAGCTTAGGACGAGAGTCAGGTAAGAGAGGAGAGATTGACTTGGGACAAGAATCTAACCGGACAGGTGAGAGAGGCTAGGGACGAGAGTCATCAGGACATGAGAGAGAGAGGCTTAGGACGAGAGTCAGGGAAGACAGGAGAGAGAGGTTTGGGACGAAACTCAGGTATGAGAGGAGAGAGACGCTTGGCACGAGAGTCAGGCTGAATGACAGAGAGAATCTTGGGAGGAGAGTCAGGCAGGACAGGAGAGAGAGGCTTAGGACGAGACTCAGGCAGACCACGAGAGGGAAGCTTGGGACCAGAGTCAGGTTGGATAGGAGAGTGTGGCTTGGGACGAGACTCACGCAGAACAGGAGAGAGAGTCTTGGGACGAGAGTTAAACAAGACAGGAAAGAGAGGACTGGGACGAGCGTCAGACAGGGCAGGAGATAGAGGCTTGCGACGAGAGTCACGCAGCACAGGAAAAAGAGGCTTGGGACGTGAGTCAGGCCGGAAGTTCTAGAGAGGCTTGGGACGAGAGTCAGGCGGGACAGGAGACAGAGGCTTGGGACGAAGTCAGGAAGCACAGGAGAGGGAGGCTCGAGACGAAAGTCAGGATCTACAGGAGAGAGGAGCTGGGGACGAGAGCCAGGCAGGACAGGAGAGAGAAGTTTGGGACGTCTCATGGCAGGACAGGAGAGAGAGGCTTATGACGAGAAACAGGCAGTACAGGAGAGAGAGGCTTGGGACGAGAGTTAGGCTGAACAGGAGAGAGAGGCTTAATTCGAGAGTCAGGCAAGACAGGAGACAGAGGCTTTGGACGAGAGTCAAGAAGCACAGAAGAGGAACGGTCGGAACGACAGTCAGGCTCCAGAGCAGAGAGGGGCTGCGGACGAAAGCCAGGCAGGAAAGGATAGAGAGGCTTGGGACGAAAGTCAGGCAGGATAGGATAGAGAGTCTTGGGACGAGAGTCAGGAATCACAGGAGAGAGAGACTTGGGACGAGAGTCAGGCTTGACAGGAGAGAGGCTTCGGAAGAGAGTCAGGCAGGACTGGAGAGGGGGGCTTGGGACGAGAGTCAGGCAGGACAAGAGAGAGGGGCTTAGGACGAGACTTAGATAGGAAAGAAGAGAGAGGCTTGAGACGAGAGTCAGGCAGCACAGGAAAAAGAGGCTTGGGACGTGAGTCAGGCCGGAAGTTCTAGAGAGGCTTGGGACGAGAGTCAGGCGGGACAGGAGACAGAGGCTTGGGACGAAGTCAGGAAGCACAGGAGAGGGAGGCTCGGGACGAAAGTCAGGATCTACAGGAGAGAGGAGCTGGGGACGAGAGCCAGGCAGGGCAGGAGAGAGAAGCTTGGGACGTCTCATGGCAGGACAGGAGAGAGAGGCTTATGACGAGAAACAGGCAGTACAGGAGAGAGAGGCTTGGGACGAGAGTTAGGCAGAACAGGAGAGAGAGGCTTAATTCGAGAGTCAGGCAAGACAGGAGACAGAGGCTTTGGACGAGAGTCAAGAAGCACAGAAGAGGAACGGTCGGAACGAGAGTCAGGCTCCAGAGCAGAGAGGGGCTGCGGACGAAAGCCAGGCAGGAAAGGATAGAGAGGCTTGGGACGAAAGTCAGGCAGGATAGGATAGAGAGTCTTGGGACGAGAGTCAGGAATCACAGGAGAGAGAGACTTGGGACGAGAGTCAGGCTTGACAGGAGAGAGGCTTCGGAAGAGAGTCAGGCAGGACTGGAGAAGTGGGCTTGGGACGAGAGTCAGCCAGGACAGGAGAGAGGGGCTTAGGACGAGAGTTAGATAGGAAAGGAGAGAGAGGCTTGAGACGAGAGTCAGACAGGGCAGGGGAGATAGGCTTGCAAGGAGAGTCATGCCAGAGAGGATAGAGTAGCTTAGGATGAGAGTCAGGTAAGAGAGGAGAGATTGACTTGGGACAAGAATCTAACCCGACAGGTGAGAGAGGCTAGGGACGAGAGTCATCAGGACATGAGAGAGAGAGGCTTAGGACGAGAGTCAGGGAAGACAGGAGAGAGAGGTTTGGGACGAAACTCAGGTATGAGAGGAGAGAGACGCTTGGCACGAGAGTCAGGCTGAATAACAGAGAGAATCTTGGGAGGAGAGTCAGGCAGGACAGGAGAGAGAGGCTTAGGACGAGACTCAGGCAGACCACGAGAGGGAAGCTTGGGACCAGAGTCAGGTTGGATAGGAGAGAGAGTCTTGGGACGAGAATTAAACAAGACAGGAAAGAGAGGACTGGGACGAGCGTCAGACAGGCCAGGAGAGAGAGGCTTTCGACGAGAGTCAGGCAGCACAGGAAAAAGAGGCTTGGGACGTGAGTTAGGCCGGAAGTTCTAGAGAGGCTTGGGACGAGAGTCAGGCGGGACAGGAGACAGAGGCTTGGGACGAAGTCAGGAAGCACAGGAGAGGGAGGCTCGGGACGAAAGTCAGGATCTACAGGAGAGAGGAGCTGGGGACGAGAGCCAGGCAGGACAGGAGAGAGAAGCTTGGGACGTCTCATGGCAGGACAGGAGAGAGAGGCTTATGACGAGAAACAGGCAGTACAGGAGAGAGAGGCTTGGGACGAGAGTTAGGCTGAACAGGAGAGAGAGGCTTAATTCGAGAGTCAGGCAAGACAGGAGACAGAGGCTTTGGACGAGAGTCAAGAAGCACAGAAGAGGAACGGTCGGAACGAGAGTCAGGCTCCAGAGCAGAGAGGGGCTAGGGACGAAAGCCAGGCAGGAAAGGATAGAGAGGCTTGGGCCGAAAGTCAGGCAGGATAGGATAGTGAGTCTTGGGACGAGAGTCAGGAATCACAGGAGAGAGAGACTTGGGACGAGAGTCAGGTTTGACAGGAGAGAGGCTTCGGAAGAGAGTCAGGCAGGACTGGAGAGGGGGGCTTGGGACGAGAGTCAGGCAGGACAGGAGAGAGGGGCTTAGGACGAGAGTTAGATAGGAAAGAAGAGAGAGGCTTAAGACGAGAGTCAGACAGGGCAGGAGAGATAGGCTTGCAAGGAGAGTCATGCCGGAGAGGATAGAGTCGCTTAGGACGAGAGTCAGGTAAGAGAGGAGAGATTGACTTGGGACAAGAATCTAACCGGACAGGTGAGAGAGGCTTGGGACGAGAGTCATCACGACATGAGAGAGAGAGGCTTAGGACGAGAGTCAGGCAAGACAGGAGAGAGAGGTTTGGGACGAAACTCAGGTATGAGAGGAGAGAGACGCTTGGCACGAGAGTCAGCCTGAATAACAGAGAGAATCTTGGGACGAGAGTCAAGCAGGACAGGGGAGAGAGGCTTAGGACGAGCGTCAGACAGGGCAGGAGAGAGAGGCTTGCGACGAGATTCATGCCGGAGAGGATAGAGAGGCTTAGGACGAGAGTCAGGTCAGACAGGAGAGATACACTTGGGGCAAGAATCTAACGATACAGGAGAGAGAGGCTTTGGACGAGAGTCAGTCAGGACACGAGAGAGAGACAAGCTTGAGACGAGAGTCGGGGGAGACAGGAGATAGAGGATTGGGACGAGAGTTAAACAAGACAGGAAAGAGAGGCTTGGGACGAGCGTCAGACAGGGCAGGAGAGAGAGGCTTGCGACGAGATTCATGCCGGAGAGGATAGAGAGGCTTAGGACGAGAGTCAGGTCAGACAGGAGAGATACACTTGGGGCAAGAATCTAACGATACAGGAGAGAGAGGCTTTGGACGAGAGTCAGTCAGGACACGAGAGAGAGACAAGCTTGAGACGAGAGTCGGGGGAGACAGGAGATAGAGGATTGGGACGAGAGTTAAACAAGACAGGAAAGAGAGGCTTGGGACGAGCGTCAGACAGGGCAGGAGAGAGAGGCTTGCGACGACATTCATGCCGGAGAGGATAGAGAGGCTTAGGACGAGAGTCAGGTCGGACAGGAGAGATACACTTCGGGCAAGAATCTAACGAGACAGGAGAGAGAGGCTTTGGACGAGAATCAATCAGGACACGAGAGAGAGACAAGCTTGGGACGAGAGTCGGGCAAGACAGGAGATAGCGGATTGGACGAGAGTGAGGTAGGACAGGAGAGAGAGGCTTTGACGAGAGTCAGGCAGGATAGAAGAGAGAGGCTTCTGACGAGAGTCAGACAGGACAGCGGAGGGATACGTTGGAGGAGAGTCAGGCAGGACAGGAGAGAGAGGCTTGGGACGTGAGTCAGGCAAGACAGGAGAGAGGCTTAGGACGAGACTCAGGCAGGACAGGAGAAAGTGGCTTAGGACGAGAGTCAGGCAGGATAGGAGAGAGAGGATTGTAGTCAGAGTGAGCCAGGACAGGAAAGAGATGCTTGGGACGAGAGTCAGGCAGGACAGGAGAGAGAGGCTGTCGACGATAATCAGGCTGGACAAGAGAGAGAGGCTTAGGACGAGAGTCAGGCAGGATAGGAGAGACAGGCTTGGGACTAGAGTCAGACAGGACAGTGGAGAGATGCTTGGGATGAGAGTCAGTACGGACAGGAGAGAGAGTCTTGGGGCGTGAGTAAGGCAAGACATGAAAAGGAGTCTTGGGACGAGAGTCATGACGGAGAGGATAGAGAGGCTTAGGAAGAGAGTCAAGTCGGACAGGAGAGAGAGGCTGGGTACGTTAGTAAGGCGGGAAAGAAAAGTGAAGTCTGGGCTTTCTGACTAGAGTTGAAATGGAGAGAGAGACTTGGTACGAGAGTCAGGCGGCAATGAAAAGTGAAGTGTGGGGAGAGAGTAAAAAAGGACAGGAGAGAGAGGCTTGCGACGAGAGTCAGGCAGGACAGGAGAGATAGGCTTGCAAGGAGAGTCATGCCGGAGAGGATAGAGTCGCTTAGGACGAGAGTCAGGTAAGAGAGGAGAGATTGACTTGGGACAAGAATCTAACCGGACAGGTGAGAGAGGCTTGGGACGAGAGTCATCACGACATGAGAGAGAGAGGCTTAGGACGAGAGTCAGGCAAGACAGGAGAGAGAGGTTTGGGACGAAACTCAGGTATGAGAGGAGAGAGACGCTTGGCACGAGAGTCAGGCTGAATAACAGAGAGAATCATGGGACGAGAGTCAAGCAGGACAGGGGAGAGAGGCTTAGGACGAGACTCAGGTAAACCACGAAAGAGAAGCTTGGGACCAGAGTCACGTTGGATAGGAGAGAGTGGCTTGGGACGAGAGTCACGCAGAACAGGAGAGAGAGGCTTGGGACGACAGTTAAACAAGACAGGAAAGAGAGGCTTGGGACGAGCGTCAGACAGGGCAGGAGAGAGAGGCTTGCGACGAGATTCATGCCGGAGAGGATAGAGAGGCTTAGGTCGAGAGTCAGGTCGGATAGGAGAGATACACTTGGGGCAAGAATCTAAGGCGACAGGAGAGAGAGGCTTTGGACGAGAGTCAGTCAGGACACGAGAGAGAGACAGGCTTTGGACGAGCGTCAGGCAAGACAGGAGATAGAGGATTGGGACAAGAGTCAGGCAGGACAGGAGAGAGTCGAGGCTTTGAACGAGAGTCACGCAGGACAGGAGAGAAAGGTTTGCGTCAAGAGTGAGGCAGGAACGGAGAGAGAGGCTTTGGACGAGAGTCAGGCAGGATAGAAGAGAGAGGCTTGTGACTAGACTCAGACAGGACAGCGGAGGGATACTTGGGAGGAGAGTCAGGCAGGACAGGAGAGAGATGCTTGGGACGTGAGTCAGGCAAGACAGGAGAGAGAGGCTTAGGACGAGACTCAGGCAGGACAGGAGAGAGTGGCTTAGGATGAGAGTCAGGCAGGACAGGAGAGAGAAGATTGCAGCGAGATTGAGCCAGGACAGGAGAGAGAGGCATGGGACGAGAGTCAGGCAGGACAGGAGAGAGAGGCTGTCGACGGTAATCTGGCTGGACAAGAGAGAGAGGCTTTGGACGAGAGTCAGGCAGGATAGGAGAGACAGGCTTGGGACTAGAGTCAGACAGGACAGTGGAGAGATGCTTGGGATGAGAGTCAGTACGGACAGCAGACAGAGGCTTAGGACGTGAGTCAGGCAAGACATGAGACGGAGTTTTGGGACGAGAGTCATGACGGAGAGGATAGAGAGGCTTACGAAGAGAGTCAGGTCGGACAGGAGAGAGAGGCTGGGTACGAGAGTAAGGTGGGAAAGAAAAGTGAAGTCTGGGCTTTCTGACTAGAGTTGGAATGGAGAGAGAGACTTGGTACGAGAGTCAGGCGGCAATGAAAAGTGAAGTGTGGGGAGAGAGTAAAAAAGGACAGGAGAGAGAGGCTTGCGACGAGAGTCAGGCAGGACAGGAGAGAGAGGCTTGGGACGTGAGTCAGGCCGGAAGGTCAAGAGAGGCTTAGGACGAGTCAGGCGGGACAGGGGAGAGAGGCTTGGCACGATAGTCAGGAAGCACAGGAGAGGGAGGCTCGGGACGAGAGTCAGGATCTACAAGAGAGAGGGGCTGGGAACGAGAGCCAGGCAGGACAGGAGTGAGAGGCATGGGACGAGACTCATGGCAGGACAGGAGAGAGAGGCTTATGACGAGACTCAGGCAGGACAAGAGAGGAGAGAGTTAGGCTGAACAGGAGAGAGAGGCTTAATTCGAGAGTCAGGCAAGACAGAAGAAAGAGGCTTGGGACGAGACTCAAGAAGCACAGAAGAGGGAGGGTCGGATCGAGAGTCAGGCTCCAGAGCAGAGAGGAGCTGGGGACGAGAGACAGGCAGGAAAGGATAGAAAGGCTTGGGACGAGAGTCAGGCAGGATAGGATAGAGAGGCTTGAGACGAGAGTCAGGAATCACAACAGAGACAGGCTTGGGACGAGAGTCAGGCTGGACAGGAGAGAGTCTTCGGAAGAGAGTCAGGCAGGACTGGAGAGGGGGGCTTGGGATGAGAGTCAATCAGGACAGGAGACAGGGGCTTAGGAAGAGAGTTACATAAGGAAGGAGAGAGAGAGGCTTGACACGAGAGTCAAACAGGGCAGGAGAGAGAGGCTTGCAAGGAGAGTCATGCCGGCGAGTATAGAGACGCTTATGACGAGATTCAGGTAAGAGAGGAGAGATTGTTTTGGGACAAGAATCTAACAGGACAGGTGAGAGAGGCTTGGGACGAGAGTCATCAGGACACGAGAGAGAGAGGCTTAAGACGAGAGTCAGGGAAGACAGGAGAGAGAGGTTTGGGACGAAACTCAGGTATGAGAGGAGAGAGACGCTTGGCACGAGAGTCATGCTGAATAAGAGAGAGAATCTTGGGACGAGAGTCAGGCAGGACAGGAGATAGTGGTTTAGGACGAGACTCAGGCAGACCACGAGAGAGAAGCTTGGGACGAGAGTCAGGTTGGATAGGAGAGAGTGGCTTGGGACAAGAGTCGAACAAGACAGGAGAGAGAGGCTTGGGACGAGAGTTAAAGAAGACAGGAAAGAGAGGCTTGGGACGAGCGTCAGACAGGGCAGGAGAGAGAGGCTTGAGACGAGATTCATGCCGGAGAGGATAGAGATGCTTAGGACGAGAGTCAGGTCGGACAGGAGAGATACCCTTGGGGCAAGAATCTAACAAGACAGGAGAGATAGGCTTTGGACGAGAGTCAGTCAGGACACGGGAGAGAGACAGGCAAGACAGGAGATAGAGGATTGGGACGAGAGTGCGGCAGGACAGGAGAGAGAAGCTTTGACGAGAGTCAGGCAGGATAGAAGAGAGAGGCTTGTGACTAGAGTCAGACAGGACAGCGGAGGGATACGTTGGAGGAGAGTCAGGCAAGACAGGAGAGAGAGGCTTGGGACGTGAGTCAGGCAAGACAGGAGAGAGAGGCTTAGGACGAGACTCAGGCAGGACAGGAGAGAGTGGCTTAGGACGAGAGTCAGTCAGGACAGGAGAGAGGGGCTTAGGACGAGAGTTAGATAGGAAAGGAGAGAGAGGCTTGAGACGAGAGTCAGACAGGGCAGGAGAGAGAGGCTTGCAAGGAGAGTCATGCCGGCGAGGATAGAGACGCTTAGGACGAGAGTCAGGTAAGAGAGGAGAGATTGTCTTAGGACTAGAATCTAACCGGACAGGTGAGAGAGGCTTGAGACGAGAGTCAGGCAAGACAGGAGAGAGAGGTTTGGGACCAAACTCAGGTATGAGAGGAGAGAGACGCTTGGCAAGAGAGTCAGGCTGAATAAGAGAGAGAATCTTAGGACGAGAGTCAGGCAGGACAGGAGAGAGTGGTTTAGGACGAGACTCAGGCAGACCACGAAGAGAGAAGCTTGGGACGAGAGTCAGTTTGGATAGGAGAGAGTGGCTTGGGACGAGAGTCACGCAGGACAGGAGAGAGAGGCTTGGGACGAGAGTTAAACAAGACAGGAAAGAGAGGCTTGACGAGCGTCAGAGAGAGCAGGTGAGAGAGGCTTGCGTCGAGATTCATCCCGGAGAGGATAAAGAGGTTTAGGTCGAGAGTCTGGTCGGACAGGAGAGATACACTTGGGGCAAGAATCTAACGAGACAGGAGAGAGAGGCTTTGGACGAGAGTCAGTAAGGACACGAGAGAGAGACAGGCTTGGGACGAGAGTCAGGCAAGACAGGAGATAGAGGCTTGGGTCGAGGGTTAGGCAGGACAGGAGAGAGTGGCTTAGGACGAGAGTCACGCAGTACAGGAGAGAAAGTCTTGGGACTTGAGTAAGGCAAGACATGAAAAGTAGTCTTGGGAAGAGAGTCATGACGGAGAGGATAGAGAGGCTTAGGAAGAGAGTCAGGTCGGACAGGAGAGAGAGACTTGGTACGTTAGTAAGGCGGGAAAGAAAAGTGAAGTCTCGGCTTTCTGACGAGAGTCAGGCTGGACAGGAGAGGGAGACTTGGTACGAGAGTCAGGCAGGAAAGAAAAGTGAAGTCTGGGGAGAGAGTCAAAAAGGACAGGTAAGAGAGGCTTGCGACGAGAGTCAGGCAGGACGGGAGAGAGAGGCTTGGGACGTGAGTCAGGCCGGAAGGTCTGGAGAGGCTTGGGACGAGATTTAGGCGGGACAGGAGAGAGAGGCTTGGGACGATAGTCAGGAAGCACAGGAGAGGGAGGCTCGGGACGAGAGTCAGGATCTACAGGAGAGAAGGGCTAGGGACGAGAGTCAGGCTGGACAGGAGAGAGGCTTGGGAAGAAAGTCAAGCAGGAATGGAGAGCGAGGCTTGGGATGAAAGTCAGGCTGGATAGCAGAGAGGTTTCGTTCGAGAGTCGGGCAAGATAGGTGAGAGAGGGTTGGGACGAGAATCACACAGGACATGTGAGAGGGGCTTGTGACGAGAGTTAGATAGGACAGGAGAGAGAGGCTTGGGACGAGAGTCAGGCAGAACAGGAGAGAGTGGCTTAAGACGAGAGTTAGCCAGGACAGGAGAGAGAGGCTTGCGACGAGAGTGAGAAAGGACACGAGATACAGGCTCGGGAAGAGGGTCAGTCAGGATATGAGAGAGAGGCTTGGGACGAGAGTTAGGCAGGACATTAGAGAGAGGCTTGGGACGAGAGTCAGGCAGGACATGAGAGAGAGGCTATCGACGATAATCAGGCTGGGCAAGAGAGTGAGGCTTTTGACGAGAGTCAGGCAGGATAGGAGAGACAGTCTTGGGACTAGAGTCAGACAGGACAGGGGAGAGATGCTTGTGAGGACAAGAAATAGAGGCTTGGGACGTGTGTAAGGCAAGACATGTGAGGGAGGCTTGGGACGAAAGTCATGCCAACGAGGAAAGAGAGGCTTAGGACGAGAGTCAGGCAGGATAGGAGAGAGAGGCTTGGGACTAGAGTCAGACAGGACAGGGGAGAGATGCTTGTGAGGACAAGAAATAGAGGCTTGGGACGTGAGTAAGGCAACACATGAGAGGGAGGTTTGTGACGAGAGTCATGCCGGAGAGGATAGAGAGAATTAGGACGAGAGTCAGGTTGGACAGGAGAGAGAGGTTTGGTACGAGAGTCAGGCGGGAAAGAAAAGTGAAGTCTGAGGTTTTTGACGAGGGTCAGGCAGGTCAGAAGAGAGAGGCTTGGTACGAAAGTCAGGCTGGAAAGAAAAGTGAAGTCTGGGGAGAGAGTCAGTCTGGACAGGAGAGAGAGGCTTGGGACGAGAGTCAGTCTGGACAGGAGAGAGAGACTTGGGAAGAGAGTCAGGTAGTATAGGAGAGAAAGGCTTGGAAAGAGAGTCAGACAGGACTGGGGAGAGAGGATTCGGAATAGAGTCAGACAGGGCAGGAGAAAGAGGCTTGGGACGAGAGCCAGGCAAACACAGGAGAAAGAGGATGGGAACGTTAGTCAGGGAAGACATGAGAGAGAGAGTTGGGACGAGACTCAGAAATGAGAGGAGAGAGAAGCTTAGGACGAGAGTCACTAGGGCAGAAGGAGGAGGCTTTGGACGAGAGTCAGGGAGACCAGGACAAAGAGGCTTGGGACCTGAGTCAGACAGAAGAGGAGACAGAGGCTTGGGACGAGAGTCAGCAGGACAGGAGAGAGATGTTTGGGGCGAGAGTCAGGTAGGGCAGGAGAGAAATACTTGGGACGAGAGTCAGGCTAGACAGGAGAGAAATGCTTGGGACAAGAGTCAGGCAGAACAGGGCAAAGAGACTTGGGACTAGAGTCAGGTGGGAGAGGAGAGAGAGGCTTGGGACGTGAGTCAGCAGAACAGGAGAGAGAGGTTTCGGACGAGATTCGGTCAGGACAGGAGAAAGGGGCTTGGGAGAAGAGTCAGGTAGGGCAGGAGAGGGAGTCTTGGGACGAGAATCAAGCCGAAAGGTAGAGAGAAGCTTCGGACGAGAGTCAGGCTGGACAAGAGAGAGAGGCTTTGGTCGAGAGTCAGGAAGCACAGGAGACGGAGGCCCGGGACGAGAGTCTGGCTGGACAGGAGAGAGGGGTTGGGGACGAGTATCAGGTGGGAGAGGAGACAGAGGCCTCGGACGTGAGTCAGCAGGAGAGGAGCGAGAGGCTTGGACGAAAGTCAAACAGAACAGGAGAGAGGGGATTGATATGAGAGTCAGGTAGGGCGGGAGAGGGAGGCTTAGGACGAGAGTCAGGCAGTATAGGAGAGAGAGGCTTCGGAGGAGAGTCAAGTAGGGCAGGAAAAGGAGTCTTGGGACGAGAGTAAGGCCGGAAGGCAGAGAGAGTCTTCGGCCGAAAGTCAAGCTGAACAGGAGAGAGAGGCTTGGAACGAGAGTCATGAAGCACAGTAGAGGAAGCCTCGGGACGAGAGTCAGGCTCTACAGGAGAGAGGGGTCGGGGACGAAAGCCAGGCATGACAGGAGAGAGAGGCTTGGGACGAGAGTCAGGCAAGACAGGATAGAGAGGCTTGAAACGAGAGTGTGACTGTACAGGAGATAGAGGCTTGGGACGAGAGTCAGACATGGCAGAAGAGAGAGGTTTGGGACGAGAGTCATGCCCGAGATGAGAGAGAGGCTTGGGACGAGAGTCAGGCAGGACAGGAGAGAGAGGCTTGTGACGAAAATCAGGCAGAGCAGGAGAGAGGGGCTGGAGACGAGAGTCAGGCTGAACAGGAGAGAGGGGCTGGCGAACACATTCAACCAGGACAGTAGAGAGAGGCTTGGGACGAGAGTTAGGCTAGAGAGGAGAGGGAGGCTTGGGAAGAGAGTCAGGCAGGACAGGAGAGGGAGGCTTGGGACGAGAGTCAGGAAGGACAGGAGAGAGAGGCTTCGGATGAGAATCAGGCTGGACATGAGAGACAGGCTTGGGGCGAGAGTTAGACACGGCAGAAGAGAGAGGCTTCGGAAGAGAGTCATGCCGGAGAGTATAAAGAGGCTTAGGACAAGAGTCAGTTTTGATAGAAGAGATAGACTTAGGGCAAAAATTTGACAAGAAAGGAAAGAGAGGCTTGGGATGAGAGTCAGGTTGGACAAGAGAGAAAGGCTTTGGACGGGAGTCAGGCAGGATAGAAGAGAGAGTCTTGGGGCTAGAGTCACATAGGACAGGGGTGAGATACTTGGGACGAGATTCAGTCACGACAGGAGAGAGGGGCTTGGGACGAGAGTCAGGCAAGACAGGAGAGAGAGGCTTGGGATGAGAGTCAGGCAGGACAGGAGAGATTGGCTTAGGACAGGAGTCAACCAGGACAGGAGAGAGAGGATTGCGACGAGAGTCAGGCAGGACTGGAGAGAGAGAGGCTTAGAACGAAAGTCAGGCAGAACAGGAGAGGGAGGCTTGGGACGAGAATCAGGCTGAACGGGAGAGAGAGGCTTAGGCGATAGTCAGGCAGGACATGAGAGACAGCCTTGGGACAGGAGTCAGACAGGGCACGGGAGAGATGCTTGGGACGAGCGTCAAGCAGGACAGGAGAGAGAGGGTTGGGACGTGAGTAAGGCAAGACATGAGAGGGAGCCTTGGGACGAAAGTCTTGACGGAAAGGATAGAGAGGATTAGGACGAGAGTCAGGTCGGACAGGAGAGAGAGGCTTGTTACGAGAGTCAGGCGTGAAAGAAAAGTGATGTCTGGTCTTTTTGACGAGAGTCAGGCAAGACAGGAGAGAGAGGCTTGGTACGAGAATCAGGCGGGAAAGAAAAGTGAAGTCTGGGGAGAGAGTCAGAAAGGACAGGAGAGAGAGGATTGCGACGAGAGTCAGGCAGGACAGGAGAGTGAGGATTGGGACGAGAATCAGGCTGGACAGGAGATAGGCTTGGGAAGAAAGTCAGGCAGGACTAGAGAGAGAGGCTTGGGATGAGGGTCAGGCTGGATCGCAGAGAGAGGTTTGGTTCGAGAGTCAGGCAATACAGGAAAGAGAGGCTTGTAACGAGAGTCAGACAGGACAGGTGAGACGGGCTTGGGACGAGAGTTAAATTGGACAGGAGAGAGAGGCTTGGGACGAGAGTCAGGCAGGACAGGACAGAGTTGCTTAGGACGAGAGTCAGGCAGGACAGGACAGAGTTGCTTAGGACGAGAGTCAGGCATGACAATAGAGAGAGGCTTGGGACGAGAGTCAGGCAAGACAGGATAGAGAGCCTTGGGACGAGAGTGTGACTGTACAGGAGATAGAGGTTTGGGACGGGAGTCAGACAAGGCAGAAGAGAGAAGTTTGGGACGAGAGTCATGCCCGAGATGAGAGAGAGGCTTGGGACGAGAGTCAGGCAGGAGAGGAGGGAGAAGCTTGGGACAAAAATCAGGCAGAGCAGGAGAGAGGGGCTGGAGACGAGAGTCAGGCTGAACAGGAGAGAGGGGCTGGCGAACACATTCAACCAGGACAGTAGAGAGAGGCTTGGGACGAGAGTTAGGCTAGAGAGGAGAGGGAGGCTTGGGAAGAGAGTCAGGCAGGACAGGAGAGGGAGGCTTGGGACGAGAGTCAGGAAGGACAGGAGAGAGAGGCTTGGGATGAGAATCAGGCTGGATAGGAGAGACAGGCTTGGAGAGAGAGTTAGACACGGGAGGAGAGAGAGGCTTCGGAAGAGAGTCATGCCGGAGAGTATAAAGAGGCTTAGGACAAGAGTCAGTTTTGATAGAAGAAATAGACTTGGGGTAAAAATTTGACAAGAAAGGAGAGAGAGGCTTGGGATGAGAGTCAGGCTGGACAAGAGAGAGAGGCTTTGGACGGGAGTCAGGCAGGATAGAAGGGAGGATCTTGGGACTAGAGTCAGATAGGACAGGGGTGAGATACTTGGGACGAGATTCAGTCACGACAAGAGAGAGGGGCTTGGGACGAGAGTTAGGCAAGACAGGGGAGAGAGGCTTGGGACGAGAGTCAAGCAGGACAGGAGAGATTGGCTAGGACAGGAGTCAACCAGGACAGGAGAGAGAGGATTGCGACGAGAGTCATGCAGGACTGGAGATAGAGGCTTGGAACGAAAGTCAGGCAGAACAGGAGAGGGAGGCTTGGGACGAGACTCAGGCTGAACGGGAGAGAAAGGCTTGGGCGAGAGTCAGGCAGGACATGAGAGCCAGCCTTGGGACAGGAGTCAGACAGGGCAGGGGAGAGATGCTTGGGACGAGCGTCAGGCAGGACAGGAGAGAGAGGCTTGAGACGTGAGTAAGGCAAGACATGAGAGGGAGCCTTAGGACGAAAGTCTTGACGGAGAGGATAGAGGGGTTTAGGACGAGAGTCAGGTCGGACAGGAGAGAGAGGTTTGGGACGAGACTCAGGAAGGACAGGATAGAGAGACTTGGGACGAGAGTCAGGGAGGACGGGAGAGGGAGGCTTGGGACGAGAGTCAGGCTGGACAGGAGAGAGGCTTGGGAAGAAAGTCAGGCAGGACTAGAGAGAGAGGCTTGGGATGAGAGTCAGGCTGGATCGCAGAGAAAGGTTTGGTTCGAGAGTCAGGCAATACAGGAAAGAGAGGCTTGTAACGAGAGTCAGACAGGACATGTGAGAGGGGCTTGGGACGAGAGTTAGATAGGACAGGAGAGAGAGGCTTGGGACGAGAGTCAGGCAGGACAGGAGAGATTGTCTTAGGACGAGAGTCAGGCAGGACAGGAGAGAGAGGCTTGCGTCGAGAGTGATGCAGGACAGGAGAGAGAGGCTTGGGAAAAGAGTCAGGCAGGATAGGAGAGACAGGCTTGGGACTAGAGTCAGACAGGACAGGGGAGAGATGCTTCGGAGGAGAGTCAGACAGGAAAAGAGGGAGAGGCTTGGGACGTGAGTAAGGCAAGAAATGAGAGAGAGGCTTGGGACGAGAGTTATGCCAGAGAAGAAAGAGAGGCTTAGGACGAGAGTCAGGTCTGACAGGAGAGAGAGGCTTGATACGAGAGTCAAGCGGGAAAGAAAAGTGAAGTCTGGGGTTTGTGAAGAGAGTCAGGCAGGACAGGAGAGAGAGGCTTGGGACGAGAGTCAGGCCGGAAGGAAAAGTGAAGTCTCGGGAGAGACTCAGGCAGGACAACAGGGAGAGGCTTGGGACGGGAATCAGGCAGAACAGGAGAGGGAGGCTTAGGACGAGAGTCAGGAACGACAGGAGAGAGTGGCTTAGGACGAGAATCAGGCAGGGCAGGAGAGAAAGGCTTGTTACGGAGTCAGGCAGGACAGGAAGAGAGGCTTAGGACGAGAGTCAGGGATGACAGAACAAAAAGGTTTAGGACGAGAGTCAGGTACGAGAGGAGACATAGGCTGGGACGTGAGTCAGCAGGACAGGAGAGAGAGGTTTGGACGAGAATCAGACAGGACAGGAGAGAGGGGCTTGGGAGGAGAGTCAGGTAGAGCAGGAGAGGGAGGCTTTTGACAAGAGTTAGGCAGGACAGGAGAGAAAGGCTTGGGAGGAGAGTCAGGTAGGGCAGGAGAGGAAGTCTTGGGACGAGAGTCAGGCCGGAAGGTAGAGAGAGGTTTGGAAGAGAGTCAGGCTGGACAGGACAGAGAGGTTGGGACGAGTGTCAGGCAGGACAGGATGGATGGCCTAGGACGAAGTGAAAGAAAGATAGGAGAGAGAAGCTTGGGACGACAGTCACGCTGGACAGGAGATAGAGGCTTGAAACGAGACTCAAGCGGGACAGGAGAGAGAGGCTTGGGACGTGACTCTGGGAGGACAGAGAGAGAGGCTTGGGACGAGAATCAGTCTGGATAGGAGAGACAGGCTTGCGAAGAGAGTCAGGCAGGACAGGAGAGGGAGACTTGTGACGAGATTCAGGCAGGGCAGGAGAGAGAGGCTTGGGACGAAACTCATGGCAGGACAGGAGAGAGAAGCTTGGGACGAGAGTCTGGTTGGATAGGAGAGAGAGGCTTGGTTCGAGAGTCAGACAAGACAGGAGAGAGTGGCTTGGGACGAGAGTCAGGCAAGACAGGAGAGAGAGCCTTGGACGAGAGTCAGGCAGGACATGAGAGAGAGGCTTGTGACGAGAGTCACGCAGGACAGCAGAGAGAGGATTCGGATGACAGTTAGACAAGGCAGGAAAGAGAGGGCTTGGGACGAGCGTCAGACAAGGCAGGAGAGAGAGGCTTGCGACGAGATTTATGCCGGAGACGATAGAGAGTCTTACGACGAGAGTCAGGTCGGGCAGGAGAGATAGACTTGGCGCAAGAATCTAACGAGTCAGGAGAGAGAGGCTTTGGACGAGAGTCAGTAGGATAAGACAGAGAGACAGGCTTGGGACGAGAATCAGGCAAGACAGGAGAGAGAGCCTTGGGACGAGAGTCAGGCAGGACAGGAGAGAGTGGCTTAGGACGAGAGTCAGGCAGGACAGGAGAGAAAGGCTTGTGTCGAGAGAGAGGCTACGGACGAGAATCAGGCAGGATAGGAGAGAGAGGCTTGGGACTAGAGTCAAACAGGACATCGGGAGATGCTGGGAGAAGAGACAGCCAGGACAGGAGAGAGGGCTTCGAACGTGAGTCAGGTAAGACGGGAGAGAGATGCTATGGACGAGACTCAGGCAAGACGGGAGGAGTGGATAGTACGAGGTCAGGCAGGACAGGAGAGGGAGGATTGCAATGAGAGTCAGGCAGGATAGAAGAGAGAGGCTTGGGACTAGAGTCAAACAAGACAGGGGAGAGATGCTTGGGACGAAAGTCAGTCACGACAGTAGAGAGAGGTTTGGGACAAGTGTCAGGCAGGACAGGAGAGAGAGGCTTGCGACGAGAGTCAGGCAGGGCAGGAGAGATTGGCTTAGGACGAGAGTCAGGCAGGACAGGAGAGAGAGGCTTACGACGAGAGTCAGGCAGGAGAGGAGAGAGATGCTTGGAACTAGAGTCAGTAAGGACAGGAGAGAGAGGCTTGGGACGAGAATCAGGCTGGACAGGAGATAGAGGCTTGGGGCGAGAGTCAGGAAGGATATGAGAGATAGGCTTGGGACTGGAGTCAGACAGGAGAGGGGAG
This sequence comes from Panulirus ornatus, assembly GCF_036320965.1. NCBI lineage: Eukaryota > Metazoa > Arthropoda > Malacostraca > Decapoda > Palinuridae > Panulirus > Panulirus ornatus. Next base: position 76,683,402 of record NC_092234.1, read on the forward strand.
AGATGCTTTGGACGAGAGTCAGGCAGGACAGGAGAGAGAGGCTTGGGATGAGAGTCAGGTAGGGCAGGAGAGAAAGGCTTGTTACGAGAGTCAGGCAGGACAGGAAAGAGAGGCTTAGGACGAGAGTCAGGGATGACAGAACAAAAAGGTTTAGGACGAGAGTCAGGTACGAGAGGAGACATAGGCTGGGGACGTGAGTCAGCAGGACAGGAGAGAGAGGTTTGGGACGAGAATCAGACAGGACAGGAGAGAGGGGCTTGGGAGGAGAGTCAGGTAGAGCAGGAGAGGGAGGCTTTTGACAAGAGTTAGGCAGGACAGGAGAGAAAGGCTTGGGAGGAGAGTCAGGTAGGGCAGGAGAGGAAGTCTTGGGACGAGAGTCAGGCCGGAAGGTAGAGAGAGGTTTGGGAAGAGAGTCAGGCTGGACAGGACAGAGAGGTTTGGGACGAGTGTCAGGCAGGACAGGATGGAGTGGCCTAGGACGAGAGTGAAGAAAGATAGGAGAGAGAAGCTTGGGACGACAGTCACGCTGGACAGGAGATAGAGGCTTGAAACGAGACTCAAGCGGGACAGGAGAGAGAGGCTTGGGACGTGACTCTGGGAGGACAGGAGAGAGAGGCTTGGGACGAGAATCAGTCTGGATAGGAGAGACAGGCTTGCGAAGAGAGTCAGGCAGGACTGGAGAGGGAGACTTGTGACGAGATTCAGGCAGGGCAGGAGAGAGAGGCTTGGGACGAAACTCATGGCAGGACAGGAGAGAGAAGCTTGGGACGAGAGTCTGGTTGGATAGGAGAGAGAGGCTTGGTTCGAGAGTCAGACAAGACAGGAGAGAGTGGCTTGGGACGAGAGTCAGGCAAGACAGGAGAGAGAGCCTTGGGACGAGAGTCAGGCAGGACATGAGAGAGAGGCTTGTGACGAGAGTCACGCAGGACAGCAGAGAGAGGATTCGGATGACAGTTAGACAAGGCAGGAAAGAGAGGCTTGGGACGAGCGTCAGACAAGGCAGGAGAGAGAGGCTTGCGACGAGATTTATGCCGGAGACGATAGAGAGTCTTACGACGAGAGTCAGGTCGGGCAGGAGAGATAGACTTGGCGCAAGAATCTAACGAGTCAGGAGAGAGAGGCTTTGGACGAGAGTCAGTCAGGATAAGACAGAGAGACAGGCTTGGGACGAGAATCAGGCAAGACAGGAGAGAGAGCCTTGGGACGAGAGTCAGGCAGGACAGGAGAGAGTGGCTTAGGACGAGAGTCAGGCAGGACAGGAGAGAAAGGCTTGTGTCGAGAGAGAGGCTACGGACGAGAATCAGGCAGGATAGGAGAGAGAGGCTTGGGACTAGAGTCAAACAGGACATCGGGGAGATGCTTGGGAGAAGAGACAGCCAGGACAGGAGAGAGAGGCTTCGAACGTGAGTCAGGTAAGACGGGAGAGAGATGCTATGGACGAGACTCAGGCAAGACGGGAGAGAGTGGATTAGTACGAGAGTCAGGCAGGACAGGAGAGGGAGGATTGCAATGAGAGTGAGGCAGGACAGGAGAGAGAGGAAGGGACGAGAGTCAGGCAGGACAGGAGAGAGAGGCTGTCGACGATAATCAGGCTGGACAAGAGAGAGAGGATTGGAACGAGAGTCCGGCAGGATAGTAGAGACAGGCTTGGGACTAGAGTCAGACAGGACAAGGGAGTCAGTACGAATAGGAGAGAGAGGCTTATGACGTGAGTAAGGCAAGAAATGAGACGGAGTGTTGGGACGAGAATCGTAACGGAGACGATAGAGAGGCTTAGGACGAGAGTCAGGTCGGACAGGAGAGAGATGCTTGGTACGAGAGTCAGGCGGGAAAGAAAAGTGAAGTCTTGGGCGAGAGTCAGGTCGGACAGGAGAAGTTTGGGACGAGAGTCAGGCAGGAGAGGAGAGAGAGGCTTGGGACGAGAGTCAGGCAGAGCACGAGAGAGGGGCTAGAGACGAGAGTCAGGCTGGACAGGAGAGAGGGGCTGGCGAATACATTCAGGCAGGACAGGAGAGAGAGGCTTGGGACGTGAGTCAGGCTAGACAGGAGAGGGAGCCTTAGGAAGAGAGTCAGGCAGGACAGGAGAGGGAGGCTTGGGACGAGAGTCAGGAAGGACAGGAGAGAGAGGCTTGGGACGAGAGTCAGGCAGGACAGGAGAAAGAGGCTTGGGCCAAGTCCTACAAGACAGGAGAGAGAGGCTTGTGACGAGAGTCAGACACGGCAGGAGAGAGAGGCTTGGGACGAGAGTTATGCCGGAGAGGATAAAGAGGCTTAGGAGAAGAGTCAGTTCTGATAGAAGAGATAGACTTGGGCAAAAATTTGACAGGAAAGGAGAGAGAGTCTTGGGATGAGAGTCAGGCTGGACGGGAGAGAGAGGCTTGGGACGAGAGTCAGGCATGATAGAAGATAAAGTCTTTGGACTAGAGCCAGACAGGACAGGGATAGATACCTGGGACGAGAGTCAGTCACGACAGGAGAGAGAGGCTTGGGACGAGAGTCAGGCAGAACAGGATAGAGAGGCTTGGGACAATAGTCAGGCAGGACAGGAGAGATTGGCTTAGGACGAGAGTCAGGCACGACCGGAGAGAGAGGCTTGGAACGCGAGTCAGGCAGGATATGAGAGGGAGTCTTGGGATGAGAATCAGGCTGGAATGGAGAGAGAGGCTTGGGGCGAGTCAGGCAGGATATGAGAGACAGGCTTGGGACTAGAGTCTGACAGGACAGGGGAGAGATGATTGGGACGTGAGTCAGGCAGGACAGGAGAGAGAGGTTTGGGACGTGAGAAAGTCAAGACATGAGAGGGAAGCTTGGGACGAGAGTCATGACGGAGAGGATAGAGAGGCTTAGGACGAGAGTCAGGTCGGACAGGAGAGAGAGGCTTGGGACGAGAGTCAGGTGGGAAAGAAAAGTGAAGTCTGGGGAGAGAGTCAGACAGGACAGGAGAGAGTAGCTTCCGACGAGAGTCAGGCAGGAAAGGAGAGAGAGGCTTGGGACGAGAGAAGAGTGAAGTCTGGGGAGGAGCAGACAGGAGGAGAGAGAGGCTTGGACGAGGTCAGGCAGGACAGGAGAGAGAGGCTTGGGACAGAGTCAGACAGGACAGGAGAGAGAGGCTTGGGAGAGAGTCAGGCGACAGGAGAGAGGGTTTGGACGAGAGTCAGGAGGAGGAGAGAGGGCTTGGGACAGATATGCAGGACAGGAGAGAGGGCTTGGAGAGAGTCAGGCAGAGGAGAGGAGTTGGGACGAGAGTCAGCAGGAAGGAGAGAAGGTCTTGGGACGGAGTCAGGCAGGAGGAGAGAGAGGCTTGGGACGAATCAGGTAGGAATAGAGAGAGAGGCTTGGGACAGAGCAGGCAACAGGAGAAGAGGCTTGGACGATGAGTCAGGAGAGGAGAGAGAGAGCTTGGGACGAGAGTCAGAAGGAGAGGTGAGAGAGGCTGGACTGAGTACAGGGCAGACAGGAGAGAGAGGCTTGGGACGAGAGTCAGCAGGACAGGAGAAAGAGGCTTGGGACGTGAGTCAGGCAAGACAGGAGAGAGAGCTTGGGACGAGAGTCAGCAGGACAGAGAGAGAGGCTTGGGACGAGAGTCCAGGCAGGACAGGAGAGAGAGGCTTGGACGATCAGGAAGACAGAGAGGCAGGACTGGACGAAGTCAGAAGGAGAGAGACGAGGCTTAGGTCGAGGCTCATGACAGGAATGGAAGAGGAGCATTTTGGGACGAGAGTCAGGCAGGACACGAGAGAGAGAGGCTTTGGACGAGAGTCAGGCAGGACTGGAGAGAGAGGCTTTGGACGAGAGTCAGGCTTTACAGGAGAGAGAGGCTTAATTCGAGAGTCAGGCAAGACAGGAGAGAGAGGCTTGGGACGAGTTACAGGAAGCACAGGAGATGGAGGCTCGGAACGAGATTCAGTATCTAGAGTAGAGAGGGGCTGGGGACGACAGCCAGGCAGGACAGGAGAGAGGGGCTTTAGGACGAGAGTCAGGCAGGATAGGATAGAGAGGCTTGGGACGAGAGTCAGGCAGGACAGGAGAGAGAGGCTTGGGACGAGAGTCAGGCTGGACAGGAGAGAGGCTTGGGAAGAGAGTCAGGCAGGACTGTAGAGTGGTGCTTGGGATGAGAATCAGGCAGGACAGGAGAGAGGGGATTGGGACGAGAGATAGATAGGACAGGAGAGAGAGGCTTGAAACGAGAGTCAGACAGGGCAGGAGAGAGAGAGGCTTGTGAGGAGAGTCAAGCCGGAGAGGATAGAGAAGCTTACGACGAGAGTCAGGTCAGAGAGGAGAGATAGACTTGGGGCAAGAATCTAACCGGACATGTGAGAGAGGCTTTGGACGAGAGTCAGTCAGGACAGGAGAGAAAGGCTTGCGTCGAGAGCGAGGCAGGACGGGAGAGAGACTCTTGGGACGAGAGCCAGGCAGGAGAGGAGAGAGAGGCTTGGGACTAGAGTCAGACAGGACAGCAGAGAGATGCTTGGGAGGAGAGTCACACACGACAGGAGAGAGAGGCTTAGGACGTGAGTCAGGAAAGACAGGAGAGAGAGGCTTGCTACGAGACTTAGGCAGGACAGGAGAGAGTGGCTTAGTACGAGAATCAGGCAGGACAGGAGAGAGATGATTGCAACGAGAATGAGCAAGGACAGGAGAGAGAGGCTTGGGAAGAGAGTCATGAAGGACATGAGAGAGAGGCTGTCGACGAGAATCAGGCTGGACAAGAGAGAGAGAGGCTTGGGACGAGAGTCAGGCAGGATACAAGAGACAGGCTCGGGACTAGAGTCAGACAGGACAGGGGAAAGATGTTTGGAATGAGAGTCAGTACAGACAGGAGAGAGAGGCTTGGGACTTGAGTAAGGCAAGACATGAAAAGGAGTCTTGGGACGAGATTCATGACGGAAAGGATAGAGAGGCTTAGGACGAGAGTCAGGTCGGACAGGAGAGAGAGGCTCGGTACGAGAGGCAGGCGAGAAAGAAAAGTGAAGTGTGGGCTTTCTAACAAGAGTCAGGCCGGACAGGAGAGAGAGGCTTGGTACGAGAGTCAGGCTTGATAGGAGACTGGTTTGCGACGAGAGTGAGGCAGGACAGAAGAGAGAGGCTTGGGACGAGAGTCAGACAGAATAGGAAAGAGATGCTTAAGACTAGAGTCAGAGAGAACAGAGGAGAGATGCTTGGGACGAGAGTCAGGAAGGACAGGAGAGAGAGGCTTAGGACGTGAGTAAGGCAAGACATGAGAGGGACGCTTGGGACGAGAGTCATACCGGAGAGAATAGAGAGAATTAGGACGAGAGTCAGGCAAGACAGGAGAGAGAGGCTTGGTCCGAGAGTCAGGCGGAAAGGAAAAGTGAAGTTTGGGTTTTTTGACGAGTGTCCAGCAGGACAAAGAGAGAGGCTTGGTACCAGTCAGGCGGGAAAGAAAAGTAAAGTCTGGGGAGAGAGTCAGGCAGCACTGGAGAGAGAGGATTGGGACGAGAGTCAGGTAGGGGAGAAGAGAAAGGCTTGGGACGAGAGTCAGGCAGGACAGCAAAGAAAGGCGTAGGACGAGAGTCAGGGAGGACTGGACAAAAAGTCTTGGGACGAGAGTCAGGTAGGAGAGAAGACAGAGCCTTGTGACTTGAGTCAGCAGGACAGGAGAGAGTGGTTTGTTACGAGAGTGAGACAGGAAAGGAGAGAGGGGCTTAGGAGGAGAGTCATGTAGGTCAGGAGAGGGAGGCTTGCGACGAGAGTCAAGCAGGACAGGAGAGAGGGGCTTTGGAGGAGAGTCAGGTAGGGCACAAGAGGGAGTCCTGGGATGAGAGTCAGGCCGGAAGGTAGAGAGAGGCTTGGGACGAGAGTCATGAAGGACATGAGAGAGAGGCTGTCGACGAGAATCAGGCTGGACAGGAGAGAAAGCCTTGGGACGAGAGTCAGTAAGGACAGGAGAGGGAGGAGAGGGACGACAGTCAGGCTCTACAGGAGAGAGGGGCTGGGGACGAGAGCCAGGCAGGACAGGAGAGAGAGGCTTGGGACGAGACTCATGCTTGACAGGATGGAGTGGCCTGGGACGAGAGTCAGGCAAGTCAGGAGAGAGAGGCTTGGGATGAGAGTCAGTCTGGACAGGATAGAGAGCCTTGGGACGAGATTCTGGAAGGACAGGAGAGAGAGGCTAGGGACGAGACTCAGGCATACCAGTAGTGAGAAGCGTGGGACGAGAGTCAGGTTCGATAGGAGAGAGAGCATTGCTTCAAGAGTCAGACAAGACAAGAGAGAGTGGCTTGGGACGAGAGTCAGGCAGGACAGGAGAGATAGGCTTGGGATGAGAGTCAGGCAGGACTACAGAGGGAGTCTTTTGACGAGAGTCAGCTAGGACAGGAGAGAGAGGCTTGGGACGAGACTCATGGCATGACAGGAGAGAGAGGCTTGGGAGGAGACTTAAGCAGGACAGGAAAGAGAGGCTTGGGACGAGAGTCAGGCAGGACAGGAGAGAGGGGCTTGTGACGAGAGTCAGACACGGCAGGAGAGAGAGACTTGGGACGAAACTCAGGCTGGACAGGAGAGTGGCTTGGGAAGAGAGTCAGGCAGGACTGGAGAGTGGGGCTTGGGACGAGAGTCAGGCATGGCAGGAAAGAGGGCCTTGGGACGAGAATTACATAGGACAGGAGAGAGAGACTTGAGACGAGAGTCACGCAGGATAGGATAGAGAGGCTTGGGACGAGAGTCAGGCAGGACAGGAGAGAGGGGCTTGTGACGAGAGTCAGACACGGCAGGAGAGAGGCCCTTGGGACGAGAGTTAAATAGGACAGCAGAGAGAGGCTTGAGACGAGAGTCAGACAGGGCAGGAGAGAGAGGCTTGCGAGGAGAGTCAAGCCGGAGAGGATAGAGAAGCTTACGACGAGAGTCAGGTCAGAGAGGAGAGATAGTCTTGGGGCAAGAATCTAACCGGACAGGTGAGAGAGGCTTTGGACGAGAGTCAGTAAGGACAGGAGAGAAAGGCTTGCTTCGAGAGTGAGGCAGTACAGGAGAGAGACTCTTGGGACGAGAGCCAGGAAGGAGAGGAGAGAGAGGCTTGGGACTAGAGTCAGACAGGACAGCAGAGAGATGCTTGGGAGGAGAGTCAGACAGGACAGGAGAGAGAGGCTTACGACGTGACTCAGGCAAGACAGCAGAGAGAGGCTTGCTACGAGACTTAGGCAGGACAGGAGAGAGTGGCATAGTACGAGAATCAGGCAGGACAAGAGAGAGATGATTGCAACGAGAGTGAGCAAGTACAGGAGAGAGACGCTTGGGACGAGAGTCACGCAGGACATGAGAGAGAGGCTGTCGACGAGAATCAGGCTGGACAAGAGAGAGAGGCTTGGGACGAGAGTCAGGCAGGATACGAGAGACAGGCTCGGGACTAGAGTCAGACAGGACCGGGGAAAGATGCTTGGAATGAGAGTCAGTACAGACAGGAGAGAGAGGCTTGGGACGTGAGTAAGGCAAGACATGAAAAGGAGTCTTGGGACATGACTCATGACGGAAAGGATAGAGAGGCTTAGGACGAGAGTCAGGTCGGACAGGAGAGAGAGTATCCGTACGAGAGACAGGCGGGAAAGAAAAATGAAGTTTGGTCTTTCTGACGAGAGTCAGACGACAGTCAGGCTCTACAGGAGAGAGGGGCTGGGGACGAGAGCCAGGCAGGACAGGAGAGAGAGGCTTGGGACGAGACTCATGCTTGACAGGATGGAGTGGCCTGGGACGAGAGTCAGGCAAGTCAGGAGAGAGAGGCTTGGGATGAGAGTCAGTCTGGACAGGATAGAGAGCCTTGGGACGAGATTCTGGAAGGACAGGAGAGAGAGGCTAGGGACGAGACTCAGGCATACCAGTAGTGAGAAGCGTGGGACGAGAGTCAGGTTCGATAGGAGAGAGAGCATTGCTTCAAGAGTCAGACAAGACAGGAGAGAGTGGCTTGGGACGAGAGTCAGGCAGGACAGGAGAGATAGGCTTGGGATGAGAGTCAGGCAGGACTACAGAGGGAGTCTTTTGACGAGAGTCAGCTAGGACAGGAGAGAGAGGCTTGGGACGAGACTCATGGCAGGACAGGAGAGAGAGGCTTGGGAGGAGACTTAAGCAGGACAGGAAAGAGAGGCTTGGGACGAGAGTCAGGCTGGAGGGGAGAGAGGGGTTGGCGAACACATTTAGGCAGGACAGGAGAGAGAGGCTTGGGACGAGAGTCAGGCTAGACAGGAGAGGGAGGCTTGGGAAGAGAGTCAGGCAGGACAAGAGAGTGAGGCTTCGGACGAGAGTCAGGAAAGACAGTAGAGAGAGGCTTGGGACGAGAGTCAGGCAGGACAGGAGAGAGAGGCTTAGGAAAAATCCTACAGGACAGGAGAGACAGGCTTGGGACGAGAGTCAGGCTAGACAGGAGAGGGAGGCTTGGGAAGAGAGTCAGGCGGGACAAGAGAGTCAGGCTTCGAACGAAAGTCAGGAAAGACTGTAGAGTCAGGCTTGGGACGAGAGTCAGGGAGGACAAGAGAGTGAGGCTTGGGACGAGAGTCAGGAAGGACAGTAGAGAGAGGCTTGGGACGAGAGTCAGGCAGGATAGGAGAGAGAGGCTTAGGACGAGAGTCAGGCAGGACAGGAGAGAGGGGCTTGTGACGAGAGTCAGACACGGCAGGAGAGAGAGACTTGGGACGAAAGTCAGGCTGGACAGGAGAGTGGCTTGGGAAGAGAGTCAGGCAGGACTGGAGAGTGGGGCTTGGGACGAGAGTCAGGCATGGCAGGAAAGAGGGCCTTGGGACGAGAATTACATAGGACAGGAGAGAGAGACTTGAGACGAGAGTCACGCAGGATAGGATAGAGAGGCTTGGGACGAGAGTCAGGCAGGACAGGAGAGAGGGGCTTGTGACGAGAGTCAGACACGGCAGGAGAGAGGCCCTTGGGACGAGAGTTACATAGGACAGCAGAGAGAGGCTTGAGACGAGAGTCAGACAGGGCAGGAGAGAGAGGCTTGCGAGGAGAGTCAAGCCGGAGAGGATAGAGAAGCTTACGACGAGAGTCAGGTCAGAGAGGAGAGATAGTCTTGGGGCAAGAATCTAACCGGACAGGTGAGAGAGGCTTTGGACGAGAGTCAGTAAGGACAGGAGAGAAAGGCTTGCGTCGAGAGTGAGGCAGTACAGGAGAGAGACTCTTGGGACGAGAGCCAGGAAGGAGAGGAGAGAGAGGCTTGGGACTAGAGTCAGACAGGACAGCAGAGAGATGCTTGGGAGGAGAGTCAGACAGGACAGGAGAGAGAGGCTTACGACGTGACTCAGGCAAGACAGCAGAGAGAGGCTTGCTACGAGACTTAGGCAGGACAGGAGAGAGTGGCATAGTACGAGAATCAGGCAGGACAAGAGAGAGATGATTGCAACGAGAGTGAGCAAGTACAGGAGAGAGACGCTTGGGACGAGAGTCATGCAGGACATGAGAGAGAGGCTGTCGACGAGAATCAGGCTGGACAAGAGAGAGAGGCCTTGGGACGAGAGTCAGGCAGGATACGAGAGACAGGCTCGGGACTAGAGTCAGACAGGACCGGGGAAAGATGCTTGGAATGAGAGTCAGTACAGACAGGAGAGAGAGGCTTGGGACGTGAGTAAGGCAAGACATGAAAAGGAGTCTTGGGACGAGACTCATGACGGAAAGGATAGAGAGGCTTAGGACGAGAGTCAGGTCGGACAGGAGAGAGAGTATCCGTACGAGAGACAGGCGGGAAAGAAAAATGAAGTTTGGTCTTTCTGACGAGAGTCAGTCAGGACAGGAGAGAGAGGCTTCGTACGAGATTCAGTCTGGATAGGAGACAGAGGTTTGCGACGAGAGTGAGGCAGGACAGGAGAGAGAGGCTTGGGACGAGAGTCAGACATAATAGGAAAGAGATGCTTGGGACTAGAGTGAGACAGAACAGGGGAGAGATGCTTGGGACGATAGTCAGGAATGACAGGAGAGAGAGGCTTGGGACGTGAGTAAGGCAAGACATGAGAGGGACGCTTGGGACGAGAGTCATGCCGGAGAGTATAGAGAGAATTAGGACGAGAGTCAGGTTGGACAGGAGAGAGAGGCTTGGTCCGAGAGTCAGGCGGGAAGGAAAAGTGAAGTCTGGGGTTTGTGACGAGTGTCAGGCAGGACAAAAGAGAGAGGCTTGGTACCAGTCAGGCGGCAAAGAAAAGTGAAGTCTGGGGAGAGAGTCAGGCAGCACTGGAGAGAGAGGATTAGGACGGGAGTCAGGTAGGACAGGAGAGAAAGGCTTGGGACGAGAGTCAGGCAGGACAGCAAAGAGAGGCGTAGGACGAGAGTCAGGGAGGACTGGACAAAAAATCTTGGGACGAGAGTCAGGTAGGAGAGAAGACAGAGCCTTGTGACTTGAGTCAGCAGGACAGGAGAGAGAGGTTTGTTACGAGAGTCAGGCAGGACAGGAGAGAGGGGCTTGGGAAGAGAGTCAGGTAGGTCAGGAGAGGGAGGCTTGCGACGAGAGTCAAGCAGGACAGGAGAGAGGGGCTTTGGAGGAGAGTCAGGTAGGGCACGAGAGGGAGTCTTGGGACGAGAGTCAGGCCGGAGGGTAGAGAGAGTCTTGGGAAGAGAGTCAGGCTGGACAGGAGAGAGAGGCTTGGGACTAGAGTCAGGAAGGACAGGAGAGGGAGGAGAGGGACGACAGTCAGGCTCTACAGGAGAGAGGGGCTGGGGACGAGAGCCAGGCAGGACAGGAGAGAGTGGCTTGGGACGAGACTCATGCTGGACAGGATGGAGTGGCCTGGGACGAGAGTCAGGCAGGGCAGGAGAGAGAGGCTTGGGATGAGAGTCAGCTGGACAGGAGAGAGAGCCTTGGGAAGAGATTCAGGCAGGACAGGAGAGAGAGGCTAGGGACGAGAATCAGGCATACCAGAAGAGAGAAGCTTGTGACGAGAGTCAGGCTCGATAGGAGAGAGAGCATTAGTTCGAGAGTCAGACAAGACAGGAGAGAGTGGCTTGGGACGAGAGTCAGGCAGGACAGGAGAGATAGGCTTGGGAAGAGAGTCAGGCAGGACTACAGAGGGAGTCTTGTGACGAGAGTCAGGTAGGACAGGAGAGAGAGGCTTGTGACGAGACTCATGGCAGGACAGGAGAGAGAGGCTTGGGACGAGGGTCAGGCTGGACAAGAGAGAGAGGCTTAATTCGAGAGTCAGGCAAGACAGGAGAGAGAGGCTTGGGACGAGAGTCATGAAGCACAGGAGAGGTAGGCTCGGAACGGGAGTCACGATCTAGAGTAGAGTGGGGCTGGGGTTGAGAGCCATGCAGGACAGGAGAGAGAGGCTTGGGACGAGAGTCAAGCAGGAGAGGATAGAGAGGCTTGGGACGAGAGTCAGGCAGGACAGGAGAGAGGGGCTTGGGACGAGAGTCAGGCTGGAGAGGAGAGAGGGGCTGGCGAACACACTCAGGCAGGACAGGAGAGAGAGGCTTAGGACGAGAGTCAGGCTAGACAGGAGAGGGAGGCTCGGGAATAGTCAGGCGGGACAAGAGAGTGAGGCTTCGGACGAGAGTCAGGAAAGACGTGGAGAGAGGCTTGGGACGAGAGTCAGGCAGGACAGGAGAGAGAGGCTTGGGACAAATCCTACAGGACAGGAGAGACAGGCTTGGGACGAGAGTCAGGCTAGACAGGAGAGGGAGGCTTGGGAAGAGAGTAAGGCGAGACAAGAGAGTGAGGCTTCGGACGAAAGTCAGGAAAGACAGTAGAGAGAGGCTTGGGACGAGAGTCAGGCAGGACAAGAGAGTAAGGCTTGGGAAGGGACTCAGGAAAGACAGAAGAGAGAGGCTTGGGACGAGAGTCAGGCAGGATAGGATAGAGAGGCTTGGGACGAGAGTCAGGCAGGACAGGAGAGAGGGGCTTGTGACGAGAGTCAGACACGGCAGGAGAGAGAGGCTGGGGACGAGAGTCAGGCTGGACAGAAGAGAGGCTTGGGAAGAGAGTCAGGCAGAACAGGAGAGGGGGGCTTGGGACGAGAGTCAGGCAGGGCAGGAGAGAGGGCCTTGGGACGAGAGTTAGATAGGACAGCAGAGAGAGGCTTGAGACGAGAGTCAGACAGGGCAGGAGAGAGAGGCATGCGAGGAGAGTCAAGCCGGAGTAGATAGAGAAGCTTACGACGAGAGTCAGGTCAGAGAGGAGAGATAGTCTTGGGGCAAGAATCTAACCGGACAGGTGAGAGAGGATTTGGACGAGAGTCTGTCAGGACAGGAGAGAAAGGCTTGCGTCGAGAGTGAGGCAGGACAGGAGAGAGACTCTTGGGACGAGAGCCAGGCAGGAGAGGAGAGAGAGGCTTGGGAATAGAGTCAGACAGGACAGCAGAGAGATGCTTGGGAGGAGAGTCAGACAGGACAGGAGAGAGAGGCTTAGGACGTGAGTCAGGCAAGACAGCAGAGAGAGGCTTGCTAAGAGACTTAGGCAGGACAGGAGAGAGTGGCCTAGTACGAGAATCAGGCAGGACAGGAGAGAGATGATTGCAACGAGAGTGAGCAAGGACAGGAGAGAGACGCTTGGGACGAGAGTCATGCAGGACATGAGAGAGAGGCTGTCGACGAGAATCAGGCTGGACAAGAGAGAGAGGCTTGGGACGAGAGTCAGGCAGGATACGAGAGACAGGCTCGGGACTAGATTCAGACAGGACAGGGGAAAGATGCTTCTAATGAGAGTCAGTACAGACAGGAGAGAGAGGCGTGGGACGTGAGTAAGGCAAGATATGAAAAGGAGTCTTGGGACGAGACTCATGACGGAAAGGATAGAGAGGCTTAGGACGAGAGTCACGTCGGACAGGAGAGAGAGGCTCGGTACGAGAGGCAGGCGGGAAAGAAAAGTGAAGTGTGGGCTTTCTGACGAGAGTCAGGCAGGACAGGAGAGAGAGGCTTGGTACGAGAGTCAGGCTGGATAGGAGACAGAGGTTTGCGACGAGAGTGAGGCAGGACAGGAGAGAGAGGCTTGGGACGAGAGTCAGACAGATTAGGAAAGAGATGCTTGGGACTAGAGTGAGACAGAACAGGGGAGAGATACTTCGGACGAGAGTCAGGCAGGACAGGAGAGAGAGGCTTGGGACGTGAGTAAGGCAAGACATGGGAGGGACGCTTGGGACGAGAGTCATGCCGGAGAGGATAGAGAGAATCAGGACGAGAGTCAGGTTGGACAGGAGAGAGAGGCTTGGTCCGAGAGTCAGGCGGGAAGGAAAAGTGAAGTCTGGGGTTTGTGACGAGTGTCAGGCAGGACAAAAGAGAGAGGCTTGGTACCAGTCAGACGGGAAAGAAAAGTGAAGTCTGGGGAGAGAGTCAGGCAGGACTGGAGAGAGATGATTGGGACGAGAGTCAGGTAGGGCAGGAGAGAAAGGCTTGGGACGAGAGTCAGGCAGGACAGCAAAGAGAGGCGTAGAACGAGAGTCAGGGAGGACCGGACAAAAAGTCTTGGGACGAGAGTCTGGTAGGAGAGAAGACAGAGCCTTGGGACTTGAGTCAGCAAGACAGGAGAGAGAGGTTTGTTACGAGAGTCAGACAGGACAGGAGAGAGGGGCTTGTGAGGAGAGTCAGGTAGGTCAGGAGAGGGAGGCTTGCGACGAGAGTCAAGCAGGACAGGAGAGAGGGGCTTTGGAGGAGAGTCAGGTAGGGCACGAGAGGGAGTCTTGGGACGAGAGTCAGGCCGGAAGGTAGAGAGAGTCTTGGGAAGAGAGTCAGGCTGGACAGGAGAGAGAGGCTTGGGACGAGAGTCAGGAAGGACATGAGAGGGAGGAGAGGGACGACAGTCAGGCTCTACAGGAGAGAGGGGCTGGGGACGAGAGCCAGGCAGGACAGGAGAGGCTTGGGACGAGACTCATGCTGGACAGGATGGAGTGGCCTGGGACGAGAGTCAGGCAGGGCAGGAGAGAAAGGCTTGGGATGAGAGTCAGGCTGGACAGGACAGAGAGCCTTGGGATGAGATTCAGGCAGGACAGGAGAGACAGGATAGGGACGAGACTGAGGAATACTAGGAGAGAGAAGCTTGGGACGAGAGTCAGGCTCGATAGGAGAGAGAGCCTTGGTTCGAGAGTCAGAAAAGACAGGAGAGAGTGGCTTGGGACGAGAGTCAGGCAGGACAGGAGAGATAGACTTGGGAAGAGTCAGGCAGGACTACAGAGGGAGTCTTGTGACGAGAGTCAGGTAGGACAGGAGAGAGAGGCTTGTGACGAGACTCATGGCAGGACAGGAGAGAGAGGCTTGGGACGAGGGTCAGGCTGGACAAGAGAGAGAGGCTTAATTCGAGAGTAAGGCAAGACAGGAGAGAGAGGCTTGGGACGAGAGTCAGGCGGGACAGCAAAGATAGGCTTAGGACGAGAGTCAGGGAGGACTGGACAGAAAGTCTTGGGACGAGAGTCAGGTAGGAGAGAAGACAGAGCCTTGGGACTTGAGTCAGCAGGGCAGGAGAGATGGGTTTGTTATGAGAGTCAGACAGGACAGGAGATAGGGGCTTGGGAGGAGAGTCAGGTAGGTCAGGAGAGGAGGCTTGAGACGAGAGTCAAGCAGGACAGGAGAGAGGGGCTTTCGAGGAGAGTCAGGTAGGGCACGAGAGGGAGTCTTGGGACGAGAGTCAGGCCGGAGGGTAGAGAGAGTCTTAGGAAGAGAGTCAGGCTGGACAGGAGAGAGAGGCTTGGGACGAGAGTCAGGAAGGACAGGAGAGGGAGGAGAGGGACGACAGTCAGGCTCTACAGGAGAGAGGGGCTGGGGACGAGAGCCAGGCAGAACAGGAGAGAGAGGCTTGGGACGAGACTCATGCTGGACAGGATGGAGTGGCCTGGGACGAGAGTCAGGCAGGGCAGGAGAGAGAGGCTTGGGATGAGAGTCAGGCTGGACAGGAGAGAGAGCCTTGGGACGAGATTCAGGCTGGACAGGAGAGAGAGGCTAGGGACGAGAATCAGGCATACCAGGAGAGAGAAGCTTGGGACGAGATTCAGGCTCGATAGGAGAGAGAGCCTTGGTTCGAGAGTCAGACAAGACAGGAGAGTGTGGCTTGGGTCGAGAGTCAGGCAGGACAGGAGAGATAGGCTTGGGAAGAGAGTCAGGCAGGACTACAGAGGGAGTCTTGTGACGAGAGTCAGGTAGGACAGGAGAGAGAGGCTTGGGACGAGACTCATGTCAGGACAGGAGAGACAGGCTTGGGACGAGGGTCAGGCTGGACAAGAGAGAGAGGCTTAATTCGAGAGTCAGGCAAGACAGGAGAGAGAGGCTTGGGACGAGAGTCAGGAAGCACAGGAGAGGTAGGCTCGGAACGGGAGTCACGATCTAGAGTAGAGAGGGGCTAGGGTTGAGAGCCATGCAGGACAGGAGAGAGAGGCTTGGGACGAGAGTCAGGCAGGATAGGATAGAGAGGCTTCGGACGAGAATCAGGCAGGACAGGAGAGAGGGCCATGGGACGAGAGTCAGGCTGGAGAGGAGAGAGGGGCTGGCGAACACACTCAGGCAGGACAGGAGAGAGAGGCTTAGGACGAGAGTCAGGCTAGACAGTAGAGGGAGACTTGGGAAGAGAGTCAGGTAGGACAAGAGAGTGAGGCTTCGGACGAGAGTCAAGAAAGACGTGGAGAGAGGCTTGGGACGAAAGTCAGGCAGGACAGGAGAGAGAAGCTTGGGACAAATCCTACGGGACAGGAGAGACAGGCTTGGGACGAGAGTCAGGCTAGACAGGAGAGGGAGGCTTGGGAAGAGAGTCAGGTGGGACAAGAGAGTGAGGCTTCGGACGAAAGTCAGGAAAGACAGTAGAGAGAGGCTTGTGGCGAGAGTCAGGAAGCACAGGAGAGGTAGGCTCGGAACGGGATTCACGATCTAGAGTAGAGAGGGGCTGGGGTTGAGAGCCATGCAGGACAGGCGAGAGAGGCTTGGGACGAGGGTCAGGCAGGATAGGATAGAGAGGCTTGGGACGAGAGTCAGGCAGGACAGGAGAGAGGGGCTTGGGACGAGAGTCAGGTTTGAGAGGAAAGAGGGGCTGGCGAACACACTCATGCAGGACAGGAGAGAGAGGCTTAGGACGAGAGTCAGGCTAGACAGGAGAGGGAGGCTTGGGAAGAGAGTCAGGCGGGACAAGAGAGTGAGGCTTCGGACGAAAGTCAGGAAAGAGAGTAGAGAGATGCTTGGGACGAAAGTCAGGCAGGACAAGAGAGTGAGGCTTGGGAAGGGACTCAGGAAAGAGAGTAGAGAGAGGCTTGGGACGAGAGTCAGGCAGGATAGGATAGAGAGGCTTGGGATGAAAGTCAGGCAGGACAGGAGAGAGGGCCTTGGGACGAGAGTTAGATAGGACAAGAGAGAGAGTCTTGAAACGAGAGTCAGACAGGGCAGGAGAGAGAGGCTTGCGAGGAGAGTCAAGCCGGAGAGGATAGAGAAGCTTACGACGAGAGTCAGGTCAGAGAGGAGAGATAGTCTTGGGGCAAGAATCTAACCGGACAGGTGAGAGAGGCTTTGGACGAGAGTCAGTCAGGACAGGAGAGAAAGGCTTACGTCGAGAGTGAGGCAGGACAGGAGAGAGACTCTTGGGACGAGAGCCAGGCAGGAGAGGAGAGAGAGGCTTGAGACTAGAGTCAGACAGGACAGCAGAGAGATGCTTGGGAGGAGAGTCAGACAGGACAGGAGAGAGAGGCTTAGGACGTGAGTCCGGCAAGACAGCAGAGAGAGGCTTGCTACGAGACTTAGGCAGGACAGGAGAGAGTGGCTTACTACGAGAATCAGGCAGGACAGGAGAGAGATGATTGCAACGAGAGTGAGCAAGGACAGGAGAGAGAGGCTTGGGACGAGAGTCATACAGGACATGAGAGAGAGGCTGTCGACGAGAATCAGGCTGGACAAGAGAGAGAGTCTTGGGACGAGAGTCAGGCAGGATACGAGAGACAGGCTCGGGACTAGAGTCAGACAGGACATGGGAAAGATGCTTGGAATGAGAGTCAGTACAGACAGGAGAGAGAGGCTTGGGACGTGAGTAAGGCAAGACATGAAAAGGAGTCTTGGGACGAGACTCATGACGGAAAGGATAGAGAGGCTTAGGACGAGAGTCAGGTCGGACAGGAGAGAGAGGCTCGGTACGAGAGGCAGGCGGGAAAGAAAAGTGAACTGTTGGCTTTCTCTCGAGAGTCAGGCAGGACAGGAGAGAGAGGCTTGGTAAGAGAGTCAGGCTGGATAGGAGACAGAGGTTTGCGACGAGAGTGAAGCAGGACAGGAGAGAGAGGCTTGGGACGAGAGTCAGACAGAATAGGAAAGAGATGCTTGGGACTAGATTCAGACAGAACAGGGGAGAGATGCTTCTGACGAGAGTCAGGAAGGACAGGAGAGAGAGGCTTGAGACGTGAGTAAGGCAAGACATGAGAGGGACGCTTGGGACGAGAGTCATGCCGGAGAGGATAGAGAGAATTAGGACGAGTCAGGTTGGACAGGAGAGAGAGGCTTGGGACGAGAGTCAGGCGGGAAGGAAAAGTGAAGTCTGGGGTTTGTGACGAGTGCAAGGCAGGACAAAAGAGAGAGGCTTGGTACCAGTTAGGTGGGAAAGAAAAGTGAAGTCTGGGGAGAGAGTCAGGCAGGACTGGAGAGAGAGGATTGGGACGGGAGTCAGGTACGGCAGGAGAGAAAGGCTTGGGATGAGAGTCAGGCAGGACAGCAAAGAGAGGCGTAGGACGAGAGTCAGGGTGGACTGGACAAAAAGTCTTGGGACGAGAGTCAGGTAGGAGAGAAGACAGAGCCTTGGGACTTGAGTCAGCAGGACAGGAGAGAGAGGTTTGTTACGAGAGTCAGACAGGACAGGAGAGAGGGGCTTGGGAAGAGAGTCAGGTAGGTCAGGAGAGGGAGGCTTGCGACGAGAGTCAAACAGGACAGGAGAGAGGGGCTTTGGAGGAGAGTCAGGTAGGGCACGAGAGGGAGTCTTGGGACGATAGTCATGCCGGAAGGTAGAGAGAGACTTGGGAAGAGAGTCATGCTGGACAGGAGAGAGAGGCTTGGGACGAGAGTCAGGAAAGACAGGAGAGGGAGGAGAGGGACGACAGTCAGGCTCTACAGGAGAGAGGGGCTGGGGACGAGAGCCAGGCAGGGCAGGAGAGAGAGGCTTGGGACGAGACTCATGCTGGACAGGATGGAGTGGCCTGGGACGAGAGTCAGGCAGGGCAGGAGAGAGAGGCTTGGGATGAGAGTCAGGCTGGACAGGAGAGAGAGCCTTGGGACGAGATTCAGGAAGGACAGGAGAGAGAGGCTAGGGAGGAGACTGAGACATACCAGGAGAGCGAAGCTTTGGACGAGAGTCAGGCTCGATAGGAGAGAGAGCCTTGGTTCGAGAGTCAGACAAGACAGGAGAGAGTGGCTTGAGACGAGAGTCAGGCAGGACAGGAGAGATAGGCTTGGGAAGAGAGTCAGGCAGGACTACAAAGGGAGTCTTGTGACGAGAGTCAGGTAGGACAGGAGAGAGAGACTTGGGACGAGACTCATGGCAGGACAGGAGAGAGAGGCTTGGGACGAGGGTCAGGCTGGACAAGAGAGAGAGGCTTAATTCGAGAGTCAGGCAAGACAGGAGAGAGAGGCTTGGGACGAGAGTCAGGAAGCACCGGAGAGGTAGGCTCGGAACGGGAGTCACGATCTAGAGTAGAGAGGGGCTGGGGTTGACAGCCATGCAGGACAGGAGAGAGGGGCTTGGGACGAGAGTCAGGCTGGAGAGGAGAGAGTGGCTGGCGAACACACTCAGGCAGGACAGGAGAGAGAGGCTTAGAACGAGAGTCAGGCTAGACAGGAGAGGGAGGCTTGGGAAGAGAGTCAGGCAGGACAAGAGAGGGAGGCTTCGGACGAAAGTCAGGAAAGACGTGGAGAGAGGCTTGGGACGAGAGTCAGGCATGACAGGAGAGAGAGGCTTTAGACAAATCCTACAGGACAGGAGAGACACGCTTGGGACGAGAGTCAGGCTAGACAGGAGAGAAAGGCTTGGGAAGAGAGTCAGGCGGGACAAGACAGTGAGGCTTAGGACGAAAGTCAGGAAAGACAGTAGAGAGATGCTTGGGACGAGAGTAAGGCAGGACAAGAGAGTGAGGCTTGGGAAGGGACTCAGGAAAAACAGTAGAGAGAGGCTTGGGACGAGAGTCAGGAAGGATAGGATAGAGAGGCTTGGGACGAGAGTCAGGCAGGACAGGAGAGAGGGGCTTGTGACGAGAGTCAGACACGGCAGGAGAGAGGGCCTTGGGACGAGAGTTAGATAGGACAGGAGACAGAGGCTTGAGACGAGAGTCAGACAGGGCAGGAGAGAGAGGCTTGCGAGGAGAGTCAAGCCGGAGAGGATAGAGAAGCTTACGACGAGAGTCAGGTCAGAGAGGAGAGATAGTCTTGTAGCAAGAATCTAACCGGACAGGTGAGAGAGGCTTTGGACGAGAGTCAGTAAGGACAGGAGAGAAAGGCTTGCTTCGAGAGTGAGGCAGGACAGGAGAGAGACCCTTGGGACGAGAGCCAGGCAGGAGAGGAGAGAGAGGCTTGGGACTAGAGTCAGACAGGACAGCAGAGAGATGCTTGGGAGGAGAGTCAGACAGGACAGGAGAGAGAGGCTTACGACGTGACTCAGGCAAGACAGCAGAGAGAGGCTTGCTACGAGACTTAGGCAGGACAGGAGAGAGTGGCTTAGTACGAGAATCAGGCAGGACAGGAGAGAGATGATTGCAACGAGAGTGAGCAAGGACAGGAGAGAGACGCTTGGGACGAGAGTCATACAGGACATGAGAGAGAGGCTGTCGACGAGAATCAGGCTGGACAAGAGAGAGAGGCTTGGGACGAGAGTCAGGCAGGATACGAGAGACAGGCTCGGGACTAGATTCAGACAGGGCAGGGGAAAGATGCTTGGAATGAAAGTCAGTACAGACAGGAGAGAGAGGCTTGGGACGTGAGTAAGGCAAGACATGAAAAGGAGTCTTGGGACGAGACTCATGACGGAAAGGATAGAGAGGCTTAGGACGAGAGTCAGGTCGGACAGGAGAGAGAGGCTCGGTACGAGAGGCAGGCGGGAAAGAAAAGTGAAGTGTGGGCTTTCTGACGAGAGTCAGGCAGGACAGGAGAGAGAGGCTTGGTACGAGTGTCAGGCTGGATAGGAGACAAAGGTTTGCGACGAGAGTGAGGCAGGACAGGAGAGAGAGGCTTGGGACGAGAGTCAGACAGAATAGGAAAGAGATGCTTGGGACTAGAGTCAGACAAAACAGGGGAGATATATTTGGGACGAGAGTCTGGCAGGACAGGAGAGAGAGGCTTGGGACGTGCGTAAGGCGAGACATGAGAGGGACGCTTGGGACGAGAGTCATGCCGGAGAGGATAGAGAGAATTAGGACGAGAGTCAGGTTGGACAGGAGAGAGAGGCTTGGTCCGAGAGTCGGGCGGGAAGGAAAAGTGAAGTCTGGGGTTTGTGACGAGTGTCAAGCAGGACAAAAGAGAGAGGCTTGGTACCAGTCAGGCGGGAAAGAGAAGTGAAGTCTGGGGAGAGAGTCAGGCAGGACTGGAGAGAGAGGATTGTGACGAGAGTCATGTAGGGCAGGAGAGAAAGGCTTGGGATGAGAGTCAGGCAGGACAGCAAAGAAAGGCGTAGGACAAGAGTCAGGGAGGAATGGACGAAAAGTCTTGGGACGAGAGTCAGGTAGGAGAGAAGACAGAGCCTTGGGACTTGAGTCAGCAGGACAGGAGAGAGAGGTTTGTTACGAGAGTCAGAGAGGACAGGAGATAGGGGCTTGGGAGGAGAGTCAGGTAGGTCAGGAGAGGGAGGCTTGCGACGAGAGTCAAGCAGGACAGGAGAGAGGGGCTTTGGAGCAGAGTCAAGTAGGGCACGAGAGTGAGTCTTGGGACGAGAGTCAGGCCGGAAGGTAGAGAGAGTCTTGGGAAGAGAGTCAGGCTGGACAGGAGAGAGAGGCTTGGGACGAGAGTCAGGAAGGACAGGAGAGGGAGGAGACGGACGACAGTCAGTCTCTACAGGAGAGAGGGGCTGGGGACGAGAGACAGGCAGGACAGGAGAGAGAGGCTTGGGACGAGATTCAAGCAGGACAGGAGAGAGAGGCTAGGGACGAGAATCAGGCATACCAGGAGAGAGAAGCTTGGGACGAGAGTCAGGCTCGATAGGAGAGAGAACCTTGGTTCGAGAGTCAGAAAAGACAGGAGAGAGTGGCTTGGGACGAGAGTCAGGCAGGACAGGAGAGATATGATTGGGAAGAGAGTCAGGCAGGACTACAGAGGGAGTCTTGTGACGAGAGTCAGGTAGGACAGGAGTGAGAGGCTTGTGACGAGACTCATGGCAGGACAGGAGAGAGAGGCTTGGGACGAGGGTCAGGCTCGACAAGAGAGAGAGGCTTAATTCGAGAGTCAGGCAAGACAGGAGAGAGAGGCTTGGGACGAGAGTCAGGAAGCACAGGTGAGGTAGGCTCGGAACGGGAGTCACGATCTAGAGTAGAGAGGGGCTGGGGTTGAGAGCCATGCAGGACAGGAGAGAGAGGCTTGGGACGAGAGTCAGGCAGGATAGGATAGAGAGGCTTGGGACGAGAGTCAGGCAGGACAGGAGAGAGGGGCTTGGGACGAGAGTCAGGCTGGAGGGGAGAGAGGGGCTAGCGAACACACTCAGGCAGGACAGGAGAGAGAGGCTTAGGACGAGAGTCAGGCTAGACAGGAGAGTGAGGCTTGGGAAGAGAGTCAGGCAGGACAAGAGTGATGCTTCGGACGAGAGTCAAGAAAGACGTGGAGAGAGGCTTGGGACGAGAGTCAGGCAGGACAGGAGAGAGAGGCTTGGGACAAATCCTACAGGACAGGAGAGACAGGCTTGGGACGAGAGTCAGGCTAGACAGGAGAGGGAGGCTTGGAAAGAGAGTCAGGCGGAACAAGAGAGTGAGGCTTCGGACGAAAGTCAGGAAAGACAGTAGAGAGAGGCTTGGGACTAGAGTCAGGCAGGACAAGAGAGTGAGGCTTGGGAAGGGACTCAGGAAAGACAGTAAAGAGAGGCTTGGGACGAGAGTCAGGCAGGATAGGATAGAGAGGCTTGGGACGAGAGTCAGGCAGGACAGGAGAGAGGGGCTTGTGACGAGAGTCAGACACGGCAGGAGAGAGGACCTTGGGAAGAGAGTTAGATAGGACAGGAGAGAGAGGCTTGAGACGAGAATCAGACAGGGCAGGAGAGAGAGGCTTGCGAGGAGAGTCAAGCCGGAGAGGATAGAGAAGCTTACGACGAGAGTCAGGTCAGAGAGGAGAGATAGTCTTGGGGCAAGAATCTAACCGGACAGGTGAGAGAGGCTTTGGACGAGATCAGTCAGGACAGGAGAGAAAGGCTTGCTTCGAGAGTGAGGCAGGACAGGAGAGAGACTCTTGGGACGAGAGCCAGGCAGGAGAGGAGAGAGAGGCTTGGGACTAGAGTCAGACAGGACAGCAGAGAGATGCTTGGGAGAAGAGTCAGACAGGACAGGAGAGAGAGGCTTAGGACGTGAGTCAGGCAAGACAGAAGAGAGAGGCTTGCTACGAGACTTAGGCAGGACAGGAGAGAGTGGCTTAGTACGAGAATCAGGCAGGACAGGAGAGAGATGATTGCAACGAGAGTGAGCAAGGACAGGAGAGAGAGGCTTGGGACGAGAGTCATGCAGGACATGAGAGAGAGGCTGTCGACAAGAATCAGGCTGGACAAGAGAGAGAGGCTTGGGACGAGAGTCAGGCAGGATACGAGAGACAGGCTCGGGACTAGAGTCAGACAGGACAGGGGAAAGTTGCTTGGAATGAGAATCAGTACAGACAGGAGAGATAGGCTTGGGACGTGAGTAAGGCAAGACATGAAAAGGAGTCTTAGGACGAGACTCATGACGGAAAGGATAGAAAGGCTTAGGACGAGAGTCAGGTCGGACAGGACAGTGAGGCTCGGTACGAGAGGCAGTCGGGAAAGAAAAGTGAAGTGTGGGCTTTCTGACGAGAGTCAGGCAGGACAGGAGAGAGAGGCTTGATACGAGTGACAGGCTGGATAGGAGACAGAGGTTTGCGACGAGAGTGAGGCAGGACAGGAGAGAGAGGCTTGGGACGAGAGTCAGACAGAATAGGAAAGAGATGCTTGGGACTAGAGTCAGACAGAAAAGGGGAGATATGCTTGGGACGAGAGTCAGGCATGACAGGAGACAGAGGCTTGGGACGTGAATAAGGCAAGACATGAGAGGGACGCTTGGGACGAGAGTCATGCCGGATATGATAGAGAATTAGGACGAGAGTCAGGTTGGACAGGAGAGAGAGGCTTGGTCCGAGAGTCAGGCGGGAAGGAAAAGTGAAGTCTGGGGTTTGTGACGAGTGTCAGGCAGGACAAAAGAGAGAGGCTTGGTACCAGTTAGGTGGGAAAGAAAAGTGAAGTCTGGGGAGAGAGTCAGGCAGGACTGGAGAGAGAGGATTGGGACGTGAGTCAGATAGGGCAGGAGAGAAAGGCTTGGGACGAGAGTCAGGCAGGACAGCAAAGAGAGGCATAGGACGAGAGTCAGGGAGGACTGGACAAAAAGTCTTGGGACGAGAGTCAGGTAGGAGAGAAGACAGAGCCTTGGGACTTGAGTCAGCAGGACAGGAGAGAGAGGTTTGTTACGAGAGTCAGACAGGACAGGAGAGAGGGGCTTGGGAAGAGAGTCAGGTAGGTCAGGAGAGGGAGACTTGCGACAAGAGTCAAGCAGGACAGGAGAGAGGGGATTTGGAGGAGAGTCAGGTAGGGCACGAGAGTGAGTCTTGGGACGAGAGTCAGGCCGGAAGGTAGAGAGAGCCTTGGGAAGAGAGTCAGGTTGGACAGGAGAGAGAGGCTTGGGACGAGAGTCAGGAAGGACAGGAGAGGGAGGAGAGGGACGAAAGTCAGGCTCTACAGGAGAGAGGGCCTTGGGACGAGAGTTAGATGGGACAGGAGAGAGAGGCTTGAGACGAGAGTCAGACAGGGCAGGAGAGAGAGGCTTGAGACGAGAGTCAGACAGGGCAGGAGAGAGAGGCTTGCGAGGAGAGTCAAGCCGGAGAGGATAGAAAAGCTTACGACGAGAGTCAGGTCAGAGAGGAGAGATAGTCTTGGGGCAAGAATCTAACCGGACAGGTGAGAGAGGCTTTGGACGAGAGTCAGTCAGGACAGGAGAGAAAGGCTTGCGTCGAGAGTGAGGCAGGACAGGAGAGAGACTCTTGGGACGAGAGCCAGGCAGGAGAGGAGAGAGAGGCTTGGGACTAGAGTCAGACAGGACAGCAGAGAGATGCTTGGGAGGAGAGTCAGACAGGACAGGAGAGAGAGGCTTAGGACGTGACTCAGGCAAGACAGCAGAGAGAGGCTTGCTACGAGACTTAGGCAGGACAGGAGAGAGTGGCTTAGTACGAGAATCAGGCAGGACAGGAGAGAGATGATTGCAACGAGAGTGAGCAAGGACAGGAGAGAGAGGCTTGGGACGAGAGTCATGCAGGACATGAGAGAGAGGCTGTCGACGAGAATCAGGCTCGACAAGAGAGAGAAGCTTACGACGAGAGTCATACAGGATACGAGAGACAGGCTCGGGACTAGAGTCAGACAGGACAGGGGAAAGATGCTTGGAATCAGAGTCATTACAGACAGGAGAGAGAGGCTTGGGACGTAAGTAAGGCAAGACATGAAAAGGAGTGTTGGGACGAGACTCATGACGGAAAGGATAGAAAGGCTTAGGACGAGAGTCAGGTCGGACAGGAGAGAGAGGCTCAGTACGAGAGCCATGCGGGAAAGAAAAGTGAAGTGTGGGCTTTCTGACGAGAGTCAGGCAGGACAGGAGAGAGAGGCTTGGTACGAGTGTCAGGCTGGATAGGAGACAGAGGTTTGCGACGAGAGTGAGGCAGGACAGGAGAGAGAGGCTTGGGACGAGAGTCAGACAGAATAGGAAAGTGATGCTTGTGACTAGAGTCAGACAGAACAGGGGAGATATGCTTGGGACGAGAGTCAGGCATGACAGGAGACAGAGGCTTGGGACGTGAGTAAGGCGAGACATGAGAGGGACGCTTGAGACGAGAGTCATGCCGGAGAGGATAGAGAGAATTAGGACGAGAGTCAGGTTGGACAGGAGAGAGAGGCTTGGTCCGAGAGTCAGGCGGGAAGGAAAAGTGAAGTCTGGGGGTTTGTGACGAGTGTCAGGCAGGACAAAAGAGAGAGGCTTGGTACCAGTCAGGCGGGAAAGAAAAGTGAAGTCTGGGGAGAGAGTCACGCAGGACTGGAGAGAGAGGATTGGGACGAGAGTCAGGTAGGGCAGGAGAGAAAGGCTTGGGACGAGAGTCAGGCAGGACAGCAAAGAGAGGCGTAGGACGAGAGTCAGGGAGGACTGGACAAAAAGTCTTGGGACGAGAGTCAGGTAGGAGAGAAGACAGAGCCTTGGGACTTGAGTCAGCAGGACAGGAGAGAGAGGTTTGTTACGAGAGTCAGACAGGACAGGAGAGAGGGGCTTGGGAGGAGAGTCAGGTAGGTCAGGAGAGGGAGGCTTGTGACGAGAGTCAAGCAGGACAGGAGAGAGGGGCTTTCGAGGAGAGTCAGGTAGGGCACGAGAGGGAGTCTTGGGACGAGAGTCAGGCCGGAAGGTAGAGAGAGTCTTGGGAAGAGAGTCAGGCTGGACAGGAGAGAGAGGCTTGGGACGAGAGTCAGGAAGGACAGGAGAGGGAGGAGAGGGACGACATTCAGGCTCTACAGGTGAGAGGGGCTGGGGACGAGAGCCAGGCAGGACAGGAGAGAGAGGCTTGGGACGAGACTCATGCTGGACAGGATGGAGTGGCCTGGGACGAGAGTCAGGCAGGACAGGAGAGAGAGGCTTGGGACAAATCCTACAGGACAGGAGAGACAGGCTTGGGACGAGAGTCAGGCTAGACAGGAGAGGGAGGCTTGGGAAGAGAGTCAGGTGGGACAAGAGAGTGAGGATTCGGACGAAAGTCAGGAAAGACAGTAGAGAGAGGCTTGGGACGAGAGTCAGGTTGGACAAGAGAGTGAGGCTTGGGAAGGGACTCAGGAAAGACGGTAGAGAGAGGCTTGGGACGAGAGTCAGGCAGGATAGGATAGAGAGGCTTGGGACGAGAGTCAGGCAGGACAGGAGAGAGGGGCTTGTGACGAGAGTAAGACACGGCAGGAGAGAGGGCCTTGGGACGAGAGTTAGATAGGACAGGAGAGAGAGGCTTGAGACGAGAGTCAGACAGGGCAGGAGAGAGAGGCTTGCGAGGAGAGTCAAGCCGGAGAGGATAGAGAAGATTACGACGAGAGTCCGGTCAGCGAGGAGATATAGTCTTGGGGCAAGAATCTAACCGGTCAGGTGAGAGAGGCTTTGGACGAGAGTCAGTCAGGACAGGAGAGAAAGGCTTTCGTCGAGAGTGAGGCAGGACAGGAGAGAGACTCTTGGGACGAGAGCCAGGCAGGAGAGGAGAGAGAGGCTTGGGACTAGAGTCAGACAGGACAGCAGAGAGATGCTTGGGAGGAGAGGCAGACAGGACAGGAGAGAGAGGCTTAAGACGTGAGTCAGGCAAGACAGCAGAGAGAGGCTTGCTACGAGACTTAGGCAGGACAGGAGAGAGTGGCTTATTACGAGAATCAGGCAAGACAGGAGAGAGATGATTGCAACGAGAGTGAGCAAGGACAGGAGAGAGAGGCTTGGGACGAGAGTCATGCAGGACATGAGAGAGAGGCTGTCGACGAGAATCAGGCTGGACAAGAGAGAGAGACTTGGGACGAGAGTCAGGCAGGATACGAGAGACAGGCTCGGGACTAGAGTCAGACAGGACAAGGGAAAGTTGCTTGGAATGAGAGTCAGTACAGACAAGAGAGATAGGCTTGGGACGTGAGTAAGGCAAGACATGAAAAGGAGTCTTAGGACGAGACTCATGACGGAAAGGATCGAGAGGCTTGAGACGAGAGTCAGGTCGGAATGGAGAGAGAGGCTCGGTACGAGAGGCAGACGGGAAAGAAAAGTGAAGTGTGGGCTTTCTGACGAGAGTCAGGCAGGACAGGAGAGAGAGGCTTGGTACGAGTGTCAGGCTGGATAGGAGGCAGAGGTTTGCGACGAGAATGAGGCAGGACAGGAGAGAGAGGCTTGGGACGAGAGTAAGGCAAGACATGAGAGGGACTCTTGGGACGAGACTCATGCCGGAGAGGATAGAGAGAATTAGGACGAGAGTCAGGCAGGACAGGAGAGAGAGGCTTGGGACGAGAGTCAGGCGGGAAGGAAAAGTGAAGTCTGGGGTTTGTGACGAGTGTCAGGCAGGACAAAAGAGAGAGACTTGGTAACAGTCAGGCGGGAAAGTGAAGTCTGGGGAGAGAGTCTGGCAGGACTGGAGAGAGAAGATTGGGACGAGAGTCAGGTAGGGCAGGAGAGAAAGGCTTGGGACGAGAGTCAGGCAGGACAGCAAAGATAGGCGTAGGACGAGAGTCAGGGAGGACTGGACAAAAAGTCTTGGGACGAGAGTCAGGTAGGAGAGAAGACAGAGCCTTGGGACTTGAGTCAGCAGGACAGGAGAGAGAGGTTTGTTACGAGAGTCAGACAGGACAGGAGAGAGGGGCTTGGGAGGAGTCAGGTAGGTCAGGAGAGGGAGGCTTGCGACGAGAGTCAAGCAGGACAGGAGAGAGGGGCTTTGGAGGAGAGTCAGGTAGGGCACGAGAGTGAGTCTTGGGACGAGAGTCAGGCCGGAAGGTAGAGAGAGTCTTGGGAAGTGAGTCAGGCTGGGCAGGAGAGAGAGGCTTGGGACGAGAGTCAGGAAGGACAGGAGAGGGAGGAGAGGGACGACAGTCAGGCTCTACAGGAGAGAGGGGCTGGCGACGAGAGCCAGGCAGGACAGGAGAGAGAGGCTTGGGACGAGACTCATGCTGGACAGGATGGAGTGGCCTGGGACGAGAGTCAGGCAGGGCAGGAGAGAGAGGCTTGGGATGAGAGTCAGGCTGGACAGGAGAGAGAAGCTTGGGACGAGATTCAGGCAGGACAGGAGAGAGAGGCTAGGAACGAGACTAAGGCATACCAGGAGAGAGAAGCTTCGGAAGAGAGTCAGGCTCGATAGGAGAGAGAGCCTTGGTTCGAGAGTCAGACAAGACAGGAGAGAGTGGCTTGGCACGAGAGTCAGGCAGGACAGGAGAGATAGGCTTGGGAAGAGACTCATGGCAAGACAGGAGAGAGAGGCTTGGGACGAGGATCAGGCTGGACAAGAGAGAGAGGCCTAATTCGAGAGTCAGGCAAGACAGGAGAGAGAGGCTTGGGACGAGAGTCAGGAAGCACAGGAGAGGTAGGCTCGGAACGGAAGTCACGATCTAGAGTAGAGAGGGGCTAGGTTTGAGAGCCATGCAGGACAGGAGAGAGAGGCTTGGGACGAGAGTCAGGCAGGATAGGATAGAGAGGCTTGGGACGAGAGTCAGGCAGGACAGGAGAGAGGAGCTTGGGACGAGAGTCAGGCTGGAGAGGAGAGAGGGGCGGGCGAACACACTCAGGCAAGACAGGAGAGAGAGGCTTAGGACGAGATTCAGGCTAGACAGGAGAGGGAGGCTTGGGAAGAGTCAGGCAGGACAAGAGAGTGAGGTTTCGGACGAGAATCAGGAAAGACGTGGAGAGAGGCTTCGAACGAGAGTCAGGCAGGACAGGAGAGAGAGGCTTGGGACAAATCCTACAGGACAGGAGAGACACGCTTGGGACGAGAGTCAGGCTAGACAGGAGAGGGAGGCTTGGGAAGAGAGTCAGGCGGGACAAGAGAGTGAGGCTTCGGCCGAAAGTCAGGAAAGACAGTAGAGAGAGGCTTGGGACGTGAGTCAGGCAGGACAAGAGAGTGAGGCTTGGGAAGGGACTCAGGAAAGACAGTAGAGAGAGGCTTGGGACGAGAGTCAGGCAGGATAGGATAGAGAGGCTTGGGAAGAGAGTCAGGCAGGACATGAGAGAGGGGCTTGTGACGAGAGTCAGACACGGCAGGAGAGAGGGCCTTGAGACGAGAGTTAGATAGGACAGGAGAGAGAGGCTTGAGACGAGAGTCAGACAGGGCAGGAGAGAGAGGCTTTCGAGGAGAGTCAAGCCGGAGAGGATAGAGAAGCTTACGACGAGAGTCAGGTCAGAGAGGAGAGATAGTCTTGGGGCAAGAATCTAACCGGACAGGTGAGAGAGGCTTTGGACGAGAGTCAGTCAGGACAGGAGAGAAAGGATTGCGTCGAGAGTGAGGCAGGACAGGATAGAGACTCTTGGGACGAGAGCCAGGCAGGAGAGGAGAGAGAGGCTTGGGACTAGAGTCAGACAGGACAGCAGAGAGATGCTTGGGAGAAGAGTCATACAGGACAGGAGAGAGAGGCTTAGGACTTGAGTCAGGCAAGACAGCAGAGAGAGGCTTGCTACGAGACTTAGGCAGGACAGGAGAGAGGGGCTTATTACGAGAATCAGGCAGGACAGGACAGAGATGATTGCAACGAGAGTGAGCAAGGACAGGAGAGAGAGGCTTGGGAAGAGAGTCATGCAGGACATGATAGAGAGGCTGTCGACGAGAATCAGGCTGGACAAGAGAGAGAGGCTTGGGACGAGAGTCAGGCAGGATACGAGAGACAGGCTCGGGACTAGAGTCAGACAGGACATGGGAAAGATGCTTGGAACGAGAGTCAGTACAGACAGGAGAGAGATGCTTGGTACATGAGTAAGGCAAGACATGAAAAGGAGTCTTGGGACGAGACTCATGACGGAAAGGATGGAGAGGCTTAGGACGAGAGTCAGGTCGGACAGGAGAGAGAGGCTCGGTACGAGAGGCAGGCGGGAAAGAAAAGTGAAGTGTGGGCTTTCTGACGAGAGTCAGGCAGGACAGGAGAGAGAGGCTTGGTACGAGTGTCAGGCTGGATAGGAGACAGAGGTTTGCGACGAGAGTGAGGCAGGACAGGAGAGAGAGGCTTGGGACGAGAGTCAGACAGAATAGGAAAGAGATGCTTGGGACTAGAGTCAGACAGAACAGGGGAGATATGCTTGGGACGAGAATCAGGCATGACAGGAGAGAGAGGCTTGGGACGTGAGTAAGGCAAGATATGAGAGGGACGCTTGGGACGAGAGTCATGCCGGAGAGGATAGAGAGAATTAGGACGAGAGTCAGGTTGGACAGGAGAGAGAGGCTTGGTCCGAGAGTCAGGCGGGAAGGAAAAGTGAAGTGTGGGGTTTGTGACGAGTGTCAGGCAGGACAAAAGAGAGAGGCTTGGTATAAGTCAGGCGGGAAAGAAAAGTGAAGTCTGGGGAGAGAGTCAGGCAGGATACGAGAGACAGGCTCGGGACTAGAGTCAGACAGGACAGGGGAAAGACGCTTGGAATCAGAGTCATTACAGACAGGAGAGAGAGGCTTGGGACGTGAGTAAGGCAAGACATGAAAAGGAGTCTTGGGACGAGAGTAATGACGGAAAGGATAGAAAGGCTTAGGACGAGAGTCAGGTCGGACAGGAGAGAGAGGCTCGGTACGAGAGGCATGCGGGAAAGAAAAGTGAAGTGTGGGCTTTCTGACGAGAGTCAGGCAGGACAGGAGAGAGAGGCTTGGTACGAGTGTCAGGCTGGATAGGAGACAGAGGTTTGCGACGAGAGTGAGGCAGGACAGGAGAGAGAGGCTTGGGACGAGAGTCAGACAGAATAGG
The DNA here is from genome assembly GCF_036320965.1 of Panulirus ornatus. Lineage (NCBI taxonomy): Eukaryota > Metazoa > Arthropoda > Malacostraca > Decapoda > Palinuridae > Panulirus > Panulirus ornatus. Next base: position 76,713,934 of record NC_092234.1, read on the forward strand.
AAAGAGATGCTTGGGACTAGAGTCAGACAGAACAGGGGAGATATACTTGGGACGAGAGTCAGGCATGACAGGAGACAGAGGCTTGTGACGTGAGTAAGGCGAGACATGAGAGGGACGCTTGAGACGAGAGTCATGCCGGAGAGGATAGAGAGAATTAGGACGAGTCAGGTTGGACAGGAGAGAGAGGCTTGGTCCGAGAGTCAGGCGGGAAGGAAAAGTGAAGTCTGGGGGTTTGTGACGAGTGTCAGGCAGGACAAAAGAGAGAGGCTTGGTACCAGTCAGGCGGGAAAGAAAAGTGAAGTCTGGGGAGAGAGTCAGGCAGGACTGGAGAGAGAGGATTGGGACGAGAGTCAGGTAGGGCAGGAGAGAAAGGCTTGGGACGAGAGTCAGGCCGGACAGCAAAGAGAGGCGTAGGACGAGAGTCAGGGAGGACTGGACACAAAGTCTTGGGACGAGAGTCAGGTAGGAGAGAAGACAGAGCCTTGGGACTTGAGTCAGCAGGACAGGAGAGATAGGTTTGTTACGAGAGTCAGACAGGACAGGAGAGAGGGGCTTGGGAGGAGAGTCAGGTAGGTCAGGAGAGGGAGGCTTGCGACGAGAGTCAAGCAGGACAGGAGAGAGGGGCTTTGTAGGAGAGTCAGGTAGGGCACGAGAGGGAGTCTTGGGACGAGAGTCAGGCCGGAAGGTTGAGAGAGTCTTGGGAAGAGAGTCAGGCTGGACAGGAGAGAGAGGCTTGGGACGAGAGTCAGGAAGGACAGGAGAGGGAGGAGAGGGACGACATTCAGGCTCTACAGGAGAGAGGGGCTGGGGACGAGAGCCAGGCAGGACAGGACAGAGAGGCTTGGGACGAGACTCATGCTGGACAGGATGGAGTGGCCTGGGACGAGAGTCAGGCAGGGCAGGAGAGAGAGGCTTAGGATGAGAGTCAGGCTGGACAGGAGAGAGAGCCTTGGGACGAGATTCAGGCATGACAGGAGAGAGAGGCTCGGGACGAGAATCAGATATAACAGGAGAGAGAAGCTTGGGACGAGAGTCAGGCTCGATAGGAGAGAGAGCCTTGGTTCGAGAGTCAGACAAGACAGGAGAGAGTGGCTTGGGACGAGAGTCAGGCAGGACAGGAGAGATAGGCTTGGGAAGAGAGTCAGGCAGGACTACAGAGGGAGTCTTTTGATGAGAGTTAGGTAGGACAGGAGAGAGAGGCTTGGGACGAGACTCATGGCAGGACAGGAGAGAGAGGCTTGGGACGAGGGTCAGGCTGGACAAGAGAGAGAGGCTTAATTCGAGAGTCAGGCAAGACAGGAGAGAGAGGCTTGGGACGAGAGTCAGGAAGCACAGGAGAGGTAGGCTCGGAACGGGAGTCACGATCTAGAGTAGAGAGGGGCTGGGGTTGAGAGCCATGCAGGACAGGAGAGAGAGGCTTGGGACGAGAGTCAGGCAGGATAGGATAGAGAGCCTTAGGACGAGAGTCAGGCAGGACAGGAGAGAGGGGCTGGCGAATACACTCAGGCAGGACAGGAGAGAGAGGCTTAGGACGAGAGTCAGGCTAGAAAGGAGAGGGAGGCTTGGGAAGAGAATCAGGCAGGTCAAGAGAGTAAGGCTTCGGACGAGAGTCAGGAAAGACGTGGAGAGAGGCTTGGGACGAGAGTCAGGCAGGACAGGAGAGAGAGGCTTGGGACAAATCCTACAGGACAGGAGAGACAGGCTTGGGACGAGAGTCAGGCTAGACAGGAGAGGGAGGCTTGGGAAGAGAGTCAGGCGGGACAAGAGAGTGAGGCTTCGGACGAAAGTCAGGAAAGACAGTAGAGAGAGGCTTGGGGCGAGAGTCAGGCAGGAAAAGAGAGTGAGGCTTGGGACGAGAGTGAGGAAAGACAGTAGAGAGAGGCTTGGGACGAGAGTCAGGCAGGATATGATAGAGAGGCTTGGGACGAGAGTCAGGCAGGATAGGAGAGAGGGGTTTGTGACGAGAGTCAGACACGGCAGGAGAGAGAGGCTTGGGACGAAAGTCAGGCTGGACAGGAGAAAGGCTTGGGAAGAGAGTCAGGCAGGACTGAAGAGGGGGGCTTGGGACGAGAGTCAGGCAGGGCAGGAGACAGGGCCTTGGGACGAGAGTTAGATTGGACAGGAGAGAGAGGCTTGAGACGAGAGTCAGACAGGGCAGGAGAGAGAGGCTTGCGAGGAGAGTAATTCCGGAGAGGATAGAGAGGCTTAGGACGAGATTCAGGTCAGAGATTAGAGATAGACTTGGGGCAAGAATCCAACCGGACAGGTGTGAGAGGATTGGGACGAGAGTCATCAGGACAGGAGAGAGAGAGGCATAGGACGAGGGTCAGGCAAGACAGGAAAGAGAGCTTTGGGACGAAACTCAGGTATAAGAGGAGAGAGAGGCTTGGCACGAGAGTCAGGCTGAATAAGAGAGTCTTGGGACGAGAGTCAGGCAGGACAGGAGAAAGAGGCATTGGACGAGACTCAGGCATACCAGGAGAGAGAAGCTTCGGACGAGACTCAGGTTGGATAGGAGAAAGAGGCTTGGTTCGAGAGTCACACAAAACAGGAGAGAGTGGCTTGGAACGAGAGTCAGGCAGGACAGGGGAGAGAGACTTGGGACGACAGTCAAGCAGGACAGGAGAGAGAGGCTTGGAACGAGAGTTAGACAAGACAGGAAAGAGAGCCTTGGAACGAGCGTCAGACAGGGCAGGAGATAGAGGCTTGCGACGAGATTCATGCTGCAGAGGCTTAGGACGAGAGTCAGGAAGGACAGGAGAGATAGAATTGGGGCAAGAATCTAACCACACAGGAGAGAGAGGCTTTGGACGAAAGTCAGTCAGGACAGGGGAGAGAGAGAGAGAGGCTTGGGACGAGAGTCATGCGGGAGAGGATAAAGAGGCTTAGGACAAGAGTCAGTTCTGATAGAAGAGATAGACTTGGCCCAAAAAATTGACAGGAAAGGAGAGAGAGGCTTGGGATGAGAGTCAGGCTGGACAGGAGAGAGAGGCTTGGGACGATAGTCAGGCAGGATAGAAGAGAGAGTCTTTGGACTAGAGTCAGACAGGACAGAGGAGAGATGCTTGGGACGAGAGTCAGTCACGACAGGAGAGAGGCTTGGGACGAGAGTCAGGCAGGACAGGAGAGAGAGGCTTGCGACGAGAGTCAGGCAGGAAAGGAGAGATTGGCTTAGGACGAGAGTCAGGCAGAACGGGAGAGAGGCTTGTGACGAGAGTCAGGCACGACCGGAGAGAGAGGCTTGAAACGCGAGTCAGGCAGGATATGAGAGGGAGGCATTGGACGAGAATCAGGCTGGACAGGAAAGAGAGGCTTGGGACGAGAGTCAGGCAGGATATGAGAGACAGGCTTGGGACTAGAGTCAGACAGGACAGGGGATAGATGATTGGAACGAGAGTCAGGCAGGACAGGAGAGAGAGGCTTGGGACGTGAGAAAGTCAAGACATGAGAAGGAAGCTTGGGACGAGAGTCTTGACGGAGAGGATAGAGAGGCTTTGGACGAGAGTCAGGTTTGACAGGAGAGAGAGGCTTGGTACGAGAGTCAGGGGGGAAAGAAAAGTGAAGTCTGGGGAGAGAGTCAGCCAGGACGGGAGAGAAAGGATTCCGACGAGAGTCAGGCAGGAGAGGAGAGAGAGGCTTGGGACGAGAGTCAGGCAGAGCAGGAGAGAGGGGGTGTAGACGAGAGTCAGGCTGGACAGGAGAGAGGGGCTGGCGAACACATTCAGGCAGGACAGGAGAGAGAGGCTTGGGACGAGAGTCAGGCTAGACAGGAGAGGGAGGCTTGGGAAGAGAGTCAGGCAGGACAGGAGAGTGAGGCTTGGGACGAGAGTCAGGAAAGACAGGAGAGAGAGGCTTGGGACGAGAGTCAGGCAGGACAGGAGAAAGAGGCTTGGGACAAATCCTACAGAACAGGAAAGAGACGCTTGTGACGAGAGACAGACACGGCAGGAGAGAGAGGCTTGGGACGAGAATCATGCCGTAGAGGATAAACAGGCTTAGGACAAGAGTCAGTTCTGATAGAAGAGATAGACTTGGGGCAAAAATTTGACAGGAAAGGAGAGAGAGTCTTGGAATGAGAGTCAGGAAGTACAGGAGAGAGAGGTTTGGGACGAGAGTCAGGCAGGACAGGAGAAAGAGCCTTGGGACACGTACTACAGGACAGGAGAGAGAGGCTTGTGACGAGAGTCAGACACGGCAGGAGAGAGAGGATTAGGACGAGAGTCATGCCGGAGAGGATAAAGAGGCATAGCACAAGAGTCAGTTCTGATAGAAGAGATAGACTTGGGGCAAAAATTTGACAGGAAAGGAGAGAGAGGCTTGGGATGAGAGTCAGCAAGACAGGAGAGAGAGGCTTGGACGAGAGTCAGGCAGGACGGGAGAGAGAGGCTTGCGACGAGAGTCAGGCAGGACCGGAGAGAGAGGCTTGGAACGCGAGTCAGGCAGGACAGGAGAGGAACGCTTGGGCCGAGAATAATGCTGGACAGTACAGAGAGGCTTGGGGCGAGAGTCAGGCAGGATATGAGAGACAGGTTTGGGACTATAGTCAGACAGGACAGGGGAGCGATAATTGGGACGAGGGTCAGGCAGGACAGGAAAGAGAGGCTTGGGACGTGAGTAAGGCAAGACATGAAAGGGAAGCTTGGGACGAGAGTCATGACGGAGAGGATAGAGAGGCTTAGGACGAGAGTCAGGTCGGACAGGAGAGAGAAGCTTGGTGAGAGAGTCAGGCGGGAAAGAAAAGTGAAGTCTGGGGAGAGAGTCAGACAGGACAGGAGAGAGAGGCTTCCGACGAGAGTCAGGCAGGAGAGGAGAGAGAGGCTTGTAACGAGAGTCCGGCCGGAAGGTAGACAGAGGCTTGGGACGAGACTTTGCCTGGACAGGAGAGAGACGCTTGGGACTAGAGTCAGGACACACAGGAGAGGGAGGCACGGGAAGAGAGTCAGGCTCTACAGGAGAGAGGGGCTTGGGACGAGAACCAGGCAGGAAAGGAGAGACAGGCTTGGGACGAAAGTCAGTGAGGACAGAAGAGAGAGGCTTAGGACGAGAGTCAGGATGGACAGGAGAGAGAGACTTGGGACGAGAGTCAGGTAGGATAGGAGAGAACGGTTTGGGACGTGAGTCAGACAGGACAGGGGAGAGAGGGTTCGTAATAGAGTCAGGCGGGGAAGGAGAAAAAGGGTTGGGACGAGAGCCAGGCAACACAGCAGAAAGAGGCTTGGGACGTGAGTCAGGGAAGAAATGAGAGAGAGCCTAGGGACGAGAGTCAGGAAGGAGAGGAGAGAGAGGCCCAGGACGTGAGTCGCTAGGGCAGAAGGGGGAGGCGTGGGACGAGTCATGCAGGACTGGACAAAAAAGCTTGGGACCTGAGTCAGGCAAGAGAGGAGAGAGAGGCTTTGGAAGAGAGTCAGCAGGACAGGCTTGGGACGAGAGCCAGGCTGGACAGGAAAGAGAGGCTTAGGACGAGAGTCAGGCATGACTGGACAAAAAGGCTTGGGACGAGAGTCAGGTAGGAGAGGAGACAGAGGCTTGGGTTCTGACTCAGCAGGACAGGAGAGAAAGGTTTGGGACGAGAGTCAGGCAGGACAGGAGAGAGAGGCTTTGGAGGAGAGTCAGGTAGGGCAGGAGAGGGAGTCTTGGGACGAGAGTCAGGCCGGAAGGTAGAGAGAGGCTTAGGAAGAGAGTCAGGCTGGACAGGAGAGAGAGGCTTGGGACGAGAGTCAGGAAGCACAGGGGAGGGAGGCTTGAGACGAGAGTCAGGCACTACAGGAGAGAGGGGCTGGAGACGAGAGCCAGGCAGGACAGGAGAGAGAGGCTTGGGACGAGAGTCATGCTGGACAGGATGGAGTGGCCTGGGACGAGAGTCAGGAAGGACAGGAGAGAGAGGCTTGGGACGAGAGTCAGGCTGGACAGTATAGAGAGAGGCTTTGGACGAGACTCAGGCAGGACAGGAGAGAGAGGCTTAGGACGAGATTCATGACAGAGAGGAGAAAGAGGCTTGGAACGAAAGTCAGACAAGATAGGAAAGAGAGGCTTGGGACGAGCGTCAGACAGGGAAGGAGAGAGAGGCTTGCGACGGGATTCATGCCGGAGAGGATAGAGAGGCTTAGGACGATAGTCAGGTCGGACTTGAGAGATAGACTTGGGGCAATAATCTAACCAGACATGAGAAAGAGGCTTTGGACGAGAGAGAGTCAAGACAGGAGAGAGATATAGGCTTGGGACGAGAGTCAGGCAAGACAGGAAAGAGAGGCTTGGGACGAGAGTCAGGCAGGACAGAAGAGAGTGGCTTAGGACGAGAGTCAGGCAAGACAGGAGAAAAAGGCTTGAGTCGAGAGTGAGCCGGACAGGAGAGAGAGGCTTGGGACGAGAGTCAGGCAGGATAGGAGAGAGAGGCTTTGGAGTAAAGTCAGACAGGACAGCGGACAGATGCTTGGGAGGAGATTCATGGCAGGGCAGGAGAGAGAGGCTTGGGAGGAGACCTTGGCAGGACAGGAGAGAGGCTTGGAACGAGACTCATGGCAGGACAGGAGAGAGAGGCTTGGGACGAGAATCAGGCTGGATATGGGGGATATGCTTGGGAAGAGAGTCAGGCAGGACTGGAGAGGGAGTCGTGTGACGAGAGTCAGGCAGGACAGGAGAGAGAGGCTTGGGACGAGACTCAGGCAGGACAGGAGAAAGAGGCTTGGGATGAGAGTCAGGCTTTACAGGAGAGTGAGGCTTAATTTTAGAGTCAGGCAAGACAGGAGACAGAGGCTTGGGACGAGTTACAGGAAGCACAGGAGAAGGAGGCTCGGAACGAGAGTCAGGATCTAGAGTAGAGAGGGGCTGGGGACGACAGCCAGGCAGGACAGGAGAGAGGGGCTTAGGACGAGAGTCAGGCAGGGTAGGATAGAGAGGCCTGGGACGAGAGTCAGGCAGGACAAGAGAGAGAGGCTTTGGACGAGAGTCAGGCTGGACAGGAGAGAGGCTTAGGAAGAGAGTCACGCAGGACTGTAGAGTGGTGCTTGGGATGAGAGTCAGGCAGGACAGGAGAGAGGTGGCTTGGGACGAGAGGTATATAGGACAGGAGAGAGAGGCTTGAGACGAGAGTCAGACAGGGCAGGAGAGAGATGCTTGCGAGGAGAGTTAAGACGGAGAGGAGAGAGAGGCTTAAGACGAAAGTCAGGTCAGAGAGGGGAGAGATACACTTGGGACAAGAATCTAACCGAACAGGTGAGAGAGGCTTTGGACGAGAGTCAGTCAGGACAGGAGAGAAAGGCTTGCGTCGAGAGTGGGGCAGGACAGGAGAGAGAGTCTTGGGACGAGAGCCAGGTAGGAGAGGAGAGAGAGGCATAGGACTAGAGTCAGACAGGACAGCGGAGAGATGCTTGGGAGGAGAGTCAGACAGGACGGGAGAGAGAGGCTTGGGACGTGAGTCAGGCAGGACAGGAGGGAGAGGCTTGGGACGAGACTCAGGCAGGAGAGGAGAGAGTGGCTTAGTACGAGAATCAGGCAGGACAGGAGAGAGAGGATTGCAACGAGAGTGAGCCAGGACAGGAGAGAGAGGCTTGGGACGAGAGTCATGCAGGACAGGAGAGAGAGGCTGTCGACGAGAATCAGGCAGGACAAGAGAGAGAGGCTTGGGACGAGAGTCAGGCAGGATAGGAGAGCAGGCTTGGGACTAGAGTCAGACAGGACAGGGGAAATATGCTGGGGATGAGAGTCAGTACAGACAGGAGAGAGAGGCTTGGGACATGAGTAAGGCAAGACATGAAAAGGAGTCTTGGGACGAGAGTTATGACGGATAGGATAGAGAGGCTTAGGACGAGAGTTAGGTCGGACAGGAGAGAGAGGCTCGATACGAGGCTCGATACGAGAGGCAGGCGGGAAAGAAAAGTGAAGTGTGGGCTTTCTGACGAGAGTCAGGCAGGACAGGAGAGAGAGAGGCTTGGTACGAGAGTCAGGCGGGAAAGAAAAGTGAATTCTAGGGAGAGAGTCAGAAAGGACAGGAGAGAGAGGCTTGCGACGAGAGTCAGGTAGGACAGGGGAGAGAGGCTTGGGACGAGAGTCAAGCCGGAGGGTCGAGAGAGTCTTGGGATGAAAGTCAGGCTGGACAAGAGAGAGAGGCTTGGGACGATGGTCACGAAGCACAGGAGAGGGAGGCTCGGGACGAGAGTCAGGCTCTACAGGAGAGAGGGGCTGGGGACGAGAGCCATGCAAGACAGGAGAGAGAGACTTGGGACGAGACTCAGGAACGACAACATAGAGAGGCTTGGGACGAGAGTCAGGGAGGACAGGAGAGGGAGGCTTGCGACGAGAGTCCGGCTGGACAGGAAAAAGGCTTGGAAAGAAAGTCAGGCAGGACTGGAGAGAAAGGATTGGGATGAGAGTCAGGCTTGGATAGCAGAGAGAGGTTTGGTTCGAGAGTCAGGCAAGACAGGAAAAAGAGGCTTTAGACGTGAGTCAGACAGGACAGGTAAGAGGGGCTTGGGACGAGAGTTAGATGGGACAGGAGGGAGAGGCTTGGGACGAGAGTCAGGCAGGACAGGAGATAGTGGCTTAGGACGAGAGTCAGGCAGGAGAAGAGAGAAAGGCTTGCGTCGAGAGAGAGGAAGGACAGGAGAGACAGGCTTAGGACTAGTGTCAGACAGGACAGGGGAGAGATGCTTGTGAGGAAAGTCAGGCAGGACAAGAGAGAGAGGCTTGGGACGTGAGTAAGGCAAGACATGAGAAGGAGGCTTGGGACGAGAGTCATGCCATACAGGAAAAAGAGGCTTAGGACGAGAGTCAGGTCTGACAGGAGAGAGATGCTTGGTACGAGAGTCAAGCGGGAAAGAAAAGTGAAGTCTGGGGTTTGTGAAGAGAGCCAGGCAGGACAGGAGAGAGAGGCTTGGGACGAGAATCAGGCAGAAAAGGAGAGAGAGGCTTAGGACGAGAGTCAGGCAGGACAGGAGAGAGTGGCTTAGGACGAGAATAAGGCAGGACAGGAGAGGGAGGCTTGCGACGAGAGTGAGGCACGACAGGAAAGAGAGAGGCTTGGGAAGAGAGTCAGGCAGTATCGAAGAGAGAGGCTTGGGACTAGAGTCAGACAGGACACGGGAGAGATGCTTGGGACGAGAGTCAGGCAGGACAGGAGAAAGACCCTTGGGACGTGATTAAGGCAAGACATGAGAGGGAGGCTTAGGACGAGAGTCATGCCCGAGAGGATAGAGAGAATTAGGACGAGAGTCAGGTTGGACAGGAGAGAGAGGCTTAGGACGAAAGTCAGCGGGAAAGAAAAGTGAAGTCTGGGGAGAGAGTCAGGTAGGACAGGAGAGAGAGTGTTAGGACGAGAGTGAGACAGGACAGGAGAGAGAGGCTTGGTACGAGAGTCAGGCTGGATAGGAGACAGAGGTTTGCCACGAGAGTGAGGCAGGACAGGAGAGAGAGGCTTGGGACGAGAATCAGGCAGAAAAGAAGAGAGAAGCTTAGGACGAGAGTCAGGCAGGACAGGAGTCATGCCCTAGAGGATAGAGAGAATTAGGACGAGAGTCAGGTTGGACAGGAGAGAGAGGCTTAGTACGAAAGTCAGCGGGAAAGAAAAGTGAAGTCTGGGGAGAGAGTCAGGTAGGACAGGAGAGAGAGTCTTAGGACGAGAGTGAGACAGGACAGGAGACAGAGGCTTGGCACGAGAGTCAGGCTGGATAGGAGACAGAGGTTTGCGACGAGAGTGAGGCAGGCAGTAGAGAGAGGCTTGGGACGAGAATCAGGCAGAAAAGGAGAGAGAGGCTTAGGACGAGAGTCAGGCAGGACAGGAAAGAGTGGCTTAGGACGAGAATAAGGCAGGACAGGAGAGAGAGGTTTGGACGAGAGTCAGACAGGACAGGAGAGAGGGGCTTTGGAGGAGACTCAGGTAGGGCAGGAGAGGGAGGCTTAGGACGAGAGTCAGGCAGGACAGGAGAGAGAGGTTTGGGAGGAGAGTCAGGTAGGACAAGAGAAGGAGTCTTGGGACGAGAGTCAGGCCGGAAGGTAGAGAGAGGCTTGAGACGAGAGTCTGGCTGGACAGTAGAGAGAGGTTTGGAACGAGAGTCAGGCTGGATAGGAGACAGAGGTTTGCCACGAGAGTGAGGCAGGACAGGAGAGAGAGGCTTGGGACGAGAATCAGGCAGAAAAGGAGAGAGAAGCTTAGGACGAGAGTCAGGCAGGACAGGAGTCATGCCCTAGAGGAGAGAGAGAATTAGGACGAGAGTCAGGTTGGACAGGAGAGAGTGGCTTAGTACGAAAGTCAGCGGGAAAGAAAAGTGAAGTCTGGGGAGAGAGTCAGGTAGGACAGGAGAGAGAGTCTTAGGACGAGAGTGAGACAGGACAGGAGAGAGAGGCTTGGCACGAGAGTCAGGCTGGATAGGAGACAGAGGTTTGCGACGAGAGTGAGGCAGGACAGGAGAGAGAGGCTTGTGACGAGAATCAGGCTGAAAAGGAGAGAGAGGCTTAGGACGAGAGTCAGGCAGAACAGGAGAGAGTGGCTTAGGACGAGAATAAGGCAGGACAGGAGAGAGAGGTTTGGACGAGAGTCAGACAGGACAGGAGAGAGGGGCTTGGGAGGAGACTCAGGTAGGGCAGGAGATGGAGGCTTAGGACGAGAGTCAGGCAGGACAGGAGAGAGAGGTTTGGGAGGAGAGTCAGGTAGGGCAAGAGAAGGAGTCTTGGGACGAGAGTCAGGTCGGAAGGTAGAGAGAGGCTTGAGACGAGTCTGGCTGGACAGTAGAGAGAGGTTTGGAACGAGAGTCAGGAAGCACAGTAGAGGGAGCCTCGGGAAGAGAGTCAGGCTCTAGAGGAGAGTGGGGTTGGGGACGAGAGCCAGGTAGGACAGGAGAGAGAGGCTTGGAACGACAGTCAGGCTTTACAGGAGAGAGGGGCTGGGGACGAGAGCCCTGCAAGACAGAGGAGAGAGAGGCTTGGGACGAGACTCAGGAACGACAACATAGAGAGCCTTGGGACGAGAGTCAGGGAGGACAGGAGAGGGAGGCTTGCGACGAGAGTCCGGCTGGACAGGAGAAAGGCTTGGGAAGAAAGTCAGGCAGGACTGGAGAGAAAGGATTGGGATGAGAGTCAGGCTTGGATAGCAGAGAGAGGTTGGGTTCGAGAGTCAGGCAAGACAGGAGAAAAAGTGGCTTTGGACGTGAGTCAGACAGGACAGGTGAGAGGGGCTTGGGACGAGAGTTAGATAGCACAGGAGGGAGAGGCTTGGGACGAGAGTCAGGCAGGACAGGAGAGAGTGGCTTAGGACGAGAGTCAGGCAGGAGAAGAGAGAAAGGCTTGCGTCGAGAGTGAGGCAGGACAGGATAGACAGGCTTAGGACTAGGGTCAGACAGGACAGGGGAGAGATGCTTGTGAGGAAAGTCAGGCAGGACAATAGAGAGAGGCTTGGGACGTGAGTAAGGCAAGACATGAGAAGGAGGCTTGGGACGAGAGTCATGCCATACAGGAAAAAGAGGCTTAGGACGAGAGTCAGGTCTGACAGGAGAGAGAGGCTTGGTACGAGAGTCAAGCGGGAAAGAAAAGTGAAGTCTGGGGTTTGTGAAGAGAGCCAGGCAGGACAGGAGAGAGAGGCTTGGGACGAGAATCAGGCAGAAAAGGAGAGAGAGGCTTAGGACGAGAGTCAGGCAGGACAGGAGAGAGTGGCTTAGGACGAGAATAAGGCAGGACAGGAGAGGGAGGCTTGCGACGAGAGTGAGGCACGACAGGAAAGAGAGAGGATTGGGAAGAGAGTCAGGCAGTATCGGAGAGAGAGGCTTGGGACTAGAGTCAGACAGGACACGGGAGAGATGCTTGGGACGAGAGTCAGGCAGGAAAGGAGAAAGACCCTTGGGACGTGATTATGGCAAGACATGAGAGGGAGGCTTGGGACGAGAGTCATGCCCGAGAGGATAGAGAGAATTAGGACGAGAGTCAGGTTGGACAGGAGAGAGAGGCTTAGGACGAAAGTCAGCGGGAAAGAAAAGTGAAGTCTGGGGAGAGAGTCAGGTAGGATAGGAGAGAGAGTGTTAGGACGAGAGTGAGACAGGACAGGAGAGAGAGGCTTGGTACGAGAGTCAGGCTGGATAGGAGACAGAGGTTTGCCACGAGAGTGAGGCAGGACAGGAGAGAGAGGCTTGGGACGAGAATCAGGCAGAAAAGGAGAGAGAAGCTTAGGACGAGAGTCAGGCAGCACAGGAGTCATGCCCTAGAGGATAGAGAGAATTAGGACGAGAGTCAGGTTGGACAGGAGAGAGTGGCTTAGTACGAAAGTCAGCGGGAAAGAAAAGTGAAGTCTGGGGAGAGAGTCAGGTAGGACAGGAGAGAGAGTCTTAGGACGAGAGTGAGACAGGACAGGAGAGAGAGGCTTGGCACGAGAGTCAGGCTGGATAGGAGACAGAGGTTTGCGACGAGAGTGAGGCAGGACAGGAGAGAGAGGCTTGTGACGAGAATCAGGCTGAAAAGGAGAGAGAGGCTTAGGACGAGAGTCAGGCAGGACAGGAGAGAGTGGCTTAGGACGAGAATAAGGCAGGACAGGAGAGAGAGGTTTGGACGAGAGTCAGACAGGACAGGAGAGAGGGGCTTTGGAGGAGACTCAGGTAGGGCAGGAGAGGGAGGCTTAGGACGAGAGTCAGGCAGGACAGGAGAGAGAGATTTGGGAGGAGAGTCAGGTAGGGCAAGAGAAGGAGTCTTGGGACGAGAGTCAGGCCGGAATGTAGAGAGAGGCTTGAGACGAGAGTCTGGCTGGACAGTAGAGAGAGGTTTGGAACGAGAGTCAGGAAGCACAGTAGAGGGAGCCTCGGGAAGAGAGTCAGGCTCTACAGGAGAGTGGGGTTGGGGACGAGAGCCAGGCAGGACAGGAGAGAGAGGCTTGGGACGAGAGTCAGGTAGGGCAGGAGAGAAAGGCTTGGGATGAAAGTCAGGCAGGACAGCAAAGAGAGGCGTATGACGAGAGTCAGGGAGGACTGGACAAAAAGGGTTGTGACGAGAGTCAGGTAGGAGAGGAAACAGAGCTTTGGGACTTGAGTCAGCAGGACAGGAGAGAGAGGTTTGGTACGAGAGTCAGACAGGACAGGAGAGAGGGGCTTGGGAGGAGAGTCAGGTAGGTCAGGAGAGGGAGGCTTGCGACGAGAGTCAAGCAGGACAGGAGGGAGGGGCTTTGGAGGAGAGTCAGGTAGGGCACGAGAGGGAGTCTTGGGACGAGAGTCAGGCCGGCAGGTAGAGAGAGTTTTTGGAAGAGAGTCAGGCTGGACAGGAGAGAGAGGTTCGGGACTAGAGTCAGGAAGGACAGGAGAGGGAGGAGAGGGACGAGAGTCAGGCTCTACAGGAGAGAGGGGCTGGGGACGAGAGCCAGGCAGGACAGGAGAGAGAGGCTTGGGACGAGAGTCATACTGGACAGGATGGAGTGGCCTGAGACGAGAGTCAGACAGGGCAGGAGAGAAAGGCTTTTGATGAGAGTCAGGCTGAACAGGAGAGAGAAGCTTGGGACGAGACTCAGGTTGGATAGGACAGAGAGGCTTGGTTCGAGAGTCAGACAAGACAGGAGAGAGTGGCATGGGACGAGAGTCAGGCAGGACAGGAGATATAGGCTTGGAAAGAGAGTCAGGCAGGACTGGAGAGGGAGTCTTGTGACGAGAGTCAGGCAGGACAGGAGAGAAAGGCTTGGGACGAGACTCATGGCAGGACAGGAGAAAAGAGGCTTGGGAGGAGACTCAGGCAGGACAGGAGAGAGAGGCTTAATTCGAGAGTTAGGCAAGGCAAGAGAGAGAAGCTTGGGACGAGAGTCAGGAAGCACAGGAGAGGGAGGCTCGGAACGGGAGTCAGGATCTAGAGTAGAGAGGGGCTGGGGTTGAGAGCCATGAAGGTCAGGAGAGAGATGCTTGGGACGAGAGTCAGGCTGGACAGGGAAGAGAGGTTTGGGACGAAACTCAGGTATAAGAGGAGAGAGAGCCTTGGCACGAGAGTTAGGCTGAATAAGAGAGAGATTCTTGGGACGAGACTCAGGCAGGACAGGAGAGAGAGGCTGTCAACGAGAATCAGGATGGACAAGAGAGAGAGGATTGGGACGAGAGTCAGGCAGGATAGGAGAGACAGGCTTGGGACTAGAGTCAGACAGTACTGGGGAGAGATGCTTGGGATAAGAGTCAGTAGGGACAGGAGAGAGAGGCTTGGGACGTGAGTAAGGCAAGACATGAGACGGAGTCTTGGGACGAGAGTCATGACGGAGAGGATAGAGACGCTTAGGACAAGAGTCAGGTCGGACAGGAGCGATGGCTTGGTACTAGAGTCAGGCGGGAAAGAAAAGTGAAGTGTGGGCTTCCTGACGAGAATCAGGCAGGAAAGGAGAGAGAGGATTGGTGCGAGAGTCAGGCGGGAAAGAAAATTGATGTCTGGGGAGAGAGTCAAAAAGGACAGGAGAGAGAGGCTTGCGACAAGAGTCAGGCAGGACTGGAGAGAGAGGCTTGGGACAAGAGTCAGGCCGAGGGTCGAGAGAGGCTTGGCACGAGAGTCACGCTGGACAGGAGAGAGAAGTTGGGACGATAGTCAGGAAGCACAGGAGAGGGAGGCTCGGGACGAGAGTCAGGCTCTACGGGAGAGAGGGGATGGGGCCGAGAGCCCGGCAGGACAGGAAAGAGAGGCTTGGGACGAGACTCAGGAAGGTCAGGATAGAGATGCTTGGGACGAGAGTCAGGCAGGACACGAGAGGGAGGCTTGGGACGAGAGTCAGGCTGGAGAGGAGAGAGCCTTGGGAAGAAAGTCAGGCAGGACTGGAGAGAGAGGCATGGGATGAGATTCAGGCTGGATAGCAGAGAGAGGTTTGGTTCGAGAGTAATGCAAGACAGGAGAGAGAGGCTTGGGACAAAAGTCAGACAGGACAGGTGAGAGGGGCTTGGGAAGAGAGTTAGATAGGACAGGAGAGAGAGGCTTGGGACGAGAGTCAGGCAGGACAGGAGAGAGTGGCTTAGGACGAGGGTCAGGCAGGACAAGTGAGAGACGCTTGCGTCGAGAGTGAGGCAGGACAGGAGAGAGAGGATTGGAACAAGAGTCAGGCAGGATAGGAGAGACAGGTTTGGGACTAGAGTCAGACAGGACAGGGGGAGATGCTTGGGAGGAGAGTCAGGCAGGACAGGGGAGAGTGGCTTAGGACGAGAATCAGGCAGGACAGGAGAGAGAGACTTGCGACGAGAGTGAGGCACGACAGGAGAGAGATGCTTGGGACGAGGGTCAGGCAGTATCGGAAAGTTATGCTTGGGACTAGAGTCAGAGAGGACATGGGAGAGATACTTGGGACGAGAGTCAGGCAGGACAGAAGAGAGAGGCTTGGGGCGTGAGTAAGGTAAGACATAAGAGGGAGGCTTGGGACGAGAGTCATGCCGGAGAGGATAGAGAGAATAAGACGAGAGTCAGGTCTGACAGGAGAGAGACGCTTGTTACGAGAGTCAAGCGAGAAAGAAAAGTGAAGTCTGGGGTTTGTGAAGAGAGTCAGGCAGAACACGAGAGAGAGGCTTAGGACGAGAGTCAGGCCGGAAAGAAAAGTGAAGTCTGGGGAGAGAGTAAGGCAGGACAGGAGAGAAAGGGGCTTGGGACGACAGTGTGTCTGGAGAGGAGAGAGAGGATTGGGACGATAGTCAGGAAGCACAGGAGAGGGAGGCTCGGGACGAGAGTCAGGCAGGAGAGGAGAGAGTGGCTTGGAACTAGAGTCAGACAGGACAGGGGAGAGATGCTTCGGAGGAAAGTCAGGCAGGACAGGAGATAGAGGCTTGGGACGTGACTAAGCAAGACATGAGAGGGAGGATTTGGACGAGAGTCATACCGGAGAGGATAGAGAGAAATAGGACGAGAGACAGGTCTGGCAGGAGAGAGACGCTTGTTACGAGAGTCAAGCGAGAAAGAAAAGTGAAGTCTGGGGTTTGTGAAAAAAGTCAGGCAGAACACGAGAGAGAGGCTTAGGACGAGAGTCAGGCCGGAAAGAAAAGTGAAGTCTGGGGAGGGAGTAAGGCAGGACAGGAGAGAAAGAGGCTTGGGACGAGTGTGTCTGGAGAGGAGAGAGAGGATTGGGACGATAGTCAGGAAGCACAGGAGAGGGAGGCTCGTGACGAGAGTCAGGCAGGAGAGGAGAGAGTGGCTTAGTGCGAGAGTCAGGCAGGACAGGAGAGAGAGGATTGCAACGAGAGTGAGGCAGGACAGGAGAGAGAGGTTTGGGACGAGAGTCAGGCAGGACAGGAGGAGAGAGGCCGTCGACGAGAATCAGGCTGAACAAGAGAGAGAGGCTTTGGATGAGAGTCAGTACGGACAGGAGAGAGTGGCTTGGGATGTGAGTAAGGCAAGACATGAGACGGAGTCTTGGGACGAGGGTCATGACGGAAAGGATAGAGAGGCTTAGAACGAGAGTCAGGTCGGAAAGGAGAGAGAGGCATGATACGAGAGTCAGGTGGGAAAGAAAATTGATGTCTGGGGAGGGGAGAGACACAAAGGACAGGAGAGAGAGGCTTGCGACGAGAGTCAGGCAGGACAGGAAAGAGACGCTTGGGACGAAAGTCAGTCCGGAAGGTCTAGAGAGGCTTGGGATGAGAGTCAGGCTGGACAGGAGAGAGAGTCTTGGCACCATAGTCAGGAAGCACAGGAGAGGGAGGCTCGGGACGAGAGTCAGGCTCTACAGGAGACAGGGGCTGGTGACGAGAGCCAGGCAGGACAGGAGAGAGAGGCTTGGGACGAGACTCAGGAAGGACAGGATAGAGAGGCTTGGGACGAGAGTCAAGCAGGACAGCAGAGGGAGGCTTGGGACGAGAGTCAGGCTGGAGAGGAGAGAGCCTTGGGAAGAAAGTCAGGCAGGACTGGAGAGAGAGGATTGGGATGAGAGTCAGGTTGGATAGCAGAGAGAGGTTTGGTTCGAGAGTCAGGCAAGACAGGAGAGAGAGGCTTGGGACGAGACTTAAATAGGACAGGAGAGAGAGGCTTGGGACGAGAGTCAGGCAGGACAGGAGAGAGTGGCTTAGGACGAGAGTCAGGCAGGGCAAGAGAGAGAGGCTTGCGTCGAGAGTGAGGCAGGACAGGGGAAAGAGGCTTGGGACGAGAGTTAGGCAGGATAGGAGAGACAGGCTTGGAACTAGGATCAGACAGGACAGGGGAGAGATTCTTGGGAGGAGAGACAGGCAGGACAAGAGAGAGAGGCTTGGGACGTGAGTAAGGCAAGACATGAGAAGGAGGCTTGGGACGAGTCATGCCAGAGAGGAAAGAGAGGCTTAGGTTAAGAGTCAGGTCTGACAGGAGAGAGAGGCTTGGTGCGAGAGTCAAGCGGGAAAGAAAAGTCAAGTCTGGGGTTTGTGAAGAGAGTCAGGCAGAACAGGAGGGAGAGGCTTGGGACGAGAATCAGGCAGCATAGGAGAGAGAGGATTAGGAGGAGAGTCAGGCAGGACAGGAGAGAGTGGCTTAGGACGAGAATCAGGCAGGACAGGAGATAGAGGCTTGCGACGAGAGTGAGACAGGACAGGAGAGAGAGGCTTAGGACGAGAATCAGGCAGGATCGGAGAGAGAGGCTTGGGACTAGAGTCAGACAGGACACGGGAGAGATGCTTGGGACGAGAGTAAGGCAGGACAGGAGAAAGAAGCTTGGGACGTGAGTAAGGCAAGACATGAGAGGAAGGCTTGGGACGAGAGTCATGCCGGAGAGGATAGAGAGAATTAGGACGAGAGTCAGGTTGGACAGGAGAGAGAGGCTTGGTCCGAGAGTCAGGCTGTAAAGAAAAGTAAAGTCTGGGGTTTGTGACGAGTGTCAGGCTGGAAAGAAAGTTGAAGTCTGGAGAGAGAGTCAGGCAGGACAGGAGAGAGAGGTTTGGGACGATAGTCAGGCAGGATAGGAGAGAGAGGCTTGGAACGAGAGTCAGTCTGGACAGGAGAGAGAGACTTGGGACGAGCGTCAGGTAGTATAGGAGAGATAGGCTTGGGAAGTGAGTTAGACAGGACTTGGGAGAGAGGATTCGGAATAGAGACAGGCAGAGCAGGAAAATGAGGCTTGGGACAAGAGCAAGGCAACACAGGAGAAATAGGATTGGGACGTGAGTCAGGGAAGACCTGAAAGAGAGCCTTGGGACGAGAGCCAGAAAGTAGAGGAGAGAGAGGCTTAGGACGAGCGTCACTAGGGCAGAAGGGGGAGGCTTTGGACGAGAGTCAGGGAAACCAGGACAAAGAGACTAGGGACCTGAGTCAGGCAGGAGAGGAGACAGAGGCTTGGGACGAGAGTCAGCAGGACAGGAGAGAGAGTTTTGGGGCGAAAGTCAGGTAGGTCGGGAGAGAAAGACTTGAGACGAGAGTCATGCAAGACAGGAGAGAAAGAATTAAGACAAGAGTCAGGCAGGACAGGACAAAGAGACTTGGGACGGGAGTCAGGTAGGAGAGGAAAGAGAGGCTTCGGACATGAGTCAATAGAACAGGAGAAAGAGGTTTCGGACGAGAGTCGGTCAGGACGGGAGAGAGGGGCTTGGGAGGAGAGTCAGGTAGGGCAGGAGAGGAATGCTTAGGACGAGAGTCAGGCAGGACAGGAGATAGAGGCTTGGGAGGAGAGTTAGGTAGAGCAGGAAAGGGAGTCCTGGGACGAGAATCAGGCCGAAAGGGAGAGAGAGGCTTCGGACGAGAGTCAGGTTGGACAGGAGAGAGAGGCATGGGTCGAGAGTCAAGAAGCACAGGAGAGGGAGGCCTAGGACGAGAGTCAGGATCTGCAGGAGAGAGAGGCTGGGGACGAGAATCAGGTAGGAGAGGAGACAGAGGCCTGGGACGTGAGTCAACAGGACAGGAGAGAGAGGTTTGGAAAAGAGACAGACAGTACAGGAGAGAGGGGCTTGGGAGGAGAGTCAGGCAGGGCCGTAGAGGGAGGCTTAGGACGAGAGTCAGGCAGGACAGGAGAGAGAGGCTTGGGAGGAGAGTCTGGTAGGGCATGATAAGGAGTCTTGGGACGAGAGTCAGGCCGGAAGGTAGAGAAAGGCTTGGGACGAGAGCCAGGCTGGACAGGAGAGAGAGGCTTGGAACGAGAGTCAGGAAGCACAGTAGAGGGAGCCTCGGGACGAGAGCCAGGCTCTACAGGAGAGAGGTGCTTGGGACGAGAGCCAGGTAGGACAGGAGAGAGAGGCTTGGGACGAGAGTCAGGCAGGACACGATAGAGAGCCTTGGGACG
This sequence comes from Panulirus ornatus, assembly GCF_036320965.1. Lineage (NCBI taxonomy): Eukaryota > Metazoa > Arthropoda > Malacostraca > Decapoda > Palinuridae > Panulirus > Panulirus ornatus. The sequence continues at coordinate 76,733,075 of NC_092234.1, forward strand.
AGATTGTGGCCGTACAGGAGATAGAGGCTTGGGACGAGAGTCAAGCAGGGCAGGAGAGAGAGGCTTGGGACGAGAGTCATACCGGAGAGGCGAGAGAGGCTCGGGACAGGAGTCAGGCAGGAGAGGAGAGAGATTCTTGGGACGGGAGTCAGGCAGAGCAGGAGAGAGGAGCTGGAGACGAGAGTTAGGTTGGAGAGGAGAGAGGGGCTAGCGAACACATTCAGGCAGGACAGGAGAGAGGGGCTTGAGACGAGGGTCAGCAGGAAACGAGAGAGATGCTTGAGACGAGCATCAGGTAGGGCAGGAGAGAAAGGCTTGGGACGAAAGTCAGGCAGGACAGGCAAGAGAGACTTAGGACGATAGTCAAGGAGGACTGGAGAAAAAGTCTTGGGACGAGAGTCAGGCAGGAGAGGAGACAGTGGCATGGGAAGTGAGTCAGCAGGACTGGAGAGAGAGGTTTAGGACGAGAATCAGACAGGACAGGAGAGAGGGGCTTCGGAGGAGAGTCAGGTAGGGCACGAGAGGGAGGCTTGGAACGAGAGTCAGGCAAGACAGGAGAGAGAGGCTTGGGACGAGAGTCACGCAGGACAGGAGAGAGAGGCTTGGGACGAGAGTTAGAAAAGACAGGAAAGAGAGGCTTGGGACGAGCTTCAGGCAGGATAGGATAGAGAGGCTTAGGACAAGAGTCAGGCAGGACAGGAGAGAGAGGCTTGGGACGACACTCAGGCAGGACAGGAGAGAGACGCTAGGGACGAGACTCAGGCAGGACAGGCTAGAGAGGCTTGAGACGAGAATCAGGCTGGATAGGAGACAGAGGCTTAGGAAAAAAGTCAGGCAGGACTTTTTGTGACGAGAGTCAAGAAGGACAGGAGAGAGAAGCTTGGAACGAGAATCATGACAGGACAGGAGAGAGAGGCTTGGGAGGAGACTCAGGCTGGACAGGAGAGGGAGGCTTGGGACGAGAGTCAGGCAGGACAGGAGAGAGAGGCTTGGGACGAGATTGTGACAGTACAGGAGATAGAGGTTTGGGACGAGACTCAGGCAGGACAGAAGAGAAAGGCTAGGGACGAGACTCTGGGAGGACAGGAGAGAGAGGCTTGGGACGAGAATCAGGCTGGATAGGAGACAGAGGCTTGGGAAGAGAGTCAGGCAGGACTGGAGAGGGAGTCTTGTGACGAGAGTCAGGCAGGACAGGAGAGAGAGGCTTGGGACGAGACTCATGGCAGGACAAGAGAGATAGGCTTGGGAGGAGACTCAGGCAGGACAGGAGAGAGAGTCTTGGGACGAGAGTCAGGCTGGGCAGGAGAGAGAGGCTTAATTCGAGAGTCAGGCAAAACAGGAGAGAGAGGCTTGGGGCGAGAGTCAGGAAGCACAGGAGAGGGAGGCTCGGAACGGGAGTCAGGATCTAGAGTAGAGAGGGTCTGGGGTCGAGAGCCAGGCATGACAGGAGAGAGAGGCTTTGGACTAGAGTCAGGCAGGATAGGATAGAGAGGCTTGGGACAAGAGTCAGGCAGGACAGGAGAGAGAGGCTTGGGACGAGAGTCAGGCTGGACAGGAGAGAGGCTTAGGAAGAGAGTCAGGCAGGACTCGAGAAGGGGGGGCTTGGAACGAGAGTCAGGCAGGGCAGGAGAGAGGGGCTTGGGACGAGAGTTAGATAGGACAGGAGAGAGAGGCTTGAGACGAGAGTCAGACAGGGCAGGAGAGAGAGGCTTACGAGGAGAGTTATTCCGGAGAGGATTGAGAGGCTTAGGACGAGAGTCAGGTCAGAGAGGAGAGATAGACTTGGGGCATGAATCTAACCGGACAGGTGAGAGAAGCTTAGGACGAGAGTCATCGGGACAGGAGAAAGAGAGGCTTAGGACGACAGTCAGGCAAGACAGGAAAGAGAGGTTTTGGACGAAACTCAGGTATGAGAGGAGAGAGAGGCTTGGCACGAGAGTCATGCTGAACAAGAGAGAGAACTTGGGACGAGAATCAGGCAGGACAGGAGAGAGAGGCTTGGGACGAGACTCAGACATACCAGGAGAGAGAAGGTTGGGACGAGACTCAGGCTAGGTAGGAGAGAGAAACTTGGTTCGAGAGTTAGACAAGACAGGAGAGGGTGGCTTGGGACGAGAGTCAGGCAGGACAGGAAAGAGAGGCTTGGGACGAGACTCAGGCAGGACATGAGAGAGAGAGGCTTGTGAAGACAGTCACGCAGGACAGGAGAGAGAAGCTTGTGACGAGAGTCAGGTCGGACAGGAGAGATAGACTTGGGGCAAGAATCTAACCAGACAGGAGAGAGAGGCTTTGGACGAGTCAGTCAGGACAGGAGAGAGAGACAGGCTTGGGACGAGAGTCAGGCAAGACAGGAGAGAGAGGGTTGGGACGAGAGTCAGGGAAGACAGGAGAGAGTGGCTTAGGACGAGAGTCAGGAAGGACAGGAGAGAAAGGCTTGGGACGAGAGTGAGGCAGGACAGGAGAGAGAGGCATGGGACGAGAGTAAGGCAGGATAGGAGAGAGACGCTTGGGACGAGAATCATGCCGGAGAGGATATAGAGGCTTAGGACGAGAGTCAGGTCGGACAGGAGAGATAGACTTGGGGCAAGAATCTAACCAGACAGAAGAGAAAGGCTTTGGACGAAAGTCAGTCAAGACAGGGGAGAAAGACAGGCTTGGGACGAGAGTCACGCACGACAGGAGAGAGAGGCTTGGGACGAGAGTCAGGCAGGACAGGAGAGAGTGGCTTAGGACGAGAGTCAGGCAGGACAGGAGAGAAAGGCTAGCATCGAGAGTGAGGCAGGACAGGAGAGACATGCTTGGGAAGAGAGTCAGGCAGGATAGAAGAGAGAGGCTTGGGACTAGAATCAGACAGGACAGCAGAGAGATGCTTACGAGGAGAGTCAGGCAGGGCAGGAGAGAGAGGCTTGGGACGTGAGTCAGGCAAGACAGGAGAGAGAGCCTTGGGACGAGACTCTGGCAAGAGAGGAGAGAGTGGCTTAGTACGAGAGTCAGGCAGGAACGGAGAGAGAGGATTGCAACGAGAGTGAGGCAGGACAGGAGAGAGAGGCTTGGGACGAGACTCAGGCAGGACAGGAGAGAGAGGCTGTCGACGAGAATCAGGCTGGACAAGAGAGAGAGGCTTGAGACGAGAGTAAGGCAGGATATGAGAGACAGGCTTGGGACTAGAGTCAGACAGGACAGGGGAGAGATGCTTGGGATGAGAATCAGTACGGACAGGAGAGAAAGGCTTGGGACGTGAGTAAGGCAAGACATGAGACGGAGTCTTGGGACGAGAGTCATGACGGAAAGGATAGAGAGGCTTAGGAAGAGAGTCAGGTCGGACAGGAGAGAGAGGCTTGGTACGAGAGTCAGGCAGGAAAGAAAAGTGAAGTGTGTGCTCTCTGACGAGAGTCAGGCAGGACAGGAGAGAGAGGCTTGGTGCGAGAGTCAGGCGGGAAAGAAAAGTGATGTGTGGGGAGAGAGTCAGAAAGGACAGGAGGGAGAGGCTTCCGATGAGAGTCAGGAAGGACAGGAGATAGAGGCTTGGGACGAGAGTCAGGCCGGAAGGTCGAGAGAGGCGTGGGACGAGAGTCATGCTGGACAGGAGGGAGAGGCTTGGGACGATAGTCAGGAAGCACAGGAGAGGGAGGCTCCGTACGAGAGTCAGGCTCTACAGGAGAGAGGGGATGGGGACGAGAGCCAGGCAGGAGAGGAGAGAGTGGCTTAGTACGAGAGTCATCCAGGACTGAGCAGGACAGGAGAGAGAGGTTTGAGACGAGAGTCAGGCAGAACAGGAGGGAGAGGCTGTCGACGAGAATCAGGCTGGACAAGAGAGGCTTGAGACGAGAGTCAGCCAGGATACGAGAGAGAGGCTTGGGACTAGAGTCAGACAGGACAGGGGAAAGATGCTTGGGATGACAGTCAGTACGACCAGGAGAGAAAGTCTTGGGACGTGAGTAAGGCAAGACATGAGACGGAGTCTTGTTACGAGAGTCATGACTGAAAGGATAGATAGGCTTAGGACGAGAGTCTGGTCGGACAGGAGAGAGAGGCTTGGTACAAGAGTCAGGCGGGAAAGAAAAGTGAAATGTGGGCTTTCTGACGAGAGTCAGGTCGGACAGGAGAGAGAGGCTTGGTACGAGAGTCAGGCTTGAAAGAAAATTGATGTCTGGGGAGAGACTCAGAAAGGACGGGAGAGAGAGGATTCCGACGAGAGTCAGGCAGGAAAGGAGAGAGAGGCTTGGGACGAGAGTCACGCCGGAAAGTCGAAAGTGCCTTGGGACGAGAGTCATGCTGTACAGGAGAGAGAGGCTTGGGACGATAGTCAGGAAGCACAGGAGAGAGGCTTTAGAAGAAAGTCAGGCAGCACTGGAGAGAGAGAGGCTTTGGATGAGAGTCAGGCTAGATAGCAGAGAGAGGTTTGGTTCGAGAGTCAGGCAAGACAGGAAGAGAGGCTTTGGACGGGAGTCAGACAGGACAGGTAAGAGGGGCTTGGGACGAGAGTTAGATAGGACAGGAGAGACAGGCTTGGGACGAGAGTCAGGCAGGACAGGAGAGAGTGTCTTAGGACGAGAGTCAGGCAGGACAGGAGAGAGAAGCTTGAGTTGAGAGTGAGGCAGGACAAGAGAAAGAGGCTTGGAACGAGAGTCAGGCAGGATGGGAGAGACAGGCTTGGGACTAGAGTCGGACAGGACAGAGGAGAGATGCTTGGGAGGAGAGTCAGGCAGGACAAGAGAGAGAGGTTTGGGACGTGAGTAAGGCAAGACATGAGAGGGAGGCTTGGGACGAGAGTCATGCCAGAATGGAAAGAGAGTCTTAGGACGAGAGTCAGGTCTGACAGGAGAAAGAGACTTAGTACGAGAGTCAAGCGGGAAAGAAAAGTGAAGTCTGGGGTTTGTGAAGAGAGTCAGGCGGGACAGGAGAGAGAGGCTTGGTACGAGAGTCAGGCAGAACAGGAAAGAGAGGCTTAGGACGAGAGTAAGGCAGGACAGGAGAGATTGGCTTAGGACGAGAATCAAGCATGACAGGAAAGAGAGGATTGCGTCGAGAGTGAGGCAGGAGAGGAGAGAGAGTCTTGGGACGACAGTCGGGCAGGATCGGAGAGAGAGCCTTGGGGATAGAGTTAGACAGGACACGGGAGAGATGCTTGGGACGAGAGTCAGGCAGGACAGGAGAGAGAGGCTTGGGACGAGAGACAGGCTGGATAGGAGAGAGAGGCTTGGGACTAGAGTCAGACAGGACAGGTGAGAGATGCTTGCGACGAGAGTCAGTCACGACAGGAGAGAGAGGCTTGGAACGACACACAGGCTGGATAGGAGAGAGAGGCTTGGGAATAGAGTCAGACAGGACAGGGGAGAGATGCTTGCGACGAGAGTCAGTCACGACAGGAGAGAGAAGCTTAGGACGAGAGTCAGGCAGGACAGGAGAGAGAAGCTTGGGACGAGAGTCAGGCAGGACAGGGGAGAGAGGCTTTGGACGAGAGTCAGACCGGAAAGTCGAGAGAGGCTTGGGACGAGAGTCAGGCAGGACAGGAGAGAGAGGCTTGGGACGATAGTCAGGAAGCACAGGAGAGGGAGACTCGGAACCCGAATCAGGCTCTACAGGAAAGAGGAGCTGGGGACGAGAGCCACATAGGACAGGAAAGAGTCTTGGGACGAGAGTTAGGCCGGAAAGAAAAGTGAAGTCTGGGGAGAGAGTTCGGCAGGACAGGAGAGAGAGGCTTGGGGCGAGAATAAGGCAGAACAGGTGAGAGAGGCTTACGACGAGTCAGGCAGGACAGGAGAGAGTAGCTTAGGACGATAATCAGGCAGGACAGGAGAGAGAGGCTTGCGACGAGAGTGAGGCACGACAAGAGACAGAGGCTGTCGACGAGAGTCAAGCAGGATCGGAGAGAGGGGCTTGGGAATAGAGTCAGACAGGACACGGGAGTGATGCTTGGGACGAGAGTCAGGCAGGACAGGAGAGAGAGGCTTGGGACGCGAGTAAGGCAAGACGAGAGGGAGGCTTGGGACGAGAGTCATGTCGGAGAGGATAGAGAGAATTGGGACGAGAGTCAGGTTGGACTGGAGAAAGAGTTTTGGTATGAGAGTTAGGTGGGAAAGAAAAGTGAAGTCTGGGATTTGTGACGAGAGTCAGGTAGGACAGAAGAGAGAGGCTTGGTACTAGAGTCAGGATAGAAACAAAGGTGAAGTCTGGGGAGAGAGTCAGGCAGGACAGGAGAGACAGGCTTTGGACGATAGTCAGGCAGGACAGGAGATAGAGGCTTGGAACGAGTCAGTCGCGACAGGAGAGAGAGACTTGGGACGAGAGCCAGACAGCACAGGAGAAAGAGGATTGGGACGTGATTCAGGGAAGACGTGAGAGAAATACTTGGGACGAGAGTCAGAAAGGAGAGGAGAGAGAGGCTTAGGACGAGAGTCACTAGGGCAGAAGGGGGAGGCTTTGGAAGAGAGTCAGGGAGACCAGGACAAAGAGGCTTGAGACCTGAGTCAGGCAGGAGAGGAAACAGAGTCTTGGGACGAGAGTCAGCAGGACAGGAGAGATAGGTTTGGCGCGAGAGTCACGTAGGGCAGGAGAGAAAGTCTTGGGACGAGAGTCAGGCAAGATAGGAAAGAAAGGCTTGGGACAAGAGTCAGGCAGGACAGAACGAAGAGATTTGAGACGAGAGTCAGGTAGAAGAGGAGAGAGAGGCTTGGGACGTGAGTCAGCATTACATGAGAAAGAGGTTTCGGACCAGACTCGGTCAGCACAGGAGAGAGGGGCTTGGGAGGAGAGTCAGGTAGGGCAGGAGAGGAAGACTTAGGACGAGAGTCAGGCATGACAGGAGAAAGCGGCTTGGGAGGAGTATCAGATAGGGCAGGAGAGGGAGTCTTGTGACGAGAGTCAGGCCGAAAGGTAGAGAGAGGCTTCGGACGAGTCGGGCTGGACAGGAGAGATAGGCTTGGGTCGAGAGTCAGGAAGCACAGGAGAGGGAGGCTCGGGACGTGAGTCAGGCTCTACAGGAGAGAGGGGCTGGGGACGAGAGTCAGGTAGGAGAGGAGACAGAGGCCTTTGACGTGAGTCAGCAGTACCAGAGAGAGAGGTTTGGACGAGAGTCAGACAGGACAGGGGAGAGGGGCTTAGGAGGAGAGTTGGGTAGGGCAGGAGAGGGAGGCTTAGGACGAGAGTCAGGCAGGACAGGAGAGAGAGGCTTGGGAGGAGAGTCAGGTAGTGCAGGAGAAGGAGTCTTGGGACGAGAGTCACGCCGGAAGGTAAAGAGAGGCTTGCGACGAGAGTCAGGCAGGACAGGAGAGAGAGGCTTGGAATGAGAGTCAGGCAGGACAGGAGAGAGAGGTTTGGGACGTGAATCAGGCTAGACAGGAGGGAGAGGCTTGGGGTGAGAGTCAGGCAGGATATGAGTGAGAGGCTTAGGACAAGGGTCAGACAAGACAGGGGAGAGATGATTGGGACGAGAGTCAGGCAGGATAGGAGAGATAGGCTTGGGACGTAAGTAAGGCAAGACATGAGAGGGAGGCGTGGGACGAGAGTCTTGAAGTAGAGGATAGAGAGGCTTAGGACGAGAGTCAGGTCGGACAGGAGAGAGAGGCTTGGTACGAGAGTCAGGCGGGAAAGAAAAGTGAAGTCTGGGGAGAGAGTCAGAATGGACAGGAGAGAGAGACTTGCGACGAGAGTCAGGCAGGACAGGAGAGAGAGGCTTGGGACGAGAGTCAGGCCGGAAGGTCGAGAGAGGCTTGGGACCAGAGTCAGGCAGGACAGGACAGAGAGGCTTGGGACCATAGTCACGAAGCGCAGGAGAGGGAGGCTCGGGACGAGAGTCAGGCTCTACAGGAGAGAGGAGCTGGGGACGAGAGCCAGACAGGACAGGAAAGAGAGGCTTGGGACAAGACTCAGGAAGGACAGGATAGAGAGGCTTGGGACGAGAGTCAGGCAGGACAGCAGAGGGAGGCTTGGTACGAGAGTTAGGATGGACAGGAGAGAGGCTTCGGAAGAAAGTCAGGCAGAACTGGAGAGAGAGGCTTTGTATGAGTCAGGATGGATAGGAGAGAGAGGTTTGGTTTTAGAGTCAGGCAAGACAGGAGAGAGAGGCTTGGGAAGAGAGTCAGACAGGACAAGTGAGAGGAGCTTGGGATGAGATAGGACATTAGAGAGAGGCTTGGGACGAGAGTCAGGCAGGACAGGAGAGAGTGGCTTGCGTCGAGAGTGAGGAAGGACAGGAGAGAGAGGCTTGGGATGGGAGTCTGGCAGGATATGAGAAAGAGGCTTGGGACATGAGTAAGTTAAGAGATGAGAAGGAGGCTTGCCAGAGAGGAAAGTCATGCCAGAGAGGAAAGAGAGTCTTAGGACGAGAATCAGGTCTGACAGGAGAGAGATGCTTGGTACGAGAGTCAAGCGTGAGAGAAAAGTGAAGTCTAGGGTTTGTGAAGAGAGTCAGGCAGGACATGAGAGAGAGGTTTGGGACGCGAGTCAGGCAGGATCGGAGAGAGTAGCTTAGGAAGAGAATCAGGCAGGACAGGAGAGAGACACTTGCGACGAGAGTGAGGCAGGACAGGAGAGAGAGGCTTGGGACGAGTGTCAGGCAGGATCGGAGAGAGAGGCTTGGGATTAGAGTCAGACAGGAAACGGGAGAGATGCTTGGGACGAGAGTCAGGCAGGACAGGAGAGAGAGGCTTGGGACGTGAATAAGGCAGGACATGAGAGGGAGGCTTGGGACTACAGTCATGCCGGAGAGGATAGAAAGAATTAGGACGAGAGTCAGGTTGGACAGGAGAGAGAGGCTTGGTACGAGATTCAGGCTGGAAAGAAAGTGAAGTCTGGGGAAAGAGTAAGGCAGCACAGGAGAGAGAGGCTTGGGACGAGAGTCAGACAGGACAGGAGAGAGAGGCTTAGTACGAGAGTCAGGCTGGATAGGAGACAGAGGTTTGTGATGAGAGTGAGGCAGGACAGGAGAGAGAGGTTTGGGAAGAGAGTCAGGCAGGAAAGGAGAGAGAGGCTTGGGACGAGAATCAGGCTGGACAAGAGAGAGAGGCTTGGGACGAGAGTAAGCCAGAATACCAGAGACAGGCTTGGAACGAGAGTCAGGCAGGACAGGGAAGAGATGCTTGGGATGAGAGTCAGTACGGCCAGGAAAGAGAGGCTTGGGACGTGAGTAAGGCAAGACATGAGACAGAGTCTTGTTAAGAGAGTCATGACGGAAAGGATAGAGAGGCTTAGGAAGAGAATCAGGTCGGACAGGAGAGAGAGGCCTGGTACGAGAGTCAGGCGGGAAAGAAAATTGATGTCTGGGGAGAGAGTCACAAAGGACAGGAGAGAGAGGCTTGCGACGACAGTCATGCCAGAAGGTCGAAAGTGGCTTGGGACGAGAGTCAGGCTGAACAGGAGAGAGAGGCTTGGGACGATAGTCAGGAAGCACAGGAGAGGGAGGCTCGGGACGAGAGTCAGACTCTACAGGGGAGAGGGGCTGGGGCTAGAGCCAGGGAGGACAGGAGAGAGAGGCTTGGGACGAGACTCACGAAGGACAGGAGAGAGAGGCTTTGGACGAGAGTCAGGCAGGACAGGAGAGGGAGGATTGGGACGAGAGTCAGGCTGGACAGGAGAGAGGATTTAGAAGAAAGTCAGGCAGGAGAAGAGAGAGAGGCTTTGGATGAGAGTCAAGCTGGATAGCAGAGAGAGCTTTGGTTCGAGAGTCAGGCATGACAGGAGAGAAAGGCTTTGGACGAAAGTCAGACAGGACAAGTGAGAGGGGCTTGGGACGAGAGTTAGATAGGACAGGAGAGACAGGCTTGGGCCGAGAGTCAGGCATGAGAGGAGAGAGTGTCTTAGGACGAGAGTCAGGCAGGACAGGAAAGAGAGGCTTGCGTCGAGAGTGAGGCAGGACTGGAGAGAGAGGCTTGGAACGAGAGTCAGGCAGGATGGGAGAGACAGGCTTGGGACTAGAGTCAGACAGGACAGGGGAGATATGCTTGGGAAGAGAGTCAGTCAGGACAAGAGAGAGAGGCTTGGGACGTGAGTAAGGCAAGACATGAGAGGGAGGCTTGGGACGAGAGTCATGCCCTAGAGGAAAGACAGGCTTAGGTTGAGAGTCAGGTCTGTCAGGAGAGAGAGGCTTGGCACGAGAGTCAAGCGGGAAAGTGAAGTCTCGGGTTTGTGAAGAGAGTCGGGCAGGACAGGAGAGAGAGGCTTGGGACGAGAGTTAGGCCGGGAAGAAAAGTGAAGTCTGGAGAGAGAGTCAGGCAGGACAGGACAGAGAGCCTTGGGACGAGAATCAGGCAGAACAGGAGAGAAAGGCTTAGGACGAGAGTCGGCAGGGCAGGAGAGAGTAGCTTAAGAGGAGAATCAGGCAGGACACCAGAGAGAGCCTTCCGACGAGAGTGAGGCAGGACACGAGAGAGAGGCTTGGCACGAGAGCCCGGCAGGATCGGAGAGAGAGGCTTGGGACTAGAGTCACTGAGGACACGGGAGAGATGCTTGGGACGATAGTCAGGCAGGAGAGGAGAGAAAGGCTTGGGACGTGAGTAAAGCAAGACACGAGATGATGCTTTTGACGAGTCATGCCGGAGAGGATAGAGAGAATTAGGACGAGAGTCCGATTGGACAGGAGAGAGAGGCTTGGTACGAGAGTCAGGCGGGAAAGAAAAGTGAAGTCTGGGGAGAGAGTCAGGCAGGACAGGAGAGAGAGTCTTGGGACGAGAGTCAGACAGAACAGGAGACAGAGGCTTGGTACGAGAGTCAGGCTGGATAGGAGACATAGGTTTGTGACGAGAGTGAGGCAGGACAGGAGACAGAGGCTGTCGACGAGAGTCAGGCAGGATAGGAGAGAGAGGCTTGCGACTAGAGTCAGAAAGGACACGGGAGAGATGCTTGGGACGAAAGTCAGGCAGGACAGGAGAGAGAGGCTTGGGACATGAGTAAGGCAAGACATGAGAGGGAGGCTTGGGACGAGTCATGCCGGAGAGGATAGAGAGAATTAGGACGAGTCAGGTTGGACAGGAGAGAGAGGCTTGGTACGAGAGTCAGGCGGGCAAGAAAAGTGAAGTCTGGGGTTTGTGACGAGTGTCAGGCAAGACAGAAGAGAGAGGCTTGGTTCGAGAGTCAGGTTGGAAAGAAAAGTGATCTCTGGGGAGAGAGTCAGGCAGGACAGTAGAGAGAGGCTTGGGACGATAGTCAGGCAGGAAAGGAGAGAGAGGCTTGGGACGAGAGTCAGTCTGGACAGGAGAGAGAGACTTGGGAGGGGTGTCAGGTAGTATAGGAAAGAAAAGCTTGGGAAGAGGGTCAGACAGGACTTGGGAGAGAGGATTCGGAATAGAGTCAGGCAGGGCAGGAGAAAGAGGCTTGAGACGAGAGCCAAGCAACACAAGAGAAAGAGGATTGGGACCTGAGTCAGGGAAGACATGAGAGAGAGCCTTGGGACGAGAGTCAGAAAGGAGAGGAGAGAGAGGCTTAGGACGAGGGTCACTAGGGCAGAAGGGGGAGGCTTTGGACGAGAGTCAAGGAGACCAGGACAAAGAGGCTTGGGACCTGAGTCAGGCAGGAGAGGAGGCAGAGGATTGGGACTAGAGTCAACGGGACAGGAGGGAGAGGTTTGGGGCGAGAGTCAGGTAGGGCAGGAGAGAAAGATTTGGAACGAGAGTCAAACAGAACAGGACAAAGAGACTTGGGACGACAGTCAGGTTGGAAAGGAGAGAGAGTCTTCGGACGTGACACAACAGAACAGGAGAGAAAATTTTCGTACGAGAGTCGGTCAGGACAGGAGAGAGGGGCATGGAAGGAGAGTCAGGTAGGGTAGGAGACGGAGGTTTACGACGCGAGTCAAGCATTACAGGAGATAGAGGCTTGGGAGGAGAGTCAGGTAGGGCAGAAGAATGAGTCCTGTGACGAGAGTCAGGCTGAAAGGTAGAGAGAGGCTTCGGACAAGAGTCAGGCTGGACAGGAGAGAGAGGCTGGGGTCGAGAGTCAGGAAGCACAGGAGAGGGAGGCCCGTGACGAGAGTCAGGCTCTACAGGAGAGAGGGGCTGGGGACGAGAGTCAGGTAGGAGAGGAGACACAGGCCTAGGACGTGAGTCAGCAGGACAGGAGAGAGAGGTTTGGAGGAGAGTCAGACAGGACACGAGAGAGGGACTTGGGAGGAGAGTCAGGTAAGGCAAGAGAGGGAGGCTTAGGACACGAGTCAGGCAGGACAGGAGAGAGAGGCTTGCGTCGAGAGTGAGGGAGGACAGGAGAAAGAGGCTTGGGACGAGAGGCAGGAAGGATAGGAGAGACAGGATTGGGATTAGAGTTAGATTGGACAGAGGGATGCTTCCGACGAGAGTCAGGCTGGACAAGAGAGAGAGGCTTGGAAAGAGAGTCAGACAGGACAAGTGAGAGGGAGCCTCGGGACGAGATTCAGGCTCTACAGGAGAGAGGAGCTGGGGACGAGAGCCAGGCAGGACAGGAGAGAGAGGATTGGGACGAGACTCAGGCAGAAGAGGATAGAGAGGCTTGGGACGAGAGTGTGACCGTACAGGAGATAGAGGCTTGGGACGAGAGTAAGGCAGGGCAGGAGAGAGAGGTTTGGGACGAGAGTCATGCCGGAGAGGAGAGAGAGGCTTGGGACGAGAATCAGACATGGGAGGAGAGAGGCTTGGGACGAGAGTCATGCAGGAGAGGAGAGAGAGGCTTGCGACAAGAGTCAGGCAGGACAGGAGGGAGAGGCTTGGAACAAGAGTCAGGCAGGACAGGAGAAAGAGACTTGGGACGAGTCATACAGGACAGGAGAGAGAGGCTTGCGATGAGAGTCAGACAAGGCAGGAGAGAGAGGCTTAGGACGAGAGATATGCCGGAGAGGATAAAGAGGCTTAGGACAAGAGTCAGTTCTGATAGAAGATATAGATTTAGGGCAAAAATTTGAGAGGAAAGGAGAGAGATGCTTGGGATGAGAGTCAGGCTGGAAAGGAAAGACAGGCTTGAGACGAGAGTCAGGCAAGATAGAGGAGAGAGGCTTGGGACTAGAGTCAGACAGGACAGGGGAGAGAACGACAGGAGAGAGAACCTTAGGACGAGAGTCAGGCAGGACAGGAGAGAGGCTTAGGACGAGAGTCAGGGAGTACAGGAGAGATTGGCCTAGGACGAGAGTCAGGCAGGACAGGAGAGAGAGGTTTGGGACGAGAGTTAGGCAGGACAGGAGAGAGAGGCTTGGAACGAGAGTCAGGCAGGACAGGAGAGAGAAGCTTGGGACAAGAATCAGGCTGGACAGGGGAGAGAGGCTTGGGATGAGAGTCAGGCAGGATATGAGAGACAGGTTTGGGACTAGAGTCAGACAGGACAGGTGAGAGATGACTGGAACGAGAGTCAGGCAGGACAGGAGAAAGAGGCTTGGGACGTGAGTTAGGCAAGACATGAAAGGGAGGCGTGGGACGAGAGTCTTGACGGAGAGGATAGAAAGCCTTAGGACGAGAGTCAAGTCGTATAGGAGAGAGAGGCTTAGTACGAGAGTCAGTCGGTTAAGAAAAGTGAAGTCTGGGGAGAGAGTCTGAAAGGACAGGAGAGAGATGCTTCCGACGAGCGTTAGGCAGGACAGGAGAGAGGCTTGGGTCGAGAGTCAGGCCGGAAGGTCGAGAGAGGCTTAGGACGTGAGTCAGGCAGGACATGAGAGAGAGGCTTGGGACGAGAGTCAGGCAGGACAGGAGAGATTGGCTTAGGACGAGAGTCAGGCAGGACAGGAGAGAAAGGCTTGCGACGAGAGTCAGGCAGGACAGGAGAGAGAGAGGCTTGCGTCGAGAGTGAGGCAGGACAGGAGAATGAGGCTTGGGACGAGAGGAAGGAAGGATAGGAGAGACAGGATTCGGATTAGAGTCAGACTGGACAAAGGAGAGATGCTTGGGAGGAGAGTCAGGAAGAACAAGAAAGAGAGGCTTGGGACGTGAGTAAGGCAAGACATGAGAGGGAGGCTTGGGACGAGAGTCATGCCAGAGAGGAAAGAGTCTTAGGACGAGAGTCAGGTCTGACAGGAGAAAGAGGCTTGGTACGAGAGTTAAGCGGGAAAGAAAAGTGAAGTCTGGGGAGAGAGAGGCTTTGTACGAAAGTCAGGCGGTAAACAAAAGTGAAGTCTGGGAAGAGAGTCAGGCAGGACGAGAGAGAGAGGCTTGGGAAGAGAGTCAGACAGGACAGGAGAGAGAGGCTTGGCACGAGAGACAGGCTGGATAGGAGAGAGAGACTTGGGACTAGAGTCAGACAGGACAGAGGAGAGATGCTTGGTACGAGAGTCAGTCACGACAGGAGAGAGACTCTTAGGACGAGAGTCAGGCAGGACAGGAAAAAGAGGCTTGGGACCAGAGTCAGGCAGGGCAGGTGAGAGAGGCTTGCGACGAGAGTCAGGCAGGACAGGAGAGAGAGGCTAGGAACGAGAGTCAGGCAGGACAGGATAGAGAGGCATGGGACGAGAATCAGCTGGACAGGAGAAAGAGGATTACGGCGAGTCAGGCAGGATATGAGAGACAGGCTTTGGAGTAGAGTCAGACAGGACAGGGGAGAGATGATTGGGACGAGAGTCAGGCAGGATAGGAGAGAGAGGCTTGGGACGTAAGGCAAGACATGAGAGGGAGGCGTGGGACGAGAGTCTTGACGGAGAGGATAGAGAGGCTTAGGACGAGAGTCAGGTCGTACAGGAGAGAGAGGCTTGGTACGAGAGTCAGGCAGGAAAGAAAAGTGAAGCCTGGAGAGAGAGTCAGAAGGGATAGGAAAGAGAGGCTTGCGACGAGAGTCAGGCAGGGCAGGAGAGAGAGGCTTGGGACGAGAGTCAGGCCGGAGGGTCGAGGGAGGCTTGGGACCAGAGTCAGGCAGGACAGGAGAGAGAAGCTTGGCACCATAGTCACGAAGCACAGGAGAGGGAGGCTCGGAACGAGAGTCAAGTTCAACAGGAGTGAGGAGCTGGGGACGAGAGCCAGACAGGACAGGAAAGAGAGGCTTGGGACGAGACTAAGGAAGGACAGGATAGAGAGGCTTGGGACGAGAATCAGGCAGGACAGCAGAGGGAGGCTTGGTACGAGGGTCAGGCTGAACAGGAGAGAGGCTTGGGAAAAAAGTCATACAGGACTGGAGAGAGAGGCTTTGGATGAATCACGCTGGACAGCAGAGAGATGTTTGGTTCGAGAGTCAGGCAAGACAGGAGAGAGAGGCTTGGGACGAGAGTCAGACAGGACAAGTGAGAGTAGCTTGGGACGAGAGTTAGATAGGACAGGAGAGACAGGCTTCAGACGAGAGTCAGGACGGACAGGATTGGCTTAGGACGACAGTCAGGCAGGACAGGAGAGAGAGGCTTGCGTCGAGAGTGAGGCAGGACAGGAGAGAGAGGCTTCGGACGACAGTCAGGCTGGATAGGAGAGACAGGTTTTGGACTAGAGTCAGACAGAACAGAGGAGAGATGCTTGGGGGGACAGTCAGGCAGGACATGAGAGAGAGGCTTGGGACATGAGTAAGGCGAGACATGAGAGGGAGGCTTGGGACGAGAGTCATGCCAGAGAGGAAAGAGAGTCTTAGGACGAGAGTCAGGTCTGACAGGAGAGAGATGCTTGGTACGAGAGTCAAGCGGGAAAGAAACGTGAAGTCTGGGGTTTTCGAAGAGACTCTGGTAGGACATGAGAGGCTTGGGACGAGAGTCATGCCGGTAAGAAAAGTGAAGTCTGGGGAGAGAGTTTGGCAGGACAGGAGAGAGAGGCTTGGGACGAGAATCAGGCAGAACAGGAGAGAGAGGCTTATGATGAGAGTCAGGCAGGACAGGAGAGAGTACCTTAGGACGATAATCAGCCAGGACAGGAGAGAGAGGCTTGCGAACGAGAGTCAGGCAGGACAGGAGAGAGACGCTTGGGACGAGAGTCAGGCAGGATCGGAGAGAGAGGCTTGGGAATAGAGTCAGAGAGGACACGAGAGAGAGGCTTGGGATGAAAGTAAGGCAAGACATGAGAGGGAGGCTTGTGACGAGAGTCATGCCGGAGAGGATAGAGAGAATTAGGACACGAGTCAGGTTGGACAGGAGAGAGAGGCTTGGTACGAGATTCAGGCGGGAAAGAAAAGTGAAGTCTGGGGAGAGAGTCAGGCAGGACAGGAGAGAGAGGCTTGGAACGAGAGTCAGACAGGACAGGAGAGAGAGAGGATTGGTATGAGAGTCAGGCTGGATAGGAGACAGAGGTTTGCGATGAGAGTGAGGCAGGACAGGAGAAGGAGGCCTGGGACGAGAGTCAGGCTGGATAGGAGAGAGAGGCTTGGGACGAGAGTCAGACAGGGCAGAGGAGAGATGCTTGGTACGAGAGTCAGTCACGACAGGAGAGAAAAGCTTAGGACGAGAGTAAGGCAGGACAGGAGAGAGAGGCTTGGGACGAGAGTCAGGCAGGACAGGTGAGAGAGGCTTGCGACGAGAGTCAGGCAGGACAGGAGAGAGAGGCTTGGAACGAGAGTCAGGCAGGACAGGATAGAGAGGCATGGGACGAGAATCAGGATGAACAGAAGAGAGAGGCTTGTGGCGAGAGCCAGGCAGGATATGAGAGACAGGCTTTGGACTAAAGTCAGACAGGACAGGGGAGAGATGATTGGAACGAGAATCAGGCAGGATAGGAGAGAGAGGCTTGAGACGTAAGTAAGGCAAGACATGAGAGGGAGGCGTGGGACGAGAGTCTTGACGGAGAGGATACAGAAGCTTAGAACGAGAGTCGGGTCGTACAAGAGAGAGAGTCTTGGTACGAGAGTCAGGCGGGAAAGAAAAGTGAAGTCTGGGATTAGAGTCAGACAGGACAGGGGAGAGATGCTTGGGAGGACAGTCAGGCAGGACATGAGAGAGAGGCTTGGGACATGAGTAAGGCAAGACATGAGAAGGAGGCTTGGGACGAGAGTCATGCGAGAGTGGAAAGAGAGTCTTAGGACGAGAGTCAGGTCTGACAGGAGAGAGATGCTTGGTACGAGAGCCAAGCGGGAAAGGAAAGTGAAGTTTGGGCTTCGAAGAGACTCAGGCAGGACAGGAGAGAGAGCCTTGGGACGAAAGTCAGGCCGGAAAGAAAAGTGAAGTCTGGGGAGAGATTAGGCAGGACAGGAGAGAGAGGCTTGGGACGAGAATCAGGCAGAACAGGAGAGAGAAGCTTATGACGAGAGTCAGGCAGAACAGGAGAGAGTAGCTTAGGACGATAATCAGCCAGGACAGGAGAGAGAGGCCTTTCGAAAGAGTGTCAGGCAGGACAGGAGAGAGAGGCTTGGGACGAGAGTCAGGCAGGATCGGAGAGAGAGGCTTAGGAATAGAGTCAGAGAGTAGACGAGAGAGAGGCTTGGGACGTGAGTAAGGCAAGACATGAGAGGGAGACTTGGGACGAGAGTCATGCCGGAGAAGATAGAGAGAATTAGGACGCGAGTCAGGTTGGACAGGAGAGAGAGGCTTGGGACGAGAGTCAGACAGGACAGGAGAGACAGGCTTGGTACGCGAGTCAGGCTGGATAGGATACAGAGGTTTGCGATGAGAGTGAGGCAGGACAGGAGAGAGAAGCTTGGGACGAGAGTCAGGCTGGATAGGAGAGAGAGGCGTAGGACTAGAGTCAGACAGGGCAGAGGAGAGATGCTTGGTACGAGAGTCAGTCACGACAGGAGAGAGAAGCTTAGGACGATAGTCAGGCAGGACAGGAGATAGAGGCTTGGGACGAGAGTCAGGTAGGACAGGTGAGAGGGGCTTGCGACGAGATTCAGGCAGGACAGGAGAGAGAGGCTTGGAACGATACTCAGGCTGGAAAGAATAGAGAGGCATGGGACGAGAATCAGGTTGGACAGGAGAGAGAGGCTTGAGGCGAGAGTCAGGCAGGATGTGAGAGACAAGCTTTGGACTAGAGTCAGACATGACAGGGGAGAGATGATTGGGACGAGAGTCAGGCAGGATAGGAGAGAGAGGCTTGAGACGTAAGTAAGGCAAGACATGAGAGGGAGGCGTGGGACGAGAGTCTTGACGGAGAGGATAGAGAGGCATAGGACCGAGAGTCAGGTCGTACAGGAGAGAGAGGCTTGGTACGAGAGTCAGGCGGGACAGAAAAGTGAAGTCTAGGGAGTGAGTCAGAAGGGACAGGAGAGAGAGGCTTGCGACGAGAGTCAGGCAGAGCAGGAGAGAGAGGCTTGGGACGAGAGTCAGGCCGGAAGGTCGAGAGAGGCTTGGGACCAGAGTCAGGCAGGACAGGAGAGAGAGTCTTGGCACCATAGTCACGAAGCACAGCAGAGGGAGGCTCTGAACGAGAGGCAAGCTCGATATGAGTGAGGAGTTGGGACGAGAGCCAGACAGGACAGGAAAGAGAGGCTTGGGACGAGACTCAGGAAGGACAGGATAGAGAGGCTTGGGACGAGAGTCAGGCAAGACACCAGATGGAGGATTGGTACGAGGGTCAGGCTGGACAGGAGAGAGGCTTGGAAAGAAAGTCATACAGGACTGGAGAGAGAGGCTTTGGATGAGTCATGCTGGATAGCAGAGAGATGTTTGGTTCCAGAGTCAGGCAAGACAGGAGAGAGAGGCTTGGGACGAGAGTTAGACAGGACTAGTGAAAGTAGCTTGGGACGAGAGTTAGATAGTACAGGAGAGATAGGCTTGGGACGAGAGTCAGGAAGGACAGGAGAGAGTGGCTTAGGACGACAGTCAGGCAGGACAGGAGAGAGAGGCTTGCGTCGAGAGTGAGGCAGGACAGGAGAGAGAGGCTTGGAACGAGAGTCAGACAGGACAAGTGAGAGTAGCTTGGGACGAGATATAGATAGGACAGGAGAGACAGGCTTAGGACGAGACTCAGGCAGGACAGGAGAGAGTAGCTTAGGACGACAGTCAGGCAGGACAGGAGAGAGAGCCTTGCGTCGAGAGTGAGGCAGGACAGGAGAGAGAGGCTTGGGACGACAGTCAGGCTGGATAGGAGAGACAGTCTTGGGACTAGAGTCAGACAGGACAGGGGAGAGATGCTTGGGAGGACAGTCAGGCAGGACATGAGAGAGAGTCTTGGGACATGAGTAAGGCAAGACATGAGAAGTAGGCTTGGGACGAGACTCATGCCGGAGTGGAAAGACAGTCTTAGGACGGGAGTCAGGTCTGACAGGAGAGAGATGCTTGGTACGAGAGTCAAGCGGGAAAGAAAAGTGAAGTCTGGGGTTTTCGAAGAGACTCAGGCAGGACAGGAGAGAGAGGCTTGGGACTAGAGTCAGGCCGGTAAGAAAAGTGAAGTCAGTCTGTGGAGAGAGTTAGGCAGGACAGGAGAGGGAGGCTTGGGACGAGAATCAGGCAGAACAGGAGAGAGAGGCTTATGACGAGAGTCAGGCAGGACAGGAGAGAGTAGCTTAGGACGATAATCAGCCAGGACAGGAGAGAAAGGCTTGCGAACGAGAGTCAGGCAGGACAGGAGAGAGAGGCTTGGGACGAGAGTCAGGCAGGAGAGAGGCTTGGGAATAGAGTCAGACAGGACAGAAGAGAGAGGCTTGGGACGTGAGTAAGGCAAGACATGAGAGGGAGGCTTGGGACGAGAGTTATGCCGGAAAAGATAGAGAGAATTAGGACGCGAGTCAGGTTGGACAGGAGAGAGAGGCTTGGTACGAGATTAAGGCGGGAAAGAAAAGTGAAGTCTGGAGAGAGAGTCAAGCAGGACAGGAGAGAGAGGCTTAGGACGAGAGTCAGACAGGACATGAGAGAGGCTTGGTACGAGAGTCAGGCTGGATAGGAGACAGAGGTTTGCGATGAGAGTGAGGCAGGACAGGAGAGAGAGGCTTGGGACGAGAGTCAGGCTGGATAGGAGATAGAGGCGTAGGACTAGAGTCAGACAGGGCAGAGGAGAGATGCTTGGTACGAGAGTCAGTCATGACAGGAGAGAGAAGCTTAGGACGAGAGTCAGGCAGGACAGGAGAGAGAGGCTTGGGACGAGAGTCAGGCAGGACAGGTGAGAGAGGCTTGCGACGAGAGTCAGGCAGGACAGGAGAGAGAGGCTTGGAAGGAAGATCAGAGCAGGACTGGAGAGAGAGGCTTGGGATAGAGAGTCAGGGACAGGACTGGAGGGATAGAGGCTTGGGAAGGAGTCAGGCTTGGACAGGCCTAGAGAGGGTTGGGGCTGAGAGTCAGGCAAGGACTATGAGAGAGAGGCTTTGAGACTAGAGTCAAACAGGACAAGGGAGAGATGATCCTGGGTACGAGAGTTAAGGAGGACTAGGAGAGAGAGGGACATTGGACGTAAGTCTGGAAGACATGAGTGAGGTGGCGTAGGGACGAGCAGTCTGCAACAGGAGAGAGAGCATCAGAGTGATCAGGACAGGAGAGAGAGGCTCGGAACGACAGTCAGGCTGGATAGGAGAAACAGGCTTGGGACTAGAGTCAGAGAGGACAGGGGAGAAATGCTTGGGAGGACAGTCAGGCAGGACATGAGAGAGAGGCTTGGGACATGAGTAAGGTAAGACATTAGAGGGAGGCTTGGGACGAAAGTCATGCCAGAGAGGAAAGAGAGTCTTAGGACGAGAGTCAGGTCTGACAAGAGAGATATACTTGGTGCGAGAGTCAAGCGGGAAAGAAAAGTGAAGTCTGGGGTTTTCGAAGACTCAGGCAATATAGGAGAGAGAAGCTTGGGACGAGAGTCAGGCCGGAAAGAAAAGTGAAGTCTGGGGAGAGAGTTAGGATGGACAGGAGAGAGAAGCTTGGGACGAGAATCAGG
Source organism: Panulirus ornatus (assembly GCF_036320965.1). NCBI lineage: Eukaryota > Metazoa > Arthropoda > Malacostraca > Decapoda > Palinuridae > Panulirus > Panulirus ornatus. The sequence continues at coordinate 76,753,717 of NC_092234.1, forward strand.
CAGAACAGGAGAGAGAGGCTTATGACGAGAGTCAGGCAGGACAGGAGAGAGACGCTTGGGACGAGTCAGGCAGGACCGGAGAGAGAGGCTTGGGAATAGAGTCAGACAGGACATGAGAGAGAGGCTTGGGACGTGAGTAAGGCAAGACAAGAGAGTGAGGCTTGTGACGAGTCATATCGGAGAGGATAGAGAGAATTACGACACAAGTCAGGTTGGACAGGAGAGAGAGGCTTGGTACGAGATTCAGGCGGGAAAGAAAAGTGAAGTCTGTGGAGAGAATCAGACAGGACAGGAGAGAGAGGCTTGCGACAAGAGTCAGGCACGAAAGGAGAGAGAGCCTTGGGAGGAGAGTCAAAAAAGGACGAGAGAGGCTTGGGACGAGAGTCAGGCAGGACAGGAGAGAGAGGCTTCCGACGAGAGTCAGGCCGGACAGCGGAGAGAGGCTTGGGACGAGAGTCCGGCCGGAAGGTAGAGAGAGGCTTGGGACGAGAGTCAGGCTGAACTGGAGAGACAGGCTTGGGACGAGAGTCAGTTAGGATAGGAGAGAAAGGCTTAGGACGAGAGTCAGACAGGACAGGGGAGAGATAGATCGGAATAGAGTCAGGCAGGGAAGGAGAAAGACTGTTGCGACGAGAGGCAGGCAACACAGGAGAAAGAGGCTTGGGACGTGAGTCAGGGAAGACATGAGAGAGAGCCTTGGAACGAGAGTCAGGATATAGAGGAGAGAGAGGCTTAGGACGTGAGTCACTAGGGCAGAAGGGGGAGGCTTGGGACGAGAGTCTTGCAGGCCAGGACAAAGAGGCTTTGAACCTCAGTCAGGCAGGAGAGGAGAGAGAGGCTTGGGACGAGAGTCAGCAGGACAGGAGAGAGAGGCTTGGGACGAGAGTCAGGTAGGATATGAGAGAAAGGTTTGGGACGAGAGTCAGACAGGACAGGGGAGAGATAGATCGGAATAGAGTCAGGGGAGAGATAGATCGGAATAGAGTCAGGTAGGGGAGGCGAAAGAGAGTTAGGACGAGAGCCAGGCAACACCGGAGAAAGAGGCTTGGGACGTGAGTCAGACAGGAAAGGGGAGAGATAGATCGGAATAGAGTCAGGTAGGGAAGGAGAAAGAGGGTTAGGACGAGAGCCAGGCAACACCGGAGAAAGAGGCTTGGGCCGTGAGTCAGGGAAGACATGAGAGAGAGCCTTGGGACGAGAGTCAGGATATAGAGGAGAAAGAGGCTTAGGACGTGAGTCACTAGGGCAGAAGGGGGAGGCTTGGGACGAGAGTCTTGAAGGCCAGGACAAAAGGGCTTGGGACCTGAGTCGGGCAGGAGAGGAGAGAGAGGCTTGGGACGAGAGTCAGCAGGACAGGAGAGAGAGGCTTGGGACGGGAGTCAGGTAGGGCAAGAGAGAAAGGCTTGGGACGAGAATCATTCAGAACAGGAAAGAGAGGCATAGGACAAGAGGCAGACAGGACTGGACAAAAAGGCTTGGTACGAGAGGCAGGTTAGAGAACACAGAGGCTTGGGACGCGAGTCAGCAGAACAGGAGAGAGAGGTTTCGGACGAGAGTCAGACAGGACAGCAGAGAGGGGCTTGGGAGGAGAGTCAGGTAGGGCAGGAGGTGGAGTTTGGGACGAGAGTCAGGCAGGACAAGAGAGTGAGGCTTCGGAGGAAAGTCAGGTAGGGCATGAGAGGGAGTCTTGGGAGGAGAGTCAGGCCGGAGGGTAAAGAGAGGCTTGGGAAAAGAGTCAGGCTTGACAGGAGAGAGAAGCTTGGGACGAGAGTCAGGAAGCACAGGAGAGGGAGGCTCGGGACGAGAGCCAGGCTCTACAGGAGAAAGGGGCTGGCAACGAGAGCCAGACAGGACAGGAGAGAGAGGCTTGGGACGAGAGTCAGGCTGGACAGGAGAGAGAGGCTTGGGAAGAGACTCAGGCAGAACAGGAGAAAGAGGCTTGGGACGAGTCATACAGGACAGGAGATAGAGGCTTGTGATGAGAGTCAGACACGGCAGGAGAGAGAGGCTTGGGACGAGAGTCATGCCGGAGAGGATAAAGAGGCTTAGGATAAGAGTCAGTTCTGATAGAAGAGATAGACTTAGGGCAAAAATTTGACAGGAAAGGAGAGAAAGGCTTGGGATGAGAGTCACGCTGGACAGGAGATAGAGACTTGGGACGAGAGTCAGGCAGGACAGGAGAGGGAGGCTTGGAACGAGAGTCAGGCTGGACAAGAGAGAGGCTTGGGAAGAAAGTCAGGCAGGACTGGAGAGAGAAGCTTATGATGAGAGTCAGGCTGGATAGCAGAGAGAGGTTTCGGTCGAGAGTCAGGCAAGACAAGAGAGAGAGCCTTGGGACGAGAGTCAGACAGGACAGGTGAGAGGGGCTTGGGACGAGAGTTAGATAGGACAGGAGAGAGAGGCTTGGGACGAGAGTCAGACAGGGCAGGAGAGAAAGGCTTGCGACGAGAGTCATGCCGGAGAGGGTAGAGAGGCTTACGACAAGTCAGGTCGGACAGGAGAGATAGACTTGGTGCAAGAATCTAACCGGACAGGAGAGAGAGGCTTGGGACCAGAGTCAGTCAGGACAGGAGAGAGAGAGGCTTGGGACGAGAGTCAGGCATGACAGAAGAAAGAGCCTTGGGACTAGAGTCAGACAGGACAGGGGAGAGATGCTTGGGACGAGTCAGTAAGGACAGGAGAGAGAGGCTTGGGGCGAGTCAGTCAGGACAGGAGAGATTCCTTAGGTCGTGAGTCAGGCAAGACAGGAGAGAGAGGATTGCGAAGAGATTGATGCAGGACAGGAGAGAGAGGCTTGGGAGGAGAGGCAGGCAGGACAGGAGAGAGAGGCTTTTGACGAGAATCAAGCTGGACAGCAGAGAGAGGCTTGGGACGAGAGTCGGCCAGGATAGGAGAGACAGGCTTGGGACTAGAGTCAGACAGTACAGGGGAGAGATGCTTGGGATGAGCATCAGTACGGACAGGAGAGAGGCTTGGGACGTGAGTAAAGCAAGACATGAGACGGAGTCTTTGGACGAGAGTCATGACGGAGAGGATAGAGAGTCTTAGGACGAGAGTCAGGTCGGACAGGAGAGAGAGGCTTGGTAAGAGAGTCAGGCGGGAAAGAAAAGTGATGTCTGGGGTTTGTGACGAGGGTCAGGCTGAACGGGAGAGAGAGGCTTGGTACGAGAGTCAGGCGGGAAAGAAAAGTGAAGTCTGTGGAGAGAATCAGACAGGACAGGAGAGAGAGGCTTGCGACAAGAGTCAGGCACGAAAGGAGAGAGAGCCTTGGGAGGAGAGTCAAAAAAGGACGAGAGAGGCTTGGGACGAGAGTCAGGCAGGACAGGAGAGAGAGGCTTCCGACGAGAGTCAGGCCGGACAGCGGAGAGAGGCTTGGGTCGAGAGTCCGGCCGGAAGGTAGAGAGAGGCTTGGGACGAGAGTCAGGCTGAACTGGAGAGACAGGCTTGGGACGAGAGTCAGTTAGGATAGGAGAGAAAGGCTTAGGACGAGAGTCAGACAGGACAGGGGAGAGATAGATCGGAATAGAGTCAGGCAGGGAAGGAGAAAGACTGTTGCGACGAGAGGCAGGCAACACAGGAGAAAGAGGCTTGGGACGTGAGTCAGGGAAGACATGAGAGAGAGCCTTGGAACGAGAGTCAGGATATAGAGGAGAGAGAGGCTTAGGACGTGACTCACTAGGGCAGAAGGGGGAGGCTTGGGACGAGAGTCTTGCACGCCAGGACAAAGAGGCTTGGAACCTCAGTCAGGCAGGAGAGGAGAGAGAGGCTTGGGACGAGAGTCAGCAGGACAGGAGAGAGAGGCTTGGGACGAGAGTCAGGTAGGATATGAGAGAAAGGTTTGGGACGAGAGTCAGACAGGACAGGGGAGAGATAGATCGGAATAGAGTCAGGTAGGGAAGGAGAAAGAGGGTTAGGACGAGAGCCAGGCAACACCGGAGAAAGAGGCTTGGGACGTGAGTCAGGGAAGACATGAGAGAGAGCCTTGGGACGAGAGTCAGGAAATAGAGGAGAGAGAGGCTTAGGACGTGAGTCACTAGGGCAGAAGGGGGAGGCTTGGGACGAGAGTCTTGAAGGCCAGGACAAAAGGGCTTGGGACCTTAGTCGGGCAGGAGAGGAGAGAGAGGCTTGGGACGAGAGTCAGCAGGACAGGAGAGAGAGGCTTGGGACGAGAGTCAGGTAGGGCAAGAGAGAAAGGCTTGGGACGAGAATCATTCAGAACAGGAAAGAGAGGCATAGGACAAGAGGCAGACAGGACTGGACAAAAAGGCTTGGTACGAGAGGCAGGTTAGAGAACACAGAGGCTTGGGACGCGAGTCAGCAGAACAGGAGAGAGAGGTTTCGGACGAGAGTCAGACAGGACAGCAGAGAGGGGCTTGGGAGGAGAGTCAGGTAGGGCAGGAGATGGAGTTTGGGACGAGAGTCAGGCAGGACAGGAGAGTGAGGCTTCGGAGGAGAGTCAGGTAGGGCAGGAGAGGGAGTCTTGGGAGGAGAGTCAGGCCGGAGGGTAAAGAGAGGCTTGGGAAAAGAGTCAGGCTTGACAGGAGAGAGAAGCTTGGGACGAGAGTCAGGAAGCACAGAAGAGGGAGGCTCGGGACGAGAGCCAGGCTCTACAGGAGAAAGGGGCTGGCAACGAGAGCCAGACAGGACAGGAGAGAGAGGCTTGGGACGAGAGTCAGGCTGGACAGGAGAGAGAGGCTTGGGACGAGACTCAGGCAGAACAGGAGAAAGAGGCTTGGGACGAGTCATACAGGACAGGAGATAGAGGCTTGTGATGAGAGTCAGACACGGCAGGAGAGAGAGGCTTGGGACGAGAGTCATGCCGGAGAGGATAAAGAGGCTTAGGATAAGAGTCAGTTCTGATAGAAGAGATAGACTTAGGGCAAAAATTTGACAGGAAAGGAGAGAAAGGCTTGGGATGAGAGTCACGCTGGACAGGAGAGAGAGACTTGGGACGAGAGTCAGGCAGGACAGGAGAGGGAGGCTTGGAACGAGAGTCAGGCTGGACAAGAGAGAGGCTTGGGAAGAAAGTCAGGCAGGACTGGAGAGAGAAGCTTATGATGAGAGTCAGGCTGGATAGCAGAGAGAGGTTTCGGTCGAGAGTCAGGCAAGACAAGAGAGAGAGGCTTGGGACGAGAGTCAGACAGGACAGGTGAGAGGGGCTTGGGACGAGAGTTAGATAGGACAGGAGAGAGAGGCTTGGGACGAGAGTCAGACAGGGCAGGTGAGAAAGGCTTGCGACGAGAGTCATGCCGGAGAGGGAAGAGAGGCTTACGACAAGTCAGGTCGGACAGGAGAGATAGACTTGGTGCAAGAATCTAACCGGACAGGAGAGAGAGGCTTGGGACCAGAGTCAGTCAGGACAGGAGAGAGAGAGGCTTGGGACGAGAGTCAGGCATGACAGAAGAAAGAGCCTTGGGGCTAGAGTCAGACAGGACAGGGGAGAGATGCTTGGGACGAGTCAGTAAGGACAGGAGAGAGAGGCTTGGGGCGAGTCAGTCAGGACATTAGAGAGAGGCCTGCGACGAGAGTCAGGCAGAACAGGAGAGATTCCTTAGGTCGTGAGTCAGGCAAGACAGGAGAGAGAGGATTGCGAAGAGATTGAGGCAGGACAGGAGAGAGAGGCTTGAGAGGAGAGGCAGGCAGGACAGGAGAGAGAGGCTTTTGCCGAGAATCAAGCTGGACAGCAGAGAGAGGCTTGGGACGAGAGTCGGCCAGGATAGGAGAGACAGGCTTGGGACTAGAGTCAGACAGTACAGGAGAGAGATGCTTGGGATGAGCATCAGTACGGACAGGAGAGAGGCTTGGGACGTGAGTAAAGGAAGACATGAGACGGAGTCTCTGGACGAGAGTCATGACGGAGAGGATAGAGAGTCTTAGGACGAGAGTCAGGTCAGACAGGAGAGAGAGGCTTGGGACGAGAGTCTTGAAGGCCAGGACAAAAGGGCTTGTGACCTGAGTCGGGCAGGAGAGGAGAGAGAGGCTTGGGACGAGAGTCAGCAGGACAGGAGAGAGAGGCTGGGGACGAGAGTCAGGTAGGGCAAGAGAGAAAGGCTTGGGACGAGAATCATTCAGAACAGGAAAGAGAGGCATAGGACAAGAGGCAGACAGGACTGGACAAAAAGGCTTGGTACGAGAGGCAGGTTAGAGAACACAGAGGCTTGGGACGCGAGTCAGCAGAACAGGAGAGAGAGGTTTCGGACGAGAGTCAGACAGGACAGCAGAGAGGGGCTTGGGAGGAGAGTCAGGTAGGGCAGGAGATGGAGTTTGGGACGAGAGTCGGGCAGGACAGGAGGATGAGGCTTCGGAGGAGAGTCAGGTAGGGCAGGAGAGGGAGTCTTGGGAGGAGAGTCAGGCCGAAGGGTAAAGAGAGGCTTGGGAAAAGAGTCAGTCTTGACAGGAGAGAGAAGCTTGGGACGAGAGTCAGGAAGCACAGGAGAGGGAGGCTCGGGACGAGAGCCAGGCTCTACAGGAGAAAGGGGCTGGCAACGAGAGCCAGACAGGACAGGAGAGAGAGGCTTGGGACGAGAGTCAGGTTGGACAGGAGAGAGAGGTTTGAGACGAGAGTCAGGCTGGACAGGAGAGAGAGGCTTGGGACGAGACTCAAGCAGGACTGGAGAGAGAGGCTTGGGACGAGAGTCAGGCAGGACAGGAGAGACAGGCTTGGGACGAGAATCAGGCTGGATAAGAGAGAGAGGCTAGGGAAGAGAGTCAGGCAGGACTGGAGAGGGAGTCTTGTGACGAGAGTCAGGCAAGACAGGAGAAAGAGGCTTGGGACGAGACTCATGGCAAGACAGGAGAGAGAGGCTTGCGAGGAGACTCATGCCAGAGAGGATATAGAGGCTTAGGACGAGAGTCAGATCAGAAGGAGAGATAGACTTGGGCAAGAATTTAACCGGACAGGTGAGAGAGGCTTAGGACGAGAGTCATCAGGACAGGAGAGAGAGAGGCATAGGACGAGAGTCAGGCAAGACAGCAGAGCGAGGTTTGGGACGAAACTCAGGTATGAGAGGAGAGAGAGGCTTGGCACGAGAGTCAGACTGACTAAGAGAGAGAATCTTGGGTCGAGAGTTAGGGAGGACAGGAGAGCGAAGCTTGGGACGAGACTCATGCAGGACAAGAGAGAGAAGCTTGGGACGAGAGTCAGTTTGGAGAGGAGAGAGATGCTTGATTCGAGAGTCAGACAAGACGGGAGAGAGTGGCTTGGGACGAGAGTCAGGGAGGACAGGAGAGAGAGGCTTGGGACGAGAGTCAGGCAGGACAGTAGAGAGACGCTTGGGACGAGAGTCACGCAGGACAGGAGAGAGAGACTTGGAACGAGAGTTAGAGAAGACAGGAAAAAGAGGCTTGGGACGAGTGTCAGACAGGGCAGGAGAGAGAGGCTTGCAACGAGATTCTTGCCAGAGAGGATAGAGAGGCTTAGGACGAGAGTCAGATCGCACAGGAGAGATAGATAGACTTGGGGCAAGAATCTAACCAGACAGGAGAGAGAGACTTTGGACGAGAGTCAGTCAGGACAGGAGAGAGAGACAGGCTTCGGACGAGAGTCAGGCAAGACAGGAGAGAGAGGCTTGGGATGAGAGTCAGGCAGGACAGGAGAGTGGCTTCGGACAAGAGTCCGACAGGACTGGAGAGGGAGTCTTGTGACGAGAGTCAGGCAGGACAGGAGAGAGAGGCTTGGGACGAGACTCATGGCAGGACAGGAGAGAGAATCTTGGGAGGAGAGTCATGCCGGAGAGGATTTAGAGGCTTAGGACGAGAGTCAGATCAGAAGGAGAGATAAACTTGGGCAAGAATTTAACCGGACAGGTGAGAGAGGCTTAGGACGAGAGTCATCAGGACAGGAGAGAGAGAGGCATAGGACGAGAGTCAGGCAAGCCAGGAGAGAGAGGTTTGGGACGAAACTCAGGTATAAGAGGAGAGAGAGGCTCGACACGAGAGTCAGGCTGAATATGAGAGAGAATCTTGGGACGAGAGCCAGGCAGGATGAGAGAGAGAGGCTTGGGACGAAACTCAGGACAAGAGAGAGAAGCTTGGGACGAGAGTCAGTTTGGAGAGGAGAGAGAGGCTTGGTTCGAGAGTCATACAAGACAGGAGAGAGTGGCTTGGGACGAGAGTCAGGCAGGACAGGAGAGAGAAGCTTGAGACGAGAGACAGGCAGGACAGCAGAGAGACGCTTGGGACGAGAGTCACGCAGGACAGGAGAGAGAGTCTTGGGACGAGAGTTAGAGAAGACAGGAAAGAGAGGCTTGGGACGAGTGTCAGACATGGCAGGAGAGAAAGGCTTGCAACGAGATTCATGCCAGAGAGGATAGAGAGGCTTAGGACGAGAATCAGGTCGCACATGAGAGATAGACTTGGTGCAAGAATCTAACCAGACAGGAGAGAGAGACTTTGGACGAGAGTCAGTCAGGAAAGGAGAGAGAGACAGGCTTCGGACGAGAGTCAGGCAAGACAGGAGAGAGAGGCTTGGGACGAGAGTCAGGTAGGACAGGAGAGAGTGGTTCAGGACAAGAGTCCGGCAGGACTGGAGAGGGAGTCTTGTGACGAGAGTCAGGCAGGACAGGAGAGAGAGGCTTGGGGCGAGACTCATGGCAGGACAGGAGAGAGAGGCTTGGGAGGAGAGTCATGCCGGAGAGGATTAAGAGGCTTAGGACGAGAGTCAGATCAGAGAGGAGAGATAGACTTGGGCAAGAATCTAACCGGACAGGTGAGAGAGGCTTAGGACGAGAGTCATCAGGACAGGAGAGAGAGAGGCATAGGACGAGAGTCATGCAAGACAGGAGAGAGAGGTTTGGGACGAAACTCAGGTATAAGAGGAGAGAGAGGCTCGCCACGAGAGTCAGGCTGAATAAGAGAGAGAATCTTGGGACGAGAGTCAGGCAGGACAGGAGAGAGAGGCTTGGGACGAGACTCAGTCAGGACAAGAGAGAGAAGCTTGGGACGAGAGTCAGTTTGGAGAGGAGAGAGAGGCTTGGTTCGAGAGTCAGACAAGACAAGAGAGAGTGGCTTGGGACGAGAGTCAGGGAGGACAGGAGAGAGAGGCTTGGGACGAGAGTCAGGCAGGACAGTAGAGAGACGCTTGGGACGAGAGTCACGCATGACAGGAGAGAGAGACTTGGAACGAGAGTTAGAGAAGACAGGAAAAAGAGGCTTGGGAAGAGTGTCAGAGAGGGCAGGAGAGACAGGCTTGCGACGAGATTCATGCCAGAGAGGACAGAGAGGCTTAGGACGAGAGTCAGGTCGGACAGGAGAGATAGACTTGGTGCAAGAATCTAACCAAACAGGCGAGAGAGACTTTGGACGAGAGTCAGTCAGGAAAGGAGAGAGAGACTGGCTTGGGATGAGAGTCAGGCAAGACAGAAGAGAGAGGCTTGGGACGAGAGTCAGGCAGGACAGGAGAGAGTGGCTTAGGACGAGAGTCAGGCAGGACAGGAGAGAAAGGCTTGCTACGAGAGTGAGGCAGGACAGGAGAGAGAGGCTTGGGACGATAGTCAGACAGGATAGGAGAGAGAGGCTTGGAACTACAGTCAGACGGGACAACGGAAAGATGCTTAGGAGGAGAGTCATGCAGGACGGGAGAGAGAGGCTTGGGACGTGAGTCAGGCAGGAGAGGAGAGAGAGGCTTGGGACGAGACTCAGGCAGGACAGGGGATAGTGGCTTAGGACGAGAGTCAGGCAGGACAGGAGAGAGAGGATTGCAACGAGAGTGAGGAAGGACAGGAGAGACAGATTTGGGACGAGAGTCAGGCAAGAAAGGAGAGAGAGGCTGTAGACGAGAATCAGGCTGGACAAGAGATAGAGGCTTGGGACGAGAGTCAGGCGGGATAGGAGAGTCAGCCTTCGGACTACAGTCAGACAGCACAGGGGAGAGATGCATGGGATGATTGTCACTACGGACAGGAGAGAGAGGCTTGGGAGTAATTCAAGACATGAGACGAGAGTCATGACGGAGAGGATAGAGAGGCTTACGACGAGAGTCAGGTCGGACAGGATAGAGAGAGAGAGGCTTGGTACTAGAGTCAGGCGGGAAAGAAAAGTGAACTCTGGGCTTTCTAACGAGAGTCAGGCAGGACAAGAGAGAGAGGCTTGGTACGAGAGTCAGGCAAGAAAGAAAAGTGAAGTCTGGTGAGAGATTCAGAAAGGACAGGAGAGAGAGGCTTGCAACGAGAGTCAGGCAGGACAGGAGTGAGAGCCTTGGGACGAGAGTCAGGCCGAAAGGTCGAGAGAGGCTTGGGACCAGAGTCAGGCTGGACAGGAGGGAGAGGCTTGGGACGATAGTCAGGAAGCACAGGAGAGGGAGGCTCGGGACGAGAGTCAGGCTCTACAGGAGAGAGGGGCTGGGGACGAAAGCCAGACAGGACAGGAGGGAGAGACTTGGGACGAGATTCAGGAAGGACAGGATATAGAGGCTTTGGACGAGAGTCAGGCAGGACAGGAGAGGGAGGCTTGGGATGAGAGTCAGGCTGGACAGGAGAGAGGATTGGAAAGAAAGTCAGGCAGGACTGGAGAGAGAGGCTTTGGATGAGAGTCAGGCTGGATAGCAGAGAGAGGTTTCGTTCGAGAGTCAGGCAAGACAGGAGAGAGAGGCTTGGGACGAGAGTCAGACAGGACAGGTGAGAGGGGCTTGGGACGAGAGGTAGATAGCACAGGAGAGAGAAGCTTGGGACGAGAGTCAGACAGGGCAGGAGGGAGAGGCTTGCTACGAGAGACATGCCGGAGTGGATAAAAAGGCTTATGACAAGAGTCACGTCGGACAGGAGAGATAGACTTGGTGCAAGAATCTAACCGGACAGGAGAGAGATGCTTGGGACCAGAGTCAGTCAGGACAGGAGAGAGAGAGGCTTGGAACGAGAGTCAGGCAGGATAGAAGAAAGAGGCTTGGGACTAGAGTCAGACAAGACAGGGGAAAGATGCTTGGGACGAGTCAGTCAGGACAGGAGAGAGAGGCTTTGGAAGAGAGTCAGTCTGGACAGGAGAGAGAGGCTTGGGACGAGAGTCAGGCAGGACAGGAGAGAGTGGATTGCGAAGAGATTGAGGCAGGACAGGAGAGAGAGGCTTGGGACGAGAGTCAGCCAGGACAGGAGAGAGAGACTATGGGACGAGAATCAGGCTGGACAGCAGAGAGAGGCTTGGGACGAGAGTCGGGCAGGATAGGAGAGTGAGGGCTGGGACTAGAGTCAGACAGGACAGGGTGAGAGATGCTTGGGATGAGCGTCAGTACGGAAAGGAGAGAGAGGCTTGGGACGAGAGTCAGTAAGGAGAGGAGAGAGAGGCTTAGGACGAGAGTCATGACGGAGAGGATAGAGAGTCTTAGGACAAGAGTCAAGACGGACATGAGAGAGAGGCTTGGTACGAAAGTCAAATGGGAAAGAAAAGTGAAGTCTGGGGTGTGTGACGAGAGTTGACCTGGACCGGAGAGAGAGGCTTGGTACGAGAATCAGGCGGGAAAGAAAAGTGAAGACTGTGGAGAGAATCAGACAGGACAGGAGAGAGAGGCTTGGGATGAGAGTCAGGCAAGACAGGAGAGAGAAGCTTGGGACAAGACTCAGACAGGACAGGAGAGAGTGGCTTAGGACGAGAGTCAGGCAAGACAAGACAGAGAGGCTTTCGACGAGAGTCAGGCAGAACAGGAGAGAGAGGCTTGGGACGAGAGTGAGGCAGGACAGGAGAGAGAGGCTTAGGACGAAAGTCAGGCAGAATAGGAGAGTTTTGGGCTTAGAGTCAGACAGGACAGGGGAGAGATGCTTCGGACGAAAGTCAGGCAGGACAGGAGAGAGAGGCTTGTGACGTGAGTAAGGCAAGACATGAGAGGGAGGCTTAGGACGAGAGTCATGACGAAGAGGATAGAGAGGCTTTGTACAAGATTCATGTCAGACAGGAGACAGAGGCTTGGGTAAAGACTCAGGCAGGACAGGAAAGAGAGGCTTGGAAGAAGAGTCAGGCTGGATAGGAGAGAGAGGCTTGGTTCGAGTGTCAGGCAAGACATGAGAGAGTGGCTTGGGACGAGAGTCAGACAGGAAAGGAGAGAGAAACTTGGGACGAGAGTCAGGCAGGACAGGAGAGAGAGGCTTGGGACGAGAGTCAGGCTGGACAGGAGAGAGAGGCTTGGGACGAGAGTCAGGTAGGATAAGAGATAAATGTTTGGGACGAGAGTTAGACAGGACAGGGGAAAGAGGGTTCGGAATAGAGTCAGGCAGGGCAGGAGAAAGAGGTTTGGGACGTTAGCCAGGCAACTAAGGACAAAGAGGCTTGGGACGTGAGTCATGGAAGACATGAGAGAGAGCCTTGGGGCGAAAGTCAGGAAGGAGAGGCTTAGGACGAGAGTCACTATGGCAGAAGGGGGAGGCTTTTGACGAGAGTCATGCAGGCCAGAAAAAAGAGGCTTGGGACCTGAGTCAGGCAGGAGAGGAGAGAGAAAGGCTTAGGATGAGAGTCAGCAGGACAGGAGAGAGAAGTCTGGGACGAGAGTCAGGCAGAACAGGAAAGAGTCTTGGGACGAGAGTCATGCGGGACAGGACAAAAAGGCTTGTGACGAGAGTCAGGTAGAAGATGAGACAGAGGCTTCTGACATGAGTCAGCAGGACAGGAGAGAGAGGTTTGGGACGAGAGTCAGACAGGACAGGAGAGAGGGGCTTGGGAGGAGAGTCGGGTAGGGCAGGAGAGGGAGGCTTGGGAAGAGAGTCAGGCAAGACAGGAGAGAGTGTCTTGGGAGGAAAGTCAGGTAGGGCAGGAGAGGGAGTCTTGGGACGTGAGTCAGGCCGGAAGGTAGAGAGAGGCTTGGGACGAGAGTCAAGCTGGACAGGAGAGAGAGGCTCTGCCGGACAAGAGTAAGAAAGCACAGGAGAGGGAGGCTCGGGACGAGATTCAGGCTCTACAGGAGAGAGGGGCTGGAGACTAGAGCCAGGCAAGACAGGACAGAGAGGCTTGGGACGAGAGTCAGGCAGGACAGGAGAGAGAGGCTTAGGACGAGAGTCAAGAAGCACAGGAGAGGGAGCTTCGGGACGAGAGTCAGACAGGACAGGAGAGAGGGGCTGGGGAAGAGATCCAGACAGGACAGGGAAGAGAGGCTTGGGACGAGAGTCGGGAAGGACAGGATAGAGAGGATTGGGACGAGAGTCAGGCAGGACAGGAGAGAGTGGCTTAGGACGAGAGTCAGGCAAGACAAGACAGAGAGGCTTTCGACGAGAGTCAGGCAGAACAGGAGAGAGAGGCTTGGGACGAGAGTGAGGCAGGACAGGAGAGAGAGGCTTAGGACGAAAGTCAGGCAGAATAGGAGAGTTTTGGGCTTAGAGTCAGACAGGACAGGGGAGAGATGCTTCGGACGAAAGTCAGGCAGGACAGGAGAGAGAGGCTTGTGACGTGAGTAAGGCAAGACATGAGAGGGAGGCTTAGGACGAGAGTCATGACGAAGAGGATAGAGAGGCTTTGTACAAGATTCATGTCAGACAGGAGACAGAGGCTTGGGTAAAGACTCAGGCAGGACAGGAAAGAGAGGCTTGGAAGAAGAGTCAGGCTGGATAGGAGAGAGAGGCTTGGTTCGAGTGTCAGGCAAGACATGAGAGAGTGGCTTGGGACGAGAGTCAGACAGGAAAGGAGAGAGAAACTTGGGACGAGAGTCAGGCAGGACAGGAGAGAGAGGCTTGGGACGAGAGTCAGGCTGGACAGGAGAGAGAGGCTTGGGACGAGAGTCAGGTAGGATAAGAGATAAATGTTTGGGACGAGAGTTAGACAGGACAGGGGAAAGAGGGTTCGGAATAGAGTCAGGCAGGGCAGGAGAAAGAGGTTTGGGACGTTAGCCAGGCAACTAAGGACAAAGAGGCTTGGGACGTGAGTCATGGAAGACATGAGAGAGAGCCTTGGGGCGAAAGTCAGGAAGGAGAGGCTTAGGACGAGAGTCACTATGGCAGAAGGGGGAGGCTTTTGACGAGAGTCATGCAGGCCAGAAAAAAGAGGCTTGGGACCTGAGTCAGGCAGGAGAGGAGAGAGAAAGGCTTAGGATGAGAGTCAGCAGGACAGGAGAGAGAAGTCTGGGACGAGAGTCAGGCAGAACAGGAAAGAGTCTTGGGACGAGAGTCATGCGGGACAGGACAAAAAGGCTTGTGACGAGAGTCAGGTAGAAGATGAGACAGAGGCTTCTGACATGAGTCAGCAGGACAGGAGAGAGAGGTTTGGGACGAGAGTCAGACAGGACAGGAGAGAGGGGCTTGGGAGGAGAGTCGGGTAGGGCAGGAGAGGGAGGCTTGGGAAGAGAGTCAGGCAAGACAGGAGAGAGTGTCTTGGGAGGAAAGTCAGGTAGGGCAGGAGAGGGAGTCTTGGGACGTGAGTCAGGCCGGAAGGTAGAGAGAGGCTTGGGACGAGAGTCAAGCTGGACAGGAGAGAGAGGCTCTGCCGGACAAGAGTAAGAAAGCACAGGAGAGGGAGGCTCGGGACGAGATTCAGGCTCTACAGGAGAGAGGGGCTGGAGACTAGAGCCAGGCAAGACAGGACAGAGAGGCTTGGGACGAGAGTCAGGCAGGACAGGAGAGAGAGGCTTAGGACGAGAGTCAAGAAGCACAGGAGAGGGAGCTTCGGGACGAGAGTCAGACAGGACAGGAGAGAGGGGCTGGGGAAGAGATCCAGACAGGACAGGGAAGAGAGGCTTGGGACGAGAGTCGGGAAGGACAGGATAGAGAGGATTGGGACGAGAGTCAGGCAGGACAGGAGAGAGAGGCTTCGGACGAGAGTCAGGCACGACAGGAGAGAGAGGCTTGGGACGAGAGTCAGGCTGGATAGGAGAGAGAGGCTTGGGAAGAGGGTCAGGCAGGACTGGAGAGGGAGGCTTGTGTCGAGAGCCAGGCAGGAAAGGAGAGAGGGGCTTAGGACGAGAGTTAGATTGGACAGGAGAGAGAGGGTTGGGACGAGAGTCAGGCAGGAGAGGATAGAGAGTCCTGGGACGAGAGTCAGTCAGGACAGGAGAGAGAGGCTTAGGACGAGAGTCAGGAATCACAGGAGAGGGAGGCTCCGGACGAAAGTCAGGTTCTACAGGAGAGAGGGGCTGGGGACGAGATCCAAACAGGACAGGAGAGAGAGTCTTGGGACGAGAGTCAGGCAGGACAGGATAGAGAGTCCAGGGACGAGAATCAGGCAGGACAGCAGAGTCAGACAACACAGGAGAGAGAGGCTTGGGAAGAGTCATGCTGGATAGGAGCGAGAGGCTTAGGAAGAGAGTCAGGAAGGAC
This sequence comes from Panulirus ornatus, assembly GCF_036320965.1. Lineage (NCBI taxonomy): Eukaryota > Metazoa > Arthropoda > Malacostraca > Decapoda > Palinuridae > Panulirus > Panulirus ornatus. Next base: position 76,768,935 of record NC_092234.1, read on the forward strand.
TGGAGAGTGAGGCTTGGAATTAGAGTCAGGCAGGACAGGAGACATGGGTTTGGACGAGAGTTAGATAGGACAGGAGAGAGAGGCTTGGGACTAGAGTCAGACAGGGCAGGAGAGAGAGGACTTGCGAGGAGAGTTATGCCGGAGAGGATAGAGTGGCTTAGGACGAGAGTCAGTTCGGAGATGAGAGATAGACTTGGAGCAAGAATGTAACCGGACAAGAGAGACAGGCTTGGGACGAGAGTCAGTCAGGACAGGAGAGAGAGAGGCTTAGGACGACAGTCAGGCAAGACAGGAGAGGGAGGTTTTGGACGAGACTCAGGTATGAGAGGAGAGAGAGGCTTGGCACGAGAGTCAGGCTGGATAGGAGGGAGAAGCTTGGGACGAGAGTCAGGCAGGACAGGAGAGAGAGGCTTGGGACGAGACTCGGGCATGAGAGGAGAGAGAAATTTGGGACGAGAATCAGGCTGGATAGGAGACAGAGGCCTGGTTCGAGAGTCAGGCAAGACAGTAGATAGTGGCTTGGGACGAGAGTCAGGCAGGACAGGAGAGAGAGGATTGGGACGAGAGTCAGGATGGACAGGAGCCAGAGGCTTGGGACGAGAGTCACTCAGGACAAGAGGGAGAGGCTTGGAACGAGAGTTAGACAGGACAGGAGAGAGAGGCTTGGGACGAGAGTCAGGCTGGATAGGAGACAGAGGCTTGGTTCGAGAATCAGGCAAGACAGGAGAGAGTGACTTGGGACTAGAGTAAGGCAGGACAGGAGAGAGAGGCTTGGGACGAGAGTCAGGGTGGACAGGAGAAAGAGGATTGGGAAGAGAGTCATTCAGAACAGGAGAGAGAGGCTTGGAACGAGAGTTAGACAGGACAGGAGAGAGAGGCTTGGGACGAGGGTCAGACAGGGCAGGAGAGAGAGGCTTGCGACGAGAGTTATGCCGGAGAGGATAGAAAGGCTTAGGACGAGCGTCAGGTCGGAAAGGAGATATAGACTTGGGGCAAGAATCTAACCAGACAGGAGAAAGAGGCTTGGGACGAGAGTCAGTCAGGACAGGAGAGACAGAGAGGTTTTGGACGAGAGTCAGGCAAGACAGGAAAAAGAGGCTTGGGACGAGAGTCAGGCAGAAAGGGAGAGAGATTCTTACGTCGAGAGTGAGGCAGGATGGGAGAGACAGGCTTGGGACTAGAGTCAGACAGGACAGGGGAGAGATGCTTTGTACGAGAGTCAAGCAGGTCAAGACGTGAGTAAGGCAAGACCTGAGAGGGAGGCTTGGGACGAGAGTCATGCCAGAAAGGAAAGAGAGGCTTAGGACGAGAGTCAAGTTTGACATGAGAAAGAGGCATGGTACGAGAGTCAGGCTGGAGAGAAAAGTGAAGTCTGGGGTTTGTGAAGCGAGTCAGGCAAGACAGGAGAGAGAGGCTTGGGACGAGAGTCAGGCAGGATAGGAGAGAGAGGCTTGGGACTAGAGTCAAACAGGATAGGGGAGAGATGATTGGGACGAGAGTCAGGCAGGACAGGAGAGAGAGGCATGGGACGTGAGTAAGGCAAGACATGAGAGGGAGTCTTGGGACGAGAGTCATGCCAGAGAGGATAGAAAAAAGTAGGACGAGAGTCAGGTTGGACAGGAGAGAGAGGCATGGTACGAGAGTCAGGCGGGAAAGAAAAGTGAAGGCTGGGGTTTGTGACGAGAGTCAGGCAGGACAGGAGAGAGAGGATTGGGACGAGAGTCAGGGTGGACAGGAGCCAGAGGCTTGGGACGAGAGTCACTCACGACAAGAGAGAGAGGATTGGGATGAGAGTTAGACAGGACAGGAGAGAGAGGCTTGGGACGAGAGTCAGGCTGGATAGGAGAGAGAGGCTTCGAGAACCAGGCAAGACAGGAGAGAGTGACTTGGAACTAGAGTAAGGCAGGACAGGGGAGAGAGGCTTGGGACGAGAGTCAGGGTGGACAGGAGAAAGAGGATTGGGACGAGAGTCATTCAGGACAGGAGAGAGAGGCTTGGGACGAGAGTCATGCAGGACAGGAGAGAAAAGCTTGGGACGACAATCTGGCTGGGCAGGAGAGAGAGGCTTAGGACGAGAGTCAGGCAGAATAAGAGAGAGAGGTTTGGGACTAGAGTCAAACAGGACAGGGGAGAGATGCATGGGACGAGAGTCTGGCAGGACAGGAGAGAGAGGCTTGGGACGTGAGTAAGGCAAGATATGAGAGGGAGGCTTGAGACGAGAGTCATGACGGAGAGGATAGAGAGGCTTAGGACGAGAGTCATGTTGGACAGGAGAGAGGCTTAATACGAGAGTCAAGCGGGAAAGAGATGTGAAGTCTTGGGTTTGTGACGAGAGTCAGGCAGGACAGGAGAGGCAGGCTTGGTACGAGAATCAGGCGGGAAAGAAAAGCAAAGTCTGGGGAGAGAGTCAGGCAGGACAGGAGAGAGAGAGGCTTGGGACCAGAGTCAGGCAGGACAGGAGAGAGAGGCTTGGGACGAGAGTCAGGATGGATAGGAGAGAGAGGCTTGGGATGAGAGTCAGATAGGATAGGAGAGAAACGTTTGGGACGAGAGCCAGACAGGACAGGGGACAGAGAGTTCGGAATAGAGTCAGGCAAGGAAAGAGAAAGATGTTTTGGACGAGAGCCAAGCAACACAGGAGAAAGAGGCTAGGGACGTGAGTCAGGGAAGACATGAGAGAGAGCCTTGGGGCTAGAGTTAGGAAGAAGAGGAGAGAGAAGCTTAGGACGAGAGTCACTAGGGCAAAAGGGGGAGGCTTGGGACGAAAGTCATGCAGGCCAGGAAAAAAAAGGCATGGGACATGAGTCAGGCAGGAGAGGAGAGAGAGGCTTGGGACGAGAGTCAGCAGGATAGGAGAGAGAGGCTTGGGACGAGAGTCAGGTAAGGCAGGAGAGAAAGGCTTAGGACGAGAGTCAGGCAGGACAGGAAAGAGAGGCTTGGGACGACAGTCATGCGGGACAGGACAAAAAGGCTTGTGACGAGAGTCAGGTAGGAGAGGAGACAGAGGCTTGGGACGTGAGTCTGCAGGACAGGAGAGAGGGGCTTGGGAAGAGAGTCAGTCAAGATAGGAGAGAGGCTTGGGAGGAAAGTCAGGTAGGGCAGGAGAGGGAGTCTTGGGACGAGAGTCAGGCCGGAAGGTAGAGAGAGGCTTGGGATGAGAGTCACGCTGGACAGGAGAGAGGTGCTTGGAACGAGAGTCAGGATGCACAGTAGAGGGAGCCTCGGGATGAGAGTCAGGCTGTAGAGAAGAGAAGGGCTGGGGACGACCGCCAGGCAGGACAGGAGAGAGAGGCTTGGGACGAGAGTCAGGCAGGACAGGATAGAGAGGCTTGGGACGAGAGTGTGACCGGACAGGAGATAGAGGTTTGGGACGAGAGTCAGTCAGGAAAGGAGAGAGAGGCTTGGCACTAGAGTCATGCCGGAGAGGAGAGAGAGGCTTGGGACGAAAGTCAGGCAGGAGAGGAGAGAGGCTTGGGACGAGAGTCAGGCAGAGCAGGAAAGAGGGGCTAGAGACGAGAGTCAGGCTGGACAGGAGAGAGGGGCTGACGAATTCATCCAGGCAGGGCAGGAGAGAGAGGTTTGGGACGAGAGTCAGGCTGGACAGGAGAGGGAGGCTTGGGAAGAGAATCAGGCAGGACAGGAGAGGGAGGCTTGGGACGAGAGTCAGGAAGGACAGGAGAGAGAGGCTTGGGACGAGAATCAGGCTGGACATGAGAAGGAGGCTTGTGACGAGAGTCAGACACGGCAGGAGAGAGAGACTTGGGTCGAGAGTCATGCCAGAGAGGATAGAGAGGCTTAGGACAAGAGACAGTTCTGATAGAAGAGATAGACTTGGGATAAGAGTCAGGCTGGACCGGAGAGAGAGGTTTGGGACGAGAGTCAGGCAGGATAGAAAAGAGAGGCTTGGGACTAAAGTCAGAGAGGACAGGGGAGAGATGCTTGGGACGATATTCAGTCACGACAGGATAGAGAGGCTTGGGACGAGAGTCAGGCAGGACAGGAGAGAGAGGCTTGCGACGAGAGTGAGGCAGGATTGGAGAGAGAGGCTTGGAACGAGAGTCAGGCAAGATAGGAGAGAGAGGCTTGGGACGAGAGTCAGACTGGACAGGAGAGAGAGGCTTGGTACGAGTGTCAGGCAGGATATGAGAGACAGGCTTGAGACTAGAGTCAGACAGGACAGGGGAGAGATGATTGGGACGAGAGTCAGGCAGGACAGGAGAGAGGGGCTTGGGACGTAAGCCAAGACATGTGAGGGATTCTTGGGACGAGAGTCTTGAGGGAGAGGATTGAGAGGCTAAGGACGAGAGTCAAGTCGGACAGGATAGAGAGACTTGGTACGAGAGTCAGGTGGGAAAGAAAAGTGAAGTATGTGGAGAGAGTCAGACAAGACAGGAGAGAGAGGCTTGCGACGAGAGTCAGGCTGGAAAGGACAGAGGCTTGGGAAGAGAGTCAGGCAGGAGTGGAGAGAGAAGCTTGGAATCAGTCAGGCTGGATAACAGAGAGAGGTATGGTTCGAGAGTCAGGCAATACAGGAGAGAGAGGCTTGGGACGAGAGTCAGACAGGACAGGTGAGAGGGACTTGGGATGAGAGTTAGATAGGACAGGAGAGAGAGGCTTGGGACGAGCGTCAGACTGGGCAGGAGAGAGTGGCTTGCGACAAGAGTCATGCCGGAGAGGAGAGAGAGACTTAGGACAAGAGTCAGGTAGGACATGAGAGATAGACTTGGTGCAAGAATGTAAACAGACGGGACACAGAGGCATGGGACCAGAGTTAGTCAGGACAGAAGAGAGTGGCTTTGGACGAGAGTCAGGCAAGACAGGAGAGAGAGGCTTGGGACGAGACTCAGGCAGGACATGAGAGAGAGGCTTAGGACGAGAGTCATGCAGGACAGGTGAGAGAGGCTTGCGACGACAGTCAGGCAGGACAGGTGAGAGAGGCTTGGGAAGAGAGTCAGGCATGACAGGAGAGAGAGGCTTGGGACAAGAATTAGACTGGAGAGGTGAGAGAGTCTTGGGACGAGAGTCAGGCAGAATAGGAGGGAGAGGTTTGGGACTAGAGTCAGGCAGGACAGGGGAGAGATGCATGGGACGAGAGTCTGGCAGGACAGGAGAGAGAGGCTTGGGACGTGAGTAAGGCAAGATATGAGAGGGAGGCTTGAGACGATAGTCATGACGGAGAGGATAGAGAGGCTTAGGACGAGAGTCAGGTCTGACAGGAGACAGAGGCTTAATACGAGAGTCAGGCGGGAAAGAAAATTGAAGTGTTGGGTTTGTGACGAGAGTCAGGCAGGACAGGAGAGAGAGGCTTGGTACGAGACTAAGGCGGGAAAGAAAAGTGAAGTCTGGGGAGAGAGTCAGGCAGGACAGGAGAGAGAGGCTTGGGACCAGAGTCAGGCAGTACAGGAGAGAGAGGCTTGGGACGAGAGTCAGGCTGGATAGGAGAGAGAGGCTTGGGACGAGAGTCAGGTAGGATAGGAGATAAAGGTTTGGGAGGAGAGTCAGACAGAACAGGGAAGAGAGGGTTCGGAATACAGTCAGGCAAGGAAGGAGAAAGAGGGTTGGGACGAGAGCTAAGCAACACAGGAGAAAGAGGCTTGGGACGTGAGTCAGGGAAGACATGAGAGAGAGCCTTGGAACGAGAGTCAGGAAGGAGAGGAGAGAGAGGCTTAGGACGAGAGTCACTAGGGCAGAAGGGGGAGGCTTGGGACGAGAGTCATGCAGGCCAGGAAAAAGAGTCCTGGGATCTGAGTCACACAGGAGAGGAGAGAGAGGCTTTGGACGAGAGTCAACAGGACAGGAGAGAGAGGGTTGGGACGAGAGTCAGGTAGGGCAGGAGAGAAAGGCTTTGGACGAGAGTCAGGCAGGACAGGAAAGAGAGGCTTGGGACGAGAGTCAGGCAGGACAGGACAAAAAGGTTTGTGACGAGAGTCAGGTAGGAGAGGAGACAGAGACTTGAGACGTGGGTCAGCAGGACAGGAGAGAGAGGTATGCGATGAGAGTCAGACAGGAAAGCAGAGAGGGGCTTGGGAGGAGAGTCAGGTAGAGCAGGAGAGGGAGGCTTGGGACGAGAGTCAGGCAGGAGAGGAGAGAGAGGCTTGGAAGGAGAGTCAGGTAGGGCAGGAGATGGATTCTTGGGACGAGAGTCAGGCCGGAAGGTAGAGAGAGGCTTGCGAAGAGAGTCAGGCTGGACAAGAGAGAGAGGCTTAATTCGAGAGTCAGGAAGCCCAGGAGAGGGAGGCTCGGAACGAGAGTCAGGCTCTAGAGTAGAGAGAGGCTGGAAAAGAGAGCCAGGCAGGACAGGCGAGAGAAGCTTGGGACGAGAGTCAGGCAGGATATGATAGACAGGCTTAGGATGAGAGTCAGACAGGACAGGAGAGAGAGGCTTGGACGAGAGTCACGCAGGACAGCAGAGAGAGGCTTGGGACGAGATTTAGACAAGACAGGAGAGGGAGGCTTGGGACGAGCGTCACACAGGGCAGGAGAGAGAGGATTGCGACGAGTTTCATGCCGGAGAGGATAGAGTGGCATAGGACGAGAGTCAGGTCGGACAGAAGAGATAGACTTGGGGCAAGAATCTAACCAGACAGGAGAGAGAGGCTTGGGACGAGAGTCAGTCAGGACAGGAGAGAGAGAGAGGCTTGAGACGAGAGTCTGGCAAGACAGGAGAGAGTGGCTTAGGACGAGAGTCAGGCAGGATAGGAGAGAAAGGTTTGCGTCGAGAGTGAGGAAGGACAGGAGAGAGAGGCTTGGGACGAGAGTCAGGCAGGATAGGAAAGAGAGGCTGTTAACGAGAATCAGGTTGGACAAGAGATAGAGGCTTGGGACAAGAGCCAGGCACGATAGTAAGGACAGGCTTGGGACTAGATTCAGACAGGACACGGGAGAGATGTTTGGGATGAGAGTCAGGCAGGATAGGAGAGAGAGTCTTGGGACGTGAGTCAGGCAAGACAGGAGAGAGAGGCTTGGGACGAGACTCAGGCAGGACAGGAGAGAGTGGCTTAGGACGAGACTCAGGCAAGACAGGAGAGAAAGGAATGCGACGAGAGTGAGGCAGGACATGAGAGAGAGGCTTGGTAGGAGAGTCAGACAGGACAGGATAGAGAGGCTGTCGACGAGAATCAGGCTGGTCAAGAGAGAGAGGCTTGGGACGAGAGTCAAGCAGGATAGGAGAGACAGTCTTGAGACTATAGTCAGACAGTTCAGGGGAGAGATGTTTGGGATGGGACTCAGTACGGACAGGAGAGAGAGGCTTGGGACGTGAGTAAGGCAAGACATGAGACGGAGTCTTGTTACGAGAGTCATGACGGAGAGGATAGAGAAGCTTAGGACGAGAGTCGGGTCGGACAGGAGAGAGAGGCTTGGTACGTGAGTCAGGCGGGAAAGAAAAGTGAAGTCTGGTGAGAGAGTCAGACAGGGGAGGAGAGAGAGGCTTGCGGCGAGTGTCAGGCAGGACAGGAGAGAGAGGCTTGTGACGAGAGTCAGGCCAGAAGGTCGAGAGAGGCTTGGAACGAGAGTCAGGCTGGACAGGAGAGAAAGGCTTGGAACGAGAGTCAGGAAGCACAGGAGAGGGAGGCTCGGGACGAGAGTCAGGCTCTACAGGAGACAGTGTTTGGGGACGAGAGCCAGGCAGGACAGGAGAGAGGCTTGGGCCGAGACTCAGGAATTACAGGATAGAGAGGCTTGGGACTAGAGTCAGGTAGGACAGGAGAGGGAGGCTTGGGACGAGAGTCAGTCAGGACAGGAGAGAGAGAGAGGCTTGGGACGAGAGTCAGGCAAGCCACAAGAGAGAGGCTTGGAACGAGAGTCAGGCAGGAAAGGAGAGAGTGGCTTAGGACAAGAATCAGGCAGGATAGGAGAGAAAGGTTTGCGTCGAGATTGAGGTAGGACAGGAAAGAGAGGCTTGGGACGAGAGTCAGGCAGGATAGGAAAGAGAGGCTGTTAACGAGAATCAGGCTGGATAAGAGAGAGAGGATTGAGACGAGAGTCAGGTAGGATAGGAGAGACAGGTTTGGAACTAGAGTCAGACAGGACAGGGGACAGATATTTGGGATGAGAGTCAGGCAGGACAGGAGAGAGAGTCTTGGGACATGAGTCAGGCAAGACAGGAGAGAGAGGCTTGGGACGAGACTCAGGCAGGTCAGGAGAGAGTGGCTTAGGACGAGATTCAGGCAGGACAGGAGAGAAAGGAATGCGTCGAGAGTGATCCAGAACAGGAGAGAGAGGCTTGGTAGGAGAGTCAGGCAGGACAGGAGAGAGAGGCTGTCGAAGAGAATCAGGCTGGACAAGAGAGAGAGGCTTGGGATGAGACAGGCAGGATATGAGAGACAGTCTTGGGACTAGAGTCAGACAGGACAGGTGAGATATACTTGGGATGAGAGTCAGTACGGACAGGAGAGAGAGGCTTGGGACGTGAGTAAGGCAAGACGGAGTCTTGTTACGAGAGTCATTCCGGAGAAGATAGAGAGGCTTAGGACGAGAGTCAGGTCGGACAGGAGAGAGAGGCTTGGTGCGTGAGTCAGGCGGGAAAGAAAAGTGAAGTCTGGGGAGAGAGTCAGACAGGGGAGGAGAGAGAGGCTTGCGGCGAGTGTCAGGCAGGACAGGAGAGAGAGGCTTGTGACGAGAGTCAGGCCAGAAGGTCGAGAGAGGCTTGGAACGAGAGTCAGACTGGACAGGAGAGAAAGGCTTGTGACGAGAGTCAGGAAGCACAGGAGAGGGAGGCTCGGGACGAGAGTCAGGCTCTACAGGAGACAGTGTTTGGGGACGAGAGCCAGGTAGGACAGGAGAGAGAGGCTTGGGACGAGACTCAAGAATTACAGGATAGAGAGGCTTGGGACGAGAGTCAGGTAGGACAGGAGAGGGAGGCTTGGGATGAGACAGGCAGGATATGAGAGACAGTCTTGGGACTAGAGTCAGACAGGACAGGTGAGATATACTTGGGATGAGAGTCAGTACGGACAGGAGAGAGAGGCTTGGGACGTGAGTAAGGCAAGACGGAGTCTTGTTACGAGAGTCATTCCGGAGAAAATAGAGAGGCTTAGGACGAGAGTTAGGTCGGACAGAAGAGAGAGGCTTGGTACGAGAGTCAAGCGGGATAGAAAAGTGAAGTCTGGGCTTTGTGACGAGAGACAGGCTGGACAGGAGAGAGAGGCTTGCGGCGAGTGTCAGGCAGGACAGGAAAGAGACGCTTGGGACGAGAGTCAGGTCGAAAGGTCGAGAGAGGCTTGGGACGAGAGTCAGGCTGGACAGGAGAGAGAGGCTTGGGACAAGCGTCAGGAATCACAGGAGAAGGAGGCTCCGGACGAGAGTCAGACTCTAAAGGAGAGAGGGCTGGGGACGAGACGGCAGGACACGAGAGAGATGCTTGGGACGAGACTCAGGAAGGACAGGATAGAGATGCTTGGGACGAGAGTCAGGCAGGACAGGAGAGGGAGGCTTGGGACGAGATTCAGGCTGAACAAGAGAGAGGCTTGGGAAGAGAGTCAGGCAGGACTGGAGAGAGAAGCTTGGGATGAGAGTCAGGCTGGATAGCAGAGGGAGGTTTGGTTCGAGAATCAGGTAAGACAGGAGAGAGAGGCTTGAGACGAGAGTCAGACAGGTCAGGTGAGACGGGCTTGGGACGAGAGTAAGACAGGGCAAGAGAGAGAGGCTTGCTACGAGAGTCATGCCGGAGAGGATAGAGAGGCTTAGGACAAGAGTCACGTCGGACAGGAGAGATAGACATCGTGCAAGAATCTAACCAGACAGGAGAGGGAGGCTTGGAACCAGAGTCAGTCAGGAGAGGAGAGAGAGAAGCTTGGGACGAGTGTCAGGCAGGATAGAAGAGAGAGTCAGACAGGACAGGGGAGAGATGCTTGGGACGAGAGTCAGTCAGGACAGGAGAGAGAGGCTTGGGACGAGAGTCAGGCAGGACAGGAGAGATTCCTTAGGACGAGAGTAAGGCAGAACAGGAGAGGGAGGATTGTGAAGAGAGTGAGGCAGGACAGGAGAGAGAGTCTTGGGACGAGAGTCATGCAGGACAGGAGAGAGAGCCTTGGGACGAGAATCCAGGCTGGACAGCAGAGAGAGGCTTGGGACGAGAGTCAGGCAGGATAGGAGAGACAGGCTTGGAACTAGAGTCATAAAGGACAGGGGAGAGATGCTTGGGATAAGAGTCAGTAGGGACAGGAGAGAGACGCTTGGGACGTGACTAAAGCATGGCATGAGACGGAGTCTTGGGACGAGAGTCATCACGAAGAGGATAGAGAGGCTTAGGACGAGAGTAAGCTCGGACAGGGGAGAGAGGATTGGTACGAGAGTCAGGCGGGAAAGAAAAGTGAAGTCTGGGGTTTTTGACGAGAGTCAGGCTGGACCGGAGAAAGAGGATTGGTACGAGAGTCAGGCGGGAAAGAGAATTGAAGTCTGTGGAGAGAGTCAGACAGGACAGGAGAGAGAGGCTTGCGACGAGAGTCAGGCAGGACACGAGAGAGGGCATTGGGACGAGAGTCAGACCGTAAGGTCGAGGTAGGCTTGGGACAAGAGTCATACTGGACAGGAGAGACAGGCTTGGGACGAGAGTCAGGAAGCACAGTAGAGGGAGGCTCGGGACGAGAGTCAGGTTCTACAGGAGAGAGGGGCTGTGGACGAGAGCCAGGCAGGGCAATACAGAGAAGCTTACGACGAGAGTCAGGAAGGACAGGATAGAGAGGCTAGGGACGAAAGTCAGGCAGGAGAGGAGAGAGAGGCTTGCGACGAGAGTCAGGCTGGACAGGAGAGAGGCTTGGGAAGAGAGTCAGGCAGGACCGGAGAGAGAGGCTTATGACGAGAGTCAGGCAGGACAGGAGAGAGAGGCTTGGGACGAGACTCAGGCAGGACAGGAGAGAGACGCTTGGGACGAGACTGAGGCAGGAAGGCCGACAGAGGCTTGGGATGAGAGTCAGGCTGGATAGGAGAGAGTGTTTTAATTTGAGAATCAAGCAAGACAGGGGAGAGAGGCTTGGGACGAGAGTCAGACAGGACAGGTGATATGGGCTTGGGACGAAAGTTAGATAGGACAGGAGAGAGAGGCTTGGGACGAGAATCAGACAGGGCAGGAGAGAGAGGCTTGCGACGAGAGTTATGCTGGAGAGGATAGAGAGGCTTAGGACGAGAGTTAGGTCGGACAGGAGAGATAGACGTGGTGCAAAAATCTAACCGGACAGGAGAGAGAGGCTTCGGAACAGAGTCAGTCAGGAGAGGAGAGAGAGACGCTTGGGACTAAAGTCACACAGGACAGGGTAGAGATGCCTGGGACGAGAGTCAGTCCGGAAAGGAGAGAGAGGCTTGTGACGAGAGTCAGGCAAGACAGGAGAGAGAGGCTTAGGACGAGACTAAGGCAGGACAGGAGAGAGTGGCTTAGGACGAGAGTCAGGCAGGACAGGAGAGAGAGGCTTGCGACGAGAGTCAGGCAGGACAGGAGAGAGAGTCTTGGGACGAGAGTCAGGCAGGACAGGAGAGAGAAGCTTGGGACGAGAATCAGGCTGGACAGGAGAGAGAGGCTTGGGACGAGAGTCAGGCAGAAAAGGAGGGAGAGGTTTGGGCTTAGAGTCAGACAGGACAGGGCAGAGATGCTTTGGACAACAGTCAGGCAGGAAAGGAGAGAGAGGCTTGTGACGTGAGTAAGGCAAGACTTGAGAGGGAGGCTTGGGACAAGTGTCATGAAGGGGAGGATAGGGAGGCTTAGTACGAGAATCAGGTCGGACAGGAGATAGAGGCTTGGGTAGAGATTCAGGCAGGACAGGAGAGAGAGGCTTGTGACGAGAGTCAGGCAGGAAAGGAGAGACAGACTCTGGACGAGAGTCAGGCAGGACTGTAGAGAGAGGCTTGGGACGAGATTCAGGCTGGACAGGAGTGAGAGGCATGGGACGAGAGTCAGGTAGGACAAGAGATAAATTTTTGGGACGACACTCAGACAGGAAAGGGGAGAGAGGGTTCGGAATAGAGTCAGGCAGGGCAGGAGAAAGAGGGTTGGGACGTTAGCCAGGCAACACAGGACAAAGAGGCTTGGGACGTGAGTCAGGGAAGACATGTGGGAGAGCCTTAGGACGAGATTCAGGAAGGAGAGGAGAGAGAGGCTTAGGACGAGAGTCACTAGGGCAGAGGTAGGAGGCTTTTGACGAGATTCATGCAGGCCAGGAAAAAGAGGCATGGGACCTGAGTCAGGCAGGACAGGAAAGAGAGGCTTGGGACGAGAGTCATGCAGGACAGGAAAAAAAGGCTTGTGACAAGAGTCAGGTAGGAGAGGAGACAGAGGCTTGGGACGTGAATCAGCAGGACAGGAGAGAGAGGTTTGGGACGAGAATCAGACAGGACAGGAGAGAGGGGCTTGGGAGGAGAGTCGGGTAGGGCAGGAGAGGGCGGCTTTGGAAGAGAGTCAGGCAGGACAGTAGAGAGAGGCTTGGGAGGAGAGTCAGGTAAGGCAAGAGAGGGAGTCTTGGGACGAAAGTCAGGCCGAAAGGTAGAGAGAGGCTTGGGACGAGAGTAAGGCTGGACAGGAGAGAGAGTCTTGGGACGAGAGTCAGGAAGCACAGTAGAGGGAGGCTCGGGACGGGATTCAGGCTTTACAGGAGAGAGGGGCTGGGGACGAGAGCCAGGCAGGACTGGACAGAGATGCTTGGGAAGAGAGTCAGGCAGGAGAGATAGAAAGAACTGGGGCGAGAGTCAGGCAGGACAGGAGAGAGAGGCTTAGGGCGAGAATCAGGAAGCACAGGAGAGGGAGGCTCGTGACGAGAGTCAGGCTCGACAGGAGAGAAGGGCTGTGGACGAGATCCAGACAGGACAGGAGAGAGAGGCTTATGACGAGAGTCAGGCAGGACAGGATAGAGAGTCCTAGGACGAGACTCAGGCAGGACAGGAGAGAGAGGCTTGGGACGAGAGTCAGGCAAGACAGGAGAGAAAGGCTTGGGACGAGAGTCATGCTGGATAGGAGAGAGAGGATTGGGAAGAGAGTCAGGCAAGACTGGAGAGGGAGGCTTGGGTCGAGAGTCAGGCAGGACAGGAGAGAGGGGCTTGGGACGAGAGTTACATTGGACAGGAGAGAGAGCCTTGGGACAAGAGTCAGGCAGGACAGGATAGAGAGTCCTGGGACGAGAGTCAGGCAAGACAGGAGATAGAGGCTTAAGACGAGAGTCAGGAAGCACAGGAAAGGGAGGCTCGGGACGAAAGTCAGGTTCTACAGGAGAGAGGGGCTGGGGACGATATCCAGATAAGACAGGAGAGAGAGGCTTGGGACGAGAGTCAGGCATGACAGGAGAGAGAGGCTTGGGACGAGATTCAGGCAAGACAGGAGACGGAGGCTTTGGAGGAGAATCATGCTAGATAGGAGAAAGACACTTGGAAGAGAGTCAGGTAGGACTGGAGAGGGAGGCTTGGGACGAGAGTCAGGCAGAACAGGAGAGAGGGGCTTGGGACGAGAATCGGGTAGGACAGGGGAGAGAGGCTTCGGACAAGAGTCTGTCAGGGCAGGAGAGAGAGGCTTGGGACGAGAGTCATGCCGGATAGGATAGAGAGGCTTAGGACGAGAGTCAGGACGGAGATGAGAGATAGACTTGGAGCAAGAATGTAACCGGACAGGAGAGAGAGGCTTGGGACGAGATTCAGGCAGGATAGGAGAGACAGGCTTGGGACTAGAGTCAGACAAGATAGGGGACAGATGCTTGGGAGGAGAATCAGGTAGGACAAGAGAGAGAGGCTTGGGACGTGAGTAAGGCAAGACATGAGAGGGAGGCTTGGGACGAGAGTCATGCCAGAGAGGAAAGAGAGGCTAAGGACGAGAGTCAGGTCTGACAGGAGAAAGAGGATTGATACGAGAGTCAGGCGGGAGAGAAAAGTGAATTCTGGGGTTTGTGAAGAGAGTCAGGCAGGACAGGACAGAGAGGCTTGGTACGAGAGTCAGGCCAGAAAGAAAAGTGAAGTCTGGGGAGAGAGTCAGGCAGGACAGGAGAGAGAGGCTTGGGACGAGAATCAGGCAGGACAGGAGAGAGAGGCATGTGACGAGAGTCAGGCAGGACAGGAGAGAGTGGCTTAGGACGAGAATCGGGCAGGACAGGAGAGAGAAGCGTGCGACGAGAGTGAGGCAGGGCAGGAGAGAGAGGCTTGGAACGAGAGTCGGGCAGGATAGGAGAGAGAGGCTTGGGACTAGAGTCAGACAAGACACGGGAGAGATGCTTGGGACGAGTCAGGCAGGACAGGAGAAAGAGGCTTGGGACGTGAGTGAGGAAAGACATGAGAGGGAGGCTTTGGACGAGAGTCATGCCGGAGAGGATAGAGAGAATTAGGACGAGATTCAAATTGGACAGGAGAGAGAGGAATGGTACGAGATTCAGGTGGGAAAGAAAATTGAAATCTAGGGTGTGTGGCGAGAGTCAGGCAGGAAAGAGGAGAGAGGCTTAGTACGAGAGTCAGGCGGGACAGAAAAGTGAAGTCTGGGGAGAGTGTCAGGCAGGACAGGAGAGAGAGGCTTGGGACGAGAGTCATGCAGGACAGGAGAGAGAGAGGCTTGGGAGAAGAGTCAGGCTGGATAGGAGACAGAGGTTTGCGACGAGAGTGAGGCAGGACAGGAGAGAGAGGCTTGGGACGAGAGTCAGGCAGGATAGGAGAGACAGGCTTGGGACTAGAGTCAGACAAGATAGGGGACAGATGCTTGGGAGGAGAATCAGGTAGGACAAGAGAGAGAGGCTTGGGACGTGAGTAAGGCAAGACATGAGAGGGAGGCTTGGGACGAGAGTCATGCCAGAGAGGAAAGAGAGGCTAAGGACGAGAGTCAGGTCTGACAGGAGAAAGAGGATTGATACGAGAGTCAGGCGGGAGAGAAAAGTGAATTCTGGGGTTTGTGAAAAAAGTCAGGCAGGACAGGACAGAGAGGCTTGGTACGAGAGTCAGGCCAGAAAGAAAAGTGAAGTTTGGGGAGAGAGTCAGGCAGGACAGGAGAGAGAGGCTTGGGACGAGAATCAGGCAGAACAGGAGAGAGAGGCATGGGACGAGAGTCAGGTAGGACAGGAGAGAGTGGCTTAGGACGAGAATCAGGCAGGACAGGAGAGAGAAGCGTGCGACGAGAGTGAGGCAGGGCAGGAGAGAGAGGCTTGGAACGAGAGTCGGGCAGGATAGGAGAGAGAGGCTTGGGACTAGAGTCAGACAAGACACGAGAGAGATGCTTGGGACGAGAGTCAGGCAGGACAGGAGAGAGAGACTTGGGACGTGAGAATCGAAAGACATGAGAGGGAGGCTTGGGACGAGAGTCATGCCGGATAGGATAGAGAGAATTAAGACGAGAGTCAGGTTGGACAGGAGAGAGAGGCTTAGTACGAGAGTCAGGCGGGAAAGAAAAGTGAGGCGTGGGGTTTGTGACGAGAGTCAGGCAGGACAGGAGAGAGAGACTTGGTACGAGAGTCAGGCGGGAAAGAAAAGTGAACTCTGGGGAGAGAGGCAGGCAGGACAGGAGAGAAAGGCTTGATACGAGAGTCAGGCAGGACATGAGAGAGAGGCTTGGGACGAGAGTCAGGCTGGATAGGAGACAGAGGTTTGCGACGAAAGTGAGGCAGGACAGGAGAGAGAGGCTTGGGACGAGAGTCAAGCAGGATAGGAGAGAGAGGCTTAAGACTAGAGTCAGACAGGACAGGCGTTAGGTTGGACAGGAGAGAGAGACTTGGTACGAGACTCAGGCGGGAAAGAAAAGTGAAGTCAGGGGAGAGAGTCAGGCTGGACAGGAGAGAGAGGCTTGGAACGAGAGTCAGGCAGGACAGGAGAGAGACGCTGAGGACGAGACTCGGTCTGGACTGGAGAGAGAGGCTTTGGGCGAGAGACAGGTAGTATAGGAGAGAAAGGCTTCGGACGAGAGTCAGAAAGGACTGGGAAGAGAGGATTCGGAATAGAGTCAGGCAGGGTAGGAGAAAGAGGCTTGGGACGAAAGCCAGGCAACACAGGAGAAAGATGATTGGGACGTGAGTCAGGGAAGACATGAGAGAGAGCCTTGAGACGAGAGTCAGAAAGTAGAGGAGAGAGAGGCTTAGGACGAGAGTCACTAGGACAGAAGGTGGACGCTTCGGACGAGAGTCAGGGAGGCATGGTCAAAGATGCTTGGGACCTGCGTCAGGCAGGAGAGGAGAGAGAGGCTTGGGACGAGAGTCAGCAGGACAGAAGAGAGAGGTTTGGGGCGAGAGTCAGGTAGGGCAGGAGAGAAAGGCTTGGGACGAGAGTCAGGCAAGACTGGAGAGAAAGGCTTGGGACAAGAGTCAGGCAGGACAGGACAAAGAGACTTGGGACGAGAGTCATGTAGGAGAAGAGAGAGAAGCTTGGGACGTGAGTCAGCAGAACAGGAGAGAGTGGTTTCGGACAAGAGTCGGTCAGGAGAGGAGAGAGGGGCTTGGGAGGAGAGTCAGGTAGGGCAGGGGAGGGAGCCTTGGGACGAGGGTCAGGCAGGACAGGAGAGAGACGCTTGGGAGGAGAGTCAGGTAGGGCAGGAGAGGGAGTCTTGGGATGAGAGTCAAGCTGGAGAGGAGAGAGAGGAATGCGACGAGAGTGAGGCAGGAGAGGAGAGAGAGGTTTGGGCCGAGAGTCAGGCAATACAGGAGAGAGAGGCTTAGGACGAGAATCAGGCTGGACAGGAGAGAGAGGCTTGGGACAAGAGTCAGGCAGGATATGAGAGAAAGGCTTTTGACTAGAGTCAGACAGGACAGGGGAGGGATGCTTGGGACGAGAGTCAGGCAAGACAGGAGAGAGAGGTTTGGGGCGTAAGTAAGGCAAGACATGAGAGGGAGGCTTGGGACGAGAGTCTTGAAAGAGATGATAGAGAGGCTTAGGACGAGAGACAGATCGGACAGGAGAGAGAGGCTTGGTACGAGAGTCAGGCGGGAGAGAAAAGTGAAGTCTGGGGAGAGAGTCAGACCGAACATGAGAGAGAGGCTTGGGAAGTTATTCAGGCAGGAGTGGAGAGAGAGGCTTGGAATAAGAGTCAGGCTGGATAGCAGAGATAGGTTTGGTTCGAGAGTCAGGCAAGACAGGAGAGAGAGGCTTGGGACGAGGGTCAGACAGGACAGGTGAGAGGGGTTTGAGACGAGAGTCAGGTCGGACAGGAAAGAGAGGCTTGGTACGAGAGTCTTGCGGGAGAGAAAAGTGAAGTCTGGGGAGAGTGTCAGACAGGACAGGAGAGAGAGGCTTGAGACGAGAGTCAGGCTGGAATGGAGGGAGGCTTGGGAAGAGAGTCAGGCAGGAGTGGAGAGAGAGGCTTGGAATGAGAGTCAGGCATGATAGCAGAGATAGTTTTGGTTCGAAAGTCAGGCAAGACATGAGAGAGAGGCTTGGGACGAGTGTCAGCCAGGACAGGTGATAGGGGCTTGGGACGAGAGTTAGATGGGACAGGAAGGAGAGGCTTGGGACGAGAGTCAGAATGGGCAGGAGAGAGACGCTTGCGGCGAGAGTCATGCCGGAGAGGATAGAGAGGCTCAGGACGAGAGTCAGGTCGGACATGAGAGATAGACTTGGTGCAAGAATGTAACCGGACGGGAGAGAGACGCTTGGGACCAGAGTTAGTCAGGAGAGGAGAGAGAGAGAGGCTTGGGACTAGAGTCAGACAGGACAGGGGAGGGATGCTTGGGACGAGAGTCAGGCAGGACAGGAGAGAGAGGCTTGGGACGTGAGTAAGGCAAAACATGCGAGGAAGGCTTGGAACGAGAGTCTAGAAAGAGAGGATAGAGAGGCTTAGGACGAGAGTCAGGTCAGACAGGAGAGAGAGGCTTGGTACGAGAGTCAGGCGTGAGAGAAAAGTGAAGTCTGGGGAGAGAGTCAGACAGGATAGTAGAGAGAGGCTTGGGACGAGTCACGCAGGACAGGAGAGAGAGGCTTGGGACGAGAGTCAGGCAAGACAGGAGACAGAGGCTGAGGACGAGAATCAGGCAGAACAGGAGAGAGAGGCTTGCGACAAGAGTCACGTAAGACAGGAGAGAGAGGCTCGGGACGAGAGTCAGGCAGGACAGGAGAGAGGGGCTTGGGACGAAAATCAGGCTGGACAGGAGAGAGAGGCTTGAGACGAGAGTCAGGAAGAATAGGAGAGAGAGATTTGGGACGAGAGTCAGTCAGGACAGGAGATGCTGGGGACGTGAGTAAGGCAAGACATGAGAGGGAGGCTTGGGACGAGAGTCATGACGGAGAGGATAGAGAGGCGAAGGACGAGAGTCAGGCGGGAAAGAAAAGTGAAATCTGGGGCGTGCGACGAGAGTCAGGCAGGACAGGAGAGAGAGGCTTGGTACGAGAGTCAGGCGGGAAAGAAAAGTGAAGTCTGGGGAGAGAGTCAGGCAGGACAGGAGAGAGAGGCTTTGGACGAGAGTCAGGCAGGAAAGGAGAGAGAGGGTTAGGACGAGAGTCACGCTGGACAGGAGAGAGAGGCTTGGGACGAAAGTCAGACATAAGATAGGGGAGAGAGGGTTCGGAATAGAGTCAGGTAAGGACGAAGAAAGAGGTTTGGGACGAGAACCAAGCAACACAGAAGAAAGAGGCATGAGAGACATGAGAGAGAGCCTTGGGACGAGAGCCAGGAAGAAGAGGAGAGAGAGGCTTAGGACGAGAGT
Source organism: Panulirus ornatus (assembly GCF_036320965.1). NCBI lineage: Eukaryota > Metazoa > Arthropoda > Malacostraca > Decapoda > Palinuridae > Panulirus > Panulirus ornatus. The sequence continues at coordinate 76,787,510 of NC_092234.1, forward strand.
CACCAGGGCAGAAGGGGGAGGCTTGGGACGAGAGTCATGCAGGCCAAGAAAAAGAGGCTTGCGACCTGAGTCAGGCATAAGAGGAGAGAGAGGCTTGGGACGAGAGTCAACAGGACAGGAGAGGCTTGGGACGAGAGTCAGCAGGACAGGATAGAGAGCCTTAGGACGAGAGTCAGGTAGGTCACGAGAGAAAGGCTTGGGTCGAGAGTCAGGCAGGAAAAGAAAGAGAGGCTTGGGTTGAGAGTCAGGCAGGACAGGACCAAAAGGCTTGGGACGAGAGTCAGTTAGGAGAGGAGACAGAGGCTTGGGACGTGAGTCAGCAGGAGAGGAGAGAGAGGTTTGGGACGAGAGTCATACAGGACAGGAGAGAGGGGCTTGGGAGGAGGGTCAGTTAGGGCAGGCGAGGGAGGCTTGGGATGAGAGTCAGACAGGACAGGAGAGATAGGCTTGGGACGAGTGTCAGTTAGGGCAGGAGAGGGAGTCTTGGTACGAGAGTCAGGCCGGAAGGTAGAGAGAGGCTTGGGAAGAGAGTCAGGCTGGACAAGAGAGAGAGGCTTGGGACGAGAGTCAGGAAGCACAGGAGAGGGAGGTTCGGGACGAGAGCCAGGCTCTACAGGAGAGAGGGGCTGGAGACGAGAGCCAGGCAGGACTTGAGAGAGAGGCTTGGGACGAGACTTTGGGAGGACAGGGGAGAGAGGCTTGAGACGAGGGTCAGGCTGGATAGGAGAGATAGGCTTGGGAAGAGAGTCAGGCAGGACAGGAGAGAGAGGCTTTGGACGAGACTCATGGGAGGACTGGAGAGAGAGGCTTGGGACGAGAGTCAGGCAAGACACGAGAGAGAGGCTTGGGACAAGAGTCAGGATGGACAGGAGAGAGAGGCTTAGGACGAGAGTCAGGAAGCACAGGAGAGGGAGGCTCGGAATGAGAGTCAGGCTCTAGAGTAGAAAAGGGCTGGGGACGAGAGCCAGGCATGACAGGAGAGAGAGGCTTCGGACAAGAGTCTGGCAGGATAGGATAGAGAGGCTTGGGACGAGAGTCAGGCAGGACAGGAGTGAGAGGCTTGGGACGAGAGTCAGGCTGGAACAGGAGAGAGGCTTGGGAAGAGAGTAAGGCAGGACTGGAGAGGGAGGCTTGGGATGAGAGTCAGGCAGGACAGGAAAGAGGGGCTTGAGACGAGAGTTAGATGGGACAGGAGAGAGAGGCTTCGGACGAGAGTCAGACAGGGCAGGAGAGATAGGCTTGCGAGGAGAGTCATGCCGGAGAGGATAGAGAAGCATAGGACGAGAGTCAGGTAGGATAGGTTAGAAAGGTTTGGGACGAGACTCAGGGGAGGACAGGAGAGAGAGGCTTGGGACGAGAGTCAGGCAAGACAGGAGAGAGAGGCTTGAGACAAGAGTCAGGATGGACAGGAGAGAGAGGCTAAATTCGATATTCAGGCAAGACAGGAGAGAGAGGCTTGGGACGAGAGTCAGGAAGCACAGGAGAGGGAGGCTCAGAATGAGAGTCAGGCTCTAGATTAGAAAATGGCTGGGGAAGAGAGCCAGGCAAGACAGGAGAGAGAGGCTTTGGACAAGAGTTAGGCAAGATAGGATAGAGAGGCTTGGGACGAGAGTCAGGCAGGACAGGAGAGAGAGACTTGGGACGAGAATCAGGCTGGACAAGAGAGAGGCTTGGGAAGAGAGTCAGGCAGGACTGGAGAGGGAGGCTTGGGATGAGAATCAGGCTGGATAAGAAAGAGGAGCTTGGGACAAGAGTTAGATAGGACAGGAAAGAGAGGCTTCGGACGAGAGTCTGACAAGGCATGAGAGAGAGGCTTGCGAGGAGTCATGCCGGAGAGGATAGAGAAGCTTAGGACGTGAGTAAGGTCAGAGAGGAGAGATAGACGTGGCGCAAGAATCTAACGGGACAGATGAGAGAGGCTTGCGACGAGAGTCATTAGGACAGGAGAGAGAGAGAGAGAGGCTTAGGACGAGAGTCAGTTAAGAGAGCAGAGAGAGGTTTGGGACGAGACTCAAGTATGAGAGAAGAGAGAGGCTTGGCGCGAGAGGCAGGTTGAATAAGAGAGAATCTTGGGACAAGAGTCAGGCAGGACAGGAGAGAGAGGCTTGGGGCGAGACTCAGGCAGGACAAGAGAGAGAAGCTTGGGACGACATTCAGGCGGGATAGGAGAGAGAGGATTAGTTCGAGAGTCAGACAAGGACGAGAGTCAGGCAGGACAGGAGAGAGCGTTTTGGGACGAGAGTCAGGCAGGACAGTAGAGAGAGGCTTGGGACGAGAGTCACGCAGGACAGGAGAGACAGGCTTCCGACGAGATTCATGCCGGAGAGGATAGAGAGGCTTAGGACGAGAGTCAGGTCGGATAGGGGAGAAAGACTTGGGGCAAGAATCTAACCAGACAGGAGAGAGAGGCTTGGGACGAGAGTCAGTCAGAACAGGAGAGAGAGAGAGAGGCTTGGGGCGAGAGTCAGGCAAGACAGGAGAGAGAAGGCTGGGACGAGAGTCAGGCAGGACTGGAGAGAGTGGCTTAGGACGAGACTCAGGCAGGACAGGAGAGAAAGGCTTGCGTCGAGAGTGAGGCAGGACAGGAGAGAAAGGCTTGGGAAGAGAGTCAGGAAGGATGGGAGAAAGAGGCTGTCGAAGAGAATCAGGATGGACAAGAGAGAGAGGCTTTGGACGAGAGTCAGGCAGGATAGGAGAGACAGGCTTGGGACTAGAGTCAGACAGGACAGGGGAGAGATGCTTGGGATGAGTGTCAGGCAGGACAGGAGAGGCTTGTGATGTGATGCAGGCAAGGCAGGAGAGAGAGGCTTGGGACGAGACTCAGGCAGGACAGGAGAGAGTGGTTTAGGACGAGAGTCAGGCAGGACAGGAGAGAGAGGAATACGACGAGAATGAGGCAGGACAGTAAAGAGAGGCTTGGGACGAGAGTCAGGCAGGACAGGAGAGAGAGGCTGTCGACGAGAATCAGGCTGGACAAGAGAGAAAGGCTTGGGACGAGAGTCAGGCAGAAAGGTCGATAGAGGCTTGGGACGAGAGTCAGGCTGGTCAGGAGAGAGAGGCTTGGGACGAGAGTCAGGAAGCACAGGAGAGGGAGGTTCGAGACGAGAGTCAGGCTCTACAGGAGAGAGGGGCTGGGGAAGAGAGCCAGGAAGGACAGGAGAGAGAGGCTTGGATCGAGAGTCAGGAAGGACAGGATAGAGAGGCTTGGGACGAGAGTCAGGCAGGACAGGAGAGGGAGGCATGGGACGAGAGTCAGGCTAGACAGGAGAGAGGCTTGGGAAGAGAGTCAGGCAGGACCGGAGAGGCTTGGGATGAGAGCCACGCTGGATAGCAGAGAGAGGTTTGGCTCGAGAGTCAGGCAAGACAGGAGAGAGACACTTGGGACGAGAATCAGACACGACAGGTGAGAGGGGCTTATGACTAGAGTTAGATATGACAGGAGAGAGAGGCTTGGGACGAGAGTCAGACAGGGCAGGAGAGAGAGGCTTGCGACGAGAGTCAGGCCGGGGAGGATAGAGAGGCTTAGGACAAGAGTCTGGTCAGACAGGAGAGATAGACTTGGTGCAAGAAACTAACCGAACAGGAGAGAGAGGTTTGGGACCAGAGTCAGTCAGGACAGGAGAGAGAAAGGTTTGGGACTAGAGTCAGACAGAACAGGGGTGAGATGCCTGGGACGAGGAGTCAGGCAGGACAGGAGAGAGTAGCTTAGGACGAGAGTCAGGCAGGACAGGAGAGAGAGGCTTGCGACGATAGTCAGGCAGGACAGGAGAGAGAGGCTTAGGACGAGAGTCAGGCAGGACAGTAGAGAGAGGCTTGCGACTAGAGTCAGGCAAGACAGGAGAGAGAGGCTTGGGACGAGAGTCAGGCAGGACAGGAGAGAGAGGCTTGGGACGAGAATCAGGCTGTACAGGAGAGCGAAGCTTGGGACGAGAGTCAGGCAGGTCAGGAGAGAGTGGCTTAGGACAAGAATCAGGCAGAACAGAAGAGAGAGTGTTCCGACGAGAGTCAGGCAGGACAGGAGAGAGAGGCTTGGGACGAGAGTCAAGCAGGACAGGAGAGTGAGGCTTGGACGTGAGTAAGCAAGACATGAGAGGGAGTCTTGGACGAAAGTCATGACGGAGAGGATAGAGAGGCTTAGGACGAGAGTCAGGTCGGACAGGAGAAAGAGGCCTGGGAAGAGAGTCAGGCAAAACAGGGGAGTGAGGCTTGGGACAAGAGTCAGGATGGACAGGAGAGAGAGGCTTGGACGAGAGTCAGGAGACAGGAGAGGGAGGCTCGGACGAGAGTCAGGCTCTAGAGTAGAAAAGGGCTGGGAACGAGAGCCAGGCATGACAGAGAGAGAGGCTTTGGACAAGAGTCAGGCAGGATAGATAGAGAGGCTTGGGACGAGAGTCAGGCAGGACAGGAGTGAGAGGCTTGGGACGAGAGTCAGGCTGGACAGGAGAGAGGCTTGGGAAGAGAGTAAGGCAGGACTGGAGAGGGAGGCTTGGGATGAGAGTCAGGCAGGACAGAAAGAGGGCTTGAGACGAGAGTTAGATGGACAGGAGAGAGAGGCTTCGGACGAGAGTCAGACAGGGCAGGGAGAAGGCTTGCGAGAGAGTCATGCCGGAGAGGATAGAGAAGCATAGGACGAGAGTCAGGTAGGATAGGTTAGAAAGGTTTGGGACGAGACTCAGGGGAGGACAGGAGAGAGAGGCTTGGGACGAGAGTCAGGCAGGATAAGAGAGACAGGCTTGGGACTAGAGTCAGACAGGACAGGGGAGAGATGCTTGGGACGAGAGTCTGTACGGACAGGAGAGAGAGGCTTGGGACGAGAGTCAGGAAGCACAGGAGAGAGAGTCTCGAGACGAGAGTCAGCCTCTACAGGAGAGAGTGGCTGGGGATGAGAGCCAGGTAGGACAGGAAAGAGAGGCTTGGGACGAAAGTCAGGAAGGACAGGATAGAGAGTCTTAGGACGAGAGTCAGGCAGGAGAGGAGAGGGAGGAATGGGACGAGAGTCAGGCTAGACAGGAGAGAGGCGTGGGAAGAGAGTCAGGCAGGACTGGAGAGAGAGGCTTGGAATGATAGCCAGGCTGGATAGCAGAGAGAGGTTTGGCTCGAGAGTCAGGCAAGACAGGGGAGAGAGACTTCGGACGAGAATCAGACAGGACAGGTGAGAGGGGCTTATGACGAGAGTTAGATATGACAGGAGAGAGAGGCTTGGGACGAGAGTCAGACAGGGCAGGAGAGAGAGGCTTGCGACAAGAGTCATGCCGGAGAGGATAGAGAGGCTTAGGACAAGAGTCTGGTCAGACAGGAGAGATAGACTTGGTGCAAGAATCTAACCGAAAAGGAGAGAGAGGTTTGGGACCAGAGTCAGTCAGGACAGGAGAGAGAAAGGTTTGGGACTAGAGTCAGACAGAAAAGGGGAGAGATGCCTGGGACGAGAGTCAGGCAGGACAGGAGAGAGTAGCTTAGGACGAGAGTCAGGCAGGACAGGAGAGAGAGGCTTGCGACGAGAGTCAGGCAGGACAGGAGAGAGAGGCTTAGGACGAGAGTCAGGCAGGACAGGAGAGAGAGGCTTGCGACTAGAGTCAGGCAGGACAGGAGAGAGAGGCTTGGGACGAGAGTCAGGCAGGACAGGAGAGAGAGGTTTGGGACGAGAATCAGGCTGTACAGGAGAGCGAAGCTTGGGACGAGAGTCAGGCAGGTCAGGAGAGAGTGGCTTAGGACAAGAATCAGGCAGAACAGAAGAGAGAGTGTTCCGACGAGAGTCAGGCAGGACAGGAGAGAGAGGCTTGGGACGAGAGTCAGGCAGGACAGGAGAGAGAGGCTTGGGACGTGAGTAAGGCAAGACATGAGAGGGAGTCTTGGGACGAAAGTCATGACGGAGAGGGTAGAGAGGCTTAGGACGAGAGTCAGGTCGGACAGGGGAGAAAGACTTGGGCAAGAATCTAACCAGACAGGAGAGAGAGGCTTGGGGCGAGAGTCAGTCAGAACAGGAGAGAGAGAGAGAGGCTTGGGCGAGAGTCAGGCAAGACAGGAGAGAGAAGGCTGGGACGAGAGTCAGGCAGGACTGGAGAGAGTGGCTTAGGACGAGACTCAGGCAGGAAAAGGAGAGAAAGGCTTGCGTCGAGAGTGAGGCAGGACAGGAGAGAAAGGCTTGGGAAGAGAGTCAGGAAGGATGGGAGAAAGAGGCTGTCGAAGAGAATCAGGATGGACAAGAGAGAGAGGCTTTGGACGAGAGTCAGGCAGGGTAGGGGAGACAGGCTTGGGACTAGAGTCAGACAGGACAGGGGAGAGATGCTTGGGATGAGTGTCAGGCAGGACAGGAGAGGCTTTTGATGTGGGTGCAGGCAAGGCAGGAGAGAGAGGCTTGGGACGAGACTCAGGCAGGACAGGAGAGAGTGGTTTAGGACGAGAGTCAGGCAGGATAGGAGAGAGAGGAATGCGACGAGAGTGAGGCAGGACAGGAGAGAGAGGCTTGGGACGACAGTCAGGCAGGACAGGAAAGAGAGGCTGTCGACGGGAATCAATCTGGACAAGAGAGAGAGGCTTGGAACGAGAGTCAGGCAGGATAAGAGAGACAGGCTTGGGACTAGAGTCAGACAGGACAGGGGAGAGATGCTTGCGACGAGAGTCTGTACGGACAGGAGAGAGAGGCTTGGGACGAGAGTCAGGAAGCACAGGAGAGAGAGGCTCGGGACGAGAGTCAGCCTCTGCAGGAGAGAGTGGCTTGTTATGAGAGCCAGGTAGAACAGGAAAGAGAGGCTTGGGACGAAAGTCAGGAAGGACAGGATAGAGAGTCTTAGGACGAGAGTCAGGCAGGACAGGAGAGGGAGGCATGGGACGAGAGTCATGCTAGACAGGAGAGAGGCGTGGGAAGAGAGTCAGGCAGGACTGGAGAGAGAGGCTTGGAATGAGAGCCATGCTGGATAGCAGAGAGAGGTTTGGCTCGAGAGTCAGGCAAGACAGGGGAGAGAGGCTTGGGACGAGAATCAGACAGGACAGGTGAGAGGGGCTTATGACTAGAGTTAGATATGACAGGAGAGAGAGGCTTGGGACGAGAGTCAGACAGGGCAGGAGAGAGAGGCTTGCGACGAGAGTCAGGCCGGGGAGGATAGAGAGGCTTAGGACAAGAGTCTGGTCAGACAGGAGAGATAGACTTGGTGCAAGAAACTAACCGAACAGGAGAGAGAGGTTTGGGACCAGAGTCAGTCAGGACAGGAGAGAGAAAGGTTTGGGACTAGAGTCAGACAGAACAGGGGTGAGATGCCTGGGACGAGAGTCAGGCAGGACAGGAGAGAGTAGCTTAGGACGAGAGTCAGGCAGGACAGGAGAGAGAGGCTTGCGACGATAGTCAGGCAGGACAGGAGAGAGAGGCTTAGGACGAGAGTCAGGCAGGACAGTAGAGAGAGGCTTGCGACTAGAGTCAGGCAAGACAGGAGAGAGAGGCTTGGGACGAGAGTCAGGCAGGACAGGAGAGAGAGGCTTGGGACGAGAATCAGGCTGTACAGGAGAGCGAAGCTTGGGACGAGAGTCAGGCAGGTCAGGAGAGAGTGGCTTAGGACAAGAATCAGGCAGAACAGAAGAGAGAGTGTTCCGACGAGAGTCAGGCAGGACAGGAGAGAGAGGCTTGGGACGAGAGTCAAGCAGGACAGGAGAGTGAGGCTTGGGACGTGAGTAAGGCAAGACATGAGAGGGAGTCTTGGGACGAAAGTCATGACGGAGAGGATAGAGAGGCTTAGGACGAGAGTCAGGTCGGACAGGAGAAAGAGGCCTGGGAAGAGAGTCAGGCAAAACAGGGGAGTGAGGCTTGGGACGAGAGTCAGGCAGGTCAGGAGAGAGTGGCTTAGGACGAGAATCAGCCAGTACAGGAGAGAGAGGGTTGCGACGAGAGTCATGCAGAATAGGAGAGATGCTTGGGACGAGAGTCAGGCAGGATAGGAGAGAGAGGCTCGGGACTAGAGTCAGACAGGACAGGGGAGAGATGCTTGGGACGAGAGTCAGGCAGGACAGGAGAGAAAGGCTTGCGTCGAAAGTGAGGCAGGAAAGGAGAGAGAGGCTTGGGACGAGAGTCAGGCAGGATAGGAGAGAGAGTCTGTCGAAGAGAATAAGGATGGACAAGAGAGAGAGGCTTTGGACTAGAGACAGGCAGGATAAGAGAGACAGGCTTGGGACTAGAGTCAGACAGGACAGGGGAGAGATGCTTGGGATGAGAGTCAGGCAGGACAGGAGAGAGAGGCTTGGGACGTGAGTCAGGCAAGACAGGAGAGAGAGGCTTGGGATGAGACTCAGGCAGGACATGAGAGTGTGGCTTACGACGAGAGACAGGCAGGATAGGAGAGAGAGGAATGCGACGAGAGTGAGGCAGGACAGGAGAGAGAGGCTTGGGACGACAGTCAGGCAGGACAGGAAAGAGAGGCTGTCGACGGGAATCAATCTGGACAAGAGAGAGAGGCTTGGAACGAGAGTCAGGCAGGATAAGAGAGACAGGCTTGGGACTAGAGTCAGACAGGACAGGGGAGAGATGCTTGGGACGAGAGTCTGTACGGACAGGAGAGAGAGGCTTGGGACGAGAGTCAGGAAGCACAGGAGAGAGAGTCTCGAGACGAGAGTCAGCCTCTACAGGAGAGAGTGGCTGGGGATGAGAGCCAGGTAGGACAGGAAAGAGAGGCTTGGGACGAAAGTCAGGAAGGACAGGATAGAGAGTCTTAGGACGAGAGTCAGGCAGGAGAGGAGAGGGAGGCATGGGACGAGAGTCAGGCTAGACAGGAGAGGAGGCGTGGGAAGAGAGTCAGGCAGGACTGGAGAGAGAGGCTTGGGATGAGAGCCAGGCTGGATAGCAGAGAGAGGTTTGGCTCGAGAGTCAGGCAAGACAGGGAGAGAGAGGCTTGGGACGAGAATCAGACAGGACAGGTGAGAGGGGCTTATGACGAGAGTTAGATATGACAGGAGAGAGAGGCTTGGGACGAGAGTCAGACAGGGCAGGAGAGAGAGGCTTGCGACGAGAGTCATGCCGGAGAGGATAGAGAGGCTTAGGACAAGAGTCTGGTCAGACAGGAGAGATAGACTTGGTGCAAGAATCTAACCGAAAAGGAGAGAGAGGTTTGGGACCAGAGTCAGTCAGGACAGGAGAGAGAAAGGTTTGGGACTGGAGTCAGACAGAAAAGGGGAGAGATGCCTGGGACGAGAGTCAGGCAGGACAGGAGAGAGTAGCTTAGGACGAGAGTCAGGCAGGACAGGAGAGAGAGGCTTGCGACGAGAGTCAGGCAGGACAGGAGAGAGAGGCTTAGGACGAGAGTCAGGCAGGACAGGAGAGAGAGGCTTGCGACTAGAGTCAGGCAGGACAGGAGAGAGAGGCTCGGGACGAGTCAGGCAGGACAGGAGAGAGAGGTTTGGGACGAGAATCAGGCTGTACAGGAGAGCGAAGCTTGGGACGAGAGTCAGGCAGGTCAGGAGAGAGTGGCTTAGGACAAGAATCAGGCAGAACAGAAGAGAGAGTGTTCCGACGAGAGTCAGGCAGGACAGGAGAGAGAGGCTTGGGACGAGAGTCAGGCAGGACAGGAGAGAGAGGCTTGGGACGTGAGTAAGGCAAGACATGAGAGGGAGTCTTGGGACGAAAGTCATGACGGAGAGGGTAGAGAGGCTTAGGACGAGAGTCAGGTCGGACAGGAGAAAGAGGCCTGGGAAGAGAGTCAGGTAAAACAGGGGAGTGAGGCTTGGGACGAGAGTCAGGCAGGTCAGGAGAGAGTGGCTTAGGACGAGAATCAGCCAGTACAGGAGAGAGAGGGTTGCGATGAGAGTCATGCAGAACAGGAGAGATGCTTGGGACGAGAGTCAAGCAGGATAGGAGAGAGAGGCTCGGGACTAGAGTCAGACAGGACAGGGGAGAGATGCTTGGGACGAGAGTCAGGCAGGACAGGAGAGAAAGGCTTGCGTCGAGAGTGAGGAAGGAAAGGAGAGAGAGGCTTGGGACGAGAGTCAGGCAGGATAGGAGAGAGAGTCTGTCGAAGAGAATATGGATGGATAAGAGAGAGAGGCTTTGGACTAGAGACAGGCAGGATAAGAGAGACAGGCATGAGACTAGAGTCAGACAGGACAGGGGAGAGATGCTTGGGATGAGAGTCAGGCAGGACAGGAGAGAGAGGCTTGGGACGTGAGTCAGGCAGGTCAGGAGAGAGTGGCTTAGGACGAGAATCAGCCAGTACAGGAGAGAAAGGGTTGCGACGAGAGTCATGCAGAACAGGAGAGATGCTTGGGACGAGAGTCAGGCAGGACAGGAGAGAAAGGCTTGCGTCGAGAGTGAGGCAGGAAAGGAGAGAGAGGCTTGGGACGAGAGTCAGGCAGGATAGGAGAGAGAGTCTGTCGAAGAGAATAAGGATGGACAAGAGAGAGAGGCTTTGGACTAGAGACAGGCAGGATAAGAGAGACAGGCTTGGGACTAGAGTCAGACAGGACAGGGGAGAGATGCTTGGGATGAGAGTCAGGCAGGACAGAAGAGAGAGGCTTGGGACGTGAGTCAGGCAAGACAGGAGAGAGAGGCTTGGGATGAGACTCAGGCAGGACATGAGAGTGTGGCTTACGACGAGAGAGAGACAGGATAGGAGAGAGAGGAATGCGACGAGAGTGAGGCAGGACAGGAGAGAGGCTTGGGACGACAGTCAGGCAGGACAGGAAGAGAGGCTGTCGAGAATCAATCTGGACAAGAGAGAGAGGCTTGGACGAGAGTCAGGCAGGATAAGAGAGACAGGCTTGGGACTAGAGTCAGACAGGACAGGGAGAGATGCTTGGGACGGAGTCTGTAGGCAGGAGAGAGAGGCTTGGGACGAGAGTCAGGAAGCACAGGAGAGAGAGGCTCGGGACGAGAGTCAGCCTCTGCAGGAGAGAGTGCTGATGAGAGCCAGGTAGAACAGGAAAGAGGCTTGGGACGAAAGTCAGGAAGGACAGGATAGAGGTCTTAGGACGAGAGTCAGGCAGGACAGGAGAGGGAGGCATGGGACGAGAGTCAGCTAGACAGGAGAGAGGCGTGGGAGGGGGGGGGGGGGGGGGGGGGGGGGGGGGGGGGGGGGGGGGGGGGGGGGGGGGGGGGGGGGGGGGGGGGGGGGGGGGGGGGGGGGGGGGGGGGGGGGGGGGGGGGGGGGGGGGGGGGGGGCTAGAGTCAGCAGGACAGGAGAGGATGCTTGGGACGAGTGTCAGGCGGACAGGAGAGAGGTTTGGACGAGAGCAGGCAGGACATGAGAGAGAGGCTTGGGACGAGATCAGGCAGGACAGGAGAGAGTGGCTTAGGACGAGAGTCAGGCAGGACAGGAGAGAGAGGCTGGACGAGAGTCAGGCAGGACAGAAAGAGAGGCTTTGGACGAGAGTCAGGCGAGGACAGGAGAGAGAGCTTGGGACGAGAGTCAGGCGAAAGAAGAGAGAAGGCTTGGGGAGACAAGTCAGCATGGACAGGAGAGTGAGAGGCTTAGGACGAGAGTCAGGAAGACAGGAGAGGGAGGTCGAGACGAGAGTCAGGCTCTAAGAGAGAAGGGGCTGGGGACGAGAGCCAGGTGACGGAGAGAGGGTTCGAGACAGGGCAGGAAGGAAGAGAGGCTTGGGACGAGAGTCAGGCAGGACAGGAGTAGAGGAGGCTTGGGACGAGAGTCAGGCTAGACAGAGAGAGGCTTGGAGAGAGTCAAGCAGGACTGGAGAGGGGGCTTGGGATGAGAGCCCGGCTAGGATAGCAGAGAGAGGTTTGGCTGAGAGTCAGGCAAGACAGGAGAGGAGGCTTGGACGAGATCAGACAGGGCAGGGAGAGAGGCTTATGACGAGAGTTAGATATGACAGGAGAGATAGAGGCTGGACGAGAGTCAGACAGGGCATGGAGAGAGGCTTGGGACGAGAGTCAGGCCGGAGGAGGATAGAGAGGCTTAGGACAGAGTCAGGTCAGACAGGAGAGATAGACTTGGCAAGAATCTAACGGACAGGAGAGAGAGGCTTGAAAGTCAGTCAGGACAGCAGGAGAGAAGGCTTGGGACAAGAGTCAGAAGACAGGGAGGGAGATGCTGGGACAGAGAGTCAGGCCAGGAGAGAGAGGCTGGACGAGAGTCCAGGCAAGACAGGAGAGAGAGGCTTGGACGAGAGTCAGGAGGACAGGAAGAGAGGCTTAGGACGAGAGTCAGGCAGGACAGGAGAGAGAGGCTTGGGAGAGAGAGGTTGGGGACGAAGTCAGGCAGACAGGAAGAGGTCAGACAGAGTCGCAGGACAGGGGAGAGGCATGGCAGAGCATGCAGCAGGAGAGAGGCTTGGACGAGAGTCAGCAGGATGAGAGGAGCTTGGATGAGAGCCATGCTGGATAGCAGAGAGAGGTTGGCTCGAGAGTCAGGCAAGACAGGGGAGAGAGGCTTGGGACAAGAATCAGACAGGACAGGTGAGAGGGGCTTATGACGAGAGTTAGATATGAAGGAGAGAGAGGCTTGGGACGAGAGTCAGATAGGCAGGAGAGAGAGGCTTGCGACGAGAGTCATGCCGAGAGGATAGAGCGGCTTAGGCAAGATCAGTCGAAAGGAGATAGACTTCGTGCAAGAACTTACGCCAGGAGAGAGGCTTAGGACGAGAATCAGGCAGGACAGGAGAGAGAGGGTTGCGACGAGAGTAAGGCAGGACAGGAGAGAGAGGCTTGGGACGAGAGTCAGGCAGGAGAGGAGAGAAAGGCTTGGGACGAGAATCAGGCTGGGCAGGAGAGAGAGGTTTGGGACGAGAGTAAGGCAGAATAAAAGAGAGATGTTTGGGACTAGAGTCAGACAGGACAGGGGGTAGAGATGCTTGGGACGAGAGTCAGGGTGGACAAGAGAGAGAGGCTTGGGACGTGAGTAGGGCAAGACATGAGAGGGAGTCTTGGAACGAGATTCATGGCGGAGAGGATAGAGAGGCTTAGGACAAGTTTCAGGTCGGACAGGAGAGAGAGGCTTAATACGAGAGTCAGGCAGGAAAGAAAAGTGAAGTCTTGGGTGCGTGACGAGAGTCAGGCAGGACAGGAGAGATAGGCTTGGTACGAGAGTCAGGCTGGAAAGAAAAGTGAAGTCGGGGAAGAGAGTCAGGCAGGACAGGAGAGAGAGGCTTGGGACGAGAGTCACGCAGGACAGGAGAGAAAGGCTTGGGACGAGAGTAAGGTAGAATAGAAGAGAAATGTTTGGGACGAGAGTCAAACAGTACAGGGTAGAGAGGGTTCGGAATAGAGTCAGGCAGGGCAGGAGAAAGAGGGATGGGACGAGAGCCACGCAACACAGGAGTAAGAGGCTTCGGATATGGGTCAGGGAAGACATGAGAGAGAGCCTTGGGACGAGAGTCAGGAAGGAGAGGAGGGAGAGGCTTAGGACGAAAGTCACTATGGCAGAAGTGGGACGCTTGAGACGAGAGACAAGAAGGCCTGGAAAAAGAGGTTTGGGACCTGAGTCAGGCAGGAGAGGAGAGAGAGGCTTGGGACGAGAATCACCAGGACAGGAGAGAGAGGTTTGGGACGAGAATCAGGTATGGCAGGAGAAAAAGGCTTGGGACGAGAGTCAGGCAGGAAAGGAAAGACATGCTTAGGACAAGAGTCAGTCAGGACAGGACAAAAAGGCTTGGGACGTGAGTCAGGTAGGAGAAGAGACAGAGTCTTGTGACATGAGTCAGCAGGACAGGAGAGAGAGGTTTGGGACGAGAGTCAGATAGGGCAGGAGAGAAAGGCTTGGGACGAGAGTCAGGCTGGATAGGGGAGAGAGGCTTGGTTCGAGAGTCACACAAGACAGGAGAGAGTGGCTTGGCACGAGAGTCAGGCAGGACAGGAGAGAGAGGCTTGGGACGTAATTAGGGCAAGACATGAGAGGGAGGCTTGCAACGAGAGTCATGACGGAGAGGATAGAGAGGCTTAGGACGAGAGTCAGGTCGGACAGGAGAGAGAAGCTTAATACGAGAGTCAGGCGGGAAAGAAAATTGAAGTCTGGGGTGTGTGACGAGAGTCAGGCAGGACAGGAGAGAGAGGCTTGGTACGAGAGTCAGGCTGGAAAGAAATGTGAAGTCTGGGGAGAGAGTCAGGCAGGACAGGAGAGAGATGCTTGGGACGAGAGTCACGCAGGACAGGAGAGAGAGGCTTAGGACGAGAGTCAGGCTGGACAGGAGAGAGAGGCTTGGGACGAGAGTAAGGTAGGATAGAAGAGTAATGTTTGGGACGAGAGTCAGACAGTACAGGGGAGAGAGGATTCGGAATAGAGTCAGGCAGGGCAGGAGAAAGAGGGCTGGGACGAGAGCCACACAACACGGGAGAAAGAGGCTTCGGACATGAGTCAGGGAAGACATGAGAGAGAGCCTTGGGACGAGAGTCAGGAAGGAGAGGAGAGAGAGGCTTAGGACGAGAGTCACTATGACAGAGGGGGGAGGCTTGGGACGAGAGACATGCAGGCCAGGAAAAAGAGGCTTGGGACCTGAGTCAGGCAAGAGAGGAGAGAGAGGCTTTGGACGAGAATCACCAGGACAGTAGAGAGAGGTTTGGGACGAGAGTCAGGTATGGCAGGAGAAAAAGGCTTGGGACGAGAGTCAGGCAGGAAAGGAAAGACAGGCTTGGGACAAGAGTCAGTCAGGACAGGACAAAAAGACTTGGGACGAGAATCAGGTAAGAGAGGAGACAGAGCATTGGGACGTGAGTCAGCAGGACAGGAGAGAGAGTTTTGGGACGAAAGTTAGGTAAGGCAGGAGAGAAAGGCTTGGGAGGAGAGTCAGGCAGGACAGGAGAGAGAGGCTTGGGACAAGAGTCAGGCAGGACAGGACAAAAAGGTTTCGGACGAGAGTCAGGTAGGAGAGGCGAACGAGGCTTGGGACGGGAGTAAGCAGGACAGGAGAGAGAGGCTTGGGACAAGAGTCAGACAGGACAGGAGAGAGGGGCTTGGGAGGAGAGTCAGGTAGGGCAGGAGAGGGAGACTTGGGACGAGAGTCGGGAAGGACAGGAGAGAGAGGCTTGGGAGAAGAGTCAGGCAGGACAGGAGAGGGATTCTTGGGACGAAAGTCAGGCCGGAAGGTAGAGAGAGGCTTGGGACGAGAGTCAGGCTGGACTGGAGAGAGAGAGGCGTGGCACGAGAGTCAGGAAGCAGAGGAGAGAGAGGTTCGGGACAACAGTCAGGCTCTACAGGAGAGAGAGGCTGCGGACGAAAGTAAGGTAGGATAGAAGAGTAATGTTTGGGACGAGAGTCAGACAGTACAGGAGAGAGAGGATTCGGAATAGAGTCAGGCAGGGCAGGAGAAAGAGGGGTGGGACGAGAGCCACACAACACGGGAGAAAGAGGCTTCGGACATGAGTCAGGGAAGACATGAGAGAGAGCCTTGGGACGAGAGTCAGGAAGGAGAGGAGAGAGAGGCTTAGGACGAGAGTCACTATGACAGAGGGGGGAGGCTTGGGACGAGAGACATGCAGGCCAGGAAAAAGAGGCTTGGGACCTGAGTCAGGCAAGAGAGGAGAGAGAGGCTTTGGACGAGAATCACCAGGACAGTAGAGAGAGGTTTGGGACGAGAGTCAGGTATGGCAGGAGAAAAAGGCTTGGGACGAGAGTCAGGCAGGAAAGGAAAGACAGGCTTGGGACAAGAGTCAGTCAGGACAGGACAAAAAGACTTGGGACGAGAATCAGGTAAGAGAGGAGACAGAGCATTGGGACGTGAGTCAGCAAGACAGGAGAGAGAGTTTTGGGACGAAAGTTAGGTAAGGCAGGAGAGAAAGGCTTGGGAGGAGAGTCAGGCAGGACAGGAGAGAGAGGCTTGGGACAAGAGTCAGGCAGGACAGGACAAAAAGGTTTCGGACGAGAGTCAGGTAGGAGAGGCGAACGAGGCTTGGGACGGGAGTAAGCAGGACAGGAGAGAGAGGCTTGGGACAAGAGTCAGACAGGACAGGAGAGAGGGGCTTGGGAGGAGAGTCAGGTATGGCAGGAGAGGGAGACTTGGGACGAGAGTCAGGAAGGACAAGAGAGAGAGGCTTGGGAGGAGAGTAAGGCAGGACAGGAGAGGGATTCTTGGGACGAAAGTCAGGCCGGAAGGTAGAGAGATGCTTGGGACGAGAGTCAGGCTGGACAGGAGAGAGAGAGGCGTGGGACGAGAGTCAGGAAGCAGAGGAGAGAGAGGTTCGGGACAACAGTCAGGCTCTACAGGAGAGAGAAGCTGCGGACGAGAGCCAGGCAGGACAGGAGCTCTAGAGAGGCTTGGGATAAGAGTCAGGCAGGACAGGATAGAGAGGTCTGGGACGAGAGTTAGGCAGGACAGAAGAGAGAGGCTTGGGACGAGCCTCAGGCAGGACAGGAGAGAAAGGTTTGCGTCGAGTTAGAGGCAGGACAGGAGAGAGAGGCTTGGGACCACACTCAGACATGACAGCCGAGAGATGCTTGGGACGAGAGTCAGGCAGGACAGGAGAGAGGCTGTCGACGAGAATCAGGCTGGACAAGAGAGAGAGGCTTGGGACAAGAGTCAGGCAGGATAGGAGAGACAGGTTTGGGACTAGAGTCAGACAGGACAGGGGAGAGATGCTTCGGATGAGAGTCAGAACGGACAGGAGGTAGAGGTCTGGGACGTGAGTAAAGCAAGACATGAGACGGAGTCTTGGGACGAGAGACATGACGGAGAGGATAGAGAGGCTTATGACGAGAGTGAGGTCGGACAGGAGAGAGAGGCTTGGTACGAGAGTCAGGCGGGAAAGAAAAGTGAAGTGTGGGCTTCGTGACGAGAGTCAGGCAGGACAGGATAGAGAGGCTTGGCACGAGAGTCAGGCGGTAAAGAAAAGTGAAGTCTAGGGAGAGAGTCAGACAGGACAGGAGAGAGAGGCTTCCGACGAGAGTCAGGCAGGACAGGTAAGAGAGGCTTGGGACGAGAGTCAGGCCGAAAGGTCGAGAGAGGCTTGGGACGAGAGTCAGGCTGGACAGGAGAGAGACGCTTGGGACGAGAGTCAGGAAGGACAGGATAGAGATGCTCTGGACGAGAGTCAGACTCTACAGGAGAGAGGGGCTGGGGACGAGAGCCAGGCAGGACAGGAGAGAGAGGCTTGGGACGAGAGTCAGGAAGGACAGGATAGAGAGGCTTAGGACGAGAGTTAGGCTGGATAGGAGAGAGAGGCTTGGGAAGAGAGTCAGACAGGACTGGAGAGGGAGCCTTGGTACGAGAGTCAGGCTGGAAAGGAAAGTGAAATATGGGGAGAGAGTCAGGCAGGACAGGAGAGAGATGCTTGGGACGAGACTCAGGCAGGAAAGGAAAAAGAGGCTTGGGACGAGAGTCAGGCTAAACAGGAGAGAGAGGTTTAAATCGAGATTCAGGCAAGACAGGAGAGAGAGGCTTGGGACGAGAGGCAGGAATCAGAGGAGAGGGAGGCTCTGGACGAGAGTCAGTCTCTACAGTAGAGAGGGCCTGGGGACGAAAGGAATACAGGATAGGAGAGAAAGGCTTGGACAAGAGTCAGGCAGGATAGGATAGAGAGGCTTGGGACGTGAGTCAGTCAGGACAGGAAAAAGAGGATTGGGACGAGAGTCAGGCTGGACAGGAGATAGGCTTGGGAAGAGAGTCAGGCAGGACTGGAGAGGGAGGCTTGGGACGAGAGTAAGGCAGGACAGGAGAGAGGGGGTTGCGACGAGACTTAGATAGGACAGGAGAGACAGGCTTAGGACGAGATTCAGACAGGGCAGGAGAGAGAGGCTTGCGAGGAGAGTCATGCCGGAGAGGATAGAGAGGCTTAGGACGAGAGTCAGGTCGGAGAAGAGAGATACCCTTGGGGCAAGAATCTACGTGGACAGGTGAGAGAGGCTTGGGACGAGAGTCAGGCAGGACAGGAGAGAAAAAGGCTTAGGACGAGACTCAGGCAAGACAGGAGTGAGAGGTTTGGGACGAGACTCAGATATGAGAAGAGAGAGAGGCTTGGCACGAGAGTTAGGCTGAATAAGAGAGACACGCTTGGAGCGAGACTTAGGCAGGACAGGAAAGAGAGGCTTGGAACGTGACTCAGGCAGGACAGGAGAGAGAGTCTTGGGACGAGAGTCAGGCTGGATAGGAGAGAGAGGCTTGGTTCGAGATTCACACAAGACAGGATAAAGTGGCTTGGGACGAGAGTCAGGCACGATTGGAGAGAGAGGCTTGGGAAGAGAGTCAGGCTGAACAGGAGAGAGAGGCTTAGGACGAGAGTCAGGCAGGACAGGAAAGAGAGGCTTGGGACGAGATTTAGACAGGACAGGGAAGAGAGGCTTGGGATGAGCATCAGACAGGGCAGGAGAGAGAGGCTTGTGACGAGATTCATGCCGGAGAGGAGAGAGAGGCTTAGGACAAGAGTCAGGTCGGAGGGGAGAGATACACTTGATGCAAGAATCTAACCGAACAGGAGAGAGAGGCTTTGGACCAGAATCAGTAAAGACAAGAGAGAGAAAGGCTTGGGACTAGAGTCGGACAGGACAGGGGAGCGATTTCTGGGAAGAGAGTCAGTCAGGACAGGAGAGAGGGGCTTGGGACGAGAGTTAGGCAAAGACAGGATAGAGAGGTTTTGACGAGAGTCAGGCAGGACAGGAGAGAGTGGCTTAGGACGAGAGTCTTGCAGGAAAGGAGAGAAAGGCTTCCGACGAGAGTCAGGCAGGACAGGAGAGAGTGCTTGGGACGAGAGTCAGGCCGAAAGGTCGAGAGAGGCTTGGGAGAAGAGTCAGTCTGGACATGAGAGATAGGCTTGGGACGAGTCAGGAAGGAAAGGATGGAGAGGCTCGTTACGAGAGTCAGGCTCTACAGGTGAAAAGGGGCTGGGGATGAGAGTCAGGCAGGACAGGAGAGAGAGGCTTGGGACGAGAGTCAGGAAGGACAGGATAGAGAGGCTTAGGACGAGAGTCAGGCAGGACAGGAGAGAGGCTTTGGAAGAGAGTCAGGCAGGACTGGAGAGAGAGGCTTGGGATGAGAGCCAGGCTGGATAGCAGAGAGAGGTTTGGCTCGAGAGTCAGGCAAGACAGGAGAGAGAGGCTTGGGACGAGAATCAGAGGGGGCAGGTGAGAGGGCTTCTGACGAAAGTTAGACATGACAGGAGAGAGAGGCCTGGGACGAGAGTCACACAGGGCAGGAGAGAGAGGCTTGCGACGAGAGTCATACCGGAGAGGATAAAGAGGCTTAGGACTCGAGTCAGGTCGGAGGGGAGAGATAGACTTGGTGCAAGAATCTAACCGAACAGGAGAGAGAGGCTTTGGGCCAGTCAGTCAGGACAGGAGAGAGAGAGGCTTGGGACTAGAGTCACACAGGACAGGGGAGCGATGCCTGGGACGAGAGTCAGTCAGGACAGGAGAGAGGGGCTTGGGACGAGAATCAGACTGGATAGGAGAGAGAGGCCTTGGACGCGAGTCATGCCGGAGAGGAGAGAGAGGCTTAGGACGAGACTCTGGCAGGAGAGGAGAGAGAGGCTTGGGACGAGACTCTGGCAGGAGAGGAGAGAGAGGCTTGGGACGAGAGTCAGGCTGGATAGGAGAGAGAGGCTTGGGAAGAAAGTCAGGCAGGACTGGAGAGGGAGGCTTGGTACGAGAGTCAGGCTGGAAAGAAAAGTGAAGTCTGGGGAGAGAGTCAGGCAGGACAGGAGAGAAATGCTTGGGACGAGACTCAGGCAGGACAGGAAAAAGAGGCTTGGGACGAGAGTCAGGCTAAACAGGAGAGAGAGGCTTAAATCGAGAGTCAGGCAAGACAAGAGAGAGAGGCTTGGGACGAGAGTCAGGAATCAGAGGAGGGGGAGGCTCGGGACGAGAGTCAGTCTCTACAGTACAGAGGGCCTGGGGACGAAAGCAATGCAGGATAGGAGAGAAAGGCTTGGGACGAGAGTCAGGCAGGATAGGATAGAGAGGCTTGGGAGGAGATTTAGACAGGACAGGAAAGAGAGGCTTTGGACGAGCATCAGACTGGGCAGGAGAGAGAGGCTTGCGACGAGATTCATGCCGGAGAGGATAGAGAGGCTTAGGACAAGAGTCAGGTAGGAGGGGAGAGATACACTTGATGCAAGAATCTAACCGAACAGGAGAGAGAGGCTTTGGACCAGAGTCAGTCAAGACATGAGAGAGAAAGGCTTGGGACTAGAGTCAGACAGGACAGGGGAGCGTTGCCTGGGACGAGAGTCAGTCAGGACAGGAGAGAGGGGTTTGGGACGAGAGTCAGGCAAAGACAGGAGAGAGAGTTTTTGACGAGAGTCAGGCAGGACAGGAGAGAGTGGCTTAGGACGAGAGTCTTGCAGGGCAGAAGAGAAAGTCTTCCGACGAGAGTCAGGCAGGACAGGAGAGAGAGGCTTGGGACGAGAGTCAGGCCGAAAGGTCGAGAGAGGCTTGGGACGAGAGTCAGGCTGGACAGGAGAGATAGGCTTGGGACGAGAGTCAGGAAGGACAGGATAGAGAGGCTCGTTACGAGAGTCAGGCTCTACAGGTGAAAAGGGGCTGGGGACGAGAGTCTGGCAGGACAGGAGAGAGAGGCTTGGGACGAGATTAAGGAAGGACGGGATAGAGAGGCTTAGGTTGAGAGTCAGGCAAGACAGGAGAGAGGCTTGGGAAGAGAGTCAGGCAGGACTGGAGAGAGAGGCTTGGGATGAGAGCCAGGCTGGATAGCAGAGAGAGGTTTGGCTCGAGAGTCAGGCAAGACAGGAGAGAGAGGCTTGGAACGAGAATCAGACAGGACAGGTGAGAGGGCTTATGACGAAAGTTAGACATGACACGAGAGAGAGGCCTGGGACGAGAGTCACACAGGGCAGGAGAGAGAGCTTACGACGAGAGTCATGCCGGAGAGGATAGAGAGGCTTAGGACACGAGTCAGGTCGGAGGGGAGAGATAGACTTGGTGCAAGAATCTAACCGAACAGGAGAGAGAGGCTTTGGGCCAGTCAGTCAGGACATGAGAGAGAAAGGCTTGGGACTAGAGTCAGACAGGACAGGGGAGCGTTGCCTGGGACGAGAGTCAGTCAGGACAGGAGAGAGGGGCTTGGGACGAGAGTCAGACTGGATAGGAGAGAGAGGCCTTGGACGAGAGTCATGCCGGAGAGGAGAGAGAGGCTTAGGACGAGACTCTGGCAGGAGAGGAGAGAGAGGCTTGGGACGAGAGTCAGGCTGGATAGGAGAGAGAGGCTTGGGAAGAGAGTCAGGCAGGACTGGAGAGGGAGGCTTGGTACGAGAGTCAGGCTGGAAGGAAAAGTGAAGTCTGGGGAGAGAGTCGGGCAGGACAGGAGAGAGATACTTGGGACGAGACTCAGACAGGACAGGAAAAAGAGGCTTGGGACGAGAGTCAGGCTAAACAGGAGAGAGAGGCTTAAATCGAGAGTCAGGCAAGACAGGAGAGAGAGGCTTGGGACGAGAGTCAGTCAGGACAGGAGAGAAAAAGGATTAGGACGAGACTCAGGCAAGACAGGAGTGAGAGGTTTCGGAGGAGACTCAGGTATGAGAAGAGAGAGAGGCTTGGCACGAGAGTCAGGCTCAATAACAGACACAAGCTTGGGACGAGACTTAGGCAAGACAGGAAAGAGAGGCTTCGAACGTGACTCAGGCAGGACAGGAGAGAGAGGCTTGGGACGAGAGTCAGGCTGGATAGGAGAGAGAGGCTTGGGAAGAGAGTCAGACAAGGCAGGATAAAGTGGCTTGGGACGAGAGTCAGGCACGATAGGAGAGAGAGGCTTGGGACGAGAGTCAGGCTGAACAGGAGAGAGAGGCTTGGGATGAGAGTCAGGCAGGACAGGAAAGAGAGGCTTGGGACGAGATTTAGACAGGACAGGAAAGAGAGGCTTGGGACAAGAATAAGACAGGGCAGGAGAGAGAGGCTTGCGACGAGATTCATGCCGGAGAGGATAGACATGCTTTGGACGAGAGTCAGGCAGAACAGGAGAGACACCCTTGCGTCGAGAGTCAGGCAGAACAGGAAAGAGAGGCTTGGTACTGGAGTCAGCCAGGACAGGAGAGAGAGGCTTGGGACGTGAGTGAGGCAAGACATGAGAGGGAGGCTTGGGACGAGAGTCAGGCTAGACAGGAGAGAGGCTTGGGGACGGAGTCAGGCAGGACTGGAGAGAGAGGTCTGGTATGAGAGCCAGGCTGGATGGCAGAGAGAGGTTTGGTTCGAGAGTCAGGCAAGACAGGAGAGAGAGGCTTGGGACGTGAATCAAGCAGGACAGGTGAGAGGGCTTATGACGAAAGTTAGACATGACACGAGAGAGAGGCCTGGGACGAGAGTCACACAGGGCAGGAGAGAGAGGCTTACGACGAGAGTCATGCCGGAGAGGATAGAGAGGCTTAGGACACGAGTCAGGTCGGAGGGGAGAGATAGACTTGGTGCAAGAATCTAACCGAACAGGAGAGAGAGGCTTTGGGCCAGTCAGTCAGGACATGAGAGAGAAAGGCTTGGGACTAGAGTCAGACAGGACAGGGGAGCGTTGCCTGGGACGAGAGTCAGTCAGGACAGGAGAGAGGGGCTTGGGACGAGAGTCAGACTGGATAGGAGAGAGAGGCCTTGGACGAGAGTCATGCCGGAGAGGAGAGAGAGGCTTAGGACGAGACTCTGGCAGGAGAGAAGAGAGAGGCTTGAGACGAGAGTCAGGCTGGATAGGAGAGAGAGGCTTGGGAAGAGAGTCAGGCAGGACTGGAGAGGGAGGCTTGGTACGAGAGTCAGGCTGGAAGGAAAAGTGAAGTCTGGGGAGAGAGTCGGGCAGGACAGGAGAGAGATGCTTGGGACGAGACTCAGACAGGACAGGAAAAAGAGGCTTGGGACGAGAGTCAGGCTAAACAGGAGAGAGAGGTTTAAATCGAGATTCAGGCAAGACAGGAGAGAGAGGCTTGGGACGAGAGTCAGTCAGGACAGGAGAGAAAAAGGATTAGGACGAGACTCAGGCAAGACAGGAGTGAGAGGTTTCGGAGGAGACTCAGGTATGAGAAGAGAGAGAGGCTTGGCACGAGAGTCAGGCTCAATAACAGACACAAGCTTGGGACGAGACTTAGGCAAGACAGGAAAGAGAGGCTTCGAACGTGACTCAGGCAGGACAGGAGAGAGAGGCTTGGGACGAGAGTCAGGCTGGATAGGAGAGAGAGGCTTGGGAAGAGAGTCAGACAAGGCAGGATAAAGTGGCTTGGGACGAGAGTCAGGCACGATAGGAGAGAGAGGCTTGGGACGAGAGTCAGGCTGAACAGGAGAGAGAGGCTTGGGATGAGAGTCAGGCAGGACAGGAAAGAGAGGCTTGGGACGAGATTTAGACAGGACAGGAAAGAGAGGCTTGGGACAAGAATAAGACAGGGCAGGAGAGAGAGGCTTGCGACGAGATTCATGCCGGAGAGGATAGACATGCTTTGGACGAGAGTCAGGCAGAACAGGAGAGACACCCTTGCGTCGAGAGTCAGGCAGAACAGGAAAGAGAGGCTTGGTACTGGAGTCAGCCAGGACAGGAGAGAGAGGCTTGGGACGTGAGTGAGGCAAGACATGAGAGGGAGGCTTGGGACGAGAGTCAGGCTAGACAGGAGAGAGGCTTGGGGACGGAGTCAGGCAGGACTGGAGAGAGAGGTCTGGTATGAGAGCCAGGCTGGATGGCAGAGAGAGGTTTGGTTCGAGAGTCAGGCAAGACAGGAGAGAGAGGCTTGGGACGTGAATCAAGGAGGACAGGTGAGGGGGGCTTATGACGAAAGTTAGATATGACAGGAGAGAGAAGCTTGGGACGAGAGTCAGACAGGGCAGGAGAGAGAGGCTTGCGACGAGTGTCATGCCGGAGAGGATAGAGAGGCCTAGGACAAGAGTCAGGTCGGAGGGGAGAGATACACTTGATGCAAGAATCTAACCGAACAGGAGAGAGAGGCTTTGGACCAGAGTTAGACAAGACAAGAGAGAGAAAGGCTTGGGACTAGAGTCAGACAGGACAGGGGAGCGATGCCTGGGACGAGAGTCAGTCAGGACAGGAGAGAGGGGCTTGGGACGAGAGTCAGGCAAAGACAGAGGAGAGAGGTTTTGACGAGAGCCAGGCAGGACAGGAGAGAGTGGCTTAGGACGAGAGTCTTGAAGGACAGAAAAGAAAGGCTTCCGACGAGAGTCAGGCAGAACAGGAGAGAGAGGTTTGGGACGAGAGTCAGGCCAAAAGGTCGAGAGAGGATTGGGACGAGAGTCAGGCTGGACAGGAGAGAGAGGGTTGGGACGAGAGTCAGACAGGGCAGGAGAGAGAGTCTTGCGACGAGAGTCATGCCGGAGAGGATAGAGAGGCTTAGGACAAGAGTCATGTCGGACAAGAGAGATAGACTTGGTGCAAGAATCTAACCGAACAGGAAAGAGAGGCTTTGGACCAGAGTCAGTCAAGCCAGGAAAGAGAAAGTCTTCGGATTAGAGTCAGACAGGACAGAGGAGCGATGCCTGGGACGAGAGTCAGTCAGGACAGGAGAGAGGGGCTTGGGACGAGAGTCAGGCAAAGACAGGAGAGAGAGGTTTTGACGAGAGTCAGGCAGGACAGGAGAGAGTGGCTTAGGACGAGAGTCATGAAGGACAGGAGAGAAAGGCTTCCGACGGGAGTCAGGCAGGACAGGAGAGAGAGGCTTGGGACGAGAGTCATGCCGGAGAGGATAGAGAGGCTTAGGACAAGAGTCATGTCGGAGGGGAGAGATACACTTGATGGAAGAATCTAACAGAACAGGAGAGAGAGGCTTTGGACCAGAGTCAGTCAAGATATGAGAGAGAAAGGCTTGTGACTAGAGTCAGACAGGACAGGGGAGCGATTCCTGGGACGAGAGTCGGTCAGGACAGGAGAGAGGGGCTTGGGACGAGAGTCAGGCAAAGACAGGAGAGAGAGGTTTTGACGAGAGTCAGGCAGGACAAGAGAGAGAGGCTCGTTACGAGAGTCAGGCTCTACAGGAGAAAGGGGCTGGGGACGAGAGTCAGGCAGGACAGAAGAGAGAGGCTTGGGACGAGAGTAAGGAAGAACAGGATAGAGAGGCTTAGGACGAGAGTCAGGCCGGACAGGAGAGAGGCTTGGGAAGAGAGTCAGGCAGGACTGGAGAGAGAGGCTCGGGATGAGAGCCAGGCTGGATAGCAGAGAGAGGTTTGGCTCGAGAATCAGGCAAGACAGGAGAGAGAGGCTTGGTACGAGAATCAGACAGGACAGGTGAGAGACCTTATGACGAAAGTTAGACATCACAGGAAGAGAGGCCTGGGACGAGAGTCACACAGGGCAGGAGAGAGAGGCTTGCGACGAGAGTCATCC
Source organism: Panulirus ornatus (assembly GCF_036320965.1). Lineage (NCBI taxonomy): Eukaryota > Metazoa > Arthropoda > Malacostraca > Decapoda > Palinuridae > Panulirus > Panulirus ornatus. The sequence goes on from NC_092234.1 coordinate 76,812,671, forward strand.
CGGAGAGGATAGAGAGGCTTAGGACACGAGTCAGGTCGGTGGGGAGAGATAGACTTGGTGCAAGAATCTAACCGAACATGAGAGAGAGGCTTTGGGCCAGTCAGTCAGGACAGGAGAGAGAAAGGCTTGGGACTAGAGTCAGACAGGACAGGGGAGTGATGCCTGGGACGAGAGTCAGTCAGGACAGGAGAGAGGGGCTTGGGACGAGAGTCAGACTGGATAGGAGAGAGAGGCCTTGGAGAAGAGTCATGCCGGAGGAAAGAGAGGCTTAGGACGAGACTCTGGCAGGAGAGGATAGAGAGGCTTGGGACGAGAGTCAGGCTGGATAGGAGAGAGAGGCTTGGGAAGAGAGTCAGACAGGACTGGAGAGGGAGGCTTGGTACGAGAGTCAGGCTGGAAAGAAAAGTGAAGTCTGGGGAGAGAGTCGGGCAGAACAGGAGAGAGATGCTTGGGACGAGACTCAGGCAGGACAGGAAAAAGAGGCTTCGGACGAGAGTCAGGCTAAACAGGAGAGAGAGGTTTAAATCGAGAGTCAGGCAAGACAGGAGAGAGGCTTGTGACGAGAGTCAGGAATCAGAGGAGAGGAAGGCTCAGGACGAGAGTCAGTCTCTACAGTGGAGAGGGCCTGGGGACGAAAGCAATGCAGGATAGGAGAGAAAGGCTTGGGACGAGAGTCAGGCAGGATAGGATAGAGAGGCTTGGGACGTGAGTCAGTCAGGACAGGAGAGAGAGGATTGGGACGAGAGTCAGACTGGACAGGAGATAGGCTTTGGAAGAGAGTCAAGCAGGACTGGAGAGGGAGGCTTGGAACGAGAGTCAAGCAGGACAGGAGAGAGGGGGTTGCGACGAGACTTAGATAGGACAGGGGAGACAGGCTTGGGACGAGATTCAGACAGGGCAGGAGAGAGAGGCTTGCGAGGAGACAAATGCCGGAGAGGATAGACAGGCTTAGGACGAGAGTCAGGTCGGAAAAGAGAGATACCCTTGGGGCAAGAATCTACCTGGACAGGTGAGAGAGGCTTGGGACGAAAGTCAGTCAGGACAGGAGAGAAAAAGGCTTAGGACGAGACTCAGGCAAGACAGGAGTGAGAGGTTTGGGAGGAGACTCAGGTATGAGAAGAGAGAGAGGCTTGGCACGAGAGTCAGGCTCAATAAGAGAGACAAGCTTGCGACGAGACTTAGGCAAGACAGGAAAGAGAGGCTTGGAACGTGACTCAGGCAGGACAGGAGAGAGAGGCTTGGGACGAGAGTCAGGCTGGATAGGAGAGAGAGGCTTGGTTCGAGAGTCAGACAAGACAGGATAAAGTGGCTTGGGACGAGAGTCAGGCACGATAGGAGAGAGAGGCTTGGGACGAGAGTCAGGCTGAACAGGAGAGAGAGGCTTGGGACGAGAGTCAGGCAGGACAGGAAAGAGAGCCTTGGGACGAGATTTAGACAGGACAGGAAAGAGAGGCTTGGGACAAGAATCAGACAGGGCAGGAGAGAGAGGCTTGCGACGAGATTCATGCCGGAGAGGATATACATGCTTTGGACGAGAGTCAGGCAGAACAGGAGAGACCCCCTTGCGTCGAAAGTCAGGCAGAACAGGAAAGAGAGGCTTGGTACTAGAGTCAGGCAGGACAGGAGAGAGACGCTTGGGACGAGAGTAAGGCAAGACATGAGAGGGAGGCTTAGGACGAGAGTCAGGCTAGACAGGAGAGAGGCTTGGGAACAGAGTCAGGCAGGACTGGAGAGAGAGGTTTGGTATGAGAGCCAGGCTGGATAGCAGAGAGAGGTTTTGTTCGAGAGTCAGGCAAGACAGGAGAGAGAGGCTTGGGACGAGAATCAGACAGGACAGGTGAGGGGGGCTTATGACGAGAGTTAGATATGACAGGAGAGAGAGGTTTGGGACGAGAGTCAGACAGGGCAGGAGAGAGAGGCTTGCGACGAGAGTCATGCCGGAGAGGATAGAGAGGCTTAGGACAAGAGTCAGGTCGGAGGGGAGAGATACACTTGATGCAAGAATCTAACCGAACAGGAGAGAGAGGCTTTGGACCAGAGTCAGTCAAGACAAGAGAGAGAAAGGCTTGGGACTAGAGTCAGACAGGACAGGGGAGCGATGCCTGGGACGAGAATCAGTCAGGACAGGAGAGAGAGGCTTGGGACGAGAGTCAGGCAAAGACAGGAGAGAGAGGTTTTGACGAGAGTCAGGCAGGACAAGAGAGAGTGGCTTAGGACGAGAGTCTTGCAGGACAGGAGAGAAAGGCTTCCGACGAGAGTCAGGCAGGACAGGAGAGAGAGGCTTGGGACGAGAGTCAGGCCAAAAGGTCGATAGAGGCTTGGGACGAGAGTCAGGCTGGACAGGAGAGAGAGACTTGGGACGAGAGTCAGACAGGGCAGGAGAGAGAGGCTTGCAACGAGAGTCATGCCGGAGAGGATAGAGAGGCTTAGGACAAGAGCCATGTCGGACAAGAGAGATAGACTTGGTGCAAGAATCTAACCGAACAGGAGAGAGAGGCTTTGGACCAGAGTCAGTTAAGACAGGAGAGAGAAAGGTTTGGGACTAGAGTCAGACGGGACAGGGGAGCGATGCCTGGGACGAGAGTCAGTCAGGACAGGAGAGAGGGGCTTGGGACTAGAGTCAGGCAAAGACAGGAGAGAGAGGTTTTGACGAGAGTCAGGCAGGACAGGAGGGAGTGGCTTGGGACGAGAGTCATGCAGGACAGGAGAGAAAGGCTTCCGACGGGAGTAAGGCAGGACAGGAGAGAGAGGCTTGGGACGAGAGTCAGGCCGAAAGGTCGAGAGAGGCTTGGGACGAGAGTCAGGCTGGACCGGAGAGAGAGGCTTGGGACGAGAGTCAGGAAGGACAGGATAGAGAGGCTCGGGACGAGAGTCAGGCTCTACAGGAGAAAGGGGCTGGGGACGAGAGTCAGGCAGGACAGGAGAGAGAGGCTTGGGACGAGAGTCAGTTAGGACAGGATAGAGAGTCTTAGGACGAGAGTCAGGCAGGACAAGAGAGAGGCTTAGGAAGAGAGTCAGGCAGGACTGGAGAGAGAGGCTTGGGATGAGAGCCAGGCTGGATAGCAGAGAGAGGTTTGGCTCGAGAGTCATGCAAGACAGGAGAGAGGGGCTTGGGACGAGAATCAAACAGGTCAGGTGAGAGGGCTTATGACGAGATTTAGACATGACAGGGGAGAGAATCTTAGGACGAGAGTCAGACAAGGGAAGAGAGAGAGACTTGCGACGAGAGTCATGCCGGAGAGGATAAAGAGGCTTAGGACACGAGTCAGGTCGGAGGGGAGAGATAGACTTGGTGCAAGAATCTAACCGAACAGGAGAGAGAGGGTTAGGGCCAGTCAGTCGGGACAGGAGAGAGAAAGGCTTGGGACTAGAGTCAGACAGGACAGGGGAGCGATGCCTGGGACGAGAGTCAGTCAGGACAGGAGAGAGGGGCTTGGGACGAGTCATACTGGATAGGAGAGAGAGGCCTGGGACGAGAGTCATGCCGGAGAGGAGAGGGAGGCTTAGGACGAGACTCTGGCAGGAGAGGAGAGAGAGGCTTGGGACGAGAGTCAGGCTGGATAGAAGAGAGAGGCTTGAGAAGAGTGTCAGGCAGGACTGGAGAGGGAGGCTTGGTACGAGAGTCAGGCTGGAAAGAAAAGTGAAGTCTGGGGAGAGGGTCAGGCAGGACAGGAGAAAGATGCTTGGGACGAGACTCAGGCAGGACAGGAAAAAAAGGCTTGGGACGAGAGTCAGGCTAAACAGGAGAGAGAGGCTTAAATCGAGAGTCAGGCAAGACAGGACCCAGAAGCTTGGGACGAGAGTCAGGAATCAGAGGAGAGGGAGGCTCGGGACGAGAGTCAGTCTCTACAGTAGAGAGGGCCTGGGGACGAGAGCAATGCAGGATAGGAGAGAAAGACTTGGGACGAGAGTCAGGCAGGATAGGATAGAGAGGCTTGGGACATGAGTCAGTCAGGACAGGAGAGAGAGGATTGGGACGAGAGTCAGGCTAGACAGGAGATAGGCTTGGGAAGATAGTCAGCCAGGACTGGAGAGGGAGGCTTGGGACGAGAGTCAGGCAGGACAGGAGAGAGGGGGTTGCGACGAGACTTAGATAGGACAGGAGAGGCAGGCTTGGGACGATATTCAGACAGGGCAGGAGAGATAGGCTTGCGAGGAGAGTCATGCCGGAGAGGATAGAGAGGCTTAGGACGAGAGTCTGGTCGGAAAAGAGAGATACCCTTGGGGCAAGAATCTACCTGGACAGGTGAGAGAGGCTTGGGACGAGAGTCAGTCAGGACAGGAGAGAAAAAGGCTTAGGACGAGACTCAGGCAAGACAGGAGTTAGAGGTTTGGGAGGAGACTCAGGTATGAGAAGAGAGAGAGGCTTGGCACGAGAGTCAGGCTCAATAAGAGAGACAAGCTTGCGACGAGACTTAGGCAAGACAGGAAAGAGAGGCTTGGAACGTGACTCAGGCAGGACAGGAGAGAGAGGCTTGGGACGAGAGTCAGGCTGGATAGGAGAGAGAGGCTTGGTTCGAGAGTCAGACAAGACAGGATAAAGTGGCTTGGGACGAGAGTCAGGCATGATTGGAGAGAGAGGCTTGGGACGAGAGTCAGGCTGAACAGGAGAGAGAGGCTTGGGACGAGAGTCAGGCAGGACAGGAAAGAGAGGCTTGGGACGAGATTTAGACAGGACAGGAAAGAGAGGCTTGGGACAAGCATCAAACAGGGCAGGAGAGAGAGGCTTGCGACGAGATTCATGCCGGAGAGGATAGACATCCTTTGGACGAGAGTCAGGCAGAACAGGAGAGACACCCTTGCGTCGAGAGTCAGGCAGAACAGGAAAGAGAGGCTTGGTACTAGAGTCAGGCAGGACAGAAGAGAGAGGCTTGGGACGTGAGTGAGGCACGACATGAGAGGGAGGCTTGGGACGAGAGTCAGGCTAGACAGGAGAGAGGCTTGGGAACAGAGTCAGGCAGGACTGGAGAGAGAGGTTTGGTATGAGAGCCAGGCTGGATAGCAGAGAGAGGTTTGGTTCGAGAGTCAGGCACGACAGGAGAGAGAGGCTTGGGACGAGAATCAGAAAGGATAGGTGTGAGGGGCTTGTGACGAGAGTTAGATATGTCAGGAGAGAGAGGATTGGGACGAGAGTTAGACAGAGAAGGAGAGAGAGCCTTGCGACGAGAGTCATGCCGGAGAGGATAGAGAGGCTTAGGTCAAGAGTCAGGTCGGAGGGGAGAGATACACTTGATGCAAGAATATAACCGAACAGGAGAGAGAGGCTTTGGACCAGAGTCAGTCAAGACAAGAGAGAGAAAGGCTTGGGACTAGAGTCAGACAGGACAGGAGAGCGATGCCTGGGACGAGAGTCAGTCAGGACAGGAGAGAGGGGCTTAGGACGAGAGTCAGGCAAAGACAGGAGAGAGAGGTTTTGACGAGAGTCAGGCGGGACAGGAGAGAGTGGCTTAGGACGAGAGTCTTGCAGGACAGGAGAGAAAGGCTTCCGACGAGAGTCAGGCAGGACAGGAGAGAGAGGCTTGGGACGAGAGTCAGGCCAAAAGGTCGAGAGAGGCTTGGGACGAGAGTCAGGCCAAAAGGTCGAGAGAGGCTTGGGACGAGAGTCAGGCTGGACAGGAGAGAGAGGCTTGGGACGAGAGTCAGACAGGGCAGGAGAGAGAGGCTTGCGACGAGAGTCATGCCGGAGAGGATAGAGAGGCTTAGGACAAGAGTCATGTCGGACGAGAGAGATAGACTTGGTGCAAGAATCTAACCGAACAGGAGAGAGGGGCTTTGGACCAGAGTCAGTCAAGACAAGAGAGAGAAAGGCTTGGGACTAGAGTCAGACAGGACAGGTGAGCGATGCCTTGGAATAGAGTCAGTCAGGACAGGAGAGAAGGGCTTGGGACGAGAGTCAGGCAAAGACAGGAGAGAGAGGTTTTGACGAGAGTCAGGCAGGACAGGAGAGAGAGGCTTGGGACGAGAGTCAGGCCGAAAGGTTGAGAGAGGCTTGGGACGAGAGTCAGGCTGGACAGGAGAGAGAGGCTTGGGACGAGAGTCAGGAAGGACAGGATAGAGAGGCTCGAGACGAGACTCAGGCTCTACAGGAGAAAGGGGTTGTTGACGAGAGTCAGGCAGGACAGGAGAGAGAGGCTTGGGACGAGAGTCAGGAAGGACACAATAGAGAGGCTTAGGACGAGAGTCAGGCAGGACAGGAGAGACGCTTGGGAAGAGAGTCAGGCAGGACTGGAGAGAGAGGCTTGGGATGAGACCCAGGCTGGATAGCAGAGAGAGGTTTGGCTCGAGAGTCAGGCAAGACAGGAGAGAGAATCTTGGGACGAGAGTCAGACAGGGCAGGAGAGAGAGACTTGCGACGAGAGTCATGCCGGAGAGGATAGAGAGGCTTAGGACACGAGTCAGGTCGGAGGGGAGAGATAGACTTGGTGCAAGAATCTAACCGAACATGAGAGAGAGGCTTTGGGCCAGTCAGTCAGGACAGGAGAGAGAAAGGCTTGGGACTAGAGTCAGACAGGACAGGGGAGTGATGCCTGGGACGAGAGTCAGTCAGGACAGGAGAGAGGGGCTTGGGACGAGAGTCAGACTGGATAGGAGAGAGAGGCCTGGGACGAGAGTCATGCCGGAGAGGAGAGAGAGGCTTAGGACGAGACTCTGGCAGGAGAGGAGAAAGAGGCTTGGGACGAGAGTCAGGCTGGATAGGAGAGAGAGGCTTGGGAAGAGAGTCAGGCAGGACTGGAGAGGGAGGCTTGGTACGAGAGTCAGGCTGGAAAGAAAAGTGAAGTCTGGGGAGAGGGTCAGGCAAGACAGAAGAAAGATGCTTGGGACGAGACTCAGGCAGGAAGGAAAAAGAGGCTTGGGACGAGAGTCAGGCTAAACTGGCGAGAGAGGCTTAAATCGAGAGTCAGGCAAGACAGGAGCGAGAAGCCTGGGACGAGAGTCAGGAATCAGAGGAGATGGAGGCTCGGGACGAGAGTCATTCTCTACAGTAGAGAGGGCCTGGGGACGAAAGCAATGCAGGATAGGAGAGAAAGGCTTGGGACGAGAGTCAGGCAGGATAGGATTGAGAGGCTTGGGACGTGAGTCAGTCAGGACAGGAGAGAGTGGATTGGGACGAGAGTCAGGCTGGACAGTAGATAGGCTTGGGAAGAGAATCACGCAGGACTGGAGAGGGAGGCTTGGGACGAGAGGCAGTCAGGACAGGAGAGAGGGGGTTGCGACGAGACTTAGATAGGACAGGAGAGACAGGCTTGGGACGAGATTCAGACAGGGCAGGAGAGATAGGCTTGCGAGGAGAGTCATGCCGGAGAGGATAGAGAGGCTTAGGACGAGAGTCAGGTCGGAAAAGAGAGATACACTTGGGGCAAGAATCTACCTGGACAGGTGAGAGAGGCTTGGGACGAGAGTCAGTCAGGACAGGAGAGAAAAAGGCTTAGGACGAGACTCAGGCAAGGCAGGAGTGAGAGTTTTGGGAGGAGATTCAGGTATGAGAAGAGAGAGAGGCTTGGCACGAGAGTCAGGCTCAATAAGAGAGACAAGCTTGGGACGAGACTTAGGCAAGACAGGAAAGAGAGGCTTGGAACGTGACTCAGGCAGGACAGGAGAGAGAGGCTTGGGACGAGAGTCAGGCTGGATAGGAGAGAGAGGCTTGGTTCGAGAGTCAGACAAGACAGGATAAAGTGGCTTGGGACGAGAGTCAGGCATGATAGGAGAGAGAGGCTTGGGACGAGAGTCAGGCTGAACAGGAGAGAGAGGCTTGGGACGAGAGTCAGGCAGGACAGGAAAGAGAGGCTTGGGACGAGATTTAGACAGGACAGGAAAGAGAGGCTTGGGACAAGCATCAGACAGGGCAGGAGAGAGAGGCTTGCGACGAGATTCATGCCGGAGAGGATAGACATCCTTTGGACGAGAGTCAGGCAGAACAGGAGACACCCTTGCGTCGAGAGTCAGGCAGAACAGGAAAGAGGCTTGGTACTAGAGTCAGGCAGGACAGGAGAGAGAGGCTTGGGACGTGAGTGAGGCAAGACATGAGAGGGAGGCTTGGGACGAGAGTCAGGCTAGACAGGAGAGAGGCATGGGAACAGAATCAGGCAGGACTGGAGAGAGAGGTTTGGTATGAGAGCCAGGCTGGATAGCAGAGAGAGGTTTGGTTCGAGAGTCAGGCAAGACAGGAGAGAGAGGCTTGGGACGAGAGTCAGAAAGGACAGGTGAGAGGGGCTTATGACAAGAGTTAGATATGACAGGAGAGAGAGGCTTGGGACGAGAGTCAGACAAGGCAGGAGAGAGAGGCTTGCGACGAGAGTCATGCCGGAGAGGATAGAGCGGCTTAGGACAAGAGTCAGGTCGGAGGGGAGAGATACACTTGATGCAAGAATATAACCAAACAGGAGAGAGAGGCTTTGGACCAGAGTCAGTCAAGACAAGAGAGAGAAAGGCTTGGGACTAGAGTCAGACAGGACAGGAGAGCAATGCCTGGGACGAGAGTCAGTCAGGACAGGAGAGAGGGGCTTGGGACGACAGTCAGGCAAAGACAGGAGAGAGAGGTTTTGACGAGAGTCAGGCGGGACAGGAGAGAGTGGCTTAGGACGAGAGTCTTGCAGGACAGGAGAGAAAGGCTTCCGACGAGAGTCAGGCAGGACAGGAGAGAGAGGCTTGGGACGAGAGTCAGGCCAAAAGGTCGAGAGAGGCTTGGGACGAGAGTCAGGCTGGACAGGAGAGAGAGGCTTGGGACGAGAGTCAGACAGGGCAGGAGAGAGAGGCTTGCGACGAGAGTCATGCCGGAGAAGATAGAGAGGCTTAGGACAAGAGTCATGTCGGACAAGAGAGATAGACTTGGTGCAAGAATCTAACCGAACAGGAGAGAGAGGCTTTGGACCAGAGTCAGTCAAGACAAGAGAGAAAGGCTTGGGACTAGAGTCAGACAGGACAGGTGAGCGATTCCTGAGACTAGAGTCAGTCAGGACAGGAGAGAGGGGCTTGGGACGACAGTCAGGGAAAGACAGGAGAGAGAGGTTTTGACGAGAGTCAGGCAGGACAGGAGAGAGTGGCTTGGGACGAGAGTCATACAGGACAGGAGAGAAAGGCTTGCGACGAGAGTTAGGCCGAAAGATCGAGAGAGGCTTGGGACGAGAGTCAGGCTGGACAGGAGAGAGATGTTTAGGACGAAAGTCAGGAAGGACAGGATAGAGAGGCTCGGGACGAGAGTCAGGCTTTACAGGAGAAAGGGGCTGGGGACGAGAGTCAGGCAGGACAGGATATAGGCTTGGGACGAGAGTCAGGAAGGACAGGATCGAGAGGCTTAGGACGAGAGTCAGGCAGGACAGGAGAGAGGCTTGGGAAGAGAGTCAGGCAGGACTGGAGAGAGAGGCTTGGGAAGAGAGCCAGGCTGAATAGCAGAGAGAGGTTTGGCTCGAGAGTCAGGCAAGATAGGAGAGAGAGGCTTGGGACGAGAATCAGACAGGACAGGTGAGAGGGCTTATGACGAGAGTTAGACATGACAGGAGAGAGAATCTTGGGACGAGAGTCAGACAGGGCAGGAGAGAGAGGCTTGCGACGAGAGTCATGCCGGAGAGGATGGAGAGGCTTAGGACACGAGTCAGGTCGGAGGGGAGAGATAGACTTGGTGCAAGAATCTAACCGAACAGGAGAGAGAGAGGCTTTGGGCCAGTCAGTCAGGACAGGAGAGAGAAAGGCTTGGGACTAGAGTCACACAGGACAGGGGAGCGATGCCTGGGACGAGAGCCAGTCAGGACAGGAGAGTGGGGCTTGGGACGAGTCATACTGGATAGGAGAGAGAGGCCTGGGACGAGAGTCATGCCGGAGAGGAGAGAGAGGCTTAGGACGAGACTCTGGCAGGAGAGGAGAGAGAGGCTTGGGACGAGAGTCAGGCTGGATAGGAGAGAGAGGCTTGGGAAGAGAGTCAGGCAGGACTGGAGAGGGAGGCTTGGTACGAGAGTCAGGCTGGAAAGAAAAGTGAAGTCTAGGGAGAGGGTCAGGCAGGACTGGAGAAAGATGCTTGGGACGAGACTCAGGCAGGACAGGAAAGAGAGGCTTGGGACGAGAGTCAGACTAAACAGGAGAGAGAGGCTTAAATCGAGAGTCAGGCAAGACAGGAGCGAGAAGCCTGGGACGAGAGTCAGGAATCAGAGGAGAGGGAGGCTCGGGACGAGAGTCAGTCTCTACAGTAGAGAGGGCCTGGGGACGAAAGCAATGCAGGATAGGAGAGAAAGGCTTGGGACGAGAGTCAGGCAGGATAGGATTGAGAGGCTTGGGACGTGAGTCAGTCAGGACAGGAGACAGTGGATTGGGACGAGAGTCAGGCTGGACAGGAGATAGGCTTTGGAAGAGAGTCAGGCAGGACTGGAGAGGGAGGCTTGGGACGAGAGTCAGGCAGGACAGGAGAGAGGGGGTTGCGACGAGACTTAGATAGGACAGCGAGACAGGCTTGGGACGAGATTCAGACAGGGCAGGAGAGAGAGGCTTGCGAGGAGAGTCATGCCGGAGAGGATAGAGAGGCTTAGGACGAGAGTCAGGTCGGAAATGAGAGATACCCTTGGGGCAAGAATCTACCTGGACAGGTGAGAGAGGCTTGGGACGAGAGTCAGTCAGGACAGGAGAGAAAAAGGCTTAGGACGAGACTCAGGCAAGACAGGAGTGAGAGGTTTGGGAGGAGACTCAGGTATGAGTCTTGGCACGAGAGTCAGGCTCAATAAGAGAGACAAGCTTGGGACGAGACTTAGGCAAGACAGGAAAGAGAGGCTTGGAACGTGACTCAGGCAGGGCAGGAGAGAGAGGCTTGGGACGAGAGTCAGGCTGGATAGGAGAGAGAGGCTTGGTTCGAGAGTCAGACAAGACAGGATAAAGTGGCTTGGGACGAGAGTCAGGCACGATAGGAGAGAGAGGCTTGGGACGAGAGTCAGGCTGAACAGGAGAGAGAGGCTTGGGACGAGAGTCAGGCAGGACAGGAAAGAGAGGCTTGGGACGAGATTTAGACAGGACAGGAAAGAGAGGCTTGGGACAAGCATCAGACAGGGCAGGAGAGAGAGGCTTGCGACGAGATTCATGCCGGAGAGGATAGACATGCTTTGGACGAGAGTCAGGCAGAACAGGAGAGACACCCTTGCGTCGAGAGTCAGGCAGGACAGGAAAGAGAGGCTTGGTACTAGAGTCAGGCAGGACAGGAAAGAGAGGCTTGGTACTAGAGTCAGGCAGGACAGGAGAGAGATGCTTGGGCAAGACATGATAGTGAGGCTTGGGACGAGAGTCATGCCGGAGAGGAGAGAGAGAGAGACTTAGGATGAAAGTCAGGTCTGACAGGAGAGAGAAGCTCGGTACTAGAGTCAGGCGGGAATAAAAAGTGAAGTCTGGGGTTTGTGACGAGAGTCAGGCCGCACAGGAGAGAGAGGATTGGTACGAAAATCAGTTGGGAAAGAAAATTGAAGCTTGGGAGAGAATCATGTAGGACAGGAGAGAGAGGCTTGGGACGAGAGGCAGTCAGGACAGGAGAGAGAGGCTTGGGACGAGAGTCAGCCTGGACAGGAAAGATAGGCTTAGGACGAGAATCAGGCAGGACAGGAGAGAGACTCTTGCGAAGAGACTGAGGGAGGACAGGAGAGAGAGGCTTGGGACGAGAGTCAGGCAGAATAGGAGAGAAAGGCTTGGGACTGGAGTCAGAGAGGACAGGGGAGATATGCTTGGGCCGAGAGTCAGGCAAGACAGCAGAGTGAGGCTTGGGACGTGAGTAAGGCAAGACATGAGAGGGAGGCTTGCGACGAAAGCCATGCCGGAGAGGATATAGAAGCTTAGTACGAGAGTCTGGTCGGACAGGAGGGAGAGGCTTAGTCCGAGAGTCAGGCGGGAAAGAAAAGTGAAGGCTGGGGTTTGTGACGAGAGTCAAGCATGACAGGAGAGAGGGGCTTGGTACGAGAGTCAGGCGGGAAAGAAAAGTGAAGTGTGGGGAGAGGGTCAGGCAGGATGGGAGAGAGAGGCTTGGGACGAGAGTCGGGCAGGATAGGAGAGAGAGGCTTGGGACGAGAGTCAGGCTGGACAGGAGAGAGAGGCTTGAGACGAGAGTCAGGTAGGATAGGAGAGAAAGGCTTGGGATGAGAGTCAGACAGGATTAGGGAGAGAGGATTCATAAAAGAGTCAGGCAGGGCAGGAGAAAGAGGGTTGGGACAAGAGCCAGGCAACACAGGAGGAAGAGGATTGTGACGTGATTCAGGGAAGATATGGGAGAGAATCTTGGGACGAGATTCAGGAAAGAGAGGAGAGAGAGTCTTAGGACGAGAGTCACTAGGGCAGAAGGGGGAGTCTTGAGACGAGAGTCATTCAGGCCAGGACAAAGAGGATTGGGTCCTGAGTCAAATAGGAGAGGAGAGAGAGGCTTGGCACGAGAGTCATCATGACAGGAGAGAGAGGTTTGGGGCGAGAGTCAGATAGGGCAGGAGAGAAAGGCTTGGGACGACAGTCAGGCAAGATTGGAGAGAGAGACTTGGAACAAGAGTCAGGCAGGACAGGACAAAGAGGCTTGGGACAAGAGTCAGGTAGGAGAGGAGACAGAGGCTTGGGACGTGAGTCAGCAGGACAGGAGAGAGAGGTTTCGAACGAGAGCCGGACAGGACAGGAGAGAGGGACTTGGGAGGAGAGTCAGGTAGGGCAAGCGAGGGAGGCTTGGGACGAGAGTCAGGCGGGGCAGGGGAGAGAGGCTTGGGAGGAGAGGAAGGTACGGCAGGAGAGGGAGTCTTGGGACGAGAGTCAGGCCGGAAGGTAGAGAGAGGCTTAGGACGAAAATCAGGCTGGAAAGGAGAGAGAGGCTTGATTCGAGAGTAAGGAAGCACAGGAGAGGGAGGCTCGGGACGAGAGTCAGGCTCTACAGGAGAGAGGGGCTGGGGACGATAGCCAGGCACGATAGGAGAGAGAGGTTTAGGACCAGAGTCAGGCAGGACAGGATAGAGAGCCTTGGGACGAGAGTGTGAACGGACAGGAGATAGAGGCTTGGGACGAGAGTCAGGCAGGACAGGAGAGAGATGTTTGGGAAGAGATTCTTGCCAGAGAGGAGAGAGAGACTTCGGACGAGAGTCAGGAAGGAGAGGAGAGAGAGGCTTGGAAAGAGAGTCAGGCAGAGCAGGAGAGAGGGATTGGAGACGAGAGTCAGGCTGGACAGGAGAGAGGGGCTGGCGAAGACATTTAGGAAGAACAGGAGAGAGAGGCTTGGAACGAGAGTCAAGCTGGACAGGAGAGGTAGGCTTGGGAAGAGAGTCAGGCAGGACAGGAGAGGGAGGCTTGGGACGAAAGTCAGGGAGGATAGGAGAGAGAGGCTTGGGACGAGAGTCAGGGAGGATAGGAGAAAGAGGCTTGGGACGAGAGTCAGGTAGGACAGGAGAAAGAGGCTTGGGACGAGTCATACAGGACAGAAGAGAGAGGCTTGTGAAGAGAGTTAGACACGGCAGGAGAGAGAGGCTTGGGATGAGAGTCAGGCTGGACAGGTGAGAGAGGCTATGGAGGAGAGATAGGCGGGATAGAAGGGAGAGGCTTGGGACGAGAGTCAGACAGGACAGGGGAGAAATGCTTGGGACTAGAATCAGTCAGGACAGGAGAGAGAGGCTTGGAACGAGAATCAGTCAGGACAGGAGAGAGAGGCTTGGGACGAGAGTCAGGCAGGACAGGAGAGATTGGATTAGGACGAGAGTCAGGCAGGACAGGAGAGAGAGGCTTGCGACGAGGGTAAGGCAGGACAGGAGAGAGAGAGAAGCTTGTGACAAGAGTCATGCAGGACAGGAGAAAGAGGCTTGGGACGAGAATCAGGCTGGACAAGAGATAGAGGCTTCGGATGAGAGTCAGGCAGGATAGGAGAGACAAGATTGGGACTAGAGTCAGACAGGACAGGGGAGAGATTCTTGGGATGAGAGTCAATACGGACAGGAGAGAGAGGCTTGGGACGTGAGTAAGGCAAGACATGAGACGGAGTTTTGGGACGAGAGTCATGATGGAGAAAACAGAGAGGCTTAGGACGAGTGTCAGCTCGGACAGGAGAGGGAGGATTGGTACGAAAGTCAGGCGGGAAAGAAAAGTGAAATCTGGGGTTTGTGACGAAAGTCAGGCTTCACAGGAGAGAGAGGGTTGGTATGAGAGTCAGGCGGGAAAGAAAAGTGAAATCTGCGGTGAGAGTGACACAGGACAGGAGAGAGAGGCTTGCGACAAGAGTCAGGCAGGACAAGAGAAGAGGCATGGGACGAAAGTCAGGCTGTAAGGTCGAGAGAGGCTTGGGACGAGAGTCAGGCTGGACAGGAGAAAGAGGCTTGGGACGAGAGTCAGGAAGCACAGGAAAGGGAGGTGAGGGACGAGAGTCAGGCTCTACAGGAGAGAGTGGCTGTGGACGAGAGCCAGGCAGGGCAATAGAAAGAAGTTTGGGACGAAGTCAGGAAGGACAGGGTAGAGAGATTTGGGATGAGAGTCAAGCAGGACAGGAGAGAAAGGCTTGGGACGAGAGTCAGGCTGGACAGGAAAGAGGCTTAGAAAGTGAGTCATGCAGGACTGGAGAGAGAGGCTTGTGACGAGAGCCAGGTAGGACAGGAGGGAGAGGCTTGGGACGAGACTCAGGCAGGACAGGAGAGAGACGCTTGGAATGAGACTCAGTCAGGACAGCAGAGAGGGGGTTGGGATGAGAGTAAGGCTGGATAGGAGACAAAGGTTTGGTTCGAGAGTCAGGCACGACAGGAGAGAGAGGCTTGGGACGAGAGTCAGACAGGACAGGTAAGAGGGGCTTGGGACGAGAGTTAGATAGGACAGGAGAGAGAGGCTTGACACTAGAGTCATACAGTGCAGGAAAGAGAGTCTTGCGACTAGAGTAATGCCGGAGAGGATAGAGAGGTTTAGGACGAGAGTCAGGTCGGACAGGAGAGGTAGACTTTGTGCAAGAATCTAACCGGACAGGATAGAGAGGCTAGGGACCAGAGTCAGTCAGGACAGGAGAGAGAGAGGCTTGGGACTAGAGTCAGACAGGACAGGGGAGAGATGATTGGGACCAGAGTCAGTTAGGACAGGAGAGAGAGGCTTGGGACGACAGTCAGGCAAGACAGGAGAAAGAAGCTTGGGACGAGACTCAGGCAGGACAGGAGAGAGTGGTTTAGGACGAGAGTCAGGCAGGCCAGGAGAAAGAGGCTTGGAACGAGAAATACAGGATAGAAGAGAGAGGCTTGTGAAGAGAGTTAGACACGGCAGGAGAGAGAGGCTTGGGACGAGAGTCATGCCAGAGAGGATAGAGAGGCTTGGGACGAGAGTCAGTTCTCATAGAAGAGATAGACTTGGAGCAAGAATTTGACCGGAAAGGAGAGAGAGGCTTGGGATGAGAGTCAGGCTGGACAGGAGAGAGAGGCTATGGAGGAGAGCCAGGCAGGATAGAAGAGATAGGCTTGGGAGGAGAGTCAGACAGGACAGGGGAGAAATGCTTGGGACTAGAATCAGTCAGGACAGGAGAAAGAGGCTTGGAACGAGAATCAATCAGGACAGGAGAGAGAGGCTTGGGACGAGAGTTAGGCAGGACAGGAGAGATTGGATTAGGACGAGAGTCAGGCAGGACAGGAGAGAGAGGCTTGCGACGAGAGTAAGGCAGGACAGGAGAGAGAGAAGCTTGGGACAAGAGTCATGCAGGACAGGAGAAAGAGGCTTGGGACGAGAATCAGGCTGGACAAGAGATAGAGGCTTCGGACGAGAGTCAGGCAGGATAGGAGAGACAAGATTGGGACTAGAGTCAGACAAGACAGGGGAGAGATGCTTGGGATGAGAGTCAATACGGACAGGAGAGAGAGGCTTGGGACGTGAGTAAGGCAAGACATGAGACGGAGTCTTGGGACGAGAGTCATGATGGAGAGAACAGAGAGGCTTAGGACGAGTGTCAGCTCGGACAGGGGAGGGAGGATTGGTACAAAAGTCAGGCGGGAAAGAAAAGTGAAATCTGGGGTTTGTGACGAGAGTCAGGCTGGACAGAAAAGAGAGGGATGGTATGAGAGTCAGGCGGGAAAGAAAAGTGAAGTCTGCGGTGAGAGTGACCCAGGACAGGAGAGAGAGGCTTGCGACAAGAGTCAGGCAGGACAAGAGAAGAGGCATGGGACGAAAGTCAGGCTGTAAGGTCGAGAGAGGCTTGGGACGAGAGTCAGGCTGGACAGGAGAAAGAGGCTTGGGACGAGAGTCAGGAAGCACAGGAGGGGGAGGAAAGGGACGAGAGTCAGGCTCTGCAGGAGAGAGGGGCTGTGGACGAGAGCCAGGCAGGGCAATAGAGAGAAGCTTGGGACGAAGTCAGGAAGGACAGGGTAGAGAGATTTGGGATGAGAGTCAAGCTTGGGACGAGAGTCAGGCTGGACAGGAGAGAGGCTTAGAAAGAGAGTCATGCAGGACTGGAGAGAGAGACTTGTGACGAGAGCCAGGTAGGACAGGAGGGAGAGGCTTGGGACGAGACTCAGGCAGGACAGCAGAGAGGGGGTTGGGATGAGAGTAAGGCTGGATAGGAGACAAAGGTTTGGTTCGAGAGTCAGGCACGACAGGAGAGAGAGGCTTGTGACGAGAGTCAGACAGGACAGGTGAGAGGGGCTTGGGACGAGATTTAGATAGGACAGGAGAAAGAGGCTTGGCACTAGAGTCACACAGGGCAGGAAAGAGAGTCTTTCGACGAGAGTCATGCCGGAGAGGATAGAGAGGTTTAGGACGAGAGTCAGGTCGGACAGGAGAGGTAGACTTGGTGCAAGAATCTAACCGGACAGGAGAGAGAGGCTAGGGACCAGAGTCAGTCAGGACAGGAGAGAGAGAGGCTTGGGACTAGAGTCAGACAGGACAGAGGAGAGATGCTTGGGACGAGAGTCAGTTAGGACAGGAGAGAGAGGCTTGGGACGAGAGTCAGGCAAGACAGGAGAAAGAGGCTTGGAACGAGTCATACAGGACAGAAGAGAGAGGCTTGGGACGAGATTCAGACAGGACAGGGGAAAGATGCATGGGACGAGAGTCAGGCAGGACAGGAGACAGAGGCTTGGGACGTGAGTATTGCAAGACACGAGAGAGAGGCTTGGGACGAAAGTCAGGCAGTACTGGAGAGAGAGGATTGGGACGAGAGTCAGGCTGTACAGGAGAGAGGTTTGGGACGAAAGTCAGGTACGATAAGAGAGAAATGTTTGGATCGAGAGTCAGACAGGACAGGGGAGAGAGGTTTCGGAATAGAGTCAGGCAGGGCAGGAAAAAGAGGGTTGGGACGTTAGCCAGGCAACACAGGAGAAAGAGGCTTGGGACGTAAGTCAGAGAAGACATGAAAGATAGCCTTGGGACGAAAGTCAGGAAGGAAAGGAGAGAGAAGCTTAGGACGAGAGTCACTAGGGCAGAAGGGGGAGTCTTTTGACGAGCGTCATGCAGGCCAGGAAAAAGAGGCTTGGGACCTGAGTCAGACAGGAGAGGAGAGAGAAGCTTGGAACGAAAGTCAGCAGGACAGCAGAGAGAAGTTTGGAACGAGAGTCAGGTAGGGCAGGAGAGAAAGGCTTGGGACGAGAGTCAGGCAGGACAGGAAAGAGAGACTTGGGACGAGAGTCATCCGGGACAGGACAAAAAGGCTTTTGACGAGAGTCAGAAAGGAGAGGACACAGAGGCTTGGGACGTGAGTCAACAGGACAGGAGACAGAGGTTTGGGACGACATTCAGTTATGAGAGGAGAGAGAAGCTTGGCACTAGAGTCAGGCTGGATAGGAGAGAGAAGCCTGGGAAGAGAGTCAGGCAGGACAGGAGAGAGAGGCTTGGGAGGATAGTAAGGTAGGGCAGGAGAGGGAGTCTTGGGACGAGAGTCAGGCCGGAAGGTAGAGAGAGGCTTAGGACGAAAGTCAGGCTGGACAGGAGAGAGAGGCTTAGGTCGAGAGTAAGGAAGCATATGAGAGGGAGGAGAGGGACGAGAGTCAGGCTCTACAGGAGAGAGGTGCTGGGGACGAGAGCCAGGCTGGACAGGAGAGAGAGGCTTGGGACGAGAGTCAGGAAGGACAGGATAGAGAGCCTTGGGACGAGAGTGTGAACGGACAGGAGATAGAGGCTTGGGACGAGAGTCAGGCAGGACAGGAGAGAGAGGTTTGGGACGAGATTCATGTCAGAGAATAGAGAGAGACTTCGGACGAGAGTCAGGAAGGAGAGGAGAGAGAGGCTTGGAAAGAGAGTCAGGCAGAGCAGGAGAGAGGGATTGGAGATGAGAGTCAGGCTGGACAGGAGAGAGGGGCTGGCGAAGACATTTAGGAAGGACAGGAGAGAGAAGCTTGGAACGAGAGTCAAGCTGGACAGGAGAGGGAGGCTTGGGAAGAGAGTCAGGCAGGACAGGAGAGGGAGGCTTGGGACGAAAGTCAGGGAGGATAGGAGAGAGAGGCTTGGGACGAGAGTCAGGCAGGACAGGAGAAAGAGGCTTGGGACGAGTCATACAGGACAGAAGAGAGAGGTTTGTGACGAGAGTTAGACACGGCAGGAGAGAGAGGTTTGGGACGAGAGTCATGCCAGAGAGGATAGAGAGGCTTAGGACGAGAGTCAGTTCTCATAGAAGAGATAGACTTGGAGCAAGAATTTGACCGGAAAGGAGAGAGAGGCTTGGGACGAGAGACAGGCTGGACAGGAGAGAGAGGCTTTGGAGGAGAGCCAGGCAGGATAGAAGAGAGAGGCTTGGGACGAGAGTCAGACAGGACAGGGGAGAAATGCTTGGGACTAGAATCAGTCAGGACAGGAAAGAGAGGCTTGGAACGAGAATCAGTCAGGACAGGAGAGAGAGGCTTGGGACGAGAGTTAGGCAGGACAGGAGAGATTGGATTAGGACGAGAGTCAGGCAGGACAGGAGAGAGAGGCTTGCGACGAGAGTAAGGCAGGACAGGAGAGAGAGAAGCTTGGGACAAGAGTCATGCAGGACAGGAGAAAGAGGCTTGGGACGAGAATCAGGCTGGACAAGAGATAGAGGCTTCGGACGAGAGTCAGGCAGGATAGGAGAGACAAGATTGGGACTAGAGTCAGACAGGACAGGGGAGAGATGCTTGGGATGAGAGTCAATACGGACAGGAGGGAGAGGCTTGGGACGTGAGTAAGGAAAGACATGAGACGGAGTCTTGGGACGAGAATCATGATGGAGAGAATAGAGAGGCTTAGGACGAGTGTCAGCTCAGACAGGAGAGGGAGTATCGGTACGAAAGTCAGGCGGGAAAGAAAAGTGAAACCTGGGGTTTGTGATGAGAGTCAGGCTGGACAGGAGAGAGAGGCTTCGTACGAAAGTCAGGCGGGAAAGAAAAGTGAAGTCTGCGGTGAGAGTGACACAGGACAGGAGAGAGAGGCTTGCGACAAGAGTCAGGCAGTACAAGAGGAGAGGCTTGGGACGAGAGTCAGGCTGTAAGGTCGAGAGAGGCTTGGGACGAGAGTCAGACTGGACAGGAGAAAGAGGCTTGGGACGAGAGTCAGGAAGCACAGGAGAGGGAGGAGAGGGACGAGAGTCAGGCTCTACAGGAGAGAGGGGCTGTGGACGAGAGCCAGGCAGGGCAATAGGGAAAAGCTTGGGACGAGAGTCAGGAGGGACAGGGTAGAGAGATTTGGGATGAGAGTCAAGCAGGACAGGAGAGAAAGGCTTGGGACGAGAGTCAGGCTGGACAGGAGAGAGGCTTAGAAAGAGAGTCATGCAGGACTGGAGAGAGAGGCTCCTGACGAGTGTCAGGTAGGACAAGAGGGAGAGGCTTGGGACGAGACTCAGGCAGGACAGGAGAGAGACGCTTGGAACGAGACTCAGGCAGGACAGCAGAGAGGGGGTTGGGATGAGAGTAAGGCTGGATAGGAGACAAAGGTTTGGTTCGAGAGTCAGGCACGACAGGAGAGAGAGGCTTGGGACGACAGTCAGACAGGACAGGTGAGAGGGGCTTGGGACGAGAGTTAGACATGACAGGAGAGAGAGGCTTGGCACTAGAATCACGCCCACAGGGCAGGAAAGAGAGGCTTGCGACGAGAGTCATGCCGGAAAGGATAGAGAGGTTTAGGACGAGAGTCAGGTCGGACAGGAGAGGTAGACTTGGTGCAAGAATCTAACAGGACAGGAGAGAGAGGCTTGGGACCAGAGTCAGTCAGGACAGGAGAGAGAGAGGCTTGGGACTAGAGTCAGACAGGACAGGGGAGAGAATGCTTGGGACGAGAGTCAGTTAGGACAGGAGAGAGAGGCTTGGGACGAGAGTCAGGCAAGACAGGAGAGAGAAGCTTGGGACGAGAGTCAGGCAGGACAAGAGAGAGTGGTTTAGGACGAGAGTCAGGCAGGACAGGAGAAAGAGGCTTGCGACGAGAGTCAGGCAGGACAGAAGAGAGAGGCTTGGGACGAGATTCAGGCAGGATAGGAGAGAGAGGCTTGGGACGAGAATCAGGCTGGACAGGAGAGAGAGGCTTGGGACGAGAGTCAGGCAGAATAGGAAGCAGAGGTTTGGGAATAGAGTCAGACAGGACAGGGGAGAGATGCTTGGGACGAGAGTCAGGCAGGACAGGAGTCAGAGGCTTCGGACGTGAGTATGGCAAGACACGAGAGAGAAGATTGGGACGAGAGTCAGGCAGTACAGGAGAGAGAGAGGATTGGGACGAGAGTCAGGCTGGACAGGAGAGAGAGGTTTGGGACGAAAGTCAGGTACGATAAGAGAGAAATGTTTAGGACGATAGTCAGACAGGACAGGGGAGAGAGGTTTCGGAATAGAGTCAGGCAGGGCAGTAGAAAGAGGGTTGGGACGTTAGCCACGTAACACAGGAGAGAGAGGCTTGGGACGTAAGTCAGGGAAGACATGAGATATAGCCTTTGGACGGGAGTCAGGAAGGAGAGGAGAGAGAAGCTCAGGACGAGAGTCACTAGGGCAGAAGGGGGAGTCATTTGACGAGAGTCATGCAGGCATGGAAAAAGAGGTTTGGGACCTGAGTCAGACAAGAGAGGAGAGAGAAGCTTGGAACGAAAGTCATCAGGACAGCAGAGAGAAGTTTGGGACGAGAGTCAGGTAGGGCAGGAGAGAAAGGCTTGGGACGAGAGTCAGGCAGGACAGGAAAGAGAGACTTGGGACGAGAGTCATCCGGGACAGGACAAAAAGGCTTGTGACGAGAGTCAGAAAGGAGAGGACACAGAGGCTTGGGACGTGAGTCAGCAGGACAGGAGACAGAGGTTTGGGACGATTTTCAGTTATGAGAGGAGAGAGAAGCTTGGCACTAGAGTCAGGCTGGATAGGAGAGAGAAGCTTGGGAAGAGAGTCAGGCAGGACAGGAGAGAGAGGTTTGGGAGGAGAGTCAGGTAGGGCAGGAGAGGGAGTCTTGGGACGAGAGTCAGGCCGGAAGGTAGAGAGAGGCTTGAGACGAGAGTCAGGCTGGACAGGAGAGAGAGGCTTGGTACGAGAGTCAGGAAGCACAGGAGAGGGAGGCTCGGGACGAGAGTCAGGCAATACAGGAGAGAGGGGCTAGGGACGAGAGACAGGCTGGACAGGAGAGAGAGGCCTGGGACGAAAGTCAAGCAGGACAGGTTAGAAAGTCCTGGGACGAGAGTCAGGCAGGACAGGAGAGAGAGGCTTGTGACGAGAGTCAGGAAGCACAGGAGAGGGAGGCTCGGGACGAGAGTCAGGCTCTACAGGAGAGAGGGACTGGGGACGAGAGCCAGGCAGGAGAGGAGAGAGAGGCTTGGGACGAGAATCAGGCAGGGCAGGATAGAGATTCCTGGGACGAGAGTCAGCCAGGACAGGAGGGAGAGGCTTGGGACGGAGTCAGGCAAGACAGGAGAGAGACGCTTGTGACGAGAGTCAGGCTGTATAGGAGAGAAAGGCTTGGGAAGAGAGTCAGGCAAGACTGGAGAGGGAGGCTTGTGACGAGAGTCAGGCAGAACAGGAGAGAGAGGCTTGGGACGAGATTCAGGCAGGACAGGAGAGAGATGCTTCGGACGAGACTTAGGCAGCACAGGAGAGAGATGTTTGGGACGAGAGTCAGGCTGGATAGGAGAGAGAGGCTTAGGAAGAAAGTCAGGCAGGACTGGAGAGGGAGACTTATGACGAAAGTCAGGCAGGACAGGAGAGAGAGGCTTGGGACGAGACTCACCCAGGACAGGAGAGAGAAGCTTGGGACGAGACTCAGGCAGGACAGGAGAGAGAGGCTTGGACGAGAGTCAGGCTGGACAAGAGAGAGAGGCGTAATTCGAGAGTCAGGAAAAGACACGAAGGAGAGGCTTGATACGAGAATTAGGAAGCACAGGCGAGTGAGGCTCGGGACGAGAGTCAGGCTCTAAAGGAGAGAGGGGCTGGGGACGAGAGCCAGGCAGGACAGGAGAGAGAGGCTTTGTTCGAGAGTCAGGCAACACAGGAGAGAGAGGCTTGGGACGAGAGTCAGGAAGTACAGGAGAGGGAGGCTTGTGACGAGAATCAGGCATGACAGGAGAGAGAGAGGCTTGGGCCGAAAGTCATACAGGGCAGGAGAGAGACTTGCGAGGAGAGTTATTCCGGAGAGGATAGAGATAATTAGGAGGAGTGTCAGGTCGGAGAGGGGAGATACACTTGTGGCAAGAATCTAACCGGACAGGAGAATGAGGCTTGGGACTAGCAGTCAGTCAGGACAGGAGAGAGGGAGGCTTAGGACGACATTCAGGCAAGACAGGAGGGAGACGTTTGGGACGAGACTCAGGTATAAGAGAAGAGAGAGGCTTGGCACGAGAGTCAGGCTGGATAGGAGAGAGAAGCTTGGGACGAGAGTCAGGCAGGACAGGAGAGAGAGGCTTGGGACGAGACTCGGGCAAGACAGGAGAGAGAAGCTTGGGACGAGAGTCAGGCTCTATATGATACAGAGGCTTCGTTCGAGAGTCAGGCAAGACAGGAGAGAGTGGTGTGGGACGAGAGTCAGGCAGGACAGGAGAGAGAGGCTTGGGACGAGAGTCAGGGTAGACAGGAGAGAGAGGCTTGGGGCGAGAGTCAGTAAGGAGAGGAGAGAGAGACTTGCGACGAGAGTTAGACAAGACAGGAGAGAGAGGCTTGGGACGAGAGTCAGACAGGGCAGGAAAGGCTTGCGACGAGAGTTATGACGGAGAGGGTAGAGAGGCTTAGAACGAGAGTCAGGTCGGATAGGAGAGATAGACTTGGGGTAAGAATCTAACCAGACAGAAGAGAGAGGCTTTTGACGAGAATCAGTCAGGGCAGGAGAGAGAGAGAGGCTTCGGACGAGAGTCAGGCAAGACAGGAAAGAGAGGCTTGGGACGAGAATCAGACAGGACAGGAGAGAGAGGCTTGCGACGAGAGTCATGCCGGAGAGGGTAGAAAGGCTTAGAACGAGAGTCAGGTCGGACAGGAGAAATAGACTTTGTGCAAGAATCTAACCAGACAGGAGAGAGAGGTTTGGGAGGAGAGTCAGTCAGGGCAGGAGCGAGAGACAGGCTTCGGACGAGAGTCAGGCAGGACAGGAGAGAGAGGCTTGCGTCGAGAGTGAGACAGGGCAGGAGAGAGAGAGGCTCGGAACGAGCGTCAAGCAAGGTAGGAGAGACACTCATGGGACTAGAGTCAGACAGGACAGGGGAGATATGATTGGGAGGAGAGTCAGGCAGGACAGGAGAGAGAGCCTTGGGACGTGAGCAAGGCAAGACATGAGAGGTAGGCTTGGGACAAGAGTCATGCCGGAGAGGATAGAGAGGCTTCGGACGAGAGTCATCTTTGACAGGAGAGAGAGGCTTGGGACGTGAGTAAGGCAAGACAAGAGAGGGAGGCTTGGGACGAGAGTCATGCCGGAGAGGAAAGAGAGGCTTTGGACGAGAGTCAGGTCTGACAGGAGAAAGAGGCTTGGTGCTAGAGTCAGTCGCGAAAGAAATGTGAAGTCTGGAGTTTGTGAAAAGAGTCATGCAGGACAAGAGAGAAAGGCTCGGTAAGAGGGTCAGGCGGGAAAGAAAAGTGAAGTCTGGGGTTTGTGAAGAGAGTCAGGCAAGACAGGAGAGAGAGGCTTGGTAAGAGAGTCAGGCGGGAAAGAAAAGTGAAGTGTGGGTAGAGAGTCAGGCAGGATGGGAGAGAGATGCTTGGGACGAGAGTCGGGCGGGATAGTAGAGAGAGGCTTGGGACGAGAGTCAGGCAGAGCAGGAGAGAGGGGTTGGAGACGAGAGTCAGGCAGGACAGGAGAGAGAGAGGCCTGCGACGAGAGTAAGGCAGGACAGGAGAGAGAGGCTTGGGAACAGAGTCATGCAGGACAGGAGAAAGAGGCTTTGGGACGAGAATCAGGCTGGACAAGAGATAGAGGCTTCGGACGAGAGTCAGGCAGGATAGGAGAGACAAGATTGGGACTAGAGTCAGACAGGACAGGGGAGAGATACTTGGGATGAGAGTCAATACGGACAGGAGAGAGAGGCTTGGGACGTGAGTAAGGCAAGACATGAGACGGAGTCTTGGGGCGAGAGTCATGATGGAGAGAATAGAGAGGCTTAGGACGAATGTCAGCTCAGACAGGAGAGAGAGGATTGGTACGAAAGTCAGGCGGGAAAGAAAAGTGAAATCTGGGGTTTGTGATGAGAGTCAGGCTGGACAGGAGAGAGAGGGTTGGTACGAGAGTCAGGCGGGAAAGAAAAGTGAAGTCTGCGGTGAGAGTCACACAGGACAGGAGAGAGAGGCTTCCGACAAGAGTCAGGCAGGACAAGAGAAGAGGCTTGGGACGAGAGTCAGGCTGTAAGGTCGAGAGAGGCTTGGGACGAGTCAGGCTGGACAGGAGAAAGAGGCTTGGGACAAGAGTCAGGAAGCACAGGGGAGGGAGGATCGAGACGAGAGTCAGGCTCTACAGGAGAGAGGGGCTGTGGACGAGAGCCAGGCAGGGCAATAGAAAGAAGTTTGGGACTAGAGTCAGGAAGGACAGGATAGAGAGGTTTGGGATGAGAGTCAGGCAGGACAGGAGAGAAAATCTTGGGACGAGAGTCTGGCTGGACAGGAGAGAGGCTTAGAAAGAGAGTCAGGCAGGACTGGAGAGAGAGGCTTGTGACGAGAGCCAGGAAGGACAGGAGGGAGAGGCTTGGGACGAGACTCAGGCAGGACAGGAGAGAGACGCTTGGAACGAGACTCAGGCAGAACAGCAGAGAGGGGGTTGGGATGAGAGTAAGGCTGGATAGGAGACAAAGGTTTGGTTCGAAAGTCAGGCACGACAGGAGAGAGAGGCTTGGGACGAGAGTCAGACAGGACAGTTGAGAGGGGCTTGGGACGAGAGTTAGATAGGACAGGAGAGAGAGGCTTGGGACTAGAGTCAAACAGGGCAGGAAAGAGAGTCTTGGGACGAGAGTCATGCCGGAGAGGATAGAGAGGTTTAGGACGAGAGTCAGGTCGGACAGGAGAGGTAGACTTGGTGCAAGAATCTAACCGGACAGGAGAGAGAGGCTTGGGACCAGAGTCATTCAGGACAGGAGAGAGAGAGGCTTGGGACTAGAGTCAGACAGGACAGGGGAGAGATGCTTGGGACGAGAGTCAGTTAGGACAGGAGAGAGAGGCTTGGGACGAGAGTCAGGCAAGATAGAAGAGAGAAGCTTGGGACGAGACTCAGGCAGGACAGGAGAGAGTGGTTTAGGACGAGAGTCAGGCAGGCCAGGAGAAAGAGGCTTGCGAAGAGAGTCAGGCAGGACAGAAGAGAGAGGCTTGGGACGAGATTCAGGCTGGACAGGAGAGAGAGAGGCTTGGGACGAGAGTCAGGCAGAATAGGAGGCAGAGGTTTGGGAATAGAGTCAGACAGGACAGGGGAGAGATGCTTGGGACGAGAGTCAGGCAGGACAGGAGACAGAGGCTTAGGACGAGAGTCAGGCAAGATAGAAGAGAGAAGCTTGGGACGAGACTCAGGCAGGACAGGAGAGAGTGGTTTAGGACGAGAGTCAGGCAGGCCAGGAGAAAGAGGCTTGCGAAGAGTCAGGCAGGACAGAAGAGAGAGGCTTGGGACGAGATTCAGGCAGGACAGGAGAGAGAGGCTTGGGACGAGAATCAGGCTGGATAGAAGAGAGAAGCTTGGGACGAGACTCAGGCAGGACAGGAGAGAGTGGTTTAGGACGAGAGTCAGGCAGGCCAGGAGAAAGAGGCTTGCGAAGAGTCAGGCAGGACAGAAGAGAGAGGCTTGGGACGAGATTCAGGCAGGACAGGAGAGAGAGGCTTGGGACGAGAATCAGGCTGGACAGGAGAGAGAGGCTTGGGACGAGAGTCAGGCAGAATAGGAGGCAGAGGTTTGGGAATAGAGTCAGACAGGACAGGGGAGAGATGCTAGGGACGAGAGTCAGGCAGGACAGGAGGCAGAGTCTTCGGATGTGAGTATGGCAAGACATGAGAGAGAGGCTTGAGACAAGAGTCAGGCAGTACAGGAGAGAGAGGATTGGGACGAGAGTCAGGCTGGACAGGAGAGAGAGGTTTGGGACGAAAGTCAGGTAGGATAAGAGAGAAATGTTTGGGACGAGAGTCAGACAGGACGGGGGAGAGAGAGTTCGGAATAGAGTCAGGCAGGGCAGGAGAAAGAGGGTTAGGACGTTAGCCAGGCAACACAGGAGAAAGAGGCTTAGGACGTAGGTCAGGGAAGACATGAGAGATAAGCTTGGGACGAGAGTCAGGAAGGAGAGGAGAGAGAGGCTTAGGACGAGAGTCACTAGTGCAGAAGGGGGAGTCTTTTGACGAGAGTCATGCAGGCCAGGAAAAAGAGGCTTGGGACCTGAGTCAGACAGGAGAGGAGAGAGAAGCTTGGAACGAAAGTCAGTAGGACAGCAGAGAGATGTTTGGGACGAGAGTCAGGTAGGGCAGGATAAAAAGGCTTGTGACGAGAGTCAGGCAGGACAGGAAAGATAGACTTGGGACGAGAGTCATCCGGGACAGGACAAAAAGGCTTGTGACGAGAGTCAGAAAGGAGAGGACACAGAGGCTTGGGACGTGAGTCAGCAGGAAAGGAGAACGAGGTTTGGGACGAAATTCAGTTATGAGAGGAGAGAGAAGCTTGGCACTAGAGTCAGGCTGGATAGGAGAGAGAAGCTTGGGAAGAGAGTCAGGCAGGACAGGAGAGAGAGGTTTGGGAGGAGAGTCAGGTTGGACAGGAGAGGGAGTCTTGGGACGAGAGTCAGGCCGGAAGGTAGAGAGAGGCTTGAGACGAGAGTCAGGCTGGACAGTAGAGAGAGGATTGGTACGAGAGTCAGGAAGCACAGGAGAGGGAGGCTCGGGACGAGAATCAGGCAATACAGGAGAGAGGGGCTTGGGACGAGAGCCAGGCTGGACAGGAGAGAGAGGCCTGGGACGAAAGTCAAGCAGGACAGGTTAGAAAGTCCTGGGACGAGAGTCAAGCAGGACAGGAGAGAGAGGCTTGTGACAAGAGTCAGGAAGCACAGGAGAGGGAGGCTCGGGAAGAGAGTCAGGCTCTACAGGAGAAAGGGGCTGGGGACGAGAGCCAGGCAGGAGAGGAGAGAGAGGCTTGGGACGAGAATCAGGCAGGGCAGGATAGAGACTCCTGGGACGAGAGCCAGCCAAGACAGGAGGGAGAGGCTTGGGACGGAGTCAGGCAAGACAGGAGAGAGACGCTTGTGACGAGAGTCAGGCTGGATAGGAGAGAAAGGCTTGGGAAGAGAGTCAGTCAAGACTGGAGAGGGAGGCTTGTGACGAGAGTCAGGCAGAACAGGAGAGAGAGGCTTGGGACGAGATTCAGGCAGGACAGGAGATAGAGGCTTCGGACGAGACTTAGGCAGCAAAGGAGAGAGATGTTTGGGACGAGAGTCAGGCTGGATAAGAGAGAGAGGCTTAGAAAGAGAGTCAGGCAGGACTGGAGAGTGAGACTTATGACAAAAGTCAGGCAGGACAGGAGAGAGAGGCTTGGGACGAGACTCACCCAGGACAGGAGAGAGAAGCTTGGGACGAGACTCAGGCAGGACAGGAGAGAGAGGCTTGGGACGAGAGTCAGGCTGGACAAGAGAGAGAGGCTTAATTCGAGAGTCAGGCAAGACACGAAGTAGAGGCTTGGAACGAGAATTAGGAAGCACAGGAGAGTGAGGCTCGGGACGAGAGTCAGGCTCTACAGGAGAGAGGGGCTTGGGACGAGAGCTAGGCAGGACAGGAGAGAGAGGCTTTGTTCGAGAGTCAGGTAACACAGGAGAGAGAGGCTTGGGACGAGAGTCAGGAAGCACAGGAGAGGGAGACTTGTGACGAGAATCAGGCATGTCAGGAGAGAGAGAGGCTTGGGCCGAGAGTCATACAGGGCAGGAGAGAGAGACTTGCGAGGAGCGTTATGCCGGAGAGGATAGAGATAATTAGGAGGAGTGTCAGGTCGGAGAGGGGAGATACACTTGTGGCAAGAATCTAACCGGACAGGAGAGAGAGGCTTGGGACGAGAGTCAGTCATGACAGGAGAGAGGGAGGCTTAGGACGACATTCAGGAAAGACAGGAGGGAGAGGTTTGAGACGAGACTCAGGTATGAGAGGAAAGAGAGTCTTGGCACGAGAGTCAGGCTGGATAGGAGAGAGAAGCTTGGGACGAGAGTCAGGCACGACAGGAGAGAGAGGCTTAGGACGACACTCGGGCAAGACAGGAGAGAGAAGCTTGGGACGAGAGTCAGGTTCTATAGGAGACAGAGGCTTGGTTCGAGAGTCAGGCAAGACAGGAGAGAGTGGCGTGGGACGAGAGTCAGGCAGGACAGGAGAGAGAGGCTTGGTACGAGAGTCAGGGTGGACAGGAGAGAGAGGCTTGGGACGAGAGTCAGTCAGGACAGGAGAGAGAGGCTTGGGACGAGAGTTAGACAAGATAGGAGAGAGAGGCTTGGGACGAGAGTCAGACAGGGCAGGAGAGAGAGGCTTGCAACGAGAGTCATGACGGAGAGGGTAGAGAGGCTTGGAACGAGAGTCAGGTCGGATAGGAGAGATAGACTTGGGGCAAGAATCTAACCAGACAGGAGAGAGAGGCTTTTGACGAGAATCAGTCAGGGCAGGAGAGAGAGAGAGGCTTCGGACGAGAGTCAGGCAAGACAGAAAAGAGAGGCTTGGAACCAGATTCAGGGAGGACAGGTGAGAGGGGCTTAGGACGAGAGTTACATAATACAGGAGAGAGAGGCTTGGGACGAGAATCAAACAGGACAGGAGAGAGAAACTTGCAACGAGAGTCATGTCGTAGAGGGTAGAGAGGCTTAGAACGAGAGTCAGGTCGGATAGGAGAGATAGACTTTGTGCAAGAATCTACCCAGACAGGAGAGAGAGGCTTGGGAGGAGAGTCACTCAGGGCAGGAGAGAGAGAGAGAGGCTTCGGACGAGAGTCAGGCAGGACAGGAGAGAGTGGCTTAGGACGAAAGTCAGGCAGGACAGGAGAGAGAGGCTTGCGTCGAGAATGAGACAGAACAGGAGAGAGAGGCTTGGGACGAGAGTCAGTCAGGACAGGAGAGAGAGGCTTGGGACGAGAGTTAGACAAGATAGGAGAGAGAGGCTTGGGACGAGAGTCAGACAGGGCAGGAGAGAGAGGCTTGCAACGAGAGTCATGACGGAGAGGGTAGAGAGGCTTAGAACGAGAGTCAGGTCGGATAGGAGAGATAGACTTGGGGCAAGAATCTAACCAGACAGGAGAGAGAGGCTTTTGACGAGAATCAGTCAGGGCAGGAGAGAGAGAGAGGCTTCGGACGAGAGTCAGGCAAGACAGAAAAGAGAGGCTTGGAACCAGATTCAGGGAGGACAGGTGAGAGGGGCTTAGGACGAGAGTTACATAGTACAGGAGAGAGAGGCTTGGGACGAGAATCAAACAGGACAGGAGAGAGAAACTTGCAACGAGAGTCATGTCGTAGAGGGTAGAGAGGCTTAGAACGAGAGTCAGGTCGGATAGGAGAGATAGACTTTGTGCAAGAATCTACCCAGACAGGAGAGAGAGGCTTGGGAGGAGAGTCACTCAGGGCAGGAGAGAGAGAGAGAGGCTTCGGACGAGAGTCAGGCAGGACAGGAGAGAGTGGCTTAGGACGAAAGTCAGGCAGGACAGGAGAGAGAGGCTTGCGTCGAGAATGAGACAGAACAGGAGAGAGAGGCTTGGAACGAGCGTCAGGCAGGGTAGGAGAGACATTCATGGGACTAGAGTCTGACAGGACAGGGGAGCTATGCTTGGGAGGAGAGTCAGTCAGGACAAGAGAGAGAGGCTTGGTAAAAGAGTCAGGCGGGAAAGAAAAGTGAAGTCTGGGTTTTGTGAAGAGAGTCAGGCAGGACAGGAGAGAGAGGCTTGGTAAGAGAGTCAGGCGGGAAAGGAAAGTGAAGTCGGAGGAGAGAGTGAGGCAGGACAGGAGAGTGAGGCTTGTGACGAAAGTCAGGAAGGACAAGAGAGAGAGGCTTGGGACGAGAGTCAGGCAGGACAGGAGAGAGTGGCTTAGGACGACAACCAGGCAGGACAGGAGAGAGGGGCTTGCGACGAGAGTGAGGCAGGACAGGAGAGAGAGGCTTGGGACGAGAGTCAGGCAGGATAGAAGAGAGACGATCGGGACTAGAGTCAGACAGGACAGGTGAGAGATGCTTGGGACGAGAGTCAGGCAGGACAGGAGACAGAGGCTTGGAACGTGAGTAAGGCAAGATATGAGAGGTAGGCTTGGGAGGAGAGTCATGTCGCAAAGGATAAAGAGGCTTAGGACGAGAGTCAGGTTTGACAGGAGAGTTAGGCTTGATACGAGATTCAGACCTGAAAGAAAAGTGAAGTCTGGGGATTGTGACTACAGTCAGGCAGGACAGGAGAGAGAGCCTAGATACGAGAGTCAGGCGGGAAAGAAAAGTAAATTCTAGGGAGAGAGTCAGGCAGGACAGGAGAGAGAGGCTTGGGACGAGAGTCAGGCAGGACAGGAGAGAGGGGCTTGGGACGAGAGTCAGGCTGGACAGGAGAGAGAGGCTTGGGACGAGAGTCAGGTAGGATACGAGAGAAAGGCTTGAACCGAGAGTCAGACAGGACTGGGGAAAGAGGTTTCGGAATAGGGTCAGGCAGGGCAGGAGAACGACGCGTGGGACGACAGCCAGGGAACACGGGTGAAAGAGGATTGGGACACGAGTTAGGGAAGACATGAGAGAGAGCCTTGGGACGAGAGTCAGAAAGACGAGGAGGGAGAGGCTTAGGACGAAAGTCACTAGGGCAGAAGTGGGAGGCTTGGTACGAGAGACAATGGAGGCCAGGACAAAGAGGCTTGGGACCTGAGTCAGACAGGAGAAGAGAAAGAGGCTTGGGACGAGAGTCAGCAGGACAGGAGAGAGAGGTTTAGGGAGACAGTCAGGTAGAGTAGGAAAGAAAGGCTTGGGACGAGACTCAGACAAGACAGAAGAGAAAGGCTTGCGACAAGAGTCAGGAAGGACAGGACAAAGAGACTTGGGACGAGAGTCAGGTGGGAGAGGAGAGAGAGGCTTGGGACGTGAGTCAGCAGGACAGGAGAGAGAGGTTTAGGACGAGATTCGGTCAGGACAGGAGTGAGGGGCTTAGAAGGAGAGTCACGTAGGGTAGGAGACGGAGGTTTACGACGAGAGTCAGACAGGAGGGAGGAGAGTCAGGTAGGGCAGGAGAGGGAGTCTTGGGACGAGAGTCAGGCCGAAAGGTAGAGAGATGCTTGGGACGAGAGTCAGGCTGGACAGGAGAGAGAGGCTTGGGTCGAGAGTCAGGAAGCACAGGAGAGGGAGGCCCGGAACGAGAGTCAGGCTCTACGGGAGAGAGGTGCTTAGGACGAGAGTCAGGTAGAAGAGGAGATAGAGGCCTGGGACGTGAGTCAGCAGGACAGGAGAGAGAGGTTTGGACGACAGTCAGACAGGACAGGAGAGAGGGGCTTGGGAGGAGAGTCAGGTAGGGCAGGAGAGGTAGGCTTGGGACGAGAGTCAGGCACGACAGGAGAGAGAGGCTTGGAAGGAGAGTCACGTAGGGCAGGAGAGGGACTCTTAGGACGAGAGTCAGGCCGGAAGGTAGAGAGATGCTTGGGACGAGAGTCAGGCTGGACAGGAGAGAGGCTTGGAACGAGAGCCAGGAACCACATGAAAAGAACCCTCGGGACGAGAGTCAGGCTCTACAGGAGGGAGGAGCTGGAGACGAGAGCCTGGCAGGACAGGAGAGAGAGGATAGGGACGAGAGTCAGGCAGGACAGGATAGAGTGACTTGGGACGAGAGTGTGACCGGACAGGAAATAGAGGCTTGGGACGAGATTCAGGCAGGACAGGAGAGAGAGGCTTCGAATGAGAGTCATGCCGGAGGGGAGAGAGAGGCTTGGGACGAGAGTCATGCAGGAGAGGAGAGAGAGGCTTGGGACAAGAGTCAGGCAAGGCAGGAGAGAGGGGCTGGAGACGAGAGTCAGGCTGGACAGGAGAGAAGGGCTGGCGAAGACATTCAGGCAGGACAGGAGAGAGAGGCTTGGGACGAGAGTCAGGCTGCACAGGAGAGGAAGGCTTGGGAAGAGAGTCAGGCAGAACAGGACAGGAGAGAGAGTCTTGGGACGAGAGTCAGGCAGGACAGGAGAAAGAGGCTTGGGACGAGAGTCATACACGGCATTAGACAGAGGTTTGGACGAGAGACACGCCGGAGAGGAGAGAGAGGCTTAAGACAAAAGTCAGTTCTGATAGAAGAGATAGACTTGGTGCAAAAATTGGACAGGAAAGGAGAGAGAGGCTTGCGATGAGAGTCATTCTGGACAGGAGAGAGAGGCTTGGGACGAGAGTCGGGCAGGGTAGAAGAGAGAGGCTTGGGACTAGAGTCAGACAGGACAGGGGAGAGATACTTGGGACGAGAGTCAGGCAGGACAGGAGACAGAGGCTTGGGACGTGAGTAAGGCAAGACATGAGAGGTAGGCTTGGGAGGAGAGTTATGCCGCAAAGAATAAAGAGGCTTACGACGAGAGTCAGGTTTGACAGGAGAGTTAGGCTTGGTACGAGATTCAGACGGGAAAGAAAAGTGAAGTCTGGGGATTGTGACTAGAGTCAGGCAGGACAGGAGAGAGAGCCTAGGTACAAGAGTCAGGCGGGAAAGAAAAGTGAAGTCTAGGGAGAGAGTCAGGCAGGACAGGAGAGAGAGGCTTGGGACGAGAGTCAGGCAGGACAAGAGAGAGGGGCTTGGGACGAGAGTCAGGCTGGACAGGAGAGAGAGGCTTGGGACGAGAGTCAGGTAGGATACGAGAGAAATTCTTGGGCCGAGAGTCAGACAGGACTGGGGAAAGAGGTTTCGGAATAAGGTCCGGCAGGACAGGAGAACGACGCGTGGGACGAGAGCCAGGGAACACGGGAGAAAGAGGATTGGGACACGAGTTAGGGAAGACATGAGAGAGAGCCTTGGGACAAGAGTCAGAAAGGCGAGGAGAGAGAGGCTTAGGACGAAAGTTACCAAGGCAGAAGGGTGAGGCTTGGTACGAGAGTCAATGGAGGCCAGGACAAAGAGGCTTGGGACCTGAGTCAGGCAGGAGAAGAGAAATAGGCTTGGGACGAGAGTCAGCAGGACAGGAGAGAGAGGTTTAGGGAGACAGTCAGGTAGGGTAGGAGAGAAAGGCTTGGGACGAGACTCAGACAAGACAGAAGAGAAAGGCTTGCGACAAGAGTCGGGAAGGACAGGACAAAGAGACTTGGGACGAGAGTCTGGTGGGAAAGGAGAGAGAGGCTTGGGACGTGAGTCAGCAGGACAGGAGAGAGAGGTTTTGGACGAGATTCGGTCAGGACAGGAGAAAGGGGCTTAGGAGGAGAGTCACGTAGGGTAGGAGACGGAGGTTTACGACGAGAGTCAGGCAGGACAAGAGAGAGAGCCTTGGGAGGAGAGTCAGGTAGGGCAGGAGAGGGAGTCTTGGGACGAGAGTCAGGCCGGAAGGTAGAGAGATGCTTGGGACGAGAGTCAGGCTGGACAGGAGAGAGAGGCTTGGGTCGAGAGTCAGGAAGCACAGGAGAGGGAGGCCCGGAACGAGAGTCAGGCTCTACGGGAGAGAGGTGCTTAGGACGAGAGTCAGGTAGGAGAGGAGACAGAGGCCTGAGACGTGAGTCAGCAGGACAGGAGAAAGAGGTTTGGGACGAGAGTCAGACAAGACAGGAGAGTGGGGCTTGGGAGGAGAGTCAGGTAAGGCAGGAGAGGGAGGCTTGGGACGAGAGTCAGGCACGACAGGAGAGAGAGGCTTGGGAGGAGAGTCACGTAGGGCAGGAGAGGGACTCTTAGGACGAGAGTCAGGCCGGAAGGTAGAGATGCTTGGGACGAGAGTCAGGCTGGACAGGAGAGAGGCTTGAGACGAGAGTCATGCCGAAGGGGAGAGAGAGGCTTGGGACGAGAGTCATACAGGATAGGAGAGAAAGGCTAGGAACGACAGTCAGGCAAGGCAGGAGAGAGGGGTCGGAGACGAGAGTCAGGCTGGACAGGAGAGAAGGGCTGGCGAAGACATTCAGGCAAGACAGGAGAGAGAGGCTTGGGACGAGAGTCAGGCAGGACAGGAGAAAGAGGCTTGGGACGAGAGTCATACACGTCAGGAGACAGAGATTTGGGACGAGAGACATGCCGGAGAGGATAGAGAGGCTTAGGACAAAAGTCAGTTCTGATAGAAGAGATAGACTTGGTGCAAAAATTTGACAGGAAAGGAGAGAGAGGCTTGCAATGAGAGTCATTCTGGACAGGAGAGAGAGGCTTGGGACGAGAGTCAGGCAGGATAGAAGAGAGAGGCTTGGGACTAGAGTCAGACAGGACAGGGGAGAGATGCTTGGGACGTGAGTAAGGCAAGACATGAGAGGTAGGCTTGGGAGGAGAGTCATGCCGCAAAGGATAAAGAGGCTTACGACGAGAGTCAGGTTTGACAGGAGAGTTAGGCTTGGTACGAGATTCAGACGGGAAAGAAAAGTGAAGTCTGGGGATTGTGACTACAGTCAGGCAGGACAGGAGAGAGAGCCTAAGTACGAGAGTCAGGCGGGAAAGAAAAGTGAAGTCTAGGGAGAGAGTCAGGCAGGACAGGAGAGAGAGGCTTGGGACGAGAGTCAGGCAGGACAGGAGAGAGGGGCTTGGGACGAGAGTCAGGCTGGACAGGAGAGAGAGGCTTGGGACGAGAGTCAGGTAGGATACGAAAGAAAGGCTTGGGCCGAGAGTCAGACAGGACTGGGGAAAGAGGTTTCGGAATAGGGTCAGGCAGGGCAGGAGAACGACGCGTGGGACGAGAGCCAGGGAACAGGGGAGAAAGAGGATTGGGACACGAGTTAGGGAAGACAAGAGAGAGAGAGCCTTGGGACGAGAGTCAGAAAGGCGAGGAGAGAGAGACTTAGGACGAAAGTCACTAGGGCAGAAGGGGGAGGCTTGGTACGAGAGTCAATGGAGGCCAGGACAAAGAGGCTTGGGAACTGAGTCAGGTAGGAGAAGAGAAAGAGGCTTGGGACGAGAGTCAGCAGGACAGGAGAGAGAGGTTTAGGGAGAGAGTCATGTAGGGTAGGAGAGAAAGGCTTGGGACGAGACTCAGACAAGACAGAAGAGAAAGGCTTGCAACAAGAGTCAGGAAGGACAGGACAAAGAGACTTGGGACGAGAGTCAGGTGGGAGAGGAGAGAGAGGCTTGGACGTGAGTCAGCAGGACAGGAGAGAGAGGTTTAGGACGAGATTCGGTCAGGACAGGAGAGAGGGGCTTGGGAGGAGAGTCAGGTAGGGTAGGAGACGGAGGTTTACGACGAGAGTCAGACAGGACAAGAGAGAGAGCCTTGGGAGGAGAGTCAGGTAGGGCAGGAGAGGGAGTCTTGGGACGAGAGTCAGGCCGGAAGGTAGAGAGATGCTTGGGACGAATGTCAGGCTGGACAGGAGAGAGAGGCTTGGGTCGAGAGTCAGGAAGCACAGGAGAGGGAGTCCCGGAACGAGAGTCAGGCTCTACGGGAGAGAGGTGCTTGGGACGAGAGTCAGGTAGGAGAAGAGACAGAGGCCTGGGACGTGAGTCAGCAGGATAGGAGAGAGAGGTTTGGGACGAGAGTCAGACAGGACAGGAGAGAGGGGCTTGGGAGGAGATTCAGGTAGGGCAGGAGAGGTAGGCTTGGGACGAGAGTCAGGCACGACAGGAGAGAGAGGCTTGGGAGGAGAGTCACGTAGGGCAGGAGATGGACTCTTAGGACGAGAGTCAGGCCGGAAGGTAGAGAGATGATTGGGACGAGAGTCAGGCTGGACAGGGGAGAGGCTTGGAAAGAGAGCCAGGAACCACATGAAAAGGACCGTCGGGACGAGAGGCAGGCTCTACAGGAGGGATGGGCTGGAGACGAGAGCCTGGCAGGACAGGAGAGAGAGGATAGGGACGAGAGTCAGGCATGATAGGATAGAGCGACTTGGGACGAGAGTGTGACCGGACAGGAAATAGAGGCTTGGGACGAAAGTTATGCAGGAGAGGAGAGAGAGGCTTGGGACGAGAGTCAGGCAAGGCAGGAGAGAGGGGCTGGAGACGAGAGTCAGGCTGGACAGGAAAGAAGGGCTGGCGAAGACATTCAAGCAGGACAGGAGAGAGAGGCTTGGGACGAGAGTCAGGCTGTACAGGAGAGGCAGGCTTGGGAAGAGAGTCAGGCAGAACAGGAGAGGGGTTCTTGGGACGAGAGTCAGGCAGGACAGGATAGAGAGGCTTGGGACGAGAGTCAGGCAGGACAGGAGAAAGAGGCTGGGGACGAGAGTCATACACGGCAGGAGACAGAGGTTTGGGACGTGAGACATGCCGGAGAGGATAGAGAGGCTTAGGACAAAAGTCAGTTCTGATAGAAGAGATAGACTTGTTGCAAAAATTTGACGGAAAGGAGAGAGAGGCTTGCGATGAGAGTCATTCTGGACAGGAGAGAGATGCTTGGGACGAGAGTCAGGCAAGATAGAAGAGAGAGGCTTGGGACTTGAGTCAGAGAGGACAGGGGAGAGATGCTTGGGACGAGAGTCAGGCAGGACAGGAGACAGAGGCTTGGGACGAGAGTCAGGCAGGGACGGAGAGAGAGGTTTGTGACGAGAGTCAGTCAGAACAAAAGAGATTACCTCAGGACGAGAGTCAGGCAGGACAGGAGAGAGAGGCTTGCGACGAGAATGAGGCAGGACAGGAGAGAGAGGATTTGGACGAGAGTCAGGCAGGATAGAAGAGAGAGGGTTGGGACGAGAGTCAGGCAGGATATGAGGGACAGGCTTGGGACTAAAGTCAGAAACGACAGGGGAGAGAGGATTGGGACGAGAGTCAGGCAGGACAGGAGAGAGAGGCTAGGACGTGAGTAAGGCAAGACCTGAGAGGGAGGCTTGGCACGAGTCTTGACGGAGAGGATAGAGAGGCTTAGGATCAGAATCAGGTCGGACAGGAGAGAGAGGCTTGGTACGAAAGTCAGGCGGGAAAAAAATGAAGTCTGGGGAGAGAGTCAAACAGGACAGGAGAGAGAGGCTTGGTACGAGAGTCAGGCCGGACATGAGAGAGAGGCTTGGAACGAGAGTCAGGCAGGACAGGAGAAAGAGTTTGGGACGAGAGTCAGGCTGGGCAGGAGAGAGAGGCTTGGAACGAGAGTCAGGAAGCACAGAAGAGGGAGGCTCGGGACGAGACTCGGGCTGTACAAGAGAGAGGGGCTGAGGACGAGAGACAGGCAGGACAGGAGAGAGAGGCTTAGGACGAGAGTCAGGAAGGACAGGATAGAGAGGCTTGGGACGAGAGTCAGGCAGGACAGGAGAGAGAGGCTTGGAGCAAGACTCAGGCTGGACAGGAGAGAGGCTTGGGAAGAAAGCCAAACAGGACTGGAGAGAGACGCTTGTAACGAGAGTCAGGCAGGACAAGAGAGAAAAGCTTGGGATGAAACTCAGGCAGGACAGGAGAAAGAGACTTGGGACGAGACTCAGGCAGGACAGCAAAAACAGGCTTGGGACGAGAGTCAAGTTGGATTGGGAAAGAGGCTTGCTTCGAGAGTCAGGCAAGACAGGAGAGGCTTGGGGCGAGAGTCAGGCAGGACAGGTAAGAGGGGCTTGGGACGAGAGTTAGATAGGACAGGAGAGAGAGGCTTGGGACGAAGGTCAGAAAGGGCAGGAGAGAAAGGCTTGCGAGGAGAGTCATGCCGGAGAGGATAGAGAGGCTTAGGACGAGAGTCAGGTCGCAGAGGAGAGATAGACTTGGTGCAAGAATCTAACCAGACAGGAGAGAGAGGTTTGGGACCAGAGTCAGTCAGGACAGGAGAGAGAAAGAGACTAGGGAAGAGAGTCAGACAAGACAGGAGAGAGAGGTTTGGGACGAGACTCAGGTATGAGAGGAAAGAGAGCCTTGGCACGAGAGTCAGGCTGGATAGGAGAGAAAAGCTTGGGACGACAGTCAGACAGGACAGGAGAGAGAGGCTTAGGACGAGACTCAGGCAGGACAGGAGAGAGAGGCTTGGGACGAGAGTCAGGCTGGATAGGAGAGAGAGGCTTGGTTAGAGACTCAGGGAAGAGAGGAGAGAGAGGCTTCGGACGAGAGTCAGACAGGACAGGAGAGGGAGGCTTCGGACAAGAGTCAGGCTGGACAGGAGAGAGCGGCTAGGGACGAGAGTCAGGCAGGAGAGGAGAGAAGAGCTCGGGACGAGTTAGACAGGACAGAAGAGAGAGGCTTGGGACGAGAGTCAGACAGGGCAGGAGAGAAAGGCTTTCAACGTTAGTCATGCCCGAAAGGATAGAGAGGCTTAGGACTAGACTCAGGCAGGACAAGAGAGGCTTGGTAGGAGAATCAGGCGGTAAAGAAAAGTGAAGTCTGGGGAGAGAGTCAGGCAGGACAGGAGAGAGGCATGGGACGAGAGTCAGGCTGGACAGGGGAGAAAGACTTGGGACGAGAGGCAGGATTGACAGGATAGAGAGGCTTGGGACGAGAGTCAGGCAGGACAGGAGAGAGAAGCTTGGGACGAGAGTCAGGCTGGACAGACAGGGCAGGCAGGGCATGCAGGGCTAGAGAGAGAGGCTTATGACGAGAGTCAGCAGGACAGGAGAGAAAGGCTTGGGACGAGATTCAGGCAGGGCAGGAGAGAGAGGCTTGGTACGAGAGTCAGGCGGGAAAGAAAAGTGGAGTCTGGGGTTTGTGACAAGAGTCAGGCATGACAAGAGAGGCTTGGTACGAGAGTCAGGCGGGAAAGAAAAGTGAAGTCTTGGGAGAGAGTCAGGCAGGACAGGAGAGAAAGGCTTGGGACGAGAGTTAGGCTGGACAGGAGAGAAAGGCTTGGGACGAGAATCATGCTGGACAGCAAAAAGAGGCTTGGGACGACACTCAGGAAGGACAGGAGAGAGAGGCTTGGGACGAGACTCAGGCAGGACAGCAAAAAGAGGCTTGGGACCAGAGTCAACCTGGATAGGAGAGAGAGGCTTGGTTCGAGAGTTAGACAAGACAGGAGAGAGAGGCTTGGTACTAGCGTCAGGCAAGACAGGTGAGAGGGGTTTGGGAGGAGAGTTAGATAGCACAGGAGAGAGAGGCTTGGGACGAGAGTCAAAAAGGGCAGGAGAGAGAGGCTTGCGAGGAGAGTAATGCCGGAGAGGATAGAGAGGCTTAGGACGAGAGTCAGGCAGGACAAGAGAGGCTTGGTACGAAAATCAGGCAGGACAGGAGAGAGAGGCTTGGGACGAGAGTCAGGCAGGACAGGAGAGAGAGGCTTGGGACGAGAGTCAGGCAGGACAGGAGAGAGAGGCTTGGGACGAGAGTCAGGCAGGACAGGAGAGAGAGCCTTGATACGAGAGTCAGGCTGGACAGGAGAGAAAGGCTTGAGACGAGAGTCAGGCAGGAGAGGAGAGAGAGGCATGGAACTAGAGTCAGACAGGACAGGGGAGAGATGCTTGGGACGAGAGTTAGGCAGGACAGGAGAGAGAGGCTCGGGACGTGAATAAGGCAAGACATGATAGGGAGGCTTGGGACGAGAGTCATGACGGAGAGGATAGAGAGGCTTAGGACGAGAGTCAGATCGGACAGGAGATAGAGGCCTGGTACGAGAGTCATGCGAGAAAGAAAAGTGAATTCTGGGGAGAGAGACAGGCAGGACAGGAGAGAGAGGGTTTTGGCCGAGAGTCAGGCAGGAGAGGAGAGAGAGGCTTGGAACGAGAGTCAGGCCGGAAGGTAGAGAGAGGCTTGGGACGAGAGTCTGGCTGGACAGGAGAGAGAGGCTTGGTTCAAGAGTCAGGTTCTACAAAAGAGAGGGGCTGCGGACAAGAGCCAGGCAGGACAAGAGAGAGAGTCTTGGGACGAGAGTCAGGATTGACAGGACAGAGAGGCTTGGGACGAGAGTCAGGCAGGACAGGAAAAAGAGGCTTGGGACGAGAGTCAGGCTGGACAGGCAGGGCAGGCAGGGCTGGAGAGAGAGGCTTATGACGAGATTCAGCAGGACAGGAGAGAAAAGCTTAGGACGAGATTCAGGCAGGACAGGAGAGAGAGGCTTGGGACGAGACTCAGGCAGGACAACAAAAAGAGGCTTCGGACCAGAGTCAACCTGGATAGGAGAGAGAGGCTTGGTTCGAGAGTCAGGCAAGACAGGAGAGAGAGGCTTGGGACGAGAGTCAGGCATGACAGGTGAGAGGGGTTTGGGACGAGAGTTAGATAGGACAGGAGAGAGAGGCTTGGGACGAGAGTCAGAAAGGGCGGGAGAGAGAGGGTTGGGAGGAGAGTCATGCCGGAGAAGATAGAGAGGCTTAAGACGAGAGTCAGGTCGGAGAGGAGAGATAGACTTGGTGCAAGAATCTAACCGGACAGGAGAGAGAGGGTTGGGACCAGAGTCAGTAAGGACAAGAGAGAGAAAGAGGGTTGGGAGGAGAGTCAGGCAAGACAGGAGAGAAAGGTTTGGGACGAGACTCCGGTATGAGAGGAGAGAGAGGCTTGGCACGAGAGTCAGGCTGGATAGGAGAGAGAAGCTTGGGACGAGAGTCAGGCAGGACAGGAGAGAGATGCTTGGGACGAGACTCAGGCAGGACAAGAGAGAGAGGCTTGGGACGAGAGTCAGGCTGGACAGGAGAGAGAGGCTTGGTTCAAGAGTCAGGTTCTACAAAAGAGAGGGGCTGCGGACAAGAGCCAGGCAGGACAAGAGAGAGAGTCTTAGGACGAGAGTCAGGATTGACAGGACAGAGAGGCTTGGGACGAGAGTCAGGATTGACAGGACAGAGAGGCTTGGGACGAGAGTCAGGCTGGACAGGCAGGGCAGGCAGGGCTGGAGAGAGAGGCTTATGACGAGAGTCAGCAGGACATGAGAGAAAGGCTTAGGACGAGATTCAGGCAGGACAGGAGAGAGAGGCTTGGGACGAGACTCAGGCAGGACAGCAAAAAGAGGCTTCGGACCAGAGTCAACCTGGATAGGAGAGAGAGGCTTGGTTCGAGAGTCAGGCAAGACAGGAGAGAGAGGCTTGGGACGAGAGTCAGGCATGACAGGTGAGAGGGTTTTGGGAGGAGAGTTAGATAGGACAGGAGAGAAAGGCTTGGGACGAGAGTCAAAAAGGGCAAGAGAGAGAGGGTTGGGAGGAGAGTCATGCCGGAGAAGATAGAGAGGCTTAAGACGAGAGTCAGGTCGGAGAAGAGAGATAGACTTGGTGCAAGAATCTAACCGGACAGGAGAGAGAGATGGTTGGGACCATAATCAGTAAGGACAAGAGAGAGAGGGGGTTGGGAGGAGAGTCAGGGAAGAAAGGAGAGAAAGGTTTGGGACGAGACTCAGGTATGAGAGGAGAGAGAGGTTTGGCACGAGAGTCAGGCTGGATAGGAGAGAGAATCTTGGGACGAGAGTCAGGCAGGACAGGAGAGAGATGCTTGGGACGACACTCAGGCAGGACAAGAGAGAGAGGCTTGGGACGAGAGTCAGGCTGGATAGAAGAGAGAGGCTTTGTTCGAGAGTCAGGCAAGACACGAGAGAGAGACTTGGGACGAGAGTTAGACAGGACAGGAGAGAGAGGCTTCGGACGAGAGTAAGGCTGGACAGGAGAGAGAGGCTTGGAACGAGATTCAGAAAGGAGAGGAGAGAGAGGCTTGGTACGAGAGGTAGACAGGACAGGAGAGAGAGGCTTGGGACGAGAGTCAGACAGGGCAGGAGAGAGAGGCTTGCGACGAGAGTCATGCCGGAGAGGATAGAGAGGCTTAGGACTAGAGTCAGGTCGGACAAGAGAGATAGAGTTGGGGCAAAAATTTAACCGTACAGGAGAGAGAAGCTTGCAACGAGAGTCAGTCAGAAGAGGAGAGAGAGAGAGGGTTGGGAGGAGAGTCAGGCAAGACAGGAGAGAGAGGTTTAGGACGAGAGTCAGGCAGGACAAGAGAGAAGGGCTTACTACGAGTGTCAGGCAGGATAGGAGAGAGAGGCTTGCGAGGAGAGTGAGCCAGGACAGGAGAGAGAACCTTGGGACGAGAGTCAGGCAGGAGAGGAGAGAGAGGCTTGGGACGTGAGTAAGGCAAGACATGAGAGGGAGGCTTGCGACGAGAGTCAGAGAGGACAGGGGAGAGATGCTTGGGACGAGAGAGGCTTGGGACGTGAGTAAGGCAAGACATGAGAGGGAGGCTTGGGACGAGAGTCATGCCGGAGAGGATAGAGAGGCTTAGGACGAGTCAGGTCGGACAGGAGAGAGAAGCTTGGTACGAGAGTCAGGCGGGAAAGAAAAGTGAAGTCTGGGGAGAGAGTCAGGCAGGACAGGAGATAGAGGCTTGAGACGAGAGTCAGGCAGGACAGGAGAGAGAGGCTTGGGACGAGAGTCAGGCTGGACAGGAGACAGAGGCTTGGGACGAGAGTCAAACAGGATAGGAGGGAGAGGCTTGGTACTAGAGTGAAACATGACAGGGGAGAGATGCTTGGAACGAGAGTTAGGCAGGACAGGAGAGAAAGGCTTGGGAAGTGACTAAGGCAAGACATGAGAGGGAGGCTTGGGACGAGAGTCATGACGGAGAGGATAGAGAGGATTAGGATGAGAGTCAGGTCGGACAGGAGAGAGAAGCTTGGTACTAGAGTCACACGTGAAAGAAAAGTAAAGTCTGGTGAGAGAGTCAGGCAGGACAAGAGAGAGAGGCTTAGGATGAGAGTCAGGCAGGACAGGAGAGAGAGGCTTGGGAGGAGAGTCAGGTAGGGCACGAAATGGAGTCTTGGGACGAGAGTCAGGCCGGAAGGTAGAGAGAGGCTTGGGACAAGAGTCAGGCAGGACATGACAGAGAGGCTTGGCACGAGAGTCAGGTAGCACAGGAGAGGGAGGCTCGGGACGAGAGTCAGGCTCTTCAGGAGAGAGGGGCTGGGAACAAGAGCCAGGCAGGACAGGAGAGAGAGGCTTGGGACAAGAGTTAGGCAGGACAGGAGAGAGAGGCTTGGGACGAGAATCAGGCTAGACAGGAGAGAAAGGCTTGGGACGAGAGTCAAGCAGGACAGGAGAGAGAGGCTTGGGACGAGAGTCAGGTAGGATAGGAGAGTAAGGCTTGGGACGAGAATCATGCTGGACAGCAAAAAGAGGCTTGGGACGACACAGGCAGGACAGGAGAGAGAGGCTTCGGACGAGACTCAGGCAGGACAGCAAAAAGAGGCTTGGGACCAGAGTCAACCTGGATAGGAGAGAGAGGCTTGGTTCGAGAGTTCAGGCAAGACAGGAGAGAGAGGCTTCGGACGAGAGT
This sequence comes from Panulirus ornatus, assembly GCF_036320965.1. NCBI lineage: Eukaryota > Metazoa > Arthropoda > Malacostraca > Decapoda > Palinuridae > Panulirus > Panulirus ornatus. Next base: position 76,856,129 of record NC_092234.1, read on the forward strand.
CAGGCATGACAGGTGAGAGGGGTTTGGGACGAGAGTTAGATAGGACAGGAGAAAGAGGCTTGGGACGAGAGTCAAAAAGGGCAGGAGAGAGAGGGTTGGGAGGAGAGTCATGCCGGAGAAGATAGAGAGGCTTAAGACGAGAGTCAGGTCGGAGAGGAGAGATAGACTTGGTGCAAGAATCTAACCGGACAGGAGAGAGAGGGTTGGGACCAGAGTCAGTAAGGACAAGAGAGAGAGAGCGTTGGGAGAAGAGTCAGGCAAGACAGGAGAGAAAGGTTTGGGACGAGACTCAGGTATGAGAGGAGAGAGAGGCTTAGCACGTGAGTCAGGCTGGATAGGAGAGAGAAGCTTGGGACTAGAGTCAGGCAGGACAGGAGAGAGATGCTTGGGACGAGACTCAGGCAGGACAAGAGAGAGAGAGGCTTGGGACGAGAGTCAGGCTGGACAGGAGAGAGAGGCTTGGTTCAAGAGTCAGGTTCTACAAAAGAGAGGGTCTGCGGACAAGAGCCAGGCAGGACAAGAGAGAGAGTCTTGGGACGAGAGTCAGGACTGACAGGACAGAGAGGCTTGGGACGAGAGTCAGGCAGGACAGGAGAGAGAGGCTTGGGACGAGAGTCAGGCTGGACAGGCAGGGCAGGCAGGGCTGGAGAAAGAGGCTTATGACGAGAGTCAGCAGGACATGAGAGAAAGGCTTAGGACGAGATTCAGGCAGGACAGGAGAGAGAGGCTTGGGACGTGAGTAAGGCAAGACATGAGAGGGAGGCTTGCGACGAGAGTCAGAGAGGACAGGGGAGAGATGCTTGGGACGAGAGAGGCTTGGGACGTGAGTAAGGCAAGACATGAGAGGGAGGCTTGGGACGAGAGTCATGCCGGAGAGGATAGAGAGGCTTAGGACGAGTCAGGTCGGACAGGAGAGAGAAGCTTGGTACGAGAGTCAGGCGGGAAAGAAAAGTGAAGTCTGGGGAGAGAGTCAGGCAGGACAGGAGATAGAGGCTTGAGACGAGAGTCAGGCAGGACAGGAGAGAGAGGCTTGGGACGAGAGTCAGGCTGGACAGGAGACAGAGGCTTGGGACGAGAGTCAAACAGGATAGGAGGGAGAGGCTTGGTACTAGAGTGAAACATGACAGGGGAGAGATGCTTGGAACGAGAGTTAGGCAGGACAGGAGAGAAAGGCTTGGGAAGTGACTAAGGCAAGACATGAGAGGGAGGCTTGGGACGAGAGTCATGACGGAGAGGATAGAGAGGATTAGGATGAGAGTCAGGTCGGACAGGAGAGAGAAGCTTGGTACTAGAGTCACACGTGAAAGAAAAGTAAAGTCTGGTGAGAGAGTCAGGCAGGACAAGAGAGAGAGGCTTAGGATGAGAGTCAGGCAGGACAGGAGAGAGAGGCTTGGGAGGAGAGTCAGGTAGGGCACGAAATGGAGTCTTGAGACGAGAGTCAGGCCGGAAGGTAGAGAGAGGCTTGGGACAAGAGTCAGGCAGGACATGACAGAGAGGCTTGGCACGAGAGTCAGGTAGCACAGGAGAGGGAGGCTCGGGACGAGAGTCAGGCTCTTCAGGAGAGAGGGGCTGGGAACAAGAGCCAGGCAGGACAGGAGAGAGAGGCTTGGGACAAGAGTTAGGCAGGACAGGAGAGAGAGGCTTGGGACGAGAATCAGGCTAGACAGGAGAGAAAGGCTTGGGACGAGAGTCAAGCAGGACAGGAGAGAGAGGCTTGGGACGAGAGTCAGGTAGGATAGGAGAGTAAGGCTTGGGACGAGAATCATGCTGGACAGCAAAAAGAGGCTTGGGACGACACAGGCAGGACAGGAGAGAGAGGCTTCGGACGAGACTCAGGCAGGACAGCAAAAAGAGGCTTGGGACCAGAGTCAACCTGGATAGGAGAGAGAGGCTTGGTTCGAGAGTTAGACAAGACAGGAGAGAGAGGCTTGGTACTAGAGTCAGGCAAGACAGGTGAGAGGGGTTTGGGAGGAGAGTTAGATAGGACAGGAGAGAGAGGCTTGGGACGAGAGTCAAAAAGGGCAGGAGAGAGAGGCTTGCGAGGAGAGTAATGCCGGAGAGGATAGAGAGGCTTAGGACGAGAGTCAGGCAGAACAAGAGAGGCTTGGTACGAAAATCAGGCAGGACAGGAGAGAGAGGCTTGGGACGAGAGTCAGGCAGGACAGGAGAGAGAGGCTTGGGACGAGAGTCAGGCAGGACAGGAGAGAGAGCCTTGATACGAGAGTCAGGCTGGACAGGAGAGAAAGGCTTGGGACGAGAGTCAAAAAGGGCAGGAGAGGAGAGAGACGCATGGAACTAGAGTCAGACAGGACAGGGGAGAGATGCTTGGGACGAGAGTTAGGCAGGACAGGAGAGAGAGGCTCGGGACGTGAGTAAGGCAAGACATGAGAGGGAGGCTTGGGACGAGAGTCATGACGGAGAGGATAGAGAGGCTTAGGACGAGAGTCAGGTCGGACAGGAGAGAGAGGCTTGGTACGAGAGTCAGGCGGGAAAGAAAAGTGAAGTCTGGGGAGAGAGACAGGCAGGACAGGAGAGAGAGGGTTTGGGACGAGAGTCAGGCAGGAGAGGAGAGAGAGGCTTGGAACGAGAGTCAGGCCGGAAGGTAGAGAGAGGATTGGGACGAGACGCTGGCTGGAAAGGAGAGAGAGGCTTGGTTCAAGAGTCAGGTTCTACAAAAGAAAGGGGCTGCGGACAAGAGCCAGGCAGGACAAGAGAGAGCGTCTTGGGACGAGAGTCAGGATTGACAGGAAAGAGAGGCTTGGGACGAGAGTCAGGCTGGACAGGCAGGACAGGCAGGGCTGGAGAGAGAGCCTTATGACGAGAGTCAGCAGGACATGAGAGAAAGGCTTAGGACGAGATTCAGGCAGGACAGGAGAGAGAGGCTTGGGACGAGACTCAGGCAGGACAGCAAAAAGAGGCTTCGGACCAGAGTCAACCTGGATAGGAGAGAGAGGCTTGGTTCGAGAGTCAGGCAAGACAGGAGAGAGAGGCTTCGGACGAGAGTCAGGCATGACAGGTGAGAGGGGTTTGGGACGAGAGTTAGATAGGACAGGAGAAAGAGGCTTGGGACGAGAGTCAAAAAGGGCAGGAGAGAGAGGGTTGGGAGGAGAGTCATGCCGGAGAAGATAGAGAGGCTTAAGACGAGAGTCAGGTCGGAGAGGAGAGATAGACTTGGTGCAAGAATCTAACCGGACAGGAGAGAGAGGGTTGGGACCAGAGTCAGTAAGGACAAGAGAGAGAGAGCGTTGGGAGAAGAGTCAGGCAAGACAGGAGAGAAAGGTTTGGGACGAGACTCAGGTATGAGAGGAGAGAGAGGCTTAGCACGTGAGTCAGGCTGGATAGGAGAGAGAAGCTTGGGACTAGAGTCAGGCAGGACAGGAGAGAGATGCTTGGGACGAGACTCAGGCAGGACAAGAGAGAGAGAGGCTTGGGACGAGAGTCAGGCTGGACAGGAGAGAGAGGCTTGGTTCAAGAGTCAGGTTCTACAAAAGAGAGGGTCTGCGGACAAGAGCCAGGCAGGACAAGAGAGAGAGTCTTGGGACGAGAGTCAGGACTGACAGGACAGAGAGGCTTGGGACGAGAGTCAGGCAGAACAGGAGAGAGAGGCTTGGGACGAGAGTCAGGCTGGACAGGCAGGGCAGGCAGGGCTGGAGAAAGAGGCTTATGACGAGAGTCAGCAGGACATGAGAGAAAGGCTTAGGACGAGATTCAGGCAGGACAGGAGAGAGAGGCTTGGGACGTGAGTAAGGCAAGACATGAGAGGGAGGCTTGCGACGAGAGTCAGAGAGGACAGGGGAGAGATGCTTGGGACGAGAGAGGCTTGGGACGTGAGTAAGGCAAGACATGAGAGGGAGGCTTGGGACGAGAGTCATGCCGGAGAGGATAGAGAGGCTTAGGACGAGTCAGGTCGGACAGGAGAGAGAAGCTTGGTACGAGAGTCAGGCGGGAAAGAAAAGTGAAGTCTGGGGAGAGAGTCAGGCAGGACAGGAGATAGAGGCTTGAGACGAGAGTCAGGCAGGACAGGAGAGAGAGGCTTGGGACGAGAGTCAGGCTGGACAGGAGACAGAGGCTTGGGACGAGAGTCAAACAGGATAGGAGGGAGAGGCTTGGTACTAGAGTGAAACATGACAGGGGAGAGATGCTTGGAACGAGAGTTAGGCAGGACAGGAGAGAAAGGCTTGGGAAGTGACTAAGGCAAGACATGAGAGGGAGGCTTGGGACGAGAGTCATGACGGAGAGGATAGAGAGGATTAGGATGAGAGTCAGGTCGGACAGGAGAGAGAAGCTTGGTACTAGAGTCACACGTGAAAGAAAAGTAAAGTCTGGTGAGAGAGTCAGGCAGGACAAGAGAGAGAGGCTTAGGATGAGAGTCAGGCAGGACAGGAGAGAGAGGCTTGGGAGGAGAGTCAGGTAGGGCACGAAATGGAGTCTTGGGACGAGAGTCAGGCCGGAAGGTAGAGAGAGGCTTGGGACAAGAGTCAGGCAGGACATGACAGAGAGGCTTGGCACGAGAGTCAGGTAGCACAGGAGAGGGAGGCTCGGGACGAGAGTCAGGCTCTTCAGGAGAGAGGGGCTGGGAACAAGAGCCAGGCAGGACAGGAGAGAGAGGCTTGGGACAAGAGTTAGGCAGGACAGGAGAGAGAGGCTTGGGACGAGAATCAGGCTAGACAGGAGAGAAAGGCTTGGGACGAGAGTCAAGCAGGACAGGAGAGAGAGGCTTGGGACGAGAGTCAGGTAGGATAGGAGAGTAAGGCTTGGGACGAGAATCATGCTGGACAGCAAAAAGAGGCTTGGGACGACACAGGCAGGACAGGAGAGAGAGGCTTCGGACGAGACTCAGGCAGGACAGCAAAAAGAGGCTTGGGACCAGAGTCAACCTGGATAGGAGAGAGAGGCTTGGTTCGAGAGTTAGACAAGACAGGAGAGAGAGGCTTGGTACTAGAGTCAGGCAAGACAGGTGAGAGGGGTTTGGGAGGAGAGTTAGATAGGACAGGAGAGAGAGGCTTGGGACGAGAGTCAAAAAGGGCAGGAGAGAGAGGCTTGCGAGGAGAGTAATGCCGGAGAGGATAGAGAGGCTTAGGACGAGAGTCAGGCAGAACAAGAGAGGCTTGGTACGAAAATCAGGCAGGACAGGAGAGAGAGGCTTGGGACGAGAGTCAGGCAGGACAGGAGAGAGAGGCTTGGGACGAGAGTCAGGCAGGACAGGAGAGAGAGCCTTGATACGAGAGTCAGGCTGGACAGGAGAGAAAGGCTTGGGACGAGAGTCAAAAAGGGCAGGAGAGGAGAGAGACGCATGGAACTAGAGTCAGACAGGACAGGGGAGAGATGCTTGGGACGAGAGTTAGGCAGGACAGGAGAGAGAGGCTCGGGACGTGAGTAAGGCAAGACATGAGAGGGAGGCTTGGGACGAGAGTCATGACGGAGAGGATAGAGAGGCTTAGGACGAGAGTCAGGTCGGACAGGAGAGAGAGGCTTGGTACGAGAGTCAGGCGGGAAAGAAAAGTGAAGTCTGGGGAGAGAGACAGGCAGGACAGGAGAGAGAGGGTTTGGGACGAGAGTCAGGCAGGAGAGGAGAGAGAGGCTTGGAACGAGAGTCAGGCCGGAAGGTAGAGAGAGGATTGGGACGAGACGCTGGCTGGAAAGGAGAGAGAGGCTTGGTTCAAGAGTCAGGTTCTACAAAAGAAAGGGGCTGCGGACAAGAGCCAGGCAGGACAAGAGAGAGCGTCTTGGGACGAGAGTCAGGATTGACAGGAAAGAGAGGCTTGGGACGAGAGTCAGGCTGGACAGGCAGGACAGGCAGGGCTGGAGAGAGAGCCTTATGACGAGAGTCAGCAGGACATGAGAGAAAGGCTTAGGACGAGATTCAGGCAGGACAGGAGAGAGAGGCTTGGGACGAGACTCAGGCAGGACAGCAAAAAGAGGCTTCGGACCAGAGTCAACCTGGATAGGAGAGAGAGGCTTGGTTCGAGAGTCAGGCAGGACAGGAGAGAGAGGCTTCGGACGAGAGTCAGGCATGACAGGTGAGAGGGGTTTGGGACGAGAGTTAGATAGGACAGGAGAAAGAGGCTTGGGACGAGAGTCAAAAAGGGCAGGAGAGAGAGGGTTGGGAGGAGAGTCATGCCGGAGAAGATAGAGAGGCTTAAGACGAGAGTCAGGTCGGAGAGGAGAGATAGACTTGGTGCAAGAATCTAACCGGACAGGAGAGAGAGGGTTGGGACCAGAGTCAGTAAGGACAAGAGAGAGAGAGCGTTGGGAGAAGAGTCAGGCAAGACAGGAGAGAAAGGTTTGGGACGAGACTCAGGTATGAGAGGAGAGAGAGGCTTAGCACGTGAGTCAGGCTGGATAGGAGAGAGAAGCTTGGGACTAGAGTCAGGCAGGACAGGAGAGAGATGCTTGGGACGAGACTCAGGCAGGACAAGAGAGAGAGAGGCTTGGGACGAGAGTCAGGCTGGACAGGAGAGAGAGGCTTGGTTCAAGAGTCAGGTTCTACAAAAGAGAGGGTCTGCGGACAAGAGCCAGGCAGGACAAGAGAGAGAGTCTTGGGACGAGAGTCAGGACTGACAGGACAGAGAGGCTTGGGACGAGAGTCAGGCAGAACAGGAGAGAGAGGCTTGGGACGAGAGTCAGGCTGGACAGGCAGGGCAGGCAGGGCTGGAGAAAGAGGCTTATGACGAGAGTCAGCAGGACATGAGAGAAAGGCTTAGGACGAGATTCAGGCAGGACAGGAGAGAGAGGCTTGGGACGTGAGTAAGGCAAGACATGAGAGGGAGGCTTGCGACGAGAGTCAGAGAGGACAGGGGAGAGATGCTTGGGACGAGAGAGGCTTGGGACGTGAGTAAGGCAAGACATGAGAGGGAGGCTTGGGACGAGAGTCATGCCGGAGAGGATAGAGAGGCTTAGGACGAGTCAGGTCGGACAGGAGAGAGAAGCTTGGTACGAGAGTCAGGCGGGAAAGAAAAGTGAAGTCTGGGGAGAGAGTCAGGCAGGACAGGAGATAGAGGCTTGAGACGAGAGTCAGGCAGGACAGGAGAGAGAGGCTTGGGACGAGAGTCAGGCTGGACAGGAGACAGAGGCTTGGGACGAGAGTCAAACAGGATAGGAGGGAGAGGCTTGGTACTAGAGTGAAACATGACAGGGGAGAGATGCTTGGAACGAGAGTTAGGCAGGACAGGAGAGAAAGGCTTGGGAAGTGACTAAGGCAAGACATGAGAGGGAGGCTTGGGACGAGAGTCATGACGGAGAGGATAGAGAGGATTAGGATGAGAGTCAGGTCGGACAGGAGAGAGAAGCTTGGTACTAGAGTCACACGTGAAAGAAAAGTAAAGTCTGGTGAGAGAGTCAGGCAGGACAAGAGAGAGAGGCTTAGGATGAGAGTCAGGCAGGACAGGAGAGAGAGGCTTGGGAGGAGAGTCAGGTAGGGCACGAAATGGAGTCTTGGGACGAGAGTCAGGCCGGAAGGTAGAGAGAGGCTTGGGACAAGAGTCAGGCAGGACATGACAGAGAGGCTTGGCACGAGAGTCAGGTAGCACAGGAGAGGGAGGCTCGGGACGAGAGTCAGGCTCTTCAGGAGAGAGGGGCTGGGAACAAGAGCCAGGCAGGACAGGAGAGAGAGGCTTGGGACAAGAGTTAGGCAGGACAGGAGAGAGAGGCTTGGGACGAGAATCAGGCTAGACAGGAGAGAAAGGCTTGGGACGAGAGTCAAGCAGGACAGGAGAGAGAGGCTTGGGACGAGAGTCAGGTAGGATAGGAGAGTAAGGCTTGGGACGAGAATCATGCTGGACAGCAAAAAGAGGCTTGGGACGACACAGGCAGGACAGGAGAGAGAGGCTTCGGACGAGACTCAGGCAGGACAGCAAAAAGAGGCTTGGGACCAGAGTCAACCTGGATAGGAGAGAGAGGCTTGGTTCGAGAGTTAGACAAGACAGGAGAGAGAGGCTTGGTACTAGAGTCAGGCAAGACAGGTGAGAGGGGTTTGGGAGGAGAGTTAGATAGGACAGGAGAGAGAGGCTTGGGACGAGAGTCAAAAAGGGCAGGAGAGAGAGGCTTGCGAGGAGAGTAATGCCGGAGAGGATAGAGAGGCTTAGGACGAGAGTCAGGCAGAACAAGAGAGGCTTGGTACGAAAATCAGGCAGGACAGGAGAGAGAGGCTTGGGACGAGAGTCAGGCAGGACAGGAGAGAGAGGCTTGGGACGAGAGTCAGGCAGGACAGGAGAGAGAGCCTTGATACGAGAGTCAGGCTGGACAGGAGAGAAAGGCTTGGGACGAGAGTCAAAAAGGGCAGGAGAGGAGAGAGACGCATGGAACTAGAGTCAGACAGGACAGGGGAGAGATGCTTGGGACGAGAGTTAGGCAGGACAGGAGAGAGAGGCTCGGGACGTGAGTAAGGCAAGACATGAGAGGGAGGCTTGGGACGAGAGTCATGACGGAGAGGATAGAGAGGCTTAGGACGAGAGTCAGGTCGGACAGGAGAGAGAGGCTTGGTACGAGAGTCAGGCGGGAAAGAAAAGTGAAGTCTGGGGAGAGAGACAGGCAGGACAGGAGAGAGAGGGTTTGGGACGAGAGTCAGGCAGGAGAGGAGAGAGAGGCTTGGAACGAGAGTCAGGCCGGAAGGTAGAGAGAGGATTGGGACGAGACGCTGGCTGGAAAGGAGAGAGAGGCTTGGTTCAAGAGTCAGGTTCTACAAAAGAAAGGGGCTGCGGACAAGAGCCAGGCAGGACAAGAGAGAGCGTCTTGGGACGAGAGTCAGGATTGACAGGAAAGAGAGGCTTGGGACGAGAGTCAGGCTGGACAGGCAGGACAGGCAGGGCTGGAGAGAGAGCCTTATGACGAGAGTCAGCAGGACATGAGAGAAAGGCTTAGGACGAGATTCAGGCAGGACAGGAGAGAGAGGCTTGGGACGAGACTCAGGCAGGACAGCAAAAAGAGGCTTCGGACCAGAGTCAACCTGGATAGGAGAGAGAGGCTTGGTTCGAGAGTCAGGCAGGACAGGAGAGAGAGGCTTCGGACGAGAGTCAGGCATGACAGGTGAGAGGGGTTTGGGACGAGAGTTAGATAGGACAGGAGAAAGAGGCTTGGGACGAGAGTCAAAAAGGGCAGGAGAGAGAGGGTTGGGAGGAGAGTCATGCCGGAGAAGATAGAGAGGCTTAAGACGAGAGTCAGGTCGGAGAGGAGAGATAGACTTGGTGCAAGAATCTAACCGGACAGGAGAGAGAGGGTTGGGACCAGAGTCAGTAAGGACAAGAGAGAGAGAGCGTTGGGAGAAGAGTCAGGCAAGACAGGAGAGAAAGGTTTGGGACGAGACTCAGGTATGAGAGGAGAGAGAGGCTTAGCACGTGAGTCAGGCTGGATAGGAGAGAGAAGCTTGGGGACTAGAGTCAGGCAGGACAGGAGAGAGATGCTTGGGACGAGACTCAGGCAGGACAAGAGAGAGAGAGGCTTGGGACGAGAGTCAGGCTGGACAGGAGAGAGAGGCTTGGTTCAAGAGTCAGGTTCTACAAAAGAGAGGGTCTGCGGACAAGAGCCAGGCAGGACAAGAGAGAGAGTCTTGGGACGAGAGTCAGGACTGACAGGACAGAGAGGCTTGGGACGAGAGTCAGGCAGAACAGGAGAGAGAGGCTTGGGACGAGAGTCAGGCTGGACAGGCAGGGCAGGCAGGGCTGGAGAAAGAGGCTTATGACGAGAGTCAGCAGGACATGAGAGAAAGGCTTAGGACGAGATTCAGGCAGGACAGGAGAGAGAGGCTTGGGACGTGAGTAAGGCAAGACATGAGAGGGAGGCTTGCGACGAGAGTCAGAGAGGACAGGGGAGAGATGCTTGGGACGAGAGTCAGGCGGGAGAGGAGAGGGAGGCTTGGGACGTGAGTAAGGCAAGACATGAGAGGGAGGTTTGGGACGAGAGTCATGCCGGAGAGGATAGAGAGGCTTAGGACGAGAGTCAGGTCGGACAGGAGAGAGAAGCTTGGTACGAGAGTCAGGCGGGAAAGAAAAGTGAAGTCTGGGGAGAGAGTCAGGCAGGACAGGAGATAGAGGCTTGAGACGAGAGTCAGGCAGGACAGGAGAGAGAGGCTTGGGACGAGAATCAGGCTGGACAGGAGACAGAGGCTTGGGACGAGAGTCAGACAGGATAGGAGAGAGAGGCTTGGTACTAGAGTGAAACATGACAGGGGAGAGATGCTTCGGACGAGAGTTAGGCAGGACAGGAGAGAGAGGCTTGGGACGTGACTAAGGCAAGACATGAGAGGGAGGCTTGGGACGAGAGTCATGACGGAGAGGATAGAGAGGATTAGGACGAGTGTCAGGCAGGATAGGAGAGAGAGGCTTGCGACGAGAGTGAGCCAGGACAGGAGAGAGAACCTTGGGACGAGAGTCAGGCGGGACAAGAGAGAGAGGCTTGGGATGAGAGTCAGGCAGGACATAATAGAGAGGCTTGGGAGGAGAGTCAGGTAGGGCACGAAATGGAGTCTTGGGACGAGAGTCAGGCCGGAAGGTAGAGAGAGGCTTGGGACGAGAGTCAGGCTGGACATGACAGAGAGGCTTGGCACGAGAGTCAGGTAGCACAGGAGAGGGAAGCTCGGGACGAGAGTCAGCCTCTACAGGAGAGAGGGGCTGGGGACAAGAGCCAGGCAGGACAGGAGAGAGAGGCTTGGGACGAGAGTCAGGCAGGAAAGGAGAGAGAGGCTTGGGACGAGAATCAGGCTAGACAGGAGAAAGAGGCTTGGGACGAGAGTCAGGTAGGATAGGAGAGTAAGGCTTGGGACGAGAGTCAGACAGGACCGGGGAGAGAGGGTTCGGAATAGAGTCAGGCAGGGCAGGAGAAAAAGGCTTGGGACGAGAGCCAGGCAACACAGCAGAAAGAGGCTTGGGACGTGACTCAGGGAAGACATGAGACAGAGCCTTGGGACGAGAGTCAGGAGGGAGAGAAGAGAGAGGCTTAGGACGAGACTCACTAGGGCAGAAGGGGGATGCTTGGGAAGAGAGTCAGGCAGGCCAGGACAAAGAGGCTTGGGACCTGAATCAGGCAGGAGAGGAGAGAGAGACTTGGGACGACAGTCAGTAGGACAGGAGAGAGAGGTTTCGGACGAGAGTCATGTAGGACTGGATAGAAAGGCTTGAGACGAGAGTCACGCAAGACAGGAGAGAGATGCTTGGGACGAGAGTCAGGCAGTTAAATACAAAGAGGCCTGGGACGAGAATCAAGTAGGAGAGGAGACAGAGGCTTGGGACGTGAGTCAGCAGGACTGGAGAGACGCGATTGGCAGGAGAGTCATGTAGGGCAGGAGAGGGTGGCTTTGGACGAGAATCAGGCAAGACAGGAGAGAGAAGCTTGGGAGGAGAGTCAGGTAGGGCACGAAAGGGTGTCTTGCGACGAGAGTCAGGTCGGAAGGTAGAGAGAGGCTTGGGACGAGAGTCAGGCTGGACATGACAGAGAAGCTTGGGAGGAGAGTCAGGTAGCACAGGAGAGGGAGGCTCGGGAGGATAGTCAGGCTCTACAGGAGAAAGGAGCTGGGGACGAGATCGAGGCAGGACAGGAGAGAGGGGCTTAGGACGAGAGTCACTAGGGCAGAAGGGGGATGCTTGGGAAGAGAGTCAGGCAGACCAGGACAAAGAGGCTTGGGACCTGAATCAGGCAGAGAGGAGAGAGAGGCTTGGGACGAGAGTCAGCAGGACAGGAGAGAGAGGTTTAGGACGAGAGTCAGGTAGGGCAGGAGAGAAACGCTTAAGACGAGAGTCAGGCAAGACAGGAGAGAGATGCTTGGGATGAGAGTCAGGCAGTAAAGGACAAAGAGGCTTTGGACGAGAGTCAGGTAGGAGAGAAGACAGAGGTTTGGGACGTGAGTCAGCAGGACAGGAGAGAGGGGATTGGCGGGAGAGTCATGTAGGGCAGGAGAGGGAGGCTTGGGACGAGAGTCAGGCAGGATAGGAGAGAAAGGCTTGGAACTAGAGTCAGACAGGACAGCGGAGAGATGCTTGAGAGGAGAGTCAGGTAGGAGAGGAGAGAGAGACTTGACACGTGATTTAGGAAAGACTTGAGGGGGAGGCTTGGGACAAGAGTCATGCCGGAGAGATTAGAGAGCCTTAGGACGGGAGTCAGGTCAGAGAGGGGAGAAGAAGCTTGGTACGAGAGTCAGGTGGGAAAGAAAAGTGAAGTCTGGGGTTTGTGACGAGAGTCAGGCAGGTCAGGAGAGACAGCCTTGGTATGAGAGTCACGCGGGAAAGAAAAGTGAAGTCTGGGGAGAGAGTCAGGCAGGACAGGAGAGAGAGGGTTGGGGACGAGAGTCAGGCACGACAAGAGAGAGAAGCATAGGACGAGAGTCAGGCTGGACAGGAGAGAGAAGCTTGGGACGAGTCAGGTGGGATAGGAGAGTAAGGCTTGGGACGAGACCAAGGCAACACAGCAGAAGGAGGCTTGGAACGTGAGTCAGGGATGACATGAGAGAGAGCCTTGGGACGAGAGTCAAGAGGGAGAGAAGAGAGAGGCTTAGGACGAGACTCACTAGGGCAGAAGGGGGATGCTTGGGAAGAGAGTCAGGCAGACCAGGACAAAGAGGCTTGGGAACTGAGTCAGGCAGGAGAGGAGAGAGAGGCTTGGGACGAGAGTCAGTAGGACAGGAGAGAGGTTTGGGACGAGAGTCAGGTAGGGCAGGAGAGAAACGCTTAAGACGAGAGTCAAGCAAGACAGGAGAGAGATGCTTGGGACGAGAGCCAGGCAGTAAAATACAAAGAGGCCTGGGACGAGAATCAGGTAGGAGAGAAGACAGAGGCTTGGGACGTGAGTCAGCAGGACAGGAGAGACGCGATTGGCAGGAGAGTCATGTAGGGCATAAAAGGGAGGCTTGGGACGAGAATCAGGCAGGACAGGAGATAGAAGCTTGGGAGGAGAGTCAGGTAGGGCACGAAAGGGTGTCTTGCGACGAGAGTCAGGCCGGATGGTAGAGAGAGGCTTGGGACGAGAGTCAGGCTGGATATGACAGAGAGGCTTGGGAGGAGAGTCAGGTAGCACAGGAGAGGGAGGCTCGGGAGGATAGTCAGGCTCTACAGGAGAAAGGAGCTGGGGACGAGATCGAGGAAGGACAGGAGAGAGGGGCTTAGGACGAGAGTCACTATGGCAGAAGGGGGATGCTTGGGAAGGGAGTCAGGCAAGCCAGGACAAAGAGGCTTGGTACCTGCATCAGACAGAGAGGAGAGAGAGGTTTGGGACGAGAGTCAGGTAGGGCAGGAGAGAAACGCTTAAGACGAGAGTCAGGCAAGACAGGAGAGAGATGCTTGGGACGAGAGTCAGGCAGTAAAGGACAAAGAGGCTTTGGACGAGAGTCAGGTAGGAGAGAAGACAGAGGTTTGGGACGTGAGTCAGCAGGGCAGGAGAGAGGAGATTGGCAGGAGAGTCATGTAGGGCAAGAGAGGGAGGCTTGGGACGAGAGTCAGTCAGGATAGGAAAGAAAGGCTTGGAACTAGAGTCAGACAGGACGGCGGAGAGATGCTCGGGAGGAGAGTCAGGCAGGACATGAGAGAGAGACTTGACACGTGAGTAACGCAAGACTTGAGGGGGAGGCTTGGGACAAGAGTCATGCCGGAGAAGATAGAGAGCCTTAGGACGGGAGTCAGGTCAGAGAGGGGAGAAGAAGCTTGGTACGAAAGTCAGGCGGGAAAGAAAAGTGAAGTCTGGGGTTTGTGACGAGAGTCAGGCAGGTCAGGAGAGACAGCCTTGGTACGAGAGTCACGCGGGAAAGAAAAGTGAAGTCTGGGGAGAGAGTCAGGCAGGACAGGAGAGAGAGGGTTGGGGACGAGAGTCAGGCACGACAAGAGAGAGAAGCATAGGACGAGAGTCAGGCTGCACAGGAGAAAAAGGCTTGGGACGAGAGTCAGGTAGAATAGGAGAGTAAGGCTTGGGATGAGAGTCAGACAGGGCAGGAGAGAGAAGGTTCGGAATAGACTCAAGCAGGGCAGGAGAAAAAGGCTTGGGGCGAGACCAAGGCAACACAGCAGAAGGAGGCTTGGAACGTGAGTCAGGGAAGACATGAGAGAGAGCCTTGGGATGAGAGTCAGGAGGGAGAGAAGAGAGAGGCTTAGGACGAGACTCACTAGGGCAGAAGGGGGATGCTTGGGAAGAGAGTCAGGCAGACCAGGACAAAGAGGCTTGGGAACTGAATCAGGCAGAGAGGAGAGAGAGTCTTTGGACGAGAGTCGACAGGACAGGAGAGAGAGGTTTGGGACGAGAGTCAGGTAGGGCAGGAGAGAAACGCTTAAGACGAGAGTCAGGCAAGACAGGAGAGAGATGCTTGGGACGAGAGTCAGGCAGTAAAGGACAAAGAGGCTTGGGACGAGAGTCAGGTAGGAGAGAAGACAGAGGCTTGGGACGTGAGTCAGCAGGACAGGAGAGAGGAGATTGGCAGGAGAGTCATGTAGGGCAAGAGAGGGAGGCTTGGGACGAGAGTCAGTCAGGATAGGAAAGAAAGGCTTGGAACTAGAGTCAGACAGGACGGCGGAGAGATGCTCGGGAGGAGAGTCAGGCAGGACATGAGAGAGAGACTTGACACGTGAGTAACGCAAGACTTGAGGGGGAGGCTTGGGACAAGAGTCATGCCGGAGAAGATAGAGAGCCTTAGGACGGGAGTCAGGTCAGAGAGGGGAGAAGAAGCTTGGTACGAAAGTCAGGCGGGAAAGAAAAGTGAAGTCTGGGGTTTGTGACGAGAGTCAGGCAGGTCAGGAGAGACAGCCTTGGTACGAGAGTCACGCGGGAAAGAAAAGTGAAGTCTGGGGAGAGAGTCAGGCAGGACAAGAGAGAGAGGGTTGGGGACGAGAGTCAGGCACGACAAGAGAGAGAAGCATAGGACGAGAGTCAGGCTGGACAGGAGAAAAAGGCTTGGGACGAGAGTCAGGTAGAATAGGAGAGTAAGGCTTGGGATGAGAGTCAGACAGGGCAGGAGAGAGAAGGTTCGGAATAGACTCAAGCAGGGCAGGAGAAAAAGGCTTGGGGCGAGACCAAGGCAACACAGCAGAAGGAGGCTTGGAACGTGAGTCAGGGAAGACATGAGAGAGAGCCTTGGGATGAGAGTCAGGAGGGAGAGAAGAGAGAGGCTTAGGACGAGACTCACTAGGGCAGAAGGGGGATGCTTGGGAAGAGAGTCAGGCAGACCAGGACAAAGAGGCTTGGGAACTGAATCAGGCAGAGAGGAGAGAGAGTCTTTGGACGAGAGTCGACAGGACAGGAGAGAGAGGTTTGGGACGAGAGTCAGGTAGGGCAGGAGAGAAACGCTTAAGACGAGAGTCAGGCAAGACAGGAGAGAGATGCTTGGGACGAGAGTCAGGCAGTAAAGGACAAAGAGGCTTGGGACGAGAGTCAGGTAGGAGAGAAGACAGAGGCTTGGGACGTGAGTGAGCAGGACAGGAGAGAGGGGATTGACAGGAGAGTCATGTAGGGCACGAAATGGTGTCTTGGGACGATAGTCAGGCCGGAAGGTAGAGAGAGGCTTGGGACGAGAGTCAGGCTGGACATGACAGAGAGGCTTGGCACGAGAGTCAGGTAGCACAGGAGAGGGAAGCTCGGGACGAGAGTCAGCCTCTACAGGAGAGAGGGGCTGGGGACAAGAGCCAGGCAGGACAGGAGAGAGAGGCTTGGGACGAGAGTCAGGCAGGACAGGAGAGAGAGGCTTGGGACGAGAATCAGGCTGGACAGGAGAGAGAGGCTTGGGACGAGAGTCAGGTAGGATAGGAGAGTAAGGCTTGGGACGAGAGTCAGACAGGACCGGGGAGAGAGGGTTCGGAATAGAGTCAGGCAGGGCAGGAGAAAAAGGCTTGGGACGAGAGCCAGGCAACACAGCAGAAAGAGGCTTGGGACGTGACTCAGGGAAGACATGAGACAGAGCCTTGGGACGAGAGTCAGGAGGGAGAGGAGAGTCTTAGGACGAGACTCACTAGGGCAGAAGGGGGATGCTTGGGAAGAGAGTCAGGCAGGCCAGGACAAAGAGGCTTGGGGCCTGAATCAGGCAGGAGAGGAGAGAGAGGCTTGGGACGACAGTCAGTAGGACAGGAGATAGGTTTGGGACGAGAGTCAGGTAGGGCAGGAGAGAAAGGCTTGAGACGAGAGTCAGGCAAGACAGGAGAGAGATGCTTCGGACGAGAGTCAGGCAGTGAAATACAAAGAGTCCTGGCACGAGAATCAGGTAGGAGAGGAGACAGAGGCTTGGGATGTGAGTCAGCAAGACTGGAGAGACGCGATTGACAGGAGAGTCATGTAGGGCAGGAAAGGGAGGCTTGGGACGAGAATCAGGCAGGACAGGAGAGAGAAGCTTGTGAGGAGATTCACGGAGGGCACGAAAGGGAGTCTTGCGACGAGAGTCAGCCCGGAAGGTAGAGAGAGGCTTGGGACGAGAGTCAGGCTGGACATGACAGAGAGGCTTGGGAGGAGAGTCAGGTAGCACAGGCGAGGGAGGCGAGGGAGGATAGTCAGGCTCTACAGGAGAAAGGGGCTGGGGACGAGAGCGAGGCAGGACAGGAGAGAGAGACTTAGGACGAGAGTAACTATGGCAGAAGGGGGATGCTTGGGAAGAGAGTCAGGCAGACCAGGACAAAGAAGCTTGGGACCTGAATCAGGCAGAGAGGAGAGAGAGGCTTGGGACGAGAGTCAGCAGGACAGGAGAGAGAGGTTTGGGACGAGAGTCAGGCAGGATAGGAGAGAGAGGCTTGGGACTAGAGTCAGACAGGACAGGGGAGAGATGCTTGGGAGGAGAGTCAGGCAGGACAAGAGAGAGAGACTTTGCACGTGACTAAGGCAAGACTTGAGAGGGAGGTCTGGGACGAGAGTCATGCCGGAGAGGATAGAGAGCCTTAGGACGAGAGTCAGGTCGGAGAGAAGAGAGGAGGCTTGGGATGAGAGTCAGGCGGGAAAGAAAAGGGAAGTCTGGGGTTTGTAACGAGAGTCAGGCAGGTCAGGAGAAAGAGGCTTGGTACGAGTCAGGCGGGAAAGAAAAGTGAAGTCTGGGGAGAGAGTGAGGCAGGACAGGAGAGAGAGGCTTGGGACGAGAGTCAGGCACGACAAGAGAGAGAGGCATAGGACGAGAGTCAGGCTGGACAGGAGAGAGAGGCTTGGGACGAGAGTCAGGTAGGATAGGGTAGTAAGGCTTGGGACGAGAGTCAGACAGGACAGGGGAGGGAGGGTTCGAAATAGAGTCAGGCTGGGCCTGCGAAAAAGGCTTTGGACGAGAGCCAGGCAACTCAGCAGAGAGAGCCTTGGGACGAGAATCAGTAGGGAGAGGAGAGAGAGGCTTAGGACGCGACTCACTAGGGCAGAATGGGTATGCTTGGGACGAGAGTCAGGCAGGCAAGGACAAAGAGGCTTTGGACCTGAATCAGGGAGAGAGGAAAGAGAGGCTTGGGACGAGAGCCAACAGGACAGGAGAGAGAGATTTGGGACGAGAGTCAGGTAGGGCAGGAGAGAAAGGCTTGAGACGAGAGTCAGGCAAGACAGGAGAGAGATTACTGGGACGAGAGTCAGGTAGA
Source organism: Panulirus ornatus (assembly GCF_036320965.1). Taxonomy (NCBI): domain Eukaryota; kingdom Metazoa; phylum Arthropoda; class Malacostraca; order Decapoda; family Palinuridae; genus Panulirus; species Panulirus ornatus. Next base: position 76,873,624 of record NC_092234.1, read on the forward strand.
ATAGGAGACAGAGGCTTGGGACGTGAGTCAGCAGGACAGGAGAGAGGGGATTGGGAGGAGAGTCATGTAGGGCAGGAGAGGGAGGCTTGGGACGAGAGTCAGGCAGAACAGGAGAGAGAGGCTTGGGACGAGAGTCAGGTAGGGCACGAAAGGGAGTCGTGGGGCGAGAGTCAGGCCGGAAGGTAGAGAGAGGCTTGTGACGAGAGTTAGGCAGGACATGACAGAGAGGCTTGGGACGAGAGTTAGGTAGCACAGGAGAGGGAAGCTCGGGACGAGAGTCAGGCTCTACATGAAAGAGGGGATGGGGACAAGAGCCAGGCAGGACAGGAGAGAGAGGCTTGTGACGAGAGTCAGGCAGGACAGGAGAGAGAGGCTTGGGACGAGAATCAGGCTGGACAGGAGAGAGAGGCTTGGGACGTGAGTAAGGCAAGACATGAGATGGAGGCTTGGGACGAGAGTCATGACGGAGAGGATAGAGAGGCTTAGTACGAAAGTCAGGTCGGACAGGAGAGAGAGGCTTGGATAGAGACTCAGGAAGGACAGGAGAGAGAGACTTGGGACGAAAGTCAGGCTAGATAGGACAGAGAGGCTTGGTTCGAGAGTCAGTCAAGACATGAGAGTGGCTTGGGACGAGAGTCAGACAGGACAGGAGAGAGAGGCTTGGGACGAGAGTCAGGCAGGATAGGAGAGAGAGGCTTCGGACGAGAGTCAGGCTTAACAGGAGAGAGAGGCTTGGGACGAGAGTCAGGTACGATAAGAGAGAAATATTTGGGACGAGAGTCAGACAGGACAAGGGAGATAGTGTTCGGAATAGAGTCAGGCAGGACAGGAGAAAGAGAGTTGGGACTTTAGCCAGGCAACACAGGAGAACGAGGCTTGAGACGTGAGTCAGGGAAGACGAGAGTCAGGAAGGAGTGGAGAGATAGGCTTAGGACGAGAGTCACTGGGGCAGAAGGAGGAGGCTTTTGAAGAGAGTCATGCAGGCCAGGAAAAAGAGGTTTGGGACCTGAGTCAGGCAGGAGAGGAGAGAGAGGCTTCGGATTAGAGTCAGCAGGACAGGAGAGAGAAGTTTGGGACGAGAGTCAGGTAGGGCAGGAGAGAAAGGCTTGGGATGAGAGTCAGGCAGGACATGAAAGAGAGGCTTCGGACGAGAGCCATGCGGACAGGACAAAAAGGCTTGGAACGTGAGTCAGCAGGACAACAGAGAGAGGTTTGGGACGAGTGTCAGACAGGACAGGAGAGAGGGGCTTGGGAGGAGAGTCGAGTAAGGCGGGAGAGGAACGCTTGGAAAGAGAGTCAGGCAGGACTGGAGAGAGAGGCTTGGGAGGAAAGTCAGGTAGGGCAGGAGAGGAAGTCTTGGGACGAGAGTCAGGCCGGAATATAGAGAGAACCTTGTGACGACAGTCAGGCTGGACAGGAGAGAGAGGCTTGGGACGAGAGTCAGGAAGCACAGGAGAGAGAGGATCGGAAAGAGAGTCAGGCTCTACAGGAGAGAGGGGCAAGGAACGAGAACCAGGCTGGACAGGAGAGAGAGGTGCGGGACGAAAATCAGGCAGGACAGGACAGAGAGTCCTGGGAAGAGAGTCAGACAGGACAGGAGTGAGATGCTTAGGACGAGAGTCAGGAAGCACAGGAGAGGGAGGCTTGGGACGAGAGTCACGCTCTACAGGAGAGAGGGGCTGGGCACGAGAGCCAGGCAGGACAGGAGAGAAAGGCTTGGGAGGAAAGTCACTTAGGGCAGGAAAGGAGTTTTGGGACGAGAGTCTGGCCGGAAGGTAGAGAGAAGCTTGGGACGAGAGACAGGCTGGACAGGATAGTGAGGCTTGGGACGAGACTCAGGCAGCACAGGAGAGAGAGGCTTGGGACGAGAGTCAGGCTGGATAGGAGAGAGAGGCTTATGAAGAGAGTCATGCAGGACTGGAGAGGGAGGCTTGTGACGAGAGTCAGGCAGGACAGGAGAGAGAGGCTTTGGACGAGACTCAGGCAGGACAGGAGAAAGAGGCTTGGGATGAGACTCATCCAGGACAGGAGAGAGAGGCTTGGGACGAGAGTCAGACTGGACACGAGAGAGAATCTTAATTCGAGAGTCAGGCAAGACAGGAGAGAGACCCTTGGGACGAGAGTCAGGAAGCACAGGAGAGAGAGGCTCGGGACGAGAGTCAGGCTCTACAGGAGAGAGGGGCTGGGGACGAGAGCCGGCAGAACAGGAGGGAGAGGCTTGGGACGACAGGCAGGACAGGAGAGAGAGTCTTGGGTCGAGAGTCAGGCTAGACAGGAGAGAGGCTTGGTAAGAGAGTCAGGCAGGTCTGGAGAGGGAGGCTTGGGAATAGAGTCAGGCAGGACACGAGAGAGGGGCTTGGGACGAGAGTTAGATAGGACAGGAGAAAGAGGCTTCGAACGAGTGTCAGACAGGGGAGGAGAGAGAGGCTTGCGAGGAGAGTCATGCCGGAGAGGATGGAGAAGCTTAGGACGAGAGTCAGGTCGGAGAGGAGAGATAAACTTGTGGCAAAAAATCTAACCGGACAGGAGACAGAGGTTTGGGACGAGAGTCAGTCAGGACAGGAGAGAGAGAGGCTTAGGACGACAGTCAGGTAAGACAGGCGAGAGAGGTTTTGGACGAGACTCAGGTATGAGAGGAGAGAGAGGCTTCGCACGAGAGTCAGGCTGGATAGGAGAGAGAAGCTTAGGACGAGAGTCAGGCAAGACAGGAGAGAGATGCTTGGGACGAGACTCGGGCAGGACAGGAGAAAGAGGCTGGGGTCGAGAGTTACATAGGACAGGAGAGAGGGGCGTGGGACGAAAGTCAGGCAGGGCAGGAGAGAGAGGCTTGCGACAAGAGTCATCCCGGAGAAACTACAGAGGCTTATGACGAGAGTCAGGTCGGACAGGAGAGATAGACTTGGAGCAAGAATCTAACCAGACAGGAGAGAGAGGCTTGAGACGAGAGTCAGTCAGGACAGGAGAGAGAGAGAGAGAGAGAGAGAGAGAGGCTTGGGACGAGAGTCAGGCAAGACAGGAAAGAGAGGCTTGGGACGAGAGTCAGGCAGGACAGGAGAGAGTGGCTCAGGACGAGACTCAGGCAAGACAAGAGAGAGAGGCTTACGTCGAGAGTGAGGCAGTACAGGAGAGAGAGGCTTGGGACGAGAGTCAGGCAGTATAGGGGAGACAGGCATGGGACTAGAGTCAGACAGGACAGGAGAGAGATGCTTTGGAGGAGAGTCAGGCAGGACAAGAGAGAGAGACTTGTCACGTGAGTAAGGCAAGGCATGAGAGGGAGGCTTGGGGCGAGCGTCATGCAGGAGAGGAAAGAGACGCTTAAGACGAGAGTCAGGTCAGACAGGAGAGAGAGGCTTGGTAGGAGAGTCAGGCGGGAAAGAAACGTGAAGTCTGGGGTTTGTATAGATATTCAGGCAGGACAGGAGAGAGAGGCTTGGTACGAGAGTCAGGCGGGAAAGAGAAGTGAAGTCTTGGGAGAGGGTCACGTAGGACAGGAGAGAGAGGCTTGGGACGAGAGTCAGGCAGGACAGGAGAGAGAGGCTTGGGACGAGAGTTAGGCAAGACAGGAGAGAGTGGCTTAGGACGAGAATCAGGCAGGTAAGAGAGAGAGGATTGCGACGAGAGTGAGGCAGGATAGGAGAGAGAGGCTTGGGACAAGATTAAGGCAGGACAGGAGAGAGAGGCTTGGGACTAGAGTCAAACAGGATAGGGAGAGATGCTTGGGACGACAGTAAGGTAGGACAGGAGAGAGAGGCTTGGGACTTGAGTAACGCAAGACATGAGAGGGAGGCTTGGGACGACAGTCATGCCGGAGAGGATAGAGAGGCTTAGGACGAGAGTCGGGTTGGACAGGAGAGAGGAGCTTGGTCCGAGAGTCAGGCGGGAAAGAAAAGTGAAGTCTGGGGTTTGTGACGAGAGTGAGGCAGGAGAGGAGAGAGAGGCTTGGGACGAGAGTCAGGCAGGACAGGAGAGGGAGGGTTGGGACGAGAATCAGGCTGGACAGGAAAGAGAGGCTTGTAACAAGAGTCAGGTTGGATAGGAGAGTAAGGCTTGTGACGAGAGTCAGACAGGACAGGGGAGGGAGGGTTCGAAATAGAGTTAGGCAGGGCAAGAGAAAAAGGCTTGGGACGAAAGCCAGGCAACGCAGCAGAAAGAGGCTTGGGACGTGAGTCAGGGAAGACATGAGAGAGAGCCTTGGGACGAGAGTCAGGAGGGAGAGGAGAGAGAGGCTTAGGACGAGACTCACTAGGGCAGAAGGGGGATGCTTGGGAAGAGAGTCAGGCAGGCCAGGACAAAGAGGCTTAGGACCTGAATCAGGCAGGAGAGGAGAGAGAGGCTTGGGACGACAGTCAGTAGGACAGGAGAGAGAGGTTTGGGACGAGAGTCAGGTAGGGCAAGAGAGAAAGGCGTGAGACGTGAGTCAGGCAAGACAGGAGAAAGATGCTTGGGACGAGAGTCAGGCAATAAATGACAAAGAGGCTTGGGACGAGAGTCAGGTAGGAGAGGAGACATAGGATTGGGACGTGAGTCACCAAGACAGGAGAGAGGCGATTGGGAGGAGAGTCATGTAGGGCAGGAGAGGGAGGCTTGGAAAGAGACTCAGGCAGGACAGTAGAGAGAGACTTGGGAGGAGAGTCAGGTAGGGCACGAAAGGGAGTCTTGTGACGAGAGTCAGGCCGGAAGATAGAGAGAGGCTTGGGACGAGAGTCAGGCTTGACCTGACAGAGAGGCTTGGGACGAGAGTAAGGTAGTACAGGACACAGAGGCTCGGGACGAGAGTCAGGTTCTACAGGAGAGAGGGACTGGGGACGATAGCAAGGCAGGACAGGAGAGAGAGGCTTGGGACGAGAGTCAGGCAGGACAGAATGGAAAGGCTTGGTACGAGAATCAGGCTGGACAGGAGAGAGAGGCTTGGGACGAGAGTCAGGCAGAATAGGAGGCAGAGGTTTGGGACTAGAGTCAGACAGGACAGAGGAGAGATGCTTGGCACGAGAGTTAGGCAGGACAGGAGAGAGAGGCTTGGGACGTGAGTGAGGCAAGACATGAGAGGGAGGCTTGGGACGAGAGTCATGACCGAGAGGATAGAGAGGCTTAGTATGAAAGTCAGGTCGGACAGAAGAGAGAGGCTTGGATAGAGAGTCAGGCGGGAGAAAGAAGTGAAGTCTTGGGAGAGAGTCAGGCAGGAGAGGAGAGAGAGGCTTGGGACGAAAGTCATGCCGGAGAGGATAGCGAGGCTTAGGACGAGAGTCATGTTGGACAGGAGAGAGAGAGGCTTGGTACGAGAGTCAGGCGGGAAAGAAAAGTGAAGTCTGGGGTTTGTGACGAGAGTCAGCAGGACAGGAGAGAGAGGCTTGAGAAGAGAGTCAGGCAGGACATGGGAGGGAGGCTTCGGAATAGAGTCAAGCAGGGCAGGAAAAAAAAGGCTTGGGACGAGGGCCAGACAACGCAGCAGAAAGAGGCTTGGGACGTGAGTCAGGGAAGACATGAGAGAGAGCCTTGGGACGAGAGTCAGGAGGGAGAGGAGAGAGAAGCATAGGACGAGACTCACTAGGGCAGAAGGGGTATGCTTGGGAAGAGAGTCAGGCAGGCCAGGACAAAGAGGCTTGGGACATGAATCAGGCAGGAGAGGAGTGAGAAGCTTGGGACGACAGTCAGTAGGACAGGAGAGAAAGGTTTGGGACGAGAGTCAGGTAGGTCAGGAGAGAAAGGCTTGAGACGAGAGTCAGGCAAGACAAGAGAAAGATGCTTGGGACGAGAGTCAGGCAGTAAAGGACAAAGAGGCTTGGGACGAGAGTCAGGTAGGAGAGGAGACAGAGGCTTGTGACGTGAGTCAGCAGGACAGAAGAGAGGCGATTGGGAGGAGACTCATGTAGAGCAGGAGAGGGATTCTTGGGAAGAGAGTCAGGCAGGACAGGAGAGAGAGGCTTTGGAGGAGAGTCAAGTAGGGCACGAAAGGGAGTCTTGTGACGAGAGTCAGGACGGAAGGTATAGAGAGGCTTGGGAAGGGAGTCAGGCTTGACCTGACAGAGAGCCTTGGAACGACAGTCAGGTAGTACAGGAGAGAGAGGCTCGAGACGAGAGTCAGGCTCTCCAGGAGAGAGGGGCGGGGGACGAGTGCCAGGCAGGAGAGGAGAGAGAGGCTTAGGACGAGAGTCAGGCAGGACAGAAAAGAGAAGCTTGGGACGAGAATCAGGCTGGACAGGAGAGAGAGGCTTGGGACGAGAGTCAGGTAGGATAGGAGAGTAAGACTTGGGACGAGTCTTGAGGGAGAGGAGAGAGAGGCTTAGGACGAGACTCACTTGGGCAGAAGGGGGATGCTTGGAAAGAGAGTCAGGCAGGCCAGGACAAAGAGGCTTGGGACCTGAATCAGGCAGGAGAGGAGAGAGAGGCTTGGGACGACAGTCAGTAGGACAGGAGAGAGAGTTTTGGGACGAGAGTCAGGTAGGGCAGGAGAGAAAGGCTTGAGACGAGAGGCAGGCAAGATAGGAGAAAGATGCAAGGGACGAGAGTCAGGCAGTAAAGGACAAAGGGGCTTCGGACGAGAGTCAGGTAGGAGAGGAGACATAGGTTTGGGACGTGAGTCAGCAGGACAGGAGAGAGGCGATTGGGAGGAGAGTCATATAGGGCAGGAGAGGGAGGCTTGGGAAGAGAGTCAGCAGGACAGGAGAGAGAGGCTTGGGAGGAGAGTCAGGTAGGGCACGAAAGGGTATCTTCTGACGAGAGTCAGGCCGGAAGGTAGAGAGAGGCTTGGGACGAGAATTAGGCTTTTCCTAACAGAGAGACTTGGGACGAGAGTCAGGTAGTACAGGAGAGGGAAGTTCCGGACGAGAGTCAGGCTCTACAGGAGAGAAGGGCTGGGGACTTGAGCCAGGCAGGACAGGAGAGAGAGGCTTGTGACGAGTGTCAGGCAGGACAGAAGAGAAAGGTTTGGGACGAGAATCAGGCTGGACAGGAGAGAGAGGCTTGGGACGAGAGTCAGGCAGAATAGGAGTCAGAGGTTTGTGACTAGAGTCAGACAGGAGAGGGGAGAGATGCTTGGCACGAGAGTCAGGCAGGACAGGAGAGAGAGGCTTGGGACGTGAGTAAGGCAAGACATGAGAGGGAGGCTTGGGACGAGAGTCATGACGGAGAGGATAGAGAGGCTTAGTACGAAAATCAGGTCGGACAGGAGAGAAAGGCTTGGGTAGAGAGTCAGGCGGGAGTGAGAAGTGAAGTCTTGGGTGAGAGTCAGGCAGGACAGGAGAGAGAGGCTTGGGACGAGAGTCATGCCGCAGAAAATAGAGAGGCTTAGGACGAGAGTCAGGTTGGACAGGAGAGATAGGCTTGGTATGAGAGTCAGGCGGGAAAGAAAAGTGAAGTCTGGGGTTTGTGACGAGAGTCAGACAGGACAGGAGAGAGAAGCTTGGGACGAGAGTCAGGCTGGACAGGAGAGAGAGGCTTGGGACGAGAGTCAGGTAGGATAGGAGAGTAAGGCTTGGGACGAGAGTCAGACAGGACAGGGGAGGGAGGGTTCGGAATAGAGTCAGGCAGGGCAGGAGAAAAAGGCTTGGGACGAGAGCCAGGCAACGCAGCAGAAAGAGGCTTGGGACGTGAGTCAGGGAAGACATGAGAGAGAGCCTTGTGACGAGAGTCAGGAGGGAGAGGAGAGAGAGGCTTAGGACGAGACTCACTAGGGCAGAAGGGGGATGCTTGGGAAGAGAGTCAGGCAGGCCAGGACAAAGAGGCTTGGGACCTGAATCAGGCAGGAGAGGAGAGAGAGGCTTGGGACGACAGTCAGTAGGACAGGAGAGAGAGGTTTGGGACGAGAGTCAGGTAGGGCAAGAGAGAAAGGCTTGAGACGAGAGTCAGACAAGACAGGAGAAAGATGCTTGGGACGAGAGTCAGATAGTAAAGGCCAAAGAGGCTTGGGACGACAGTCAGTTAGGATAGGAGACAGAGGCTTGGGACGTGACTCAGTAGGACAGGAGAGAGGCGATTGTGAGGAGAGTCATGTAGGGCAGGAGAGTGAGACTTGGGAAGAGAGTCAGCAGGACAGGAGAGAGAGGCTTGGGAGGAGAGTCAGGTAGGGAACGAAAGGGAGTCTTGTGACGAGAGACAGGCCGGAAGGTAGAGAGAGTCTTGGTACGAGAGTCAGGCTTCACCTGACAGAGAGTCTTGGGACGAGAGTCAGGTAGTACAGGAGAGGGAGGCTCGGGACGAGAGTCAGGCTCTATAGGAGAGAGGGGCTGGGGACGAGAGCCAGGCAGTACAGGAGAGAGAGGCTTAGGACGAGAATCAGGCAGGACAGAAAAGAGAGGCTTGCACGCGGGTCAGGAAGAATAGTAGGAGGCGAGGTTTTTGAGTCTAGGAGTAAGGCAGGACATGAGGAGGGAGGGTTTGGGACGAGAGAATTCATGACGGAGAGGATAGATGAGGCTTAGTCCGAAAGATAGGTCGGACAGGAGAGAGAGGCTGGACAGAGAGTCATGCGGGAGTGAGAGTGAAGTCTGGAAGAGAGAGTCAGGGCAGGACAGGATGAGAGAGGCTTGGGACGAGTGTCATGCCGGAGAAGATAGAGAGGCTTCTTGGGACGAGAGTCATGCAAGACACGAGAGAGTGGCTCTTAAGACGAGAATCAGGCAGGACAGGAGAAAGAGGCTTGCGACGAGAGGGAGGCAGGACAGGAGAGAGAGGCATGGGACGAGAGTCAGACAGGATAGGAGAGAGAGGCTTGGGACTAGAGTCAGACAGGATAGGGGAGAGATGCTTGGGACGACAGTAAGGTAGGGCAGGAGAGAGAGGCTTGGGACGTGAGTAACGCAAGACATGAGAGGGAGGCTTGGGACGAGCCTCATGCCGGAGAGGATAGAGAGACTTAGGACGAGAGTCAGGTTGGACAGGAGAGAGAGGCTTGGTACGAGAGTCAGGCGGGAAAGAAAAGTGAAGTCTAGGGTTTGTGACGAGAGTCGGGCAGGACAGGAGAGAGAGGCTTGGGACGAGAGTCAGGCAGGACAGGAGAGAGAGGCTTGGGGCGAGAATTAGGCTGGACAGGAGGGAGAGGCTTGGGACGAGAGTCAGGTAGGATAGGAGAGTGAGGCTTGGGACGAGAGTCACACAGGACAGGGGAGGGAAGGTTCGGAAAAGAGTCAAGCAGGGCAGGAGAAAAAGGCTTGGGACGAGAGCCAGGCAACGCAGCAGAAAGAGGCTTCGGACGTGAGTCAGGGAAGACATGAGAGAGATTCTTGGGACGAGAGTCTGGAGGGAGAGGAGAGAGAGGCTTAGGACGAGACTCACTAGGGCAGAAGGGGGATGCTTGGGAAGAGAGTCAAGCAGGCCAGGACAAAGAGTCTTGGGACCTGAATCAGGAAGGAGAGGAGAGAGAGAGGCTTGGGACGACAGTCAGTAGGACAGCAGAGAAAGGTTTGGGACGAGAGTCAGGTAGGGTAGGAGAGAAAGGCTTGAGACGAGAGTCAGACAAGACAGGAGAATGATTCTTGGGACGAGAGTCAGGTAGTAAAGGCCAAAGAGGCTTGGGACGAGAGTCAGGTAGGAGTGGAGACAGAGGCTTGGGACGTGAGTCACCAGGACAGGAGAGAGGCGATTGGGAGGAGAGTCATGTAGGGCAGGAGAGTGAGGCTTGGGAAGAGAGTCAGGCAGGACAGGAGAGAGAGGCTTGGGAGGAGTGTCAGGTAGGCACGAAAGGGAGTCTTGTGACGAGAGTCAGGCCGGAAGGTAGAGAGAGTCTTGGTACGAGAGTCATGCTTGACCTGACAGAGAGTCTTGGGACGAGAGTCAGGTAGTAGAGGAGAGGGAGGCTCGGGAGGAGAGTCAGGCTCTACAGGAGAAAGGGGCTGGGGACGAGAGCCAGGCAGTACAGGAGAGAGAAGCTTAGGACGAGAGTCAGGCAGGACAGAAAAGAGAGGCTTGGGACGAGAATCATGCTAGACAGGAGAGAGAGGCTTGGGACGAGAGTCAGGCAGAATAGGAGGCAGAGGTTTGGGACTAGAGTCAGACAGGACAGGGAAGAGATGCTTGGCACGAGAGTCAGGCAGGACAGGAGAGAGAGCCTTGGGACGTGAGTAAGGCAAGACATGAGAGGTAGGGTTGGGACGAGAGTCATGACGGAGAGGATAGAGAGGGTTAGTACGAAAGTCAGGTCGGACAGGAGAGAGAGGCTTAGGCAGAGAGTCAGGCGGGAGTGGGGAGTGAAGTCTGGAGATAGAGTAAGGCAGGACAGGAGAGAAAGGCTTGGAACGAGAGTCATGCCGGAGAGGATAGAGAGGCTTGGGACGAGAGTCAGGCAAGACAGGAGAGAGTGGCTTAAGACGAGAATCAGACAGGACAGGAGAGAGAGGCTTGGGACGAGAGTAAGGCAGGATAGGAGAGACAGGCTTGGGACTAGAGTCAGACAGGATAGGGGAGAGATGCTTGGGACGACAGTAAGGCAGGACATAAGAGAGAGTCTTGGGACGTGAGTAACGCAAGACATGAGAGGGAGGCTTGGGACGAGAGTCATGCTGGAGAGGATAGAGAGACTTAGGACGAAAGTCAGGTTGGACAGAAGAGAGAGGCTTGGTAAGAGAGTAAGGGGGGAGAGAAAAGTGAAGTCTTGGGTTTCTGACGAGATTCACGCAGGAAGGTAGAGAGAGGCTTGGGACGAGAGTCAGGCTTGACCTGACAGAGAGGCTTTGGACGAGAGTCAGGTAGTACAGGAGAGGGAGGCTCGGGACGAGAGTCAGGCTCTACAGGAGAGAGGGGCTTGGGAGGAGAATCAGGCTGGACAGGAGAGAGAGGCTTGAGGCGAGAGCCAGGTAGGATAGGAGAGTAAGGCTTGGGACGAGAGTCAGACAGGACAGGTGAAGGAGGGTTCGGAATAGAGTCAGGCAGGGCAGGAGAAAAAAAGCTTGTGACGAGAGCCAGGCAACGCAGCAGAAAGAGGCTTGGGACGTGTGTCAGGGAAGACATGAGAGAGAGCCTTGGGACGAGAGTCAGGAGGGAGAGGAGAGAGACGCTTAGGACGAGACTCACTAGGGCAGAAGGGGTATGCTTGGGAAGAGAGTCAGGCAGGCCAGGAAAAGAGGGCTTGGACTGAATCAGGCAGGAGAGGAGAGAGAGGCTTGGGACGACAGTCAGTAGGACAGCAGAGAAAGGTTTGGGACGAGAGTCAGGTAAGGAAGGGAGAGAAGGTTGAGAGACGAGAGTCAGGTAGGCAAGGAAAAAGCTGAGCAGAGCAGAAAAAGGAGAAAGCTTGGAGAGAGTAGCAGGACAAGAGCTTGGAAGAGTCAGGTAGAGGGAGGAACGCTTGGACGGAGCGAAACAGGAGAGAGGCTTGGGAGTCAGTAGGCAGAGAGGAGCTTGGGAGAGAGCAGGAGGAAGGAGAGAGGCTTGGAGAGAGTCAGTAGGCAGAAGGGTCTTGGAAGAGTCAGCGGAAGGAAAGAGGTTGGACGAGATCAGGCGACTGAAGAGAGTTGGGACGACAGCAGTAGACAGAGAGGAGGATGGACGAGAGTCAGGTCCAGAAGGGTGGGAGAATCAGGAGACAAAGAGAGAGGCTTGGACGAGAGTCAGGCAAAACGAGAGAGTTGGAAGAGTAGACGCAGTGGAAAGCTTGCAGAGATCAGGAAGGAGGAACCTGGACGTGGTAAGCAGACAGGAGGGGCTTGGGAGAAAGTCATAGGGAGAAGAGGGCTTGAGAAGTCAGCAGACAGGAGAGAGGGTGGAAGAGTCAGGGGGAGGAAAGGAGTCTTGAAGAGTCAGGCGGAAGGAGAGAGTTGGACGAGATCAGCGACTAAGAAGCTTGGACGAAGTCAGGTTGTACAGGAGGGAGTGGAGAGAGTCAGAAGAAAGAGGGTGGAAATCAGCGGGCAGGAGAGAGAGGCTTGGGACGAGAGTCAGGCGAAGAGGAGAGTTGGGACAGAGTCAGAGATGAGAGAGGCTTGGACGAGAGTCAGACAGACAGGGAAGAGGTTCGAAGAGTCAGGCAGGGAAAGAAAAGACTGGGACGGGAGAGGATGCGAGAAAGAGGCTGGGAGTGAGTCGGGAAGACAGAGAGAGAGCCTTGGGACGAGATCAGGAGAAAGAGAGGCTTAGAGGATCCAGGAGAAGAGCTGAAGAGCAGGAGAGGGTTGGGAGTAGAGGAGGAGAGAGAGTTGGACAAGTCATGAAGGAAGAGAGCGGAGAGAGTCAGTAGGAGAGAAGGGGAGGTCGGACGGAAGGTCAGGTCAGGAAGAAAGTTGGAGGGGTCAGGAGAGAGAAGAGCTTGGACGGAGCAGAGACGAGAGAGGCTGGAGGGAGGAGAGAGGAAGGCGAAGACTTGGCAGAGGAGGAGGAGTCTTGGCAGAGGCTGGCAGGGGAGGAGAGAGCATGATGAGAGGAGGAGAGGCTGGAGCAGTCTAGGATGGGGAGAAAGCTTGGGACGGAGTAGGTAGGGCAGGAGAGAAGGCTTGGAGAAAGAGCAGGAGGAAAGGCTGGGGCGAGAGGTTCAGGCAGTAAAGGCAAGAGGTTGGGCGAGGGTCAGAGGAGGGGAGAGAGGTTGGCGAGTGAGACAGGACAGGAGAGAGAGGCGATGGAGAGAGAGGAGAGACAGGCAGGAGAAAAGAGGCTTGGGACGAGAGTAGGCAGAAAGAGGCAGGAGGTTGGGATAGAGTCAGAGGAAGTGGAGACAGAGCTTGGAGAGAGTACAGGACAGGAGAGAGGCGATTGGAGGAGACATGTAGAGGAGGAGAGTGAGGCTTGGAGAAGTCAGGCAGACAGGAGAGAGAGGCTTGGAGGAGTGCGGAGGAGAAGGAGTCTTGTGAGAGATCAGGCGAAGGAGAGAGGCTTGGGACGAGAGTCATGCTTGACTACAGAGGCTTGGACGAGAGTCAGGTAGTACAGGAGAGGAGCTCGGAGAGAGTCAGGTAAGAAGGGGGGGGGGAAGAGCCAGGCAGGAGAGAGAGGCTTGGACGAGAGTAGGAGGAAGAGAGAGGCTTGGGACGGAATTGCTGGACGAGTGAAGCAGAGGTTGGAAGAGTCAGGAGGAGGAAGAGTTTGGGACGGAGTCGGAGAGGAGAGGCTTGGACGAATCAGGCAGAAGAGAGGGCTTGGGACGATAAGGAAAAGAGAGGTGGGAGGCGAGAGTCAGGCGGAGAAAGAGGTTGGGACTGAATCAGCAGGAGAGGGAGAGAGAGGCTTGGGACAGTCATGGACAGGAGTAGGCTTGGGGAGAGTAGGTAGGGCAGGAGAGAAGGCTTGGACGAGAGTCAGAAGAAAGGAGAAAGATGATGGGCGAGAGCTGGCAGTAAAGGACAAAGAGGCTTGGGCGAGGTCAGGTAGGAGAGGAGAGAGGCTTGGGACGGAGTAGCAGGACAGGAGGAGGCGTTGGGAGAGAGCATAGGCAGGAGAGGGAGGCTTGGGAAGAGAGTCAGGCAGGACAGGAGAGAGAGGCTTGGGAGGAGTGTCAGGTAGGGCACGAAAGGGAGTCTTGTGACGAGAGTCAGGCCGGAAGGTAGAGAGAGTCTTGGTACGAAAGTCAGGCTTGAACTGCAGAGAGGCTTGGGACGAGAGTCATGTAGTACAGGAGAGAGAGGCTCGGAAGGAGAGTCAGGCTCTACAGGAGAGAGGGGCTGGTGACGAAAGCCAGGCAGGACAGGAGAGAGAGGCTTAGGACGAGAGTCAGGCAGGACAGAAAAGAGAGGCTTGGGACGAGAATCAGGCTGGACAGGAGAGAGAGGCTTGTGACGAGAGTCAGGCAGAATAGGAGGCAGAGGTTTGGGACTAGAGTCAGACAGGACAGGGGAGAGATGCTTGGCACGAGATTCAGGCAGGAGAGGAGAGAGAGCCTTGGGACGTGAGTAAGGCAAGACATGAGAGGTAGGGTTGGGACGAGAGTCATGATGGAGAGGATAGAGAGGCTTATTACGAAAGTCTGGTCGGACAGGAGAGAGAGGCTTGGGCAGAGAGTCAGGCGGGAGTGAGAAGTGAAGTCTGGAGAGAGAGTCAGGCAGGACAGGAGAGAAAGGCCTGGGACGAGAGTCATGCCGGAGAGGATAGAGAGGCTTGGGACGAGAGTCAGGCAAGACAAGAGAGAGTGGCTTAAGACGAGAATCAGGCAGGACAGGAGAGAGAGGCTTGGGACGAGAGTAAGGCAGGACAGGAGAGAGAGGCAGGGCGCGAGAATCAGGCTGGACAGGAGAGTGGGGCTTGGGACGAAAGTCATGACGGAGAAGATAGAGAGGCTCAGTAGGAAAGTCAGGTCAGACAGGAGAGAGAGGATTGGGTAGAGAGTCAGGCGGGAGTGAGAAGTAAAGTCTTGGGAGAGAGTCAGGCAGGACAGTAGAGAGAGGCCTGGGACGTGAGTGAGGCAAGACATGAGAGGGAGGCTTGAGACGAAAGTCATGACGGAGAAGATAGAGAGGCTCAGTAGGAAAGTCAGGTCAGACAGGAGAGAGGGGATTGGGTAGAGAGTCAGGCGGGAGTGAGAAGTAAAGTCTTGGGAGAGAGTCAGGCAGGACAGTAGAGAGAGGCTTGGGACGAGAGTCATACCTGAGACTATAGAGAGGCTTAGGACGAGAGTCAGATTGTACAGGAGAGAGAGGCTTGGTACGAGAGTCAGGTGTGAAAGAAAAGTGAAGTTTGGGGTTTGTGACCATAGTCAAGCAGGGCAGGAAAGAGAGGCTTGGGACGGAGTCAGGCTGGACAGGAGAGAGAGGCTTGGGACGAGAGTCAGGTAGGATAGGAGAGTAAGGCTTGGGACGAGAGTCACACAGGACAGGGGAAGGAGGGTTCCGAATAGAGTCAGGCATGGCAGGAGAAAAATGCTTGGGACGAGAGCCAGGCAACGCAGCAGAAAGAGGCTTGGGACGTGAGTCAGGGAAGACATAAGAGAGAGCCTTGGGACGAGAGTCAGGAGAGAGAGGAGAGAGACGCTTAGGACGAGACTCACTAGGGCAAAAACGGGATGCTTGGGAAGAGAGTCAGGCAGGCCAGGACAAAGAGGCTTGGGACCTGAATCAGGCAGGAGAGGAGAGAGAGGCTTGGGACGACAGTCAGTAGGACAGGAAAGAAAGGTTTGTGGCGAGAGTCAGGTAGGGCAGGAGAGAAAGGCTTGAGACGAGAGTCAGGCAAGACGGGAGAAAGATGTTTGGGACGAGAGTCAGGCAGTAAAGGACAAGGAGGCTTTGGACGAGAGTCAGGTAGGAGAGGAGACAGAGGCTTGGGACGTGAGTCAGCAGGACAAGAGAGAGGCGATTGGGAGGAGAGTCATATTGGGCAGGAGAGAGAGGCTTGGGACGAGAGTCAGGCAGGACAGAAAAGAGAGGCTTGGGACAAGAATCAGGCTGGAAAGGAGAGACAGGCTTGGGACGAGAGTCAGGTAGAATGGGAGACAGGTTTGGAACTAGAGTCAGACAGGACAGGGGAGAGATGCTTGGCACGAGAGTCAGGCAGGACAGGAGAGAGAGCCTTGGGACGTGAGTAACGCAAGACATGAGAGGGAGGGTTGGGACGAGAGTCATGACGGAGAGGATGGAGAGGCTTAGTACGAAAGTCAGGTCGGACAGGATAGAGAGGCTTGGACAGAGAGTCAGGCAGGAGTGAGAAGTGAAGTCTGGAGAGAGTAAGGCAGACAGGAGAGAAAGGCTTGGGACGAGAGACATACAGGAGAGGATAGAGAGGCTTGGGACGAGAATCAGGCAAGACAGGAGAGAGTGTCTTAAGACGAGAATCAGGCAGGACAGGAGAGAGAGGCTTGCGACGAGAGTGAGGCAGGACAGGAGAGAGAGGCTTGGGACGAGAGTCAGGCAGGATAGGAGAGAGAGGCTTGGGACTAGAGTCAGAGAGGATAGGGGAGAGATGCTTGGGACGACAGTAAGGTAGGGCAGGAGAGAGAGGCTTTGGGCAAGAATCAGGCTGGACAGGAGAGAGAGGCTTGGGACGTGAGTCAGGCAGAATAGGAGGCAGAGGTTTGGGACTAGAGTCAGACAGGACAGGGGAGAGATGCTTGGCACGAGAGTCAGGCAGGACAGGAGAGAGAGCCTTGGGACGTGAGTAAGGCAAGAACAGGTCGAACAGGAGAGAGGCTTGGGTAGAGATTCAGGCGGGAGAGAGAAGTGAAGTCTTGGGAGAGAGTCAGGCAGGACATGAGAGAGAGGCTTGGGAGGAGAGTCATGCCGGAGAGGATAGAGAGGCTTAGGACGAGTCACGTTGGACAGGAGAGAGAGGCTTGGTACGACAGTCAGGCGGGAAAGAAAAGTATAGTCTGGGGTTTGTGCCGAGAGTCAGGCAGGACAGGAGAGAGAGGCTCGAGACGAGAGTCAGGCAGGACACGAGAGAGGGGTTTGGGACGAGAATCAGGCTGGACAGGAGAGAGAGGATTTGGACGAGAGTCAGACAGGACATGGGAAGGAGGGTTCGGAATAGAGTCAGGCAGGGCAGGAGAAAAAGGCTTGGGACGAGAGCCAGGCAACGCAGCAGAAAGAGGCTTGGGACGTGAGTCAGGGAAGACATGAGAGATAGCCTTGGGACGAGAGTCAGGAGGGAGAGGAGAGAGAGGCTTAGGACGAGACTCACTAGGGCAGAAGGGGTATGCTTGGGAAGAGAGTCAGGCAGACCAGGACAAATAGGCTCGGACCTGAATCAGGCAGGAGAGGAGAGAGAGGCTTGGGACGACAGTCAGTAGAACAGGAGAGAGAGGTTTGGGACGAAGGTCAGGTAGCGCAGGAGAGAAAGACTTGAGACGAGAGTCAGACAAGACAGGAGAAAGATGCTTGGGACGAGAGTCAGGCAGTAGAGGCCAAAGAGGCTTGGAACGAGAGTCAGGTAGGATAGGACACAGAGGCTTGGGACGTGAGTCAGCAGGACAGGAGAGAGGCGATTGGGAGGAGAGTCATGTAGGGCAGGAGAGGGAGGCTTGGGAAGAGAGTCAGGCAGGACAGGAGAGAGAGGCTTAGGGCGAGAGTCAGGCAGGACAGAATGGAGAGGCTTGGGACGAGAATAAGCTGGACAGGAGAGAGAGGCTTGGGACGAGAGTCAGGCAGAAAAGGAGGCAGAAGTTTGGGACTAGAGTCAGACAGGACAGGGGAGAGATGCTTGGCACTAGAGTCAGGCAGGACAGGAGAGAGAGCCTTGGGACGTGAGTAAGGCGAAACATGAGAGGGAGGCTTGGGACGAGAGTCATGCCGGAGAGGATAAAGAGACTTAGGACGAAAGTCAGGTTGGACAAAAGAGAGAGGATTGGTACGAGAGTCAGGCGGGAAAGAAAAGTGAAGTCTGTGGTTTGTTACTGGAATCAGGCAGGACAGGAGAGAGAGGCTTGCGACGAGAGTGAGGCAGGAGAGGAGAGAAAGGCTTGGGACGAGAGTCAGGATAGGAGAGGGAGGTTTGGGACGAAGGTCAGGTAGGGCAGGAGAGAAAGACTTGAGACGAGAGTCAGACAAGACAGGAGAAAGATGCTTGGGACGAGAGTCAGGCAGTAGAGGCCAAAGAGGCTTAGGACTAGAGTCCAGGTAGTACAGGAGAGGAAGTCTGGGACGAACGTCAGCTCGAAGGAGAGAGGGGCTTGGGACGAATCCAGGCCAGGAAAGAGAGAGAGGCTTAGGACAGAGTCAGGCAGGACAGACAAAAGAGTTTTTGGGACTAGATCAACAGGACAGGGGAGAGATGCCTTGCACAATCAGGCCAGAATAGAGCAGAGGTTTTGGGACTAGAGTCAGACGGACAGGGGGAGAGTATGCGTGGCACGAGAGTCAGCAGGAACAAGAAGAGAGAGCCTTGGGACGCGTGAGTAAGGCAAGATACATGAGAGGAGGCTTGGGAACGAGAGTCCCTTGACGGAGAGAATAGAGAGGATTAGGACGAAAGTCAGGTCGGACTAGGAAGAGAGGTTGTACAGAGAGTCCATCTGAAGTGAGAAGTGATGTCTTAGAGAGAGTCACAGGGCAGAACAGGAGACGAGGCTTCGGACGAGAAGCACGCCGAGAGATAAAGAGACGGCTTGGGACGAGAGTCAGGCAGGATAGGAGAGAGAGGCTTGGGACTAGAGTCAGACAGGATAGGGGAGAGATGCTTGGGACGACAGTAAGGTAAGGTAGGAGAGAGAGGCTTGGGACGTGAGTAACGCAAGACATGAGAGGGAGGCTTGGGACGAGACTCATGCCGGAGATGATAGAGAGACTTAGGACGAGAGTCAGGTTGGACAGGAGAGAGAGGCTTGGTACGAGAGTCTGGCGGGAAAGAAAAGTAAAGTCTAGGGTTTGTGACGAGAGTCGGGCAGGACAGGAGAGAGAGGCTTGGAACGAGAGTCAGGCAGGACAGGAGAGAGAGCCTTGGGACGAGAATCAGGGTGGACAGGAGAGAGAGGCTTGGGACGAGAGTCAGGTAGGATAGGAGAGTGAGGCTTGGGACGAGAGTCATACAGGAGAGGGGAGGGAAGGTTCGGAATAGAGTCAAGCTGGGCAGGAAAAAAAGGCTTGGGACGAGAGCCAAGCAACGCAGCAGAAATAGGCTTGGGACGTGAGTCAGGGAAGACATGAGAGAGATTCTTGGGACGAGAGTCAGGAGGGAGAGGAGAGAGAGGCTTAGGACGAGACTCACTAGGGCAGAAGGGGGATGCTTGGGAAGAGAGTCAGGCAGGCTAGGACAAATAGGCTTGGGACCTGAATCAGGCAGGAGAGGAGAGAGAGGCTTGGGACGAAAGTCAGTAGGTCAGGAGAGAGAGGTTTGGGGCGAGAGTCAGGTAGGGCAGGAGAGAAAGGCTTCAAATGAGAGTCAGGCAAGACAGGCGAAAGATGCTTGGGATTAGAGTCAGGCAGTAAAGGACAACAAGCTTGGGACGAGAGTCAGGTAGGAGAGGAGACATAGGCTTGGCACGTGAGTCAGCAGGAGAGGAGAGAGGCGATTGGGAGGAGAGTCATGTAGGGCAGGAGAGGGAGGCTTGGGAAAAGAGTCAGGCGGGAAAGAAAAGTGAAGTCTGGGGTTTGTGACGAGAATCAGGCAAGAGTCAGGTAGGGCACGAAAGGGTGTCTTGTGACGAGAATCAGGCCGGAAGGTAGAGAGAGGCTTGGGACGAGAGTCAGGCTTGACCTGACAGAGAGGCTTTGGACGAGAGTCAGGTAGTACAGAAGAGTCAGGCTCTACAGGAGAGAGGTCCTGGGGACGACAGCCAGGCAGGACAGGAGAGAGAGAGGCTTAGGACGAGAGTCATGGAGAATACGAGGAAGAGGTTTGGGACTAGAGTCAGACAAGACAGGGGAGAGATACTTGGCACGGGAGTCAGGCAGGACAGGAGAGAGAGGCTTGGGACGTGAGTAAGGCAAGACATGAGAGGGAGGCTTGGGACGAGAGTCATGACGGAGAAGATAGAGAAGCTTAGTACGAAAGTCAGGTCGGACAGGAGAGACAGGCTGGAGTGGAGAGTCAGGCGGGAGTGAGAAGTGAAATCTTGGGAGAGAGTCAGGTAGGATAGGAGAGTAAGCCTTGGGACGAGAGTCAGACAGGACAGAGGAGGGAGGGTTCGGAATAGAGTCAGGCAGGGCAGGGGAAAAAGGCTTGGGACGAGTGCCAGGCAACGCAGCAGAAAAAGGCTTGGGACGAGAGCATTGCAACGCAGCAGAAAGAGGCTTGGGACGTGAGTCAGGGAATACATGAGAGAGAGCCTTGAGACGAGAGTCTGGAGGGAGAGGAGAGAGACGCTTAGGACGAGACTCACTAGGGCAAAAAGGGGATGCTTGGGAAGAGACTCAGGCAAGCCAAGACAAAGAGGCTTGGGACCTGAATCAGGCAGGAGAGGAGAGAGAGCTTTGGGACGACAGTCAGTAGGACAGGAAAGAAAGGTTTGGGGCGAGAGTCAGGTAGGGCAGGAGAGAAAGGCTTGAGACGAGAGTCAGGCAAGACAGGAGAAAGATGTTTGGGACGAGAATCAGGCAGTAAAGGACAAAGAGGCTTGGGACAAGAGTTAGGCAGGACAGGAGAGAGAGGCTTGGCGCGAGAATCAGGCTGGACAGGAGAGAGAATCTTGGGACGAGAGTCAGGTAGGATAGGAGAGAAAGGCTTAGGAGAAGAGTCAGACAGGACAGGGGAGGGAAGGTTCGGAATAGAGTCAGGTAGGGCAGACGAAAAAGGCTTCGGAGGAGAGCCAGGCAACGCAGCAGAAAGAGGCTTGGGACGTGAGTCAGGGAAGACATGAGAGAGAGCCTTGGGACGAGAGTCAGGAGGGAGAGGAGAGAGAGGCTTAGGACGAGACTCACTAGGGCAGAAGGGGGATGCTTGGGAAGAGAGTCAGGCAAGCCAGGACAAAGAGGCTTGGGACCTGAATCAGGCAGGAGAGGAGAGAGAGGCTTGAGACGACAGTCAGTATGACAGTAGAGAGAGGTTTGGGACGAGAGTCAGGTAGGGCAGGAAAAAAAGGCTTGAGACGAGAGTCAGGCAAGACAGGAGAAAGATTCTTGGGACGAGAGTCAGGTAGGAGAGGAGACATAGGCTTGGCAAGTGAGTCAGCAGGACAGGAGAGAGGCGATTGGAAGGAGAGTCATGTAGGGCAGGAGAGGGAGGCTCGAGAAGAGAGTCAGGCGGGAAAGAAAAGTGAAGTCTGGGGTTTGTGTCTAGAATCAGGCAGGACAGGAGAGAGAGGCTTGGGAGGAGAGTCAGGTAGGGCACGAAAGGGTGTCTTTTGACGAGAATCAGGCCGGAAGGTAGAGAGAGCCTTGGGACGAGAGTCAGCCTTGACCTGACAGAGAGGCTTGTGACGAGAGTCAGGTAGTACAGGAGAGGGAGGCTCGGGAGTAGAGTCAGGCTCTACAGGAGAGAGGTCCTGGGGACGAGAGCCAGGCAGGACAGGAGAGAGAGGCTTAGGACGAGAGTCAGGTAGAATACGGGGCAGAGGTTTGGGACTAGAGTCAGACAGGACAGGGGAGAGATGCTTGGCACGAGAGTCAGGCAGGACAGGAGAGAGAGTCTTGGGACGTGAGTAAGGCAAGACATGAGAGGGAGGTTTGGGACTAGAGTCATGACGGAGAAGATAGAGAGGCTTAGCACGAAAGTCAGGTCGGACAGGAGAGACAGGCTTGGGTAGAGAGTCAGGCGGGAGTGAGAAGTGAAGTCTTGGGAGAGTGTCAGGCAGGACAGGAGAGAGAGCCTTGGGACGAGAGTCATGCCGGAGAGGATAGAGAGGCTTAGGACGAGATTCAGCTTGTACAGGAGAGAGAGGCTTGGTACGAGAGTCAGGTGGGAAAGAAAAGTGAAGTCTGGGCTTTGTGACGAGAGTCAAGCAGTACAGGAGAGAGAGGCTTGCGATGAGAATCAGGCTGGACAGGAGAGAGAGGCTTGGGACGAGAGTCAGGTAGGATAGGAGAGTAAGGCTTGGGACGAGAGTCAGACAGGACAGGGGAGGGAGGGTTCGGAATAGAGTCAGGAGGTCAGGAGAAAAAGGCTTGGGACGAGAGCCAGGCAAAGCAGCAGAAAGAGGATTGGGACGAGAGCCAGGCAACGCAGCAGAAAGAGGCTTGGGACGTGAGTCAGGGAATACATGAGAGAGAGCCTTGAGACGAGAGTCTGGAGGGAGAGGAGAGAGACGCTTAGGACGAGACTCACTAGGGCAAAAGGGGGATGCTTCGGAAGAGAGTCAGGTAGGCCAGGACAAAGAGGCTTGGGACCTGAATCAGGCAGGAGAGGAGAGAGAGGCTTGGGACGACAGTCAGTAGGACAGGAAAGAAAGGTTTGGGGCGAGAGTCAGGTAGGGCAGGAGAGAAAGGCTTGAGACGAGAGTCAGGCAAGACAGGAGAAAGATTTTTGGGACGAGAGTCAGGCAGTAAAAGACAAAGAGGCTTGGGACGAGAGTCAGGCTGGAAAGGAGAGACAGGCTTGGGACGAGAGTCAGGCAGAATAGGACGCAGAGGTTTGGGACTAGAGTCAGACAGGACAGGGGAGAGATGCTTGGCAAGATAGTCAGGCAGGGCAGGAGAGAGAGCCTTGGGACGTGAGTAAGGCAAGACATGAGAGGGAGGGTTGGGACGAGAGTCTTGACGGAGAAGATGGAGAGGCTTAGTACGAAAGTCATGTCGGACAGGATAGAGAGGCTTGGACAGAGAGTCAGGCAGGAGTGAGAAGTGAAGTCTGGAGAGAGAGTAAGGCAGGACAGGAGAGAAAGCCTTGGGACGAGAGTCATGCAGGAGAGGATAGAGAGGCTTGAGACGAGAGTCAGGCAAGACAGGAGAGAATGTCTTAAGACGAGAATCAGGCAGGACAGGAGAGAGAGGCTTGCGACGAGAGTGAGGCAAGACAGGAGTGAGAGGCTTGGGACGAGAGTAGGGCAGGATAGGAGACAGAGGCTTGGGACTAGAGTCAGAGAGGATAGGGGAGAGATGCTTGGGACGACAGTAAGGTAGGGCAGGAGAGAGAGGCTTTGGGCAAGAATCAGGCTGGACAGGAGAGAGAGGCTTGGGACGAGAGTCAGGCAGAATAGGAGGCAGAGGTTTGGGACTAGAGTCAGACAGGACAGGGGAGAGATGCTTGGCACGAGAGTCAGGCAGGACAGGAGAGAGAGCCTTAGGACGTGAGTAAGGCAAGACATGAGAGGAAGGGTTGGGACGAGAGTCATGACGGAGAGGATAGAGAGGCTTAGTATGAAAGTCAGGTCGGACAGGAGAGAGGCTTGGGTAGAGAGTCAGGCGGGAGAGAGAAGTGAAGTCTTTGGAGAGAGTCAGGGAGGACAGGAGAGAGAGGCTTGGGAGGAGAGTCATGCCGGAGAGGATAGAGAGGCTTAGGACGAGTCAGGTTGGACAAGAGAGAGAGGCTTGGTACGACAGTCAGGCGGGAAAGAAAAGTGAAGTCTGGGGTTTGTGACGAGAGTCAGGCAGGACAGGAGAGAGAGGCTCGAGACGAGAGTCAGCCAGGACAGGAGTGAGGGGTTTGGGACGAGAATTAGGCTGGACAGGAGAGAGAGGCTTGGGACGAGTCAGGTAGCATAGGAGAGTGAGGCTTGGGACAAGAGTCAGACAGGACAGGAGAGAGAGGGTTCGGAATAGAGTCAGGCAGGGCAGGAGAAAAAAGCTTGGGACGAGAGCCAGGTAACGCAGCAGAAAGAGGCTTGGGACATGAGTCAGGGAAGACATGAGAGAGAGCCTTGGGCCGAGAGTCAGGAGGGAGAGGAGAGAGAGAGGCTTAGGACGAGACTCACTAGGGCGGAAGGGGGATGCTTGGGAAGAGAGTCAGGCAGGCTAGGACAAAGAGGCTTGGGACCTGAATCACGTAGGAGAGGAGAGAGAGGATTGGGACGACAGTCAGTAGGACAGGAGAGAGAGGTTTGGAACGAGAGTCAGGTAGGGCAGGAGAGAAAGGCTTGAGACGAGAGTCTGGCAAGATAGGAGAAAGATGCTTGGGACGAGAGTCAGGCAGTAAAGGACAAAGAGGCTTGAGACGAGAGTCGAGTAAGAGAGGAGACAAAGGCTTGGGACGTGTGTCAGCAAGACAGGAGAGAGGCGATTGGGAGGAGAGTCATGTAGGGCAGGAGAGGGAGGCTTGGGAAGAGAGTTAGGCAGGACAGGAGAGAGAGGCTTGGGAGGACAGTCAGGTAGTGCACGAAAGGGAGTCTTGTGACGAGAGTCAGGCCAGAAGGTAGAGAGAGTCTTGGTACGAGAGTCAGGCTTGACCTGACAGAGACGCTTGGGACGAGAGTAAGGTAGTACAGGAGAGGAAGGCTCGGGACGAGAGTCAGGCTCTACAGTAAAGAGGGGCTGGGGACGAGAGTCAGGCAGGACAGAAAAGAGAGTTTTGGGACTAGAGTCAGACAGGACAGGGGAGAGATGATTGGCACGAGAGTCAGGAAGAATAGGAGGCAGAGGTTTGAGACTAGAGTCAGACAGGACAGGGGAGAGATGCTTGGCACGAGAATCAGGCAGGACAGGAGAGAGAGCCATGGGACTTGAGTAAGGCAAGACATGAGAGGGAGGGTTTGGACGAGAGTCATGACGGAGAGGATAGAGAGGCTTAGTACGAAAGTTAGGTCGGACAGGAGAGAGAGGCTTGGACAGAGAGTCATGCGGGAGTGAGAAGTGAAGTCTGGAGAGAGAGTCAGGCAGGACAGGAGAGAGAGGCTTGGGACGAGAGTCATGCAAGACACGAGAGACTGGCTTAAGACGAGAATAAGGCAGGACAGGAGAAAGAGGCTTGCGACGAGAGGGAGGCAGGACAGGAGAGAGAGGCATGGGACGAGAGTCAGACAGGATAGGAGAGAGAGGCTTGGGACTAGAGTCAGACAGGATAGGGGAGAGATGCTTGGGACGACAGTAAGGTAGTGCAGGAGAGAGAGGCTTGGGACATGAGTAACGCAAGACATGAGAGGGAGGCTTGGGACGAGCCTCATGCCGGAGAGGATAGAGAGACTTAGGACTAGAGTCAGGTTGGACAGGAGAGAGATGCTTGGTACGAGAGTCAGGCGGGAAAGAAAAGTGAAGTCTAGGGTTTGTGACGAGAGTCGGGCAGGACAGGAGAGAGAGGCTTGGGACGAGAGTCAGGCAGGACAGGAGAGAGAGGCTTGGGGCGAGAATTGGGCTGGACAGGTGGGAGAGGCTTGGGACGAGAGTCAGGTAGGATAGGAGATTGAGGCTTGGGACGAGAGTCACACAGGACAGGGGAGGGAAGGTTCGGAAAAGAGTCAAGCAGGGCAGGAGAAAAAGGCTTGGGACGAGAGCCAGACAAAGCAGCAGAAATAGGCTTCGGACGTGAGTCAGGGAAGACATGAGAGAGATTCTTGGGACGAGAGTCTGGAGGGAGAGGAGAGAGAGGCTTAGGACGAGACTCACAAGGGCGGAAGGGGGATGCTTGCGAAGAGAGTCAAGCAGGCTAGGACAAAGAGTCTTGGGACCTGAATCACGTAGGAGAGGAGAGAGAGGATTGGGACGACAGTCAGTAGGACAGGAGAGAGAGGTTTGGAACGAGAGTCAGGTAGGGCAGGAGAGAAAGGCTTGAGACGAGAGTCTGGCAAGATAGGAGAAAGATGCTTGGGACGAGAGTCAGGCAGTAAAGGACAAAGAGGCTTGAGACGAGAGTCGAGTAAGAGAGGAGACAAAGGCTTGGGACGTGTGTCAGCAAGACAGGAGAGAGGCGATTGTGAGGAGAGTCATGTAGGGCAGGAGAGGGAGGCTTGGAAAGAGAGTTAGGCAGGACAGGAGACAGAGGCTTGGGAGGACTGTCAGGTAGTGCACGAAAGGGAGTCTTGTGACGAGAGTCAGGCCAGAAGGTAGAGAGAGTCTTGGTACGAGAGTCAGGCTTGACCTGACAGAGACGCTTGGGACGAGAGTAAGGTAGTACAGGAGAGGAAGGCTCGGGACGAGAGTCAGTCACTACAGTAAAGAGGGGCTGGGGACGAGAGTCAGGCAGGACAGAAAAGAGAGTTTTGGGACTAGAGTCAGACAGGACTGGGGAGAGATGATTGGCACGAGAGTCAGGCAGAATAGGAGGCAGAGGTTTGAGACTAGAGTCAGACAGGACAGGGGAGAGATGCTTGGCACGAGAGTCAGGCAGGACAGGAGAGAGAGCCTTGGGACTTGAGTAAGGCAAGACATGAGAGGGAGGGTTTGGACGAGAGTCATGACGGAGAGGATAGAGAGGCTTAGTACGAAAGTTAGGTCGGACAGGAGAGAGAGGCTTGGACAGAGAGTCATGCGGGAGTGAGAAGTGAAGTCTGGAGAGAGAGTCAGGCAGGACAGGAGAGAGAGGCTTGGGACGAGAGTCATGCCGGAGAAGATAGAGAGGCTTGGGACGAGAGTCATGCAAGACAGGAGAGAGTGGCTTAAGACGAGAATCAGGCAGGACAGGAGAAAGAGGCTTGCGACGAGAGGGAGGCAGGACAGGAGAGAGAGGCATGGGACGAGAGTCAGACAGGATAGGAGAGAGAGGCTTGGGACTAGAGTCAGACAGGATAGGGGAGAGATGCTTGGGACGACAGTAAGGTAGGGCAGGAGAGAGAGGCTTGGGACGTGAGTAACGCAAGACATGAGAGGGAGGCTTGGGACGAGCCTCATGCCGGAGAGGATAGAGAGACTTAGGACGAGAGTCAGGTTGGACAGGAGAGAGAGGCTTGGTACGAGAGTCAGGCGGGAAAGAAAAGTGAAGTCTAGGGTTTGTGACGAGAGTCGGGCAGGACAGGAGAGAGAGGCTTGGGACGAGAGTCAGGCAGGACAGGAGAGAGAGGCTTGGGGCGAGAATTAGGCTGGACAGGAGGGAGAGGCTTGGGACGAGAGTCAGGTAGGATAGGAGAGTGAGGCTTGGGACGAGAGTCACACAGGACAGGGGAGGGAAGGTTCGGAAAAGAGTCAAGCAGGGCAGGAGAAAAAGGCTTGGGACGAGAGCCAGGCAACGCAGCAGAAAGAGGCTTCGGACGTGAGTCAGGGAAGACATGAGAGAGATTCTTGGGACGAGAGTCTGGAGGGAGAGGAGAGAGAGGCTTAGGTCGAGACTCACTAGGGCGGAAGGGGGATGCTTGGGAAGAGAGTCAAGCAGGCTAGGACAAATAGTCTTGGGACCTGAATCACGTAGGAGAGGAGAGAGAGGATTGGGACGACAGTCAGTAGGACAGGAGAGAGAGGTTTGGAACGAGAGTCAGGTAGGGCAGGAGAGAAAGGCTTGAGACGAGAGTCTGGCAAGATAGGAGAAAGATGCTTGGGACGAGAGTCAGGCAGTAAAGGACAAAGAGGCTTGAGACGAGAGTCGAGTAAGAGAGGAGACAAAGGCTTGGGACGTGTGTCAGCAAGACAGGAGAGAGGCGATTGGGAGGAGAGTCATGTAGGGCAGGAGAGGGAGGCTTGGGAAGAGAGTTAGGCAGGACAGGAGACAGAGGCTTGGGAGGACAGTCAGGTAGTGCACGAAAGGGAGTCTTGTGACGAGAGTCAGGCCAGAAGGTAGAGAGAGTCTTGGTACGAGAGTCAGGCTTGACCTGACAGAGACGCTTGGGACGAGAATAAGGTAGTACAGGAGAGGAAGGCTCGGGACGAGAGTCAGGCACTACAGTAAAGAGGGGCTGGGGACGAGAGTCAGGCAGGACAGAAAAGAGAGTTTTGGGACTAGAGTCAGACAGGACAGGGGAGAGATGATTGGCACGAGAGTCAGGCAGAATAGGAGGCAGAGGTTTGAGACTAGAGTCAGACAGGACAGGGGAGAGATGCTTGGCACGAGAGTCAGGCAGGACAGGAGAGAGAGCCTTGGGACTTGAGTAAGGCAAGACATGAGAGGGAGGGTTTGGACGAGAGTCATGACGGAGAGGATAGAGAGGCTTAGTACGAAAGTTAGGTCGGACAGGAGAGAGAGGCTTGGACAGAGAGTCATGCGGGAGTGAGAAGTGAAGTCTGGAGAGAGAGTCAGGCAGGACAGGAGAGAGAGGCTTGGGACGAGAGTCATGCCGGAGAAGATAGAGAGGCTTGGGACGAGAGTCATGCAAGACAGGAGAGAGTGGCTTAAGACGAGAATCAGGCAGGACAGGAGAAAGAGGCTTGCGACGAGAGGGAGGCAGGACAGGAGAGAGAGGCATGGGACGAGAGTCAGACAGGATAGGAGAGAGAGGCTTGGGACTAGAGTCAGACAGGATAGGGGAGAGATGCTTGGGACGACAGTAAGGTAGGGCAGGAGAGAGAGGCTTGGGACGTGAGTAACGCAAGACATGAGAGGGAGGCTTGGGACGAGCCTCATGCCGGAGAGGATAGAGAGACTTAGGACGAGAGTCAGGTTGGACAGGAGAGAGAGGCTTGGTACGAGAGTCAGGCGGGAAAGAAAAGTGAAGTCTAGGGTTTGTGACGAGAGTCGGGCAGGACAGGAGAGAGAGGCTTGGGACGAGAGTCAGGCAGGACAGGAGAGAGAGGCTTGGGGCGAGAATTAGGCTGGACAGGAGGGAGAGGCTTGGGACGAGAGTCAGGTAGGATAGGAGAGTGAGGCTTGGGACGAGAGTCACACAGGACAGGGGAGGGAAGGTTCGGAAAAGAGTCAAGCAGGGCAGGAGAAAAAGGCTTGGGACGAGAGCCAGGCAACGCAGCAGAAAGAGGCTTCGGACGTGAGTCAGGGAAGACATGAGAGAGATTCTTGGGACGAGAGTCTGGAGGGAGAGGAGAGAGAGGCTTAGGTCGAGACTCACTAGGGCGGAAGGGGGATGCTTGGGAAGAGAGTCAAGCAGGCTAGGACAAATAGTCTTGGGACCTGAATCACGTAGGAGAGGAGAGAGAGGATTGGGACGACAGTCAGTAGGACAGGAGAGAGAGGTTTGGAACGAGAGTCAGGTAGGGCAGGAGAGAAAGGCTTGAGACGAGAGTCTGGCAAGATAGGAGAAAGATGCTTGGGACGAGAGTCAGGTAGTAAAGGACAAAGAGGCTTGAGACGAGAGTCGAGTAAGAGAGGAGACAAAGGCTTGGGACGTGTGTCAGCAAGACAGGAGAGAGGCGATTGGGAGGAGAGTCATGTAGGGCAGGAGAGGGAGGCTTGGGAAGAGGGTCAGGCAGGACAGGAGAGAGAGGTTTGGGAGGAGAGTCAGGTAGGGCACGAAAGGGTGTCTTTTGACGAGAATCAGGCCGGAAGGTAGATAGAGGCTTGGGACGAGAGTCAGGCTTGACCTGACAGAGAGGCTTGGGACGAGAGTCAGAGGTAGTACAGGAGTGTGAGGCTCGGGAGGAGAGTCAGGCTCTACAGGAGAGAGGTCCTGGGGACGAGAGCCAGGTAGGACAGGAGAGAGAGGCTGAGGACGAGAGTCAGGCAGAATACGAGGCAGAGCTTTGGGACTAGAGTCAGACAGGACAGGGGAGAGATGCTTGGCACGAGAGTCAGGCAGGACAGGAGAGAGAGGCTTGGGACGTGAGTAAGGCAACACATAAGAAGGAGGCTTGGGACTAGAGTCATTACGGAGAAGATAGAGAGGCTTAGCACGAAAGTCAGGTCGGACAGGAGAAACAGTCTTGGGTAGAGAGTCAGGCGGGAGTGAGAAGTGAAGTCTTGGGAGAGAGTCAGGCAGGACAGGAGAGAGAGGCTTGGGACGAGAGTCATGCCGGAGAGGATAGAGAGGCTTAGGACGAGAGTCAGGTTGTACAGGAGAGAGACGCTTAGTACGAGAGTCAGGTGGGAAAGAAAAGTGAAGTCTGGGGTTTGTGACGAGAGTCAAGCAGGACAGGAGAGAGAGGCTTGGGACGAGAATCAGGCAGGACAGGAGAGAGAGGCTTGAGACGAGAATCAGGCTGGACAGGAGAGAGAGGCTTGGGACGAGTGTCAGTTGGGATAGGAGAGTAAGGCTTGGGACGAGAGTCAGACAGGACAGAGGAGGGAGGGTTCGGAATAGAGTCAGGCAGGGCAGGAGAAAAAGGCTTGGGACGAGAGCCAGGCAACGCAGCAGAAAGAGGCTTGAGACGTGAGTCAGGGAATACATGAGAGAGAGCCTTGAGACGAGAGTCTGGAGGGAGAGGAGAGAGACTCACTAGGGCAAAAGGGGGTTGCTTCGGAAGAGAGTCAGGTAGGCCAGGACAAAGAGGCTTGGGAACTGAATCAGGCAGGAGAGGAGAGAGAGGCTTGGGACGACAGTCAGTAGGACAGGAAAGAAAGGTTTGGGACGAGAGTCAGGTAGGGCAGGAGAGAAAGGCTTGAGACGAGAGTCAGGCAAGACAGGAGAAAGATGTTTGGGACGAGAGTCAGGCAGTAAAGGACAAAGAGGCTTAGGGCGAGAGTCAGGTAGGAGAGGAGACAGAGGCTTGGGACGTGAGTCAGCAGGACGAGAGAGAGGCGATTGGGAGGAGAGTCATGTAGGGTAAGAGAGATAGGCTTGGGACGAGAGTCAGGCAGGACAGAAGAGAGAGGCTTGGGACAAGAATCAGGCTGGAAAGGAGAGAGAGGCTTGGGACGAGAGTCAGGTAGGATAGGAGAGTAAGGCTTGGGACGAGAGTCTGACAGGACAGGGGAGGGAGGGTTCGGAATAGAGTCAGGCAGGGCAGGAGAAAAAGGCTTGGGACGAGAGCCAGGCAACGCAGCAGAAAGAGGCTTGGGACGTGAGTCAGGGAATACATGAGAGAGAGCCTTGAGACGAGAGTCTGGAGGGAGAGGAGAGAGACGCTTAGGACGAGACTCACTAGGGCAAAAGGGGGATGCTTCGGAAGAGAGTCAGGTAGGCCAGGACAAAGAGGCTTGGGACCTGAATCAGGCAGGAGAGGAGAGAGAGGCTTGGGACGACAGTCAGTAGGACAGGAAAGAAAGGTTTGGGGCGAGAGTCAGGTAGGGCAGGAGAGAAAGGCTTGAGACGAGAGTCAGGCAAGACAGGAGAAAGATGTTTGGGACAAGAGTCAGGCAGTAAAGGACAAAGAGGCTTAGGACGAGAGTCAGGTAGGAGAGGAGACAGAGGCTTGGGACGTGAGTCAGCAGGACGAGAGAGAGGCGATTGGGAGGAGAGTCATGTAGGGTAAGAGAGATAAGCTTGGGACGAGAGTCAGGCAGGACAGAAGAGAGAGGCTTGGGACAAGAATCAGGCCGGAAAGGCGAGAGAGGCTTGGGACGAGAGTCAGGCAGAATAGGAGTCAGAGGTTTGGAACTAGAGTCAGACAGGACAGGGGAGAGATGCTTGGCACGAGAGTCAGGCAGGACAGGAGAGAGAGCCTTGGGACTTGAGTAAGGAAAGACATGAGAGGGAGGGTTAGGACGAGTCATGACGGAGAGGATAGAGAGGCTTAGTACGAAAGTCAGGTCGGACAGGAGAGAGGCTTAGGTAGAGAGTCAGGCGGGAGAGAGAAGTGAGGTCTTGTGAGAGAGTCAGGCAGGACAGGAGAGAGAGGCTTGGGAGAGAGTCATGCAGGACAGGAGAGAGAGGCTTGGGACGAGAGTCATGCCGGAGAGGATAGAGAGGCTTAGGACGAGTCAGGTTGGACAGGAGAGAGAGGCTTGGTATGACAGTCAGGCGGGAAAGAAAAGTGAAGTCTGGGGTTTGTGACGAGAGTCAGGCAGGACATGAGAGAGAGGCTTGAGACGAGAGTCAGGCAGGACAGGAGAGAGGGGTTTGGGACGAGAATCAGGCTGGACAGGAGAGAGTGGCTTGGGACGAGAGTCAGGTAGGATAGGAGATTGAGGCTTGGGACAAGAGTCAGACAGGACAGGAGAGGGAGGGTTCGGAATAGAGTCAGGCAGGGCAGGAGAAAAAAGCTTGGGACGAGAGCCAGGTAACGCAGCAGAAAGAGGCTTGGGACATGAGTCTGGGAAGACATGAGAGAGAGCCTTAGGCCGAAAGTCAGGAGGGAGATGAGAGAGAGGCTTAGGACGAGACTCCCTAGGGCGGAAGGGGGATGCTTGGGAAGAGAGTCAAGCAGGCTAGGACAAAGAGGCTTGGGACCTGAATCAGGAAGGAGAGGAGAGAGGGGCTTTGGACGACAGTCAGTAGGACAGCAGAGAAAGGTTTGGGACGAGATTCAGGTAAGGGCAGGAGAGAAAGGCTTAAGACGAGAGTCAGACAACACAGGAGAAAGATGCTTGGGGCGAGAGTCAGGCAGTAAAGGCCAAAGAGGCTTCGGACGAGAGTCAGATAGGAGAGGAGACAGAGGCTTGGGACGTGAGTCAGCAGGACAGGAGAGAGACAGTTGTGAGGAGAGTCATGTAGGGCAGGAGAGGGAAGCTTGGGAAGAGAGTCAGGCAGGACAGGAGAGAGAGGCTTGTTAGGAGAGTTAGGTAGGGCACGAAAGGGAGTCTTGTGACGAAAGTCAGGCCGGAAGGTAGAGAGATTCTTGGTACGAGAGTCAGGCTTGACCTGACAGAGAGGCTTGGGACAAGAGTCAGGCAGGACAGTAGAGGGAGTTTCGGGACGTGAGTCAGGCTCTACAGGAGAGAGGGGCTGGGGACGAGAGCCAGGCAGGACAGGAGAGGGAGGCTTAGGACGAGAGTCAGGCAGGAGAGAGAATAGAGGCTTGGGACGAGAATCAGGCTGGAAAGGAGAGAGACGCTTGGGACCAGAGTCAGGCAGAATAGGAGGCAGAGGTTTGGGACTAGAGTCAGACAGGACATGGGAGAGATGCTTGGCACGAGAGTCAGGCAGGACAGGAGAGAGAGCCTTGGGACGTGAGTAAGGCAAGACATGAGAGGGAGGGTTAGGACGAGAGTCATGACGGAGAGGATAGAGAGGCTTAGTACGAAAGTCATGTCGGACAGGAGAGAGAGGCATGGGCAGAGAGTCAGGCGGGAGTGAGAAGTGAAGTCTGGAGAGAGAGTCAGGCAGGACAGGAGAGAAAGGCTTGTGACGAGAGTCATGCCGGAGAGGATAGAGAGGCTTAGGACGAGAGTCAGGCAAGACATGAGAGAGTGGCTCAAGAAGAGAATCAGGCAGGACAGGAGAGAGAGGCTTGGGACGAGAATCAGGCAGGATAGGAGAGAGAGGCTTGGGACTAGAGTCAGACAGGATAGGGGAGAGATGCTTGGGACGACAGTAAGGTAGGACATAAGAGAGAGTCTTGGGACGTGAGTAACGCAAGACATGAGAGGGAGGCTTGGGACGAGAGTCACGCCGGAGAGATAGAGAGACTTAGGACGAAAGTCAGGTTCGACAGAAGAGAGAGGCTTTGTACGAGAGTCAGGCGGGAAAGAAAAGTGAAGTCTGGGGTTTTGTGACGAGAGTCAGGCAGGACAGGAGAGAGAGGCTTGGGACGAGAGTCAGGCTTGACCTGACAGAGAGGCTTGGGACGAGAGTCAGGCTTGACCTGACAGAGAGGCTTGGGACGAGAGTCAAGTAGTACAGGAGAGGGAGGCTCGGGACGAGAGTCAGGCTCTAGAGGAGAGAGGGGCTGGGGACGAGAGCCAGGCAGGACAGGAGAGAGAGGCTTTGGACAAGAGTCAGGCAGAATAGGAGGCAGAGGTTTGCGACTAAAGTCAGACAGGAAAGGGGAGAGATGCTTGGCACGAGAGTCAGGCAGGACAGGAGAGAGAGTCCTGGGATGTGAGTAAGGCAAGACATGAGAGGCAGGCTTGGGACGAAAGTCATGACGGAGAAGATAGAGAGGCTTAGTACGAAAGTCAGGTCAGACAGGAGAAAGAGGCTTGGGTAGAGAGTCATCCCGGAGACTATAGAGAGGCTTAGTATGAGAGTCAGGTTGTACAGGAAAGAGAGGCTTGCTACGAGAGTCAGGTGGGAAAGAAAAGTGAAGTTTGCGGTTTCTGACCAGAGTCAAGCAGGATAGAAGAGAAAGGCTTGGGACGAGAATCAGGCGGGACAGGAGAGAGAGGCTTGGGACGAGAGTCAGGTAGGATAGGAGAGTAAGGCTTGGAACGAGAGTCAGTCAGGACAGGGAAGGGAGGGTTCGGAATAGAGTCAGGCAGGGCAGGAGAAAAAGGCTTAGGACGAGAGCCAGGCAACGCAGCAGAAAAAGGCTTGGGACTTGAGTCAGGGAAGACATGAGAGAGAGCCTTGGGACAAGAGTCAGAAGGGAGAGGAGAGAGAGGCTTAGGACGAGACTCACTAGGGCAGAAGGTGGATGCTTGGGAAGAGAGTCAGGAAGGCCAGGAAAAAGAGGCTTGGGACCTGAATCAAGCAGGAGAGGAGAGAGAGGCTTAGGACTACAATCAGTAAGACAGCAGAGAAAGGTTTGGGACGAGAGTCAGGTATTGCAGGAGAGAAAGGCATGAGACGAGAGTCAGACAAGACAGGAGAAAGATGCTTGGGACGAGAATCAGGCAGTAAAGGCCAAAGAAGCTTGGGACGAAAGTCAGGTACGATAGGAGACAGAGGCTTGGGAAGTGAGTCAGCAGGACAGGAGAGATGCGATTGGGAGGAGAGTCATGTAGGGCAGGAGAGGGAGGCTTGGCAAGAGAGTCAGGCAGGACAGGAGAGAGAGGTTTGGGAGGAGAGTCAGACAGGATAGGGGAGAGATACTTGGGACGACAGTAAGGTAGGAAAGGAGAGAGAGGCTTGGGACGTGAGTAACGCAAGACATGAGAGGGAGGCTTGGGACGAGAGTCATGCCGGAGAGGATAGAGAGACTTAGGACGAAAGTCAGGTTGGACAGAAGAGAGAGGCTTGGTACGAGAACAGGCGGGAAAGAAAAGTGAAGTCTGGGGTTTGTGACAAGAATGAGGCAGGACAGGAGAGAGAGGCTTGGGACGAGAGTCAGGTAGGACAGGAGAGAGAGGCTTGGCGCGAGAATCAGGCTGGACAGGAGAGAGAGGCTTGGGACGAGAGTCAGGTAGGAGAGGAGAGAAAGGCTTGGGACAAGAGTCAGACAGGACAGGGGGGGGGTAGATTCGGAATAGAGTCAGGCAGGGCAGGAGAAAAAGGCTTCGGAGGAGAGCCAGGCAACGCAGCAGAAAGAGGCTTGGGACGTGAGTCAGGGAAGACATGAAAAAGAGACTTGGGACGAGAGTCAGGAGGGAGAGGAGAGAGAGGCTTAGGACGAGACTCACTAGGGCTGAAGGGGGATGCTTGGGAAGAGAGTCAGGCAGGCCAGGACAAAGGGGCTTGGGACCTGAATCAGGCACGAGAGGAGAGAGAGGCTTGGGACGACAGTCAGTAGGACAGTAGAGAGAGGTTTGGGACGAGAGTCAGTTAGGGCAGGAGAAAAAGGCTTGAGACGAGAGTCAGGCAAGACAGGAAAAAGATTCTTGGGACGAGAGTCAGGCAGTAAAGGACAAAGAGGCTTTGGACGATAGTCAGGTAGGAGAGGAGACATAAGCTTGGGACATGAGTCAGCAGGACAGGAGAGAGGTGATAGGGAGGAGAGTCATGTAGGACAGGAGAGGGAGGCTTGGGAAGAGAGTCAGGCAGGACAGGAGAGAGAGGCTTGAGAGGAGAGTCAGGTAGGGCACGAAAGGTTGTCTTTTGACGAGAATCAGGCCGGAAGGTAGAGAGAGGCTTGGGACGAGAGTCAGGCTTGACCTGACAGAGAGGCTTGGGACGAGAGTCAGGTAGTACAGGAGAGGGAGGCTCGGGACGAGAGTCAGTCTCTACAGGAGAGAGGTCCTGGGGACGAGAGCCAGGCAGGACAGGAGAGATAGGCTTAGGACGAGAGTCAGGCAGAATACGAGGCAGAGGTTTGGGACTAGAGTCACACAGGACATGGGAGAGAGGCTTGGCACGAGAGTCAGGCAGGACAGGAGAGAGAGGCTTGGGACGTGAGTAAGGCAAGACATGAGAGGGAGGCTTGGGACGAAAGTCATGACGGAGAAGATAGAGAGGCTTAGTACGAAAGTCAGGTCGGACAGGAGAGACAGGCTTGGGTAGAGAGTAAGGCGGGAGTGAGAAGTCAAGTCTTGGGAGAGAGTCAGGCAGGACAGGAGAGAGAGGCTTCGGACGAGAGTCATGCCGGAGACTATAGAGAGGCTTAGGAAGAGAGTCAGGTTGTACAGGAGAGAGAGGCTTGGTACGAGAGTCAGGTGGGAAAGAAAAGTGAAGTTTGCGGTTTCTGACCAGAGTCAAGCAGGACAGCAGAGAGAGGCTTGGGACGAGAATCAGGCGGGACAGGAGAGAGAGGCTTGTGACGAGAGTCAGGTAGGATAGGAGAGTAAGGCTTGGGACGACAGTCAGTCAGGACAGGGAAGGGAGGGTTCGGAATAGAGTCAGGCAGGGCAGGAGAAAAAGGCTTGGGACGAGAGCCAGGCAACGCAGCAGAAATAGGCTTGGGACGTGAGTCAGGGAAGACATGAGAGAGAGCCTTGGGACGAGAGTCAGGAGGGAGAGGAGAGAGAGGCTTAGGACGAGACTCACTAGGGCAGAAGGTGGATGCTTGGGAAGAGAGTCAGGCAGGCCAGGACAAAGAGGCTTGGGACGTGAATCAGGCAGGAGAGGAGAGAGAGGCTTAGGACTACAGTCAGTAAGACAGCAGAGAAAGGTTTGGGACGATAGTCAGGAAGGGCAGGAGAGAAAGGCTTGAGACGAGAGTCAGACAAGACAGGAGAAAGATGCTTGGGACGAGAGTCAGGCAGTAAAGGCCAAAGAGGCTTGGGATGAGAGTCAGGTAGGATAGGAGACAGAGGCTTGGGACGTGAGTCAGCAGGACAGGAGAGAGGCAATTAGGAGGAGAGTCATGTAGGGCAGGAGAGGGAGGCTTGGGAAGAGAGTCAGGCAGGACAGGAGAGAGAGGCTTGGGAGGAGAGTCAGGTAGGGTTCGAAAGGGAGTCTTGTGATATTCTTGGTACGAGAGTCAAGCTTGACCTGACAGAGAGTCTTGGGACGACACTCAGGTAGTACAGGAGATGGAGGCTCGGGACGAGAGTCAGGCTCTACAGGAGAGAGGGGCTGGGGACGAGAGCCAGGCAGGACAGGAGAGAGAGACTTAGAACGAGAGTCAGGCAGGACAGAAAAGAGAGGCTTGGGACGAAAATCAGGCTGGACAGGAGAGAGAGGCTTGAGACGAGAGTCAGGCAAAATAGGAGGCAGACTTTTGGGACTAGAGTCAGACAGGACAGGGGAGAGATGCTTGGCACTAGAGTCAGGCAGGACTGGAGAGAGAGCCTTGGGATGTGAGTAACGCAAGATATGAGAGGGAGGCTTGGGACGAGAGTCATGCCGGAGAGGATAGAGAGACGTAGGACGAAAGTCAGGTTGGACAGAAGAGAGAGGCTTGGTACGAGAGTCAGGCGGGAAAGAAAAGTGAAGTCTGGGGTTTGTGACTAGAATCAGCCAGGACAGGAGAGAGAGGCTTGCGACGAGAGTGAGGCAGGACAGAAGAGAGAGAGGCTTGGCACGAGAGTCAGGCAGGATAGGAGAGAGAGGCTTGGGACTAGAGTCAGACAGGATAGGGGAGAGATGCTTGGGACGACAGTAAGGTAGGACAGGAGAGAGAGGCTTGGGACGTGAGTAACGCAAGACATGAGAGGGAGGCTTGGGACGAGAGTCATGCCGGAGAGGATAGAGAGACTTAGGACGAAAGTCAGGTTGGACAGAAGAGAGAGGCTTGGTACGAGAGTCAGGCGGGAAAGAAAAGTGAAGTCTGGTGTTTGTGACGAGAATCAGGCAGGACAGGAGAGAGAGGCTTAGGACGAGAGTCAGGCAGGACAGGAGAGAGAGGCTTGGCGCGAGAATCAGGCTGGACAGGAGAGAGAGGCTTTGGACGAGAGACAGGTAGGATAGGAGAGAAAGGCCTGGGACAAGAGTCAGACAGGACAGGGGAGGAAAGATTCGGAATAGAGTCAGGCAGGGCAGGAGAAAAAGGCTTCGGAGGAGAGCCAGGCAACGCAGCAGAAAGAGGCTTGGGACGTGAGTCAGGGAAGACATGAGAAAGAGCCTTGGGACGAGAGTCAGGAGGGAGAGGAGAGAGAGGCGTAGGACGAGACTCACTAGGGCAGAAGGGGGATGCTTGGAAAGAGAGTCAGGCAGACCAGGACAAAGAGGCTTGTGACCTGAATCAGGCACGAGAGGAGAGAGAGGTTTGGGACGACAGTCAGTAGGACAGTAGAGAGAGGTTTGGGACGAGAGTCAGTTAGGGCTGGAGGAAAAGTCTTGAGACGAGAGTCAGGCAAGACAGGAAAAAGATTCTTGGGGCGAGAGTCAGGCAGTAAAAGACAAAGAGGCTTTGGACGATAGTCAGGTAGGAAAGGAGACATAAGCTTGGGACGTGAGTCAGCAGGACAGGAGAGAGGCGATAGGGAGGAGAGTCATGTAGGGCAGGAGAGGGAGGCTTGGGAGGAGAGTCAGGCAGGACAGGAGAGAGAGGCTTAGGAGGAGGGTCAGGTAGGGCACGAAAGGTTGTCTTTTGACGAGAATCAGGC
Source organism: Panulirus ornatus (assembly GCF_036320965.1). NCBI lineage: Eukaryota > Metazoa > Arthropoda > Malacostraca > Decapoda > Palinuridae > Panulirus > Panulirus ornatus. The sequence continues at coordinate 76,911,262 of NC_092234.1, forward strand.
CGGAAGGTAGAGAGAGGCTTGGGACGAGAGTCAGGCTTGACCTGACAGAGACGCTTGGGACGAGAGTCAGGTAGTACAGGAGAGGGAGGCTCGGGACGAGAGTCAGTCTCTACAGGAGAGAGGTCCTGGGGACGAGAGCCAGGCAGGACAGGAGAGATAGGCTTAGGACGAAAGTCAGGCAGAATACGAGGCAGAGGTTTGGGACTAGAGTCAGACAGGACAGGGGAGAGAGGCTTGGCACGAGAGTCAGGCAGGACAAGAGAGAGAGGCTTGGGACGTGAGTAAGGCAAGACATGAGAGGGAGGCTTGGGACGAGAGTCATGACGGAGAGGATAGAGAGGCTTAGTACGAAAGTCAGGTCGGACAGGAGAGAGAGGCTTGGGTAGAGAGTCAAGCGGGAGAGAGAAGTGAAGTCTTGGGCGAGAGTCAGACAAAACAGGAGAGAGAGGTTTGGGATGAGAGTCATGCCGGAGAGGATAGAGAGGCTTAGGACGAGTCAGGTTGGACAGGAGAGAGAGGCTTGGTAACACAGTCAGGCGGGAAAGAAAAGTGAAGTCTGGGGTTTGTGACGAAAGTGAGTCAGGACAGAAAAGAGAGGCTTGAGACGAGAGTCAGGAAGGACAGGAGAGAGAGGTTTGGGACGAGAATCAGGCTGGACACGAGAGAGAGGTTTGGGACGAGAGTCAGGTAAAATAGGAGAATGAGGCTTGGGACGAGAGTCAGACAGGACAGGAGAGGGAGGATTCGGAATAGAGTCTGGCAGGGCAGGAGAAAAAAGCTTGGGACGAGAGCCAGGTAACGCAGCAGAAAGAGGCTTGGGACATGAATCAGGGAAGACATGAGAGAGAGCCTTGGGACGAGAGTCAGGAGTGAGAGAAGAGATAGGCTAAGGACGAGACTCACTAGGGTGGAGGGGGGATGCTTGGGAAGAAAGTCAGGCAGGCTAGGACAAAGAGGCTTGGGACCTGAATCAGGCAGAAGAGGAGAGAGAGGCTTGGGACGTCAGTCAGTAGGACAGTAGAGAGAGGTTTAGGACGAGAGTCAGGTAGGGCAGGAGAGAAAGGCTTGAGACGAGAGTCAGACAAGACAGGAGAAAGATGATTGGGACGAGAGTCAGGCAATAAAGGACAAAGAGGCTTGAGACGAGAGTCAAGTAGGAAAGGAGACAGAGGCTTGGGACGTGTGTCAGCAAGACAGGAGAGAGGCGATTGGGAGGAGAGTCATGTAGGGCAGGAGAGGGAGGCTTAGGAAGAGAGTCAGGCAAGACAGGAGAGAGAGGCTTGGGAGGAGTGTTAAGTAGGGCACGATAGGGAGTCTTGTGACGAGAGTCAGGCCGGAAGGTAGAGAGAGTCTTGGTACGAGAGTCAGGCTTGACCTGACAGAGAGGCTTGGGACGAGAGTCAGGTAGTACAGGAGAGGAAGGCTCGGGAAGAGAGTCAAGCTCTACAGGAGAGAGGGGCTGGGGACGAGAGCCAGGCAGGACAGGAGAGAGAGGCTTAGGACGAGAGTCAGGCAGGATAGAAAAGAGAGGCTTGGGACGAGATTCAGGCTGTACAGGAGAGAGAGGCTTGGGACGAGAGTCAGGCAGAATAGGAGGCAGAGGTTTGGGACCAGAGTCAGACAGGACAGGGGAGAGATGCTTGGCACGAGAGTCAGCCAGGACAGGAGAGAGAGCCTTGGGACTAGAGTCAGACAGGATAGGGGAGAGATGCTTGGGATGACAGTAAGGTAGGGCAGGACCGAGAGGCTTGGGACGTGAGTAACGCAAGACATGAGAGGGAGGCTTGGGACGAGACTCATGACGGAGAGGATGGAGAGAATTAGGACGAGAGTCAGGTTGGACAGAAGAGAGAGGCTTGGTACGAATGTCAGGCGGGAAAGAAAAGTGAAGTCTAGGGTTTGTGACGAGACTCGGGCAGGACAGCAGAGAGAGGCTTGGGACGAGAGTCAGGCAGGACAGAAGAGAGAGGCTTGGGGCGAGAATCAGGTTGGACAGGAGAGAGAGGCTTGGGACGAGAGTCAGGTAGGATAGGAGAGTGAGGCATGGGACGAGTCAGACAGGACAGGGGAGGGAAGGTTCGGAATAGAGTCAAGCAGGGCATGAGAAAAAGGCTTGGGACGAGAGCCAGGCAACGCAGCAGAAATAGGCTTGGGACGTGAGTCAGGGAAGACATGAGAGAGATTCTTGGGACGAGAGTCAGGAGTGAGAGGAGAGAGAGGCTTAGGACGAGACTCACTAGGGCAGAAGGGGGATGCTTGGGAAGAGAGTCAGGCAGGCTAGGACAAAGAGGCTTGGGACCTGAATCAAGCAGGAGAGGAGAAAGAGGCTTGGGACGAAAGTCAGTAGGACAGGAGAGAGAGGTTTGGGGCGAGAGTCTGTTAGGGCAGGAGGGAAAGGCTTCGGATGAGAGTCAGGCAAGACAGGAGAAAGATGCTTGCGACGAGAGTCAGGCAGTAAAGGACAAAGAGGCTTGGGACGAGAGTCAGGTAGGAGAGGAGACATAGGCTTGGCACGTGAGTCAGCAGGACAAAAGAGAGGCTATTGGGAGGAGAGTCATGTAGGGCAGGAGAGAGAGGCTTGGGAAGAGAGTAAGGCTGGAAAGAAAACTGAAGTCTGGGGTTTGTGACGAGAATCAGGCAGGACAGGAGGGAGAGGCTTGCGACGAGAGTGAGGCAGGACAGGAGAGAGAAACTTGGGACGAGAGTCAAGCAGGATAAGAGAGAGAGTCTTGGGACTAGAGTCAGACAGGATAGGGGTGAGATGCTTGGGACGACAGTAAGGTAGGACAGGAAAGAGAGGCTTGGGACGTGAGTAACGCAAGACATGAGAGGGAGGCTTGGGACGAGAATCATGCCGGAGAGGATAGAGAGACTTAGGACGAAAGTCAGGTTGGACAGAAGAGAGAGGCTTAGTACGAGAGTCTGGCGGGAAAGAAAAGTGAAGTCTGGGGTTTGTGACAAGAATCAGGCAGGACAGGAGACAGAGGCTTGGGACGAGAGTCAGGCAGGACAAGAGAGAGAGGCTTGGCGCGAGAATCAGGCTGGACAGGAGAGAGAGGCTTGGGACGAGAGTCAGGTAGGATAGGAGAGAAAGGCTTGGAACAAGAGTCAGACAGGACAGGGGAGGGAAGGTTCGGGATAGAGTCAGGCAGGGCAGGAGAAAGAGGCTTCGAAGCAGAGCCTGGCAACGGAGCAGAAAGAGGCTTGGGACGTGAGTCAGGGAAAACAAGAGAGAGAGCCTTGAGACGAGAGTCAGGAGGGAGAGGATAGACAGGCTTAGGACAAGACTCACTAGGGCAGAAGGGGGATGCTTGGGAAGAGAGTCAGGAAGGCCAGGACAAAGAGGCTTGGGACCTGAATTAGGCAGGAGAGGAGAGAGATGCTTGGGACGACAGTCAGTAGGACAGTAGAGAGAGGTTTGGGACGAGAGTCAGGTAGGGCAGGAGAAAAAGGCTTGAGACGAGAGTCAGGCAAGACAGGAGAGAGATTCTTGGGACAAGAGTCAGGCAGTAAAGGAGAAAGAGGCTTGGGACGAGAGTCAAGTAGGAAAGGAGACAGAGGCTTGGGACGTGTGTCAGCAAGACAGGAGAGAGGCGATTGGGAGGAGAGTCATGTAGGGCAGGAGAGGGAGACTTGGGAAGAGAGTCAGGCCGGAAGGGAGAGAGAGTCTTGGTACGAGAGTCAGGCTTGACCTGACAGAGAGGCTTGGGACGAGAGTCAGGTAGTACAAGAGAGGAAGGCTCGGGAAGAGAGTCAGGCTCTACAGGAGAGAGGGGCTGGGGACGAGAGCCAGGCAGGACAGGAGAGAGAGGCTTAGGACGAGAGTCAGGCATGATAGAAAAGAGAGGCTTGGGACGAGATTCAGGCTGTACAGGAGAGAGAGGCTTGGGACGAGAGTCAGGCAGAATAGGAGGCAGAGGTTTGGTACTAGAGTCAGACAGGACAGGGGAGAGATGCTTGGCACGAGAGTCAGGCAGGACAGGAGAGAGAGCCTTGGGACTAGAGTCAGACAGGATAGGGGAGAGATGCTTGGGATGACAGTAAGGTAGGGCAGGACCGAGAGGCTTGGGACGTGAGTAACGCAAGACATGAGAGGGAGGCTTGGGACGAGACTCATGACGGAGAGGATGGAGAGAATTAGGACGAGAGTCAGGTTGGACAGAAGAGAGAGGCTTGGTACGAATGTCAGGCGGGAAAGAAAAGTGAAGTCTAGGGTTTGTGACGAGAGTCGGGCAGGACAGAAGAGAGAGGCTTGGGATGAGAGTCAGGCAGGACAGGAGAGAGAGGCTTGGGGCGAGAATCAGGTTGGACAGGAGAGAGAGGCTTGGGACGAGAGTCAGGTAGGATAAGATAGTGAGGCTTGGGACGAGTCAGACAGGACAGGGGAGGGAAGGTTCGGAATAGAGTCAAGCAGGGCATGAGAAAAAGGCTTGGGACGAGAGCCAGGCAACGCAGCAGAAATAGGCTTGGGACGTGAGTCAGGGAAGACATGAGAGAGATTCTTGGGACGAGAGTCAGGAGTGAGAGGAGAGAGGGCTTAGGACGAGACTCACTAGGGCAGAAGGGGATGCTTGGGAAGAGAGTCAGGCAGGCTAGGACAAAGAGGCTTGGGACCTGAATCAAGCAGGAGAGGACAGAGAAGCTTGGGACGAAAGTCAGGCTCTACAAGAGAGAGAGATCCTGGGGACGAGAGCCAGGCAGAATACGAGGAAGAGGTTTGGGACTAGAGTCAGACAGGACAGGGGAGAGATGCTTGGCACGGGAGTCAGGCAGGACAGGAGACAGAGGCTTGGGAGGTGAGTAAGGCAAGACATGAGAGTGAGGCTTGAGACGAGAGTCATGGCGGAGAAGATAGAGAAGCTTAGTACGAAAGTCAGGTCGGACAGGAGACACAGGCTTAGGTAGAGAGTCAGGCGGGAGTGAGAAGTAAAGTCCAGAGAGAGAGTCAGGCAGGACAGGAGAGAGAGGCTTGGGACGAGAGTCATGCCGGAGAGGATAGAGAGGCTTAGGACGAGAGTCAGGTTGTACAGGAGAGAAAGGCTTGGTACGAGAGTCAGGTGGGAAAGAAGCGTGAAGTCTGTGGTTTGTTACGAGAGTCAAGCAGGACAGGAGAGAGAGGCTTGGGACGAGAGTCAGGTAGGATAGGAGAGTAAGGCTTGGGACGAGAGTCAGACAGGACCGGGGAGGGAGGGTTCGGAATAGAGTCAGGCAGGGCAGGAGAAAAAGGCTTGGAACGAGAGCCAAGCAACGAAGCAGAAAGAATCTTGGGACGAGAGCCAGGCAACTCAGCAGAAAGAGGCTTGGGACGTGAGTCAGGGAATACATGAGAGAGAGCCTTGAGACGAGAGTCTGGAGGGAGAGGAGAGAGAGGCTTAGGACGAGACTCACTAGGGCAAAAGGGGGATGCTTGGGAATAGACTCAGGCTGGCCAGGACAAAGAGGCTTGGGACCTGAATCAGGCAGGAGAGGAGAGAGAGGCTTAGGACGACAGTCAGTAGGACAGGAGAGAAAGGTTTGGGGCGAGAGTCAGGTAGGGCAGGAGAGAAAGGCTTGAGACGAGAGTCAGGCAAGACAGAAGAAAGATGTTTGGGACGAGAGTCAGGCAGTAAAGGACAAAGAGGCTTGGGACGAGAGTCAGGTAGGAGAGGAGACAGAGGCTTGGGGCTTGAGTCAGCAGGACAAGAGAGAGGCAATTGGGAGGAGAGTCATGTAGGGCAGGAGAGAGAGGCTTGGGACGAGAGTCAGGCAGGACACAAGAGAGAGGCTAGGGACAAGAATCAGGCTGGAAAGGAGAGAGAAGCTTGGGACGAGAGTCAAACAGAATAGGAGGCAGAGGTTTGGGACTAGAGTCAGACAGGACAGGGGAGAGATGCTTGGCACGAGAGTCAGGCAAGACAGGATAGAGAGCCTTGGGACGTGAATAAGGCAAGACATGAGGGGGAGAGTTGGGACGAGAGTCATGACGGAGAGGATAGAGAGGCTTAGTACGAAAGTCAGGTCGGACAGGATAGAGAGGCTTGGACAGAGAGTCAGGCAGGAGTGAGAAGTGAAGTCTGGAGAGAGAGTAAGGTAGGACAGGAGAGAAAGGCTTGGGACGATAGTCATGCAGGAGAGGATAGAGAGGCTTGGGACGAGAGTCAGGCAAGACAGGAGAGAATGTCTTAAGACGAGAATCAGGCAGGACAGGAGAGAGAGGCTTGCGACGAGAGTCAGGCAGGATAGGAGAGAGAGGCTTGGGACTAGAGTCAGACAGGATAGGGGAGAGATGCTTGGGACGACAGTAAGGTAGGACAGGAGAGAGAGGCTTGGGACGTGAGTCATGCCGGAGAGGATAGAGAGACTTAGGACGTAAGTCAGGTTGGACAGAATAGAGAGGCTTGGTACGAGAGTCAGGCGGGAAAGAAAAGTGAAGTCTGGGGTTTGTGACGAGAATCAGGCAGGACAGGAGACAGAGGCTTGGGACGAGAGTCAGGCAGGTCTGGAGAGAGAGGCTTGGGGCGAGAATCAGGCTGGACAGGAGAGAGAGGCTTGGGACGAGAGTCAGGTGGGATAGGAGAATAAGGCTTTGGACGAGAGTCAGACAGGACATGGAAGGGAAGGTTCGGAAGAGAGTCAGACAGGGCAGGAGAAAAAGGCTTCGGAGGAGAGCCAGGCAACGAAGCAAAAAGAGGCTTGGGACGTGAGTCAGGGAAGACATGAGAGAGAGCCTTGGGACGAGAGTCGGGAGGGAGATTAGAGAGAGGCTTAGGACGAGACTCACTAGGGCAGAAGGGGGATGCTTGGGAAGAGAGTCAGGCAGGGCAGGAGAAAGAGGCCTGGGACCTGATTCAGGCAGGAGAGGAGAGAGATGCTTGGGACGACAGTCAGTAGGACAGTAGAGAGAGGTTTGGGACGAGAGTCAGTTAGGGCAGGAGAAAAAGGCTTGAGACGAGAGTCAGGCAAGACAGGAGAAAGATTCTTGGGACGAGATACAGGCAGTAAAGGACAAAGAGGCTTTGGACGAGAGTCAGGTAGGAGAGGAGACATAGGCTTGGGACGTGAGTCAGCAGGACAGTAGAGATGCGATTGGGAGGAGAGTCATGTAGGGCAGGAGAGGGAGGCTTGGGAAGAGAGTCAGGCAGGACAGGAGAGAGAGGCTTGGGAGGAGAGTCAGGTAGGGCACGAAAGGGTGTCTTGTGACGAGAGTCAGGCCGGAAGGTAGAGAGAGGCTTGGGACGAGAGTCAGGCTTGAACTGACAGAGAAGCTTGGGACGAGAGTCAGGTAGTACAGGAGAGGGAGGCTTGGGACGAAAGTCAGGCAGAATAGGAGGCTGAGGTTTGGGACTAGAGTCAGACAGGACAGGGGAGAGATGCTTGGCACGAGAGTCAGGCAGGACAGGAGAGAAAGGCTTGGGACGTGAGTAAGGCAAGACATGAGAGGGAGGCTTGGGACGAGAGTCATGACGGAGAAGATACAGAAGCTTAGTACGAAAGTCAGGTCGTACAGGAGAGAAAAGCTTGGGTAGAGAGTCAGGCGGGAGTGAGAAGTGAAGTCTCGTGAGAGAGTCAGGCAGGACAGGAGAGAGAGGCTTGGGACGAGAGTCATGCCGGAGAGGATAGAGAGCCTTATGACAAGAGTCAGGTTGTACAGGAGAGAGAGGCTTGGTACTAGAGTCAGGTGGGAAAGAAAAGTGAAGTCTCGGGTTTGTGACGAGAGTCAAGCAGGACAGGAGAGAGAGGCTTGGGACGAGAATCAGGCGGGACAGGAGAGAGAGGCTTGGGACGAGAGTCAGGTAGGATAGGAGAGTAAGGCTTGAGACGAGAGTCAGACAGGACAGGGGATGGAGGTTTCGGAATAGAGTCAGGCAGGGCAGGAGAAAAAGGCTTGGGACGAGAGCCAGGCAACGAAGCAGAAAGAGGCTTGGGACATGAGTCAGGGAATACATGAGAGAGAGCCTTGAGACGAGAGTCTGGAGGGAGAGGAGAGAGAGGCTTAGGACGAGACTCACTAGGGCAAAAGGGGGATGCTTGGGAAGAGAGTCAGGCAGACCAGGACAAACAGGCTTGGGACCTGAATCAGGCAGGAGAGGAGAGAGAGGCTTGGGACGACAGTCAGTAGGACAGGAGAGAAAGGTTTGGGGCGAGAGTCAGGTAGGGCAGGAAAGAAAGGCTTGAGACGAGAGTCAGGCAAGACAGGAGAAAGATGTTTGGGACGAGAGTCAGGCAGTAAAGGCCAAAGAGGTTTGGGACGAGAGTCAGGTAGGAGAGGAGACAGAGGCTTGGGACGTGAGTCAGCAGGACAAGAGAGAGGCGATTGGGAGGAGAGTCATGTAGGGCAGGAGAGAGAGGCTTGGGACGAGAGTCAGGCAGGACAGAAGACAGAGGCTTGGGACAAGAATCAGGCTGGAGAGGAGAGAGAAGCTTGGAACGAGACTCAGGCAGAATAGGAGGTAGAGGTTTGGGACTAGAGTCAGACAGGACAGGGGAGAGATGCTTGGCACGAGAGTCAGGCATTACAAGAGAGAGAGCCTTGGGACGTGAGTAAGGCAAGACATGAGAGGGAGGGTTGGGACGAGAGTCATGACGGAGAGGATAGAGAGGCTTAGTACGAAAGTCAGGTCGGACAGGATAGAGAGGCTTGGACAGAGAGTCAGGCAGGAGTGAGAAGTGAAGTCTGGAGAGAGAGTAAGGCAGGACAGGAGAGAAAGGCTTGGGACGAGAGTCATGCCGGAGAGGATAGAGAGGCTTGGGACGAGAGTCAGGCAAGACAGGAGAGAGTGTCTTAAGACGAGAATCAGGCAGGACAGGAGAGAGACGCTTGCGACGAGAGTGAGGCAGGACAGGAGAGAGAGGCTTTGGACGAGAGTCAGGCAGGATAGGAGAGAGAGGCTTGGGACTAGAGTCAGAGAGGATAGGGGACAGATGCTTGGGACGACAGTAAGGTAGGACAGGAGAGAGAGGCTTGGGACGTGAGTCATGCCGGAGAGGATAGAGAGACTTAGGACGTAAGTCAGGTTGGACAGAATAGAGAGGCTTGGTACGACAGTCAGGCGGGAAAGAAAAGTGAAGTCTGGGGTTTGTGACGAGAATCAGGCAGGACAGGAGACAGAGGCTTAGGACGAGAGTCAGGCAGGACTGAAGAGAGAGGCTTGGGGCGAGAATCAGGCTGGACAGGAGAGATAGGCCTGGGACGAGAGTCAGGTTGGATAGGAGAGTAAGGCTTGGGACGAGAGTCAGACAGGAAAGGGAAGGGAAGGTTCGGAATAGAGTCAGACAGGGCAGGAGAAAAAGGCTTCGGAGGAGAGCCAGGAAACACAGCAGAAAGAGGCTTGGGACGTGAGTCAGGGAAGACATGAGAGGGAGCCTTGGGACGAGTATCAGGAGGGAGAGGAGAGAGAGGCTTAGGACGAGACTCACTAGGGCAGAAGGGGGATGCTTGGGAAGAGAGTCAGGCAGGCCAGGACAAAGAGGCTTGGTACCTGATTCAGGCAGGAGAGGAGAGAGAGGCTTGGGACGACAGTCAGTAGGACAGTAGAGAGAGGTTTGGGACGAGAGTCAGGTAGGGCAGGAAAAAATGGATTGAGACGAGAGTCAGGCAAGACAGGAGAAAGTTTCTTGGGACGAGAGTCAGGCAGTAAAGGACAAAGAGGCTTTGGACGAGAGTCAGGTAGGAGAGGAGACATAGTCTTGAGACGTGAGTCAGCAGGACAGTAGAGAGGCGATTGGGAGGAGAGTCATGCAGGGCAGGAGAGGGAGGCTTGGGAAGAGAGTCAGGCAGGACAGGAGAGAGAGGCTTGGGAGGAGAGTCAGGTAGGGCACGAAAGGGAGTCTTGTGACGAGAGTCAGGCCGGAAGGTAGAGAGAGGCTTGGGACGAGAGTCAGGCTTGAACTGACAGAGAAGCTTGGGACGAGAGTCAGGTAGTACAGGAGAGGGAGGCTTGGGACGAGAGTCAGGCAGAATAGGAGGCAGAGGTTTGGGACTAGAGTCAGACAGGACAGGGGATAGATGCTTGGCACGAGAGTCAGGCAGGACAGGAGAGAAAGGCTTGGGACGTGAATAAGGCAAGACATGAGAGGGAGGCTTGGGACGAGAGTCATGGCGGAGAAGATAGAGAAGCTTAGTACGAAAGTCAGGTCGGACAGGAGACACAGGCTTAGTCAGGCGGGAGTGAGAAGTAAAGTCCAGAGAGAGAGTCAGGCAGGACAGGAGAGAGAGGCTTGGGACGAGAATCAGGTGGGACAGGAGAGAGAGGCTTAGGATGAGAGTCAGGTAGGATATGAGAGTAAGGCTTGGGACGAGAGTCAGACAGGACAGGGGACGGAGGGTTCGGAATAGAGTCAGGCAGGGCAGGAGAAAAAGTCTTGGGACGAGAGCAAGGCAACGCAGCAGAAAGAGGCTTGGGACGTGACTCAGGGAATACATAAGAGAGACACTTGAGACGAGAGTCTGGAGGGAGAGGAGAGAGAGGCTTAGGACGAGACTCACTAGGGCAAAAGGGGGATGCTTGGGAAGAAAGTCAGGCAAACCAGGACAAAGAGGCTTGGGACCTGAATCAGGCAGGAGAGGAGATAGAGGCTTAAGACGACATTCAGTAGGACAGGAGAGAAAGGTTTGGGGCGAGAGTCAGGTAGGGTAGGAGAGAAAGGCTTGAGACGAGAGTCAGGCGGGAAAGAAAAGTGAAGTCTGGGGTTTGTGACGAGAGTCAGGCAGGACAGGAGAGAGAGGCTTGAGACGAGAGTCAGGCAGAAAAGGAGAGAGAGGTTTGGGACGAGAATTAGGCTGGACAGGAGTAAGAGGCTTGAGACGAGAGTCAGGTAGGATAGGAGAGTGAGGATTGGGACGAGAGTCAGACAGGACATGAGAGGGAGGGTTCGGAATAGAGTCAGGCAGGGCAGGAGAAAAAAGCTTGGGACGAGAGCCAGGCAACGCAGCAGAAAGAGGCTTGGGACATGAGTTAGGAAAGACATGAGAGAGAGCCTTGGGACGAGAGTCAGGAGGGAGAGGAGAGAGAGGCTTAGGACGAGACTCACTAGGGTGGAAGAGGGATGCTTGGGAAGAGAGTCAGGCAGGCTAGGACAAAGAGGCTTGGGACCTTAATCAGGCACGAGAGGAGAGAGAGGCTTGGGACTACAGTCAGTAGGACAGGAGAGAGAGGTTTGGGATGAGAGTCAGGTAGGGCAGGAGAGAAAGGCCTAAGACGAGAGTCAGGCAAGACAGGAGAAAGATGCTTGGGACGAGAGTCAGGCAGTAAAGGACAAAGTGGCTTGAGACGAGAGTTAAGTAGGAGAGGAGACAGAGGCTTGGGTCGTGAGTCAGCAGGACAGGAGAGAGGCGATTGGGAGGAGAGTCATGTAGGGCGGGAGAGGGAGGCTTGGCAAGAGAGTCAGGCAGGACAGGAGAGAGAGGCTTGGGAGGAGAGTCAGGTAGGGCACGAAAGGGAGTCTTGTGACGAGACTCAGGCCGGAAGGTAGAGAGAGTCTTGGTATGAGAGTCAGGCTTGACCTGACAGAGAGGCTTGGGAAGAGAGTCAGGTAGTACAGGAGAGGAAGGCTCTGGACGAGATTTAGGCTCTACAGGAGAGAGGGGCTGGGGACGAGAGCCAGGCAGGACAGGAGAGAGAGGCTTAGGACGTTAGTCAGGCAGGATAGAAAAGAGAGGCTTAGGACGAGATTCACGCTGGACAGGAAAGAGAGGCTTGGGACGAGAGTCAGGCAAAATAGGAGGCAGAGGTTTGGGACTAGAGTCAGACAGGACAGGGGAGACATGCTTGGCACGAGAGTCAGGCAGGACAGGAGAGAGAGCCTTGGGACGTGAGTAAGGCAAGACATGAGAGGGAGGGTTGGGACGAGAGTCATGACGGAGAGGATAGAGAGGCTTAGTGCGAAAGTCAGGTCGGACAGGAGAGAGAGGCTTGGACAGAGAGTCAGGCGGGAGGGAGAAGTGAAGTCTGGAGAGAGAGTCAGGCAGGAGAGGAGAGAGAGGCTTGGGACGAGAGTCATGCCGGAGAGGATAGAGAGGCTTGGGACGAGAGTCAGGCAAGACAGGAGAGAGTGGTTTAAGACGAGAATCAGGCAGGACAGGAGAAAGAGGCTTGCGATGAGAGGGAGGCAGGACAGGAGAGAGAGGCTTGGGACGAGAGTCAGGAATGATAGGAGAGAGAGGCTTGGGACTAGAGTCAGACAGGATAGATAGAGAGGCTTGGGACGAGAGACAGGCAGGACAGGAGAGAGAGGCTTGCGACAAAAGTCAGACATGGCAGGAGAGAGACGCTTGCGACAAGAGTCATCCCGGAGAGAATAGAGAGGCTTAGGACAAGAGTAAGGTCGGACAGGAGAGATAGACTTGGAACAAGAATCTAACAAGACAGGAGAGAGGGGCTTGGGACGAGAGTCAGGCAAGACAGGAGAGAGTGGCTTAGGACGAGAGTCAGGTAGGACAGGAGAGAGAGGCTTGCGTCGAGAGTGAGGCAGGACAGGAGAGAGAGGCTTGGGACGAGAGTCAGACAGTATAGGAGAGACTAGCAGGGCACTGGAGTCAGACAGGACAGGGGATAGATGCTTGGGGGGAGAGTCAGGCAGGAAAAGAGAGAGAGATTTGGCACGTGAGTAAGGCAAGACATGAGTGGGAGGCTTGGGACGAGAATCATGCCAGAGAGGAAAGAGACGCTTAGGACGAGAGTCAGGTCAGACAGGAGAGAGAGGCTTGGTACTAGAGTCAGGTGGGAAAGATACATGGAGTCTGGGGTTTGTGAAGTGAGCAACGCAGGACAGGAGAGAGAGGCTTGGTACGAGAGTCACGCGGGAAAGAGAAGTGAAGTCTGGGGAGAGAGTCAGAAAGGAGAGGAGAGAGAAGCTTGGGAAGAGAGTCAGAAAGGAGAGGAGAGAGAGGCTTGGGAAGAGAGTCAGGCAGAACAGGAGAGAGAGAGGCTTAGGGCGACACTCAGGCAAGACAGGTGAGAGAGGTTTTCGACGAGACTCAAGTATGAGAGGAGAGAGAGGCTTGGCACGAGAGTCAGGCTGGACAGGAGAGAGAAGCTTGGGACGAGAGTCAGGCAGGAGAGGAGAGAGAGGCTTGGGTCGAGACTCGGGCAGGACAGGAGAGAGAGGCTTGGGACGAGAGTTAGAGAGGACAGGAGAGGCTTGGGACGAAAGTCAGACAGGGCAGGAGAGAGATGAGTGCGACAAAAGTCATCCCGGAGAGAATAGAGAGGCTTAGGACGAGAGTCAGGTCAGACAGGAGAGATAGACTTGGAGCAAAAATCTAACCAGACAGGAGAGAGAGGGGTAGGACGACAGTCAGTCAGGACAGGAGAGAGAGAGAGGCTTGGGACGAGAGTCAGGCAAGACAGGAAAGAGAGGCTTGGGACGAGAGTCAGGCAGGACAGGAGAGAGTGGCTTAGGACGAGAGTCAGGCAGAACAGGAGAGAGAGGCTTGCGTCGAGAGTGAGGCAGGACAGGAGAGAGAGGCTTGGGAGAAGAGTCAAGCAGTATAGGAGAGACAGGCATGGGACTAGAGTCAGACAGGACAGGGGAGAGATGCTTGGGAGGAGAGTCAGGCAGGACAGGAGAGAGAGACTTGGCACGTGAGTAAGGCGAGACATGAGAGGGAGGCTTGGGACGAGAGTCATGCCGGAGAGGAAAGAGACGCTTGGGACGAGAGTCAGGTCAGACAGGAGAGAGAGGCTTGGTACGAGAGTCAGGCGGGAAAGATACGTGAAGTCTGGGGTTTGTGAAGAGAGTCAGGCAGGACAGGAGAGAGAGGCTTGGGACGAGAGTCAGGCAGGACAGGAGAGAGAGGCCTGGGACGAGAGTCAGGCAGGACAGGAGAGAGTGGCTTAAGACGAGAGTCAGGCAGGACAGGAGAGAGAGAGGCTTGCGTTGAGAATTAGGCAGGACAGGAGAGAGAGGCTTGGGACGAGAGTCACACAGTATAGGAGAGACAGGCATGGGACTGGAGTCAGACAGGACATGGGATAGATGCTTGGGGGGAGAGTCAGGCAGGACAGGAGAGAGAGATTTGGCACGTGAGTAAGGCAAGACATGAGAGGGAGGCTTGGGACGAGAATCATGCCGGAGAGGAAAGGGACGCTTAGGACGAGAGTCAGGTCAGACAGGAGAGAGAGGCTTGGTACTAGAGTAAGGCGGGAAAGATACATGAAGTCTGGGGTTTGTGAAGTGAGCCAGGCAGGACAGGAGAGAGATGAGTGCGACAAAAGTCATCCCGGAGAGAATACAGAGGCTTAGGACGAGAGTCAGGTCAGACAGGAGAGATAGACTTGGAGCAAAAATCTAACCAGACAGGAGAGAGAGGGGTAGGACGACAGTCAGTCAGGACAGGAGAGAGAGAGAGGCTTGGGACGAGAGTCAGGCAAGACAGGAAAGAGAGGCTTGGGACGAGAGTCAGGCAGGACAGGAGAGAGTGACTTAGGACGAGAGTCAGGCAGAACAGGAGAGAGAGGCTTGCGTCGAGAGTGAGGCAGGACAGGAGAGAGAGGCTTGGGAGAAGAGTCAAGCAGTATAGGAGAGACAGGCATGGGACTAGAGTCAGACAGGACATGAGAGAGATGCTTGGGAGGAGAGTCAGGCAGGACAGGAGAGAGAGACTTGGCACGTGAGTAAGGCGAGACATGAGAGGGAGGCTTGGGACGAGAGTCATGCCGGAGAGGAAAGGGACGCTTGGGACGAGAGTCAGGTCAGACAGGAGAGAGAGGCTTGGTACGAGAGTCAGGCGGGAAAGATACGTGAAGTCTGGGGTTTGTGAAGAGAGTCAGGCAGGACAGGAGAGAGAGGCTTGGGACGAGAGTCAGGCAGGACAGGAGAGAGAGGCCTGGGACGAGAGTCAGGCAGGACATGAGAGAGTGGCTTAAGACGAGAGTCAGGCAGGACAGGAGAGAGAGAGGCTTGCGTTGAGAATTAGGCAGGACAGGAGAGAGAGGCTTGGGACGAAAGTCACACAGTATAGGAGAGACAGGCATGGGACTGGAGTCAGACAGGACAGGGGATAGATGCTTGGGGGGAGAGTCAGGCAGGACAGGAGAGAGAGATTTGGCACGTGAGTAAGGCAAGACATGAGAGGGAGGCTTGGGACGAGAATCATGCCGGAGAGGAAAGGGACGCTTAGGACGAGAGTCAGGTCAGACAGGAGAGAGAGGCTTGGTACTAGAGTAAGGCGGGAAAGATACATGAAGTCTGGGGTTTGTGAAGTGAGCCAGGCAGGACAGGAGAGAGAGGCTTGGTACGAGAGTCAGGCGGGAAAGAGAAGTGAAGTCTGGGGAGAGAGTCAGAAAGGAGAGGAGAGAGAGGCTTGGGAAGAGAGTCAGGCAGGACAGGAGAGAGAGAGTCTTAGGGCGACAGTCAGGCAAAACAGGTGAGAGAGGTTTTCGACGAGACTCAGGTATGAGCGGAGAGAGAGGCTTGGCACGTGAGTCATGCTGGATAGGACAGAGAAGCTTGGGACGAGAGTCAGGCAGGACAGGAGAGAGAGGCTTAGGTCGAGACTCGGGCAGGACAGGAGAGAGAGGCTTGGGACGAGATTTACACAAGACAGGAGAGAGATACTTGGGATGAGACTCATCCAGGACAGGAGAGAGAGGCTTGGGACGAGAGTCAGGCTGGACATTAGAATCTTAATTCGAGAGTCAGGGAAGACACGAGAGAGACCCGTGGGACGAGAGTCAGGAAGCAGATGAGAGGGAGGCTCGGGACGAGAGTCAGGCTTTACAGGAGAGAGGGGCTGGGGACGAGATCCGGGCAGAACAGGAGAGAGAGGCTTGGGACGATAGATAGGCAGGATAGGATAGAGAGGCTTGGGACGAGAGACAGGCAGGACAGGAGAGAGAGGCTTGGGACGAAAGTCAGACATGGCAGGAGAGAGACGCTTGCGACAAGAGTCATCCCGGAGAGAACAGAGAGGCTTAGGACGAGAGTCAGGTCGGACAGGAAAGATAGACTTGGAGCAAGAATCTAATCAGACAGGAGAGAGGGGCTTGGGACGAGAGTCAGGCAAGACAGGAGAGAGGCTTGGGACGAGAGTCAGGCAGGACAGGAGAGAGTGGCTTAGGACGAGAGTCAGACAGTATAGGAGAGACTAGCAGGGCACTGGAGTCAGACAGGACAGGGGAGAGATGCTTGGGGGGAGAGTCAGGCAGGACAAGAGAGAGAGATTTGGCACATGAGTTAAGCAAGACATGAGTGGGAGGCTTGGGACGAGAATCATGCCGGCGAGGAAAGAGACGCTCAGGACGAGAGTCAGGTCAGACAGGAGAGAGAGGCTTGCGTCGAGAGTGAGGCAGGACAGGAGAGAGAGGCTTGGGACGAGAGTCAGACAGTATAGGAGAGACTAGCAGGGCACTGGAGTCAGACAGGACAGGGGAGAGATGCTTGGGGGGAGAGTCAGGCAGGACAAGAGAGAGAGATTTGGCACATGAGTTAAGCAAGACATGAGTGGGAGGCTTGGGACGAGAATCATGCCGGCGAGGAAAGAGACGCTCAGGACGAGAGTCAGGTCAGACAGGAGAGAGAGGCTTGGTACTAGAGTCAGGTGGGAAAGATACATGAAGTCTGGGGTTTGTGAAGTGAGCAACGCAGGACAGGAGAGAGAGGCTTGGTACGAGAGTCAGGCGGGAAAGAGAAGTGAAGTCTGGGTAGACAGTCAGAAAGGAGAGGAGAGAGAGCCTTGGGAAGAGAGTCAGGCAGAACAGGAGAGAGAGAGGCTTAGGGCGACAGTCAGGCAAGACAGGTGAGAGAGATTTACGACGAGACTCAGGTATGAGAGGAGAGAGAGGCTTGGCACGAGAGTCACGCTGGACAGGAGAGAGAAGCTTGGGACGAGAGTCAGGTAGGAGAGGAGAGAGAGGCTTGTGTCGAGACTCGGGCAGGACAGGAGAGAGAGGCTTGGGACGAGAGTTAGAGAGGACAGGAGAGGTTTGGAACGAAAGTCAGACAGGGCAGGAGAGTGAGGATTGCGACAAAAGTCATCCCGGAGAGAATAGACAGGCTTAGGACGAGAGTCAGGTCAGACAGGAGAGATAGACTTGGAGCAAGAATCTAACCAGACAAGAGAGAGAGGGGTAGGACGACAGTCAGTCAGGACAGGAGAGAGAGAGAGGCTTGGGACGAGAGTCAGGCAAGACAGGAAAGAGAGGCTTGGGACGAGAGTCAGGCAGGACAGGAGAGAGTGGCTTAGGACGAGAGTCAGGCAGAACAGGAGAGAGAGGCTTGCGTCGAGAGTGAGGCAGGACAGGAGAGAGAGGCTTGGGAGAAGAGTCAAGCATTATAGGAGAGACAGGCATGGGACTAGAGTCAGACAGGACAGGGGAGAGATGTTTGGGAGGAGAGTCAGGCAGGACAGGAGAGAGAGACTTGGCACGTGAGTAAGGCGAGACATGAGAGGGAGGCTTGGGACGAGAGTCATGCCGGAGAGGAAAGAGACGCTTGGGACGAGAGTCAGGTCAGACAGGAGAGAGAGGCTTGGTACGAGAGTCAGGCGGGAAAGATACGTGAAGTCTGGGGTTTGTGAAGAGAGTCAGGCAGGACAGAAGAGAGAAGCTTGGGTAGAGAGTCAGGCGGGGGTGAGAAGTGTAGTCTGGGGAGAGAGTCAGGCAGGACAGGAGAGAGAGGCTTGGGACGAGAGTCAGGCAGGACAGGAGAGAGAGGCCTGGGACGAGAGTCAGGCAGGACAGGAGAGAGTGGCTTAAGACGAGAGTCAGGCAGGACAGGAGAGAGAGAGGCTTGCGTTGAGAATTATGCAGGACAGGAGAGAGAGGCTTGGGACGAGAGTCACACAGTATAGGAGAGACAGGTATGGGACTGGAGTCAGACAGGACAGGGATAGATGATCGTGGGGAGAGTCAGGCAGGACAGGAGAGAGAGATTTGGCACGTGAGTAAGGCAAGACATGAGAGGGAGGCTTGGGACGAGAATCATGCCGGAGAGGAAAGGGACGCTTAGGACGAGAGTCAGGTCAGACAGGAGAGAGAGGCTTGGTACTAGAGTAAGACGGGAAAGATACATGAAGTCTGGGGTTTGTGAAGTGAGCCAGGCAGGACAGGAGAGAGAGGCTTGGAACGAGAGTCAGGCGGGAAAGAGAAGTGAAGTCTGGGGAGAGAGTCAGAAAGGAGAGGAGAGAGAGGCTTGGGAAGAGAGTCAGGCAGGACAGGAGAGAGTCTTAGGGCGACAGTCAGGCAAAACAGGTGAGAGAGGTTTTCGACGAGACTCAGGTATGAGCGGAGAGAGAGGCTTGGCACGAGAGTCATGCTGGATAGGACAGAGAAGCTTGGGACGAGAGTCAGGCAGGACAGGAGAGAGAGGCTTGGGTCGAGACTCGGGCAGGACAGGAGAGAGAGGCTTGGGACGAGAGTTACACAGGACAGGAGAGAGATACTTGGGATGAGACTCATCCAGGACAGGAGAGAGAGGCTTGGGACGAGAGTCAGGCTGGACATTAGAATCTTAATTCGAGAGTCAGGGAAGACACGAGAGAGACCCGTGGGACGAGAGTCAGGAAGCAGATGAGAAGGAGGCTCGGGACGAGAGTCAGGCTTTACAGGAGAGAGGGGCTGGGGACGAGATCCGGGCAGAACAGGAGAGAGAGGCTTGGGACGATAGATAGGCAGGATAGGATAGAGAGTCTTGGGACGAGAGACAGGCAGGACAGGAGAAAGAGGCTTGGGACGAGAGTCAGGCAGGACAGGAGAGAGAGGCTTGGGACGAGAGTCAGGCAAGACAGGAGAGAGTGGCTTGGCACGAGAGTCAGACAGTATAGGAGAGACAAGCAGGGCACTGGAGTCAGACAGATGCTTGGGGGGGGGGGGGGGGGTCAGATGCTTGGGGGGAGAGTCAGGCAGGACAAGAGAGAGAGATTTGGCACGTGGGTAAGGCAAGACATGAGAGGGAGGCTTGGGACGAGAATCATGCCAGAGAAGAATGAGTCGCTTAGGACGAGAGTCAGTTCAGACAGGAGAGAAAGGCTTGGTACTAGAGTCAGGCGGGAAAGATACATGAAGTCTGGGGTTTGGCTTGGTACGAGAGTCACGCGGGAAAGAGAAGTGAAGTCTGGGGATAGATTCAGAAAGGAGAGGAGAGAGAGGCTTGGGAAGAGAATCAGGCAGGACAGGAGAGAGAGAGGCACAGGGCGACAGTCAGGCAAGACAGGTGAGAGAGGTTTTCGACGAGACTCAGGTATGAGAGGAGAGAGAGGCTTGGCACGAGAGTCAAGCTGGACAGGAGAGAGAGGCTTGGGACGAGAGTTAGACAGGACAGGAGAGAGAGGCTTGGGACGAAAGTCAGACAGGGCAGGAGAGAGACTCTTGCGACAAAAGTCATCCCGGAGAGAATACAGAGGCTTAGGAAGAAGAGTCAGGTCGGACAGGAAAGATAGACTTGGAGCATGAATCTAACCAGACAGGAGAGAGAGGCTTGGGACGACAGTCAGTCAGGACAGGAGCGAGAGAGAGGCTTGGGACGAGATTCAGGCAAGACAGGAAAGAGAGGCTTGGGACGAGAGTCAGGCAAGACAGGAGAGAGTAGCCTAGGACGAGAGTCAGGCAGAACAGGAGAGAGAGGCTTGCGTCGAGAGTGAGGCAGGACAGAAGAGAGAGGCTTGGCACGAGAGTCGGGAAGTATAGGAGAGACAAGCATGGGACTAGAGTCAGACAGGACAGGGGAGAGATGCTTGGGAGGAGAGTCAGGCAGGACAGGAGAGAGAGACTTGGCACGTGAGTAAGGCGAGACATGAGAGGGAGGCTTGGGACGAGAGTCATGCCGGAGAGGAAAGAGACGCTTTGGACGAGAGTCAGGTCAGACAGGAAAGAGAGGCTTGGTACGAGAGTCAGGCGGGAAAGATACGTGAAGTCTGGGGTTTGTGAAGAGAGTCAAGCAGGACAGGAGAAAGAAGCTTCGGTAGAGAGTCAGGCGGGAGTGAGAAATGAAGTGTGGAGAGAGAGTCAAGCAGGACAGGAGAGAGAGGCTTGGGACGAGAGTCAGGCAGGACAGGAGAGAGAGGCTTGGGACGAGAGTCAGGCAAGACAGGAGAGAGTGGCTTAAGACGAGAATCAGGCCGAACAGGAGAGAGAGGCTTAAGACGAGAGTGAGGCAGGACAGGAGAGAGAGGCTTGGGACGAGAGTCAGGCAGAATAGGAGAGAGAGGCTTTGGACTAGAATCAGACAGGATAGGGAAGAGATGCTTGGGACGACAGTAAGGTAGGACAGGAGAGAGAGGCTTGGGACGTGAGTACCGCAAGATATGAGAGGGAAGCTTGGAACAAGAGTCATGCCGGAGAGGATAGAGAGGCTTAGGACGAGAGTCAGGTTGGACAGGTGAGAGAGGCTTGGTACGAGATTCAGGCGGGAAAGAAAAGTGAAGTCTAGGGTTTGTGACGAGAGTCAGGAAGGACAGGAGAGAGAGGCCTCGACCGAGAGTCAGACGGGAAAGAAAAGTTAAATCTAGGTAGAGAGTCAGGCAGGACTGGAGAGAGAAGCTTGGGACGAGAGTCAGGCACGACAGAAGAGAGAGGCTTATGATGAGAGTCAGGCTGGACAAGAGAGAGAGGTTTGTGGACGAGAGTCAGGTAGGATAGGAGAGAAAGGCTTGAGACGAGAGTCATACAGGACCGGGGAGAGAGGGTTCATAATAGAGTTAGGCAGGGCAGGAGGAAAAGGCTTGGGACGGGAGCCAGGCAACACAGGGGAAAGAGACTTGGGATGTGAGTCAGGGAAGACATGAGAGACAGCCTTGGAACGAGAGTCAGGAGGGAGAGGAAAGAGAGGCTTAGGATGAGAGTCACTAGGGCAGAAGGGGGATGCTTGGGACGAGAGTCAGGCAGGCCAGGACAAAGAGGCTTGGCACCTGAGTCAGGCAGGAGAGCAGAGAGAGGCTTGGGACGAGAGTCAGCAGGACAGGAGAGAGAGGTTTGGGACGAGAGTCAGGTAGGTCAGGAGAGAAAGGCTTGGGACAAGAGTCAGGCAGGACAGGAGAGAGAGGCTTGGGACGTGGGTCAGCAGGACAGGATAGAGGAGATTGGAAGGAGAGTTATGTAGGGCAGGAGAGGGAAGCTTGTGACGAGAGTCAGGCAGGACATGAAGGAGAGGCTTGGGAGGAGAGTCAGGTAGGGCACGAGAGGGAGTCTTGGAACGAGAGTCGTGCCGGAAGGTAGAGAGAGGCTTGGGACGAGAGTCAGGCTGGACAGGAGAGAGAGGCTTGGGACGAGAGTCAGGAAGCACAGGAGAGGGAGGCTCGAGACGAGAGTTAGGCTCTACAGGAGAGAGTGGCTGGGGACGAGAGCCAGGCAGGACAGGAGAGAGAGGCTTGGTAAGAGGATCACGCAGGACTGGAGAGAGAGGCTTATGACGAGAGTCAGGCAGGACAGGAGAGAGAGACTTGGGACAAGACTCAGGCAGTACAGGAGAATAGGGCTTAGGAGGAGACTCAGGCAGGACAACAAAGAGAGGCTTAGGACGAGATTCACCCAGGACAGCAGAGAGAGGATTGGGACGACAGTCAGGCTGGATAGGAGAGAGAGGCTTGGTTCGAGAGTCAGGTAAGACAGGAGAGAGAGGCTTGGGAACAGAGTCAGGCACGGCTGAAGAGACAGGCTTCCGAGGAGAGTCTTCCCGGAGAGGATAGAGAGGCATAGGACGAGAGTCAGGTCGGAATGGAGAGATGCTTGGGGCAAGAATCTAACCGGACAGGAGAGAGAGACTTGGGACCAGAGTCAGTCAGGACAGGTGAGAGAGAGAGAGGCTTGGGACGAGAGTCAGGCAAGAAAGGAGAGAGAGGTTTGGGACGAGACTCAGTTATGAGAGGAGAGAGAAGCTTGGCACTAGAGTCAGGCTGGATAGGAGAGAGAAGCTTGGGACGAGAGTCAGGCAGGACAGGAGAGATTGGCTTAGGACGAGAGTCAAGCAGGACAGGAGAGAGAGGCTTGCGACGAGAGTGAGGCAGGACAGGAGAGAGAGGCTTGGGACGAGAGTTTGACAGGGCAGGAGAGAGAGGCTTGGGACGAGAGTCAGGCAGGACAGGAGAGATTGGCTTAGGACGAGAGTCAAGCAGGACAGGAGAGAGAGGCTTGCGACGAGAGTGAGGCAGGACAGGAGAGAGAGGCTTGGGACGAGAGTCAGGCAGGATAGGAGAGAGAGGCTTGGGACTAGAGTCAGACAGGACATGGGAGAGATGCTTGGGAGGAGAGTCAGGCAGGACAGGAGAGAGAGATTTGGCACGTGAGTAAGGCAAGACATGAGAGGGAGGCTTGGGACGAGAGTCATGCCGGAGAAGATAGAGAGGCTTAGGACGAGAGTCAGGTCGAAGAGGAGAGAGAGGTTTGGTACGAGAGTCAGGCGGGAAAGAAAACCGAAGTCTGGGGTTTGTGACGAGAGTCAGGCAGGTCAGGAGAGAAAGGCTTGGTACGAGAGTCAGGCGGGAAAGAAAAGTTAAATCTAGGTAGAGAGTCAGGCAGGACTGGAGAGAGAAGCTTGGGACGAGAGTCAGGCACGACAGAAGAGAGAGGCTTGTGAGGACATTCAGGCTGGACAAGAGAGAGAGGTTTGTGGACGAGAGTCAGATAGGATAGGAGAGAAAGGCTTGAGACGAGAGTCATACAGGACCGGGGAGAGAGAGAGTTCATAATAGAGTCAGGCAGGGCAGGAGGAAAAGGTTTGGGACGGGAGCCAGGCAACACAGGAAAATGAGACTTGGGATGTGAGTCAGGGAACACATGAGAGACAGCCTTGGGACGAGAGTCAGGAGGGAGAAGAAAAAGAGGCTTAAGACGAGAGTCACTAGGGCAGAAGGGGGATGCTTGGGACGAGAGTCAGGCATGCCAGGACAAAGAGGCTTGGCACCTGAGTCAGGCAGGAGAGCAGAGAGAGGCTTGGGACGAGAGTCAGCAGGACAGGAGAGAGAGGTTTGGGACGAGAGTCAAGTAGGTCAGGAGAGAGGCTTGGGACAAGAGTCAGGCAAGACAGGAGAGAGAGGCTTGGGAACAGAGTCAGGCACGGCTGAAGAGACAGGCTTCCGAGGAGAGTCCTCCCGGAGAGGATAGAGAGGCATAGGACGAGAGTCAGGTCGGAGTGGAGAGATGCTTGAGGCAAGAATCTAACCGGACAGGAGAGAGAGACTTGGGACCAGAGTCAGTCAGGACAGGTGAGAGAGAGAGAGGCTTGGGACGAGAGTCAGGCAAGAAAGGAGAGAGAGGTTTGGGACGAGACTCAGTTATGAGAGGAGAGAGAAGCTTGGCACTAGAGTCAGGCTGGATAGGAGAGAGAAGCTTGGGACGAGAGTCAGGCAGGACAGGAGAGAGAGGCTTGGGACGAGAGTTTGACAGGGCAGGAGAGAGAGGCTTGGGACGAGAGTCAGGCAGGACAGGAGAGATTGGCTTAGGACGAGAGTCAAGCAGGACAGGAGAGAGAGGCTTGCGACGAGAGTGAGGCAGGACAGGAGAGAGAGGCTTGGGACGAGAGTCAGGCAGGATAGGAGAGAGAGGCTTGGGACTAGAGTCAGACAGGACATGGGAGAGATGCTTGGGAGGAGAGTCAGGCAGGACAGGAGAGAGAGATTTGGCACGTGAGTAAGGCAAGACATGAGAGGGAGGCTTGGGACGAAAGTCATGCCGGAGAAGATAGAGAGGCTTAGGACGAGAGTCAGGTCGAAGAGGAGAGAGAGGTTTGGTACGAGAGTCAGGCGGGAAAGAAAAGCGAAGTCTGGGGTTTGTGACGAGAGTCAGGCAGGTCAGGAGAGAGAGGCTTGGTACGAGAGTCAGGCGGGAAAGAAAAGTTAAATCTAGGTAGAGAGTCAGGCAGGACTGGAGAGAGAAGCTTGGGACGAGAGTCAGGCACGACAGAAGAGAGAGGCTTATGATGACATTCAGGCTGGACAAGAGAGAGAGGTTTGTGGACGAGAGTCAGATAGGATAGGAGAGAAAGGCTTGAGACGAGAGTCATACAGGACCGTGGAGAGAGAGTTCATAATAGAGTCAGGCAGGGCAGGAGGAAAAGGCTTGGGACGGGAGCCAGGCAACACAGGAAAATGAGACTTGGGATGTGATTCAGGGAACACATGAGAGACAGCCTTGGGACGAGAGTCAGGAGGGAGAAGAAAAAGAGGCTTAAGACGAGAGTCACTAGGGCAGAAGGGGGATGCTTGGAACGAGAGTCAGGCATGCCAGGACAAAGAGGCTTGGCACCTGAGTCAGGCAGGAGAGCAGGGAGAGGCTTGGGACGAGAGTCAGCAGGACAGGAGAGAGAGGTTTGGGACGAGAGTCAAGTAGGTCAGGAGAGAGGCTTGGGACAAGAGTCAGGCAAGACAGGAGATAGAGGCTTGGGAACAGAGTCAGGCACGGCTGAAGAGACAGGCTTCCGAGGAGAGTCTTCCCGGAGAGGATAGAGAGGCATAGGACGAGAGTCAGGTCGGAGTGGAGAGATGCTTGAGGCAAGAATCTAACCGGACAGGAGAGAGAGACTTGGGACCAGAGTCAGTCAGGACAGGTGAGAGAGAGAGAGAGAGAGGCTTGGGACGAGAGTCAGGCAAGAAAGGAGAGAGAGGTTTGGGACGAGACTCAGTTATGAGAGGAGAGAGAAGCTTGGCACTAGAGTCAGGCTGGATAGGAGAGAGAAGCTTGGGACGAGAGTCAGGCAGGACAGGAGAGAGAGGCTTGGGACGTGAGTTTGACAGGGCAGGAGAGAGAGGCTTGGGACGAGAGTCAGGCAGGACAGGAGAGATTGGCTTAGGACGAGAGTCAAGCAGGACAGGAGAGAGAGGCTTGCGACGAGAGTGAGGCAGGACAGGAGAGAGAGGCTTGGGACGAGAGTCAGGCAGGATAGGAGAGAGAGGCTTGGGACTAGAGTCAGACAGGACAAGGGAGAGATGCTTGGGAGGAGAGTCAGGCAGGACAGGAGAGAGAGATTTGGCACGTGAGTAAGGCAAGACATGAGAGGGAGGCTTGGGACGAGAGTCATGCCGGAGAAGATAGAGAGGCTTAGGACGAGAGTCAGGTCGAAGAGGAGAGAGAGGTTTGGTACGAGAGTCAGGCGGGAAAGAAAAGCGAAGTCTGGGGTTTGTGACGAGAGTCAGGCAGGTCAGGAGAGAGAGGCTTGGTACGAGAGTCAGGCGGGAAAGAAAAGTTAAATCTAGGTAGAGAGTCAGGCAGGACTGGAGAGAGAAGCTTGGGACGAGAGTCAGGCACGACAGAAGAGAGAGGCTTGTGATGACATTCAGGCTGGACAAGAGAGAGAGGTTTGTGGACGAGAGTCAGATAGGATAGGAGAGAAAGGCTTGAGACGAGAGTCATACAGGACCGTGGAGAGAGAGTTCATAATAGAGTCAGGCAGGGCAGGAGGAAAAGGCTTGGGACGGGAGCCAGGCAACACAGGAAAATGAGACTTGGGATGTGAGTCAGGGAACACATGAGAGACAGCCTTGGGACGAGAGTCAGGAGGGAGAAGAAAAAGAGGCTTAAGACGAGAGTCACTAGGGCAGAAGGGGGATGCTTGGGACGAGAGTCAGGCATGCCAGGACAAAGAGGCTTGGCACCTGAGTCAGGCAGGAGAGCAGAGAGAGGCTTGGGACGAGAGTCAGCAGGACAGGAGAGAGAGGTTTGGGACGAGAGTCAAGTAGGTCAGGAGAGAAAGGCTTGGGACAAGAGTCAGGCAAGACAGGAGAGAGAGGCTTGGGACGTGAGTCAGCAGGACAGGATAGAGGGGATTAGGAGGAGAGTTATGTAGGGCAGGAGAGGGAAGCTTGGGACGAGAGTCAGGCAGGACATGAGGGAGAGGCTTGGGAGGAGAGTCAGGTAGGGCACGAGAGGGAGTCTTGGGACAAGAGTCGTGCCGGAAGGTAGAGAGAGGCTTGGGACGAGAGTCAGGCTGGACAGGACAGAGAGGCTTGGGACGAGAGTCAGGAAGCACAGGAGAGGGAGGCTCGAGACGAGAGTTAGGCTCTACAGGAGAGAGTGGCTTGGGACAAGAGCCAGGCAGGACATGAGAGAGAGGCTTGGGACGAGAGTAAGGTAGGACAGGATAGAGAGGCTTGGGACGAGAGTGTGACCGGACAGGAGATAGAGCCTTGGGACGAGAGTCAGGCAGGACAGGAGAGAGAGGTTTGGTAAGAGAGTCATGCCGGAGAGGAGAGAGAGGCTTGGTACGAGAGTCAGGAAGGACATGAGAGAGAGACTTGGTTCGAGAATCAGGCAAAGAAGGAGAGAGGGGCTGGAGACGAGAGTCAGGCTGGAGAGGAGAAACAGGCTTGGGACGAGTGTCATACAGGACAGGAGAGAGAGGTTTGTGACGAGAGTCAGACCCGGCAGGAGAGAGACGCTTGGGACGAGAGTCATGCCGCAGAGGATAGAGAGGCCTAGGACGAGAGTCAGTTCTCATAGAAGAGATAGACTTGTCGCACGAATCTGACCGGAAAGGAGAGAGAGGCTTGGGATGAGGGTCAGGCATGACAGGAGAGTGAGGCTTGGGACGAGAGTCACGCGGGGAAAAAAAGTGAAGTCAGGGTCGAGAATCAGGCAGGAGAGGAGAGATAGGCTTGGGAGGAGAGTCAGGCAGGACAGAAGAGAGGGGGGTGGGACGAGAATCAGGCTGGAAAGGAGAGAGGAGCTTGGGACGAGAATCAGGCACGACAGGAGAGAGAGGCTTGGGACGAGAATAAGGCAGGACAGGAGAGAGACCCTTGGGACGAGAGTCAAGCACGACAGGAGAGAGAGGCATGATACGAGAGTCACGCAGGACACGAGAGACGGGCTTGGGACGAGAGTCAGGCAGGACAGGAGGAGGGTTGGGACGACAGTCAGACAGGACTAGAGAGAGAGAGCCTTGGGACGAAAATCAGGCATGACAGGAGATAGGTGCTTAGGACGAGAGTCAGGCTGAAAGGAGAAAGAGGTTTGGGATGAGAGTCAGGCAGGACAGGAGAGAGAGGTTTAGGAGACAGTCAGGCAGGACAGGAGAGAGAGGATTGGGACGAGAGTCAGGCGGGAAAGAAAAGTGAAGTCTGGGGAGAGAGTCAGTCAGGACAGGAGAGAGAGGCTTGGGACGAGAGTTAGTTAGGACGGGAGAGAGAGGCGTGGCACGAGAGTCAGGCAGGACAGGAGAGAGAGGCTTGGGACGAGAGTCAGGCAGGACAGGATAGAGAGGCTTGGTACGAGAGTCAGATGGGAAAGAAAAGTAAAGTCTGGGGCAAGAGTCAGGCAGGACAGGAGAGAGAAACTTGGGACGAGAGTCAGGCACGACAGGAGAGAGAGGCTTGGGACGAAAGTCAGGCAGGACAGGAGAAAGAGGCTTTGGACGAGAGTCAGGCGGGAAAGAAAATCGAAGTCTGGGGCGAGAGTCAGGCAAGAGAGGAGAGAGAGACTTGGGACGAGAGTCAGTCAGGAGAGAAGAGAGAGAGAGAAGATTGGGACGACAGTCAGGAAGGACAGGAGAGAGATGATTAGTACGAGATTCAAGAGGGAAAGAAAAGTGAAGTCTGGGGCGAGAGTCAGTCAGGAAAAGAGCGAAAGGCTTGGGAGGAGAGTCAGGCAGGGCAGGAGAGAGAAGCTTGGGATGGGAGTCAAGCTGGGCAGGAGACAGAGGCTTGTGACGAGAATTAGGCAGAACAGAAGAGAGAGGCTTGGAACGAGAATCAGGCAGGACAGAAGAGAGAGGCTTGGGACGAGAGTCAGGCTGAACAGGAGAGAGATGTTTGGGTCAGTAGTCAGGCAGGACAGGAGAGAGAGCCTTGGGACGAAAGTCAAAATGGGCAGGAGAGAGAGGCTTGTGACGTGAATCAGACCGCACAGAAGAGAGAGGCTTGGAACGAGAATCAGGCAGGACAGAAGAGAGAGGCTTGGGACGAGAGTCAGGCAAGACAGGAGAGAGAGGCTTGGGAAAGAATCAGGCAGGACAGTAGCGAGAGGCTTGGGACGAGAACCAAGCTGGGCAGGAGAGAGAGGCTTGTGACGAGAATTAGGCAGAACAGAAGAGAGAGGCTTGGAACGAGAATCAGGCAGGACAGAAGAGAGAGGTTTGGGACGAGTCAGGCTGAACAGGAGAGAGAGGTTTGGGTCAATAGTCAGGCAGGACAGGAGAGAGAGCCTTGGGACGAAAGTCAAAATTGGCAGGAGAGAGAGGCTTGTGACGTGAATCAGACTGCACAGAAGAGAGAGGCTTGGAACGAGAATCAGGCAGGACAGAAGAGAGAGGCTTGGGACGAGAATCAGGCAAGACAGGAGAGAGAGGCTTGGGGCGAGAGTCAGGCTGGATAGGAGAGAGAGGCTTGGGACGACAGTCAGGTAGGACAGGAAGGAGGGGCTAGGGACAAGAATCAGGCAGGACAGGAGAGAGGAGCTTGGGAGGAGAATCAGGCACGACAGGAGAGAGAGGCTTGCGACGAGAGTAAGGCAGGACAGAACAGAGAGACTTGGGACGAGAGTCAAGCACAAGAGGAGACGGAGGCTTGAGACGAGAGTCAGGCAGGACAGGAGAGAGGGGCTTGGGACGAGAATCACGCAGTACAAGAGAGAGATGTTTAGGAGACAGTCAGGCAGGACAGGAGAGAGAGGCTTGGGACGAGAGTCAGGCGTGAAAGAAAAGTGAAGTCTGGTGAGAGAGTCAGTCAGGACAAGAGAGAGAGGCTTGGGACAAGAGTCAGGTAGGACAGGAGAGAGAGGCGTGGGACAAGAGTCAGGCAGAACAGGAGAGAGAGAGGCTTGGGACGAGAGTCAGGCTGGACAGGAGAGAGGGTTGGGAAGAGAGGCAGGAAGGGCTGGAGAGGAAAGATTGTGACGAGAGTCAGGCAGGACAAGAGAGAAAGGCTTGGGACGAGACTAAGGCAGGACAGCAGAGAGCGGCTTGGGTCGAGACTCAGGCAGGACAGCAGAAAAAGGCTTGGGACCAGAGTCAGGCTGGATAGGAGAGATAAGTTTGGTTCGAGAGTCACGCAAGACAGGAGAGAAAGGCTTGGGAAGAGAGTCAGGCAGGACAGGAGAGATGTGCTTGGGACGAGAGTTAGATAGCACAGGAGAGACAGGCTTGGGACGAGAGTCAGAAAGGGCAGATGAGAGAGGCTTGCGAGGAGAGTCATACCGGAGAGGATAGAGAGGCTTAGAAAAAGAGGCAGGTCGGAGAGGAGAGATAGACTTGGTGCAAGAACCTAACTGCACAGGAGAGAGAGGCTTGGGAACAGAGTCACTCAGGACAGCAGAGAGAGGGGCTTGGGACGAGAGTAAGGCAAGACTAGAGACAGAGGTTTGGGACGAGACTCATGGTATGAGAGGAAAGAGAGGCTTCGCACGAGAGTCAGGCTGGATCGGAGAGAGAGGCTTGGTTCGATAGTCAGGCAAGACAGGAGAGAGAGGCTTGGGACGAGTTTCAGACAGGACAGGAGAGAGTTGCTTAGGACGAGAGTCAAGCACGACAGGAGAGACAAGCTTGCGACGAGAGTGAGGCAGGACAAGAAACAGAAGCTTGGGACGAGAGAGAGAGAGAGAGAGAGAGAGAGAGAGAGAGAGAGAGAGAGAGAGAGAGAGAGAGAGAGAGAGAGAGAGAGA
The DNA here is from genome assembly GCF_036320965.1 of Panulirus ornatus. Lineage (NCBI taxonomy): Eukaryota > Metazoa > Arthropoda > Malacostraca > Decapoda > Palinuridae > Panulirus > Panulirus ornatus. Next base: position 76,940,763 of record NC_092234.1, read on the forward strand.
GAGAGAGAGAGAGAGAGAAGCTTCGGACGAGAGTCAGGCAAGACAGGAGAGAGAGGGTTAGGACGAGAGTCAGGCAGGACAGGAGAGAGTTGCTTAGGACGAGAGTCAAGCACGACAGGAGAGACAAGCTTGCGACGAGAGTGAGGCAGGACAAGAAACAGAAGCTTGGGACGAGACTCAGGCAGGATAGGAGAGAGATGCTTGGGACTAGAGTCAGAGAGGACAGAGGAGAGATGCTTGGGACGAGAGTCAGGCAGGACAGGAGAGAGAGGCTTGGGTGGTGAGTAAGGCAAGACATGAGAGGGAGGCTTGGGACGAGAGTCATGCCGGAGAGGATAGAGAGGCTTAGGACGAGAGTCAGGTCGGACAGGAGAGAGAGGCTTGGTACGAGAGTCAGGCGGAAAAAAAATGAAGTCTGGGGTTTATGACAAGAGTCAGGCAGGACAGGAAAGAGAGGCCTGGTACGAGAGTCAGGCGGGAAAGAAAAGTGAAGTCTGGGGAGAGAGTCAGGCTGGACAGGAGAGACAGGCTTGGGACGAGAGTCAGACAAGATAGGAGAGAGAGGCTTCGGACTAGAGTCAGGCAAGACAGGAGAGAGAGGGTTAGGACGAGAGTCAGGCAGGACAGGAGAGAGTTGCTTAGGACGAGAGTCAAGCACGACAGGAGAGACAAGCTTGCGACGAGAGTGAGGCAGGACAAGAAACAGAAGCTTGGGACGAGACTCAGGCAGGATAGGAGAGAGATGCTTGGGACTAGAGTCAGAGAGGACAGAGGAGAGATGCTTGGGACGAGAGTCAGGCAGGACAGGAGAGAGAGGCTTGGGTGGTGAGTAAGGCAAGACATGAGAGGGAGGCTTGGGACGAGAGTCATGCCGGAGAGGATAGAGAGGCTTAGGACGAGAGTCAGGTCGGACAGGAGAGAGAGGCTTGGTACGAGAGTCAGGCGGAAAAAAAATGAAGTCTGGGGTTTATGACAAGAGTCAGGCAGGACAGGAAAGAGAGGCCTGGTACGAGAGTCAGGCGGGAAAGAAAAGTGAAGTCTGGGGAGAGAGTCAGGCTGGACAGGAGAGACAGGCTTGGGACGAGAGTCAGACAAGATAGGAGAGAGAGGCTTCGGACTAGAGTCAGACAGGACAGCGGAGAGATGCTTGGGACGAAAGTAAGGCAGGACAGGAGAGGCTTGGGACGAGAGTCAGACAGGGCAGGAGAGGGACGCTTGCGACGAGAGTCATGCCGGAGAGGATAGAGAAGCTTAGGACTACAGTCAGGTCGGACAGGAGAGATAGACATGGGGCAAGAATCTAACCATACAGGAGAGAGAGGCTTTGGACGACAGACAGGCAGGAGAGGAGAGAGAGAGAGGCTTCGGACGAGAGTCAGGCAAGACAGGAGAGAGAGGCTTGGAACGAGAGTCAGGCAGGACAGGAGAGATTGGCTTAGGACGAGAGTCAGGCAAGACAGGAGACAGAGGCCTGCGACGAAATTGAGGCAGGACAGGAGGAAGAAGCTTGGGACGAGAGTCAGGAAGAATAGGAGAGAGAAGCTTGGGACTAGAGTCAGACAGGACAGGGCAGAGATACTTAGGACGAGAGTCAGGCAGGACAGGAGAGAGAGCTTGGGACGTGAGTAAGGCAAGACATGAGAGTGAGGCTTGGGACGAGAGTCATGCCGGAGAGGATAGAGAGGCTTAGGACGACAGTCAGGTTCGACAGGAGAGAGAGGCTTGGTACGAGAGCCAGGCGGGAAAGAAACGTGAAGTCTAGGGTTTGTGACAAGAGTCAGGCAGGACAGGAGAGAAAGGCTTGGTACGAGAGTCAGGCTGGAAAGAAAAGTGAAGTCTAGGGAGAGAGTCAGGCAGGACAGGAGAGAGAAGCTTGGAACGAGAGTCAGGCAGGACAGGAGAGAGAGGCTTTGGACGAGAGCCAGTCTGGACAAGAGAGAGAGGCTTTGGACGAGAGTCAGGCAGGATAGGAGAGAGAGGCTTGGGACTAGAGTCAGACAGGAGAGGGGAGAGATGCTTGGAAGGAGAGTTAGGCAGGACAGAAGAGGAAGTCTTGGGACTTGATTAAGACAAGAAATGAGAGGGAGGCTTGGGACTTGAGTCATGAGGGAGAGGATAGAGAGGCTTAGGACGAGAGTCAGGTCGAACAGGAGAGAGAGGCTTGGTACGAGAGTCAGGCGGGAAAGAAAAGTGAAGCCTGCGTAGAGGGTCAGACAGGACAGGAGAGAGAGGCTTGGGACGATAGTCAGGCAGGACAGGAGATAGAGGCTTGGGACGAGAGTCAGCCCGGAAGGTAAAGAGAGGCTTGGGACGAGAGTCTGGCTGGACAGGAGAGACAGTCTTGGGACGAGAGTCAGGAAGCACAGGAGAGGGAGGCTCGAGACGAGACTCAGGCTCTACAGGAGAGAGGGGCTAGGGACGAGAGCCAGGCAGGACAGGAGAGAGAGGCTTGGGAAGAGAGTCAGGCAGGACTGGAGAGAGAGGCTTGTGACGAGTGTCAGGCAAGACAGGAGAGAGAGGCTTGGGACAAGACTCAGACAAGACAGGAGAGAAAGTCTTGGGACGAGACTCAGGAAGGACAGCAAAGAGAGGCCTAGGACGAGACTCAGGCAGGACAGCAGAAAGAGGCTTGGGACGACAGTCAGGCTGGATAGGAGAGAGAGGCTTGGTTCGAGAGTCAGGCAAGACAGGAGAGAGAGGCTTGGGACTAGAATCAGACACTGCAGGAGAGAGAAGCTTGCGAGGAGAGTCATGCCGGAGAGGATAGAGAGGCTTAGGGCAAGAGTCAAGTCGGAGTTAAGAGACACTTGGGGCAAGAATCTAACCGGACAGGAGAGAGAGACTTGGGACCAGAGGCAGTCAGGACAGGAGAGAGAGAGAGGCTTGGACGAGAGTCAGGCAAGACAGGAGAGAGAGGTTTGGGACGAGACTCAGTCATGAGAGGAGAGACAGGACGAGAGTCAGGTCGGACAGGAGAGAGAGGCTTGGTACGAGAGTCAGGCGGAAAAAAAATGAAGTCTGGGTTTTATGACAAGAGTCAGGCAGAACAGGAGAGAGAGGCCTGGTACGAGAGTCAGGCGGGAAAGAAAAGTGAAGTCTGGGGAGAGAGTCAGGCTGGACAGGAGAGACAGGCTTGGGACGAGAGTCAGACAAGATAGGAGAGAGAGGCTTGGGACTAGAGTCAGACAGGACAGCGGAGAGATGCTTGGGACGAGAGTAAGGCAGGACAGGATAGAGAGGCTTGGGAAGAGAGTGTGACCGGACAGGAGATAGAGGCTCGGGACGAGAGTCAGGCAGGACAGGAGAGAGAGGTTTGGGACGAGAGTCATGCCGGAGAGGAGAGAGAGGCTTGGGAGGAGAGTCAGGCAGGATAGGAAGAGAGAGGCTTGGGACGAGAGTTAGGTAGAGCAGGAGAGAGGGGCTGGAGCCGAGAGTCAGGCTGGACAGGAAAGAGGGTCTAGGGAAGACATTCAGGCAGGACAGGATAGAGAGGATTGGGGCGAGAGTCAGGCTGGACAGGAGAGGGAGGCTTGGGAAGAGAGTCAGGCAGGACAGGAGAGAGGTTCTTGGGACGAGAGTCAGGCAGGACAGGAGAGAGAGGCTTGGGACGAAAGTCAGGCAGGACAGGAGAAAGAGGCTTGGGACTAGTCATAAAGGACAGGAGAGAGAGGCTTGTGACGAGAGTCAGACACGGCAGGAGAGAGAGGCTTGAGACGAGTCATTCCGGAGAGGATAGAGAGGCTTAGGACGAGTCAGTTCTGATAGAAAGACATAAACTTGGGGCAAGAATTTTACCGGAAAGGAGAGAGAGGCTTGGGATGAGAGTCAGCCTGGACAGGAGAGAGAGGCTTGCGACGAGAGTCAGGCAGGATAGAAGAGAGAGGCTTGGGACTAGAGCCAGACAGGACAGGGGAGAGATACTTGGGACGAGAGTCAGTCAGGAGAGGAGATAGAGGCTTGGGACGAGAGTCAGGCAGGACAGGAGAGAGAGGCTTGGGACGAGAGTCTGGCAGGACAGGAGAGATTGGCTTAGGACTAGAGTCAGGCAGGACAGGAAAGAGAGGGTTGCGACGAGAGTGAGGCATGTCATGAGAGAGAGGCTTGGGACGAGAGTCAGGCAGGAAAGGAGAGAGAGGCTTGGTACGAGTCAGGCAGGATAGGAGAGACAGGCTTTGGACTAAACTCAGACAGGAGAGCGGAGAGATGCTTGGGACGAGAAATAGGCAGGACAGGAGAGAGAGGCTTGGGACGTGAGTAAGGCAAGACATGAGAGGGACGCTTGGGACAAGAGTCAGGTCGGACAGGAGAGAGAGGCTTGGTACGAGAGTCATGCGGGAAAGAAAAGTGGTCTGGGGTTTTTGACGAGATTCAGGCAGGACAGGAGAGAGAGGCTTGGTACGAGAGTCAAGCGGGAAAGAAAAGTGGAGTGTGGGGAGAGAGTCAGACAGGACAGGAGGGAGAGGCTTCCAACGAGAGTCAGGCAGGACAAGAGAGAGAGGCTTGGGACGAGAGTCAGGCTGGAAGGTAGAGAGAGGCTTGGGACGAGAGTCAGGCTGGACAGGAAACAGAGGCTTGGGAAGAGAATCAGGAGGCACAGGAGAGGGAGGGTCGGGACGAAAGTCAGGCTCTACGGGAGAGAGGGGCTGAGGACGAGAGCTAGGCAGGACAGGAGAGAGAAGCTTAGGACGAGAGCCAGGAAGGACAGGATAGAGAGGCTTGGGAAAAGAGTCAGGCAGGACAGGAGAGAGAGGCTTGGGGCGAGAGTCAGGCTAGACAGGAGAGTGGCTTGGGAAGAGAGGCAGGCAGGGCTGGAGAGAGGCTTGTGACGAGAATCAGGCAGGACATGAGAGAAAGGCTTGGGACGAGACTCAGGCAGGACAGGAGAGAGAGGCTTGGGACGAAAGTCAGGCAGGACAGCAGAGACAGGCTTGGGACCAGAGTCAAGCTTGATAGGAGAGAGAGGCATGGTTCGAGAGTCAGGCAAGGCAGGAGAGAGAGGCTTGGCACGAGAGTCAGGCAGGACAGGTGAGAGGGGCTTGGGACGAGAGTTGCATAGGACAGCAGAAATAGGGTTGGGACGAGAGTCAGACAGGGCAGAAGAGAGAGGCTTGCGAGGAGAGCCATGCCGGAGACTATAGAGAGGCTTAGGACAAGAGTCAAGTCGGAGAGAAGAGATAGACTTGGTGCAAGAACCTAACCGGACAGGAGAGAGAGGCTTGGGACCAGAGTCTGTCAGGACAGGAGAGAGAGAGAGGCATAGGACGAGAGTCATGCAAGGCAGGAGAGAGAGGTTTGGGACGAGACTCAGGGATGAGAGGAAAGAGAGGCTTGGCACGAGAGTCAGGCTAGATAGGAGAAGGAAGCTTGGGACGAGAGTCAGGCAGGACAGGAGAGAGAGGCTTGGGACGAGACTCAGGCAGGACAGGAGAGACATGCTTGTGACGAAAGTCAGGCTGGATAGGAGAGAGAGACTTGGTTCGAGAGTCAGGCAAGACAGGAGATAGAGGCCTCGGACGAGAGTCAGACAAGAGAGGAGAGAGAGGCTTAGGACGAGAGTCAGGCTGGACAGGAAAGAGAGGCTTAGGACGAGAGTCAGACAGGACAGGAGAGAGAGGCTAGGGACGAGAGTTAGACAGGACAGGAGAGAGAGGCTTGGGACGAGAGTCAGACAGGGCAGGAAAGAGAGGCTTTCGACGAGAGTCATGCCAGAGAAGATAGAGAGGCTTAGGACGAGAGTCAGGTTGGACAGGAGAGAGAGCCCTTGGGGCAAGAATCTAACCAGATAGGAGAGAGAGGCTTGGGACGAGAGACAGTCAGGACAGGAGAGAGAGAGAGGCTTCGGACGAGAGTCAGACAGGACAGGAGAAATTGGCTTAGGACGAGACACAGGCAGGACAGGAGAGAGAGGCTTGCAACGAGAATGAGGCAGGACAGGAGAGGGAAGCTTGCGACAAGAGTTAGGCAGGATAGGAGAGAGAGTCTTGGGACTAGAGTCAGACAGGACAGGGGAGAGATGCTTGGGACTAGAGTCATGCAGGACAGGAGAGGCTTGTGAGTAAGGCAAGACATGAGAGGAAGGCTCAGGACGAAAGTCATGCCGGAGAGGATAGACAGGCTTAGGACGAGAGTCAGGTCGGACAGGAGAGAGAGGCTTGGTACGAGAGTCAGGCGGGAAAGAAAAGTGAAGTCTTGGGTTTGTGACAAGAGTCAGGCAGGACAGGAGAGAGAGGCTTGTTACGAGATTCAGGCGGGAAAGAAAAGTGAAGTCTGGGGAGAGAGTCAGACAGGACAGGAGAGAGAGGCTTATGAAGAGAGTCAGGCACGACAAGAGAGAGAGGCTTTGGACGAGAGACAGGCTGGACAGGAGAGAGAGGCTTGGTACGAGTGTCAGGCAGGATAGGAGAGAGAGGCTTGGGACTAGAGTCAGACAGGATAGGGGAGAGATGCTTGGGACGAGACTCAAGCAGGACAGCAGAGAGAGGCTAGGACAAGACTCAGGCAGGACAGCAGAGAGAGGCTTGGGACGAGAGTCCTGCAGGATAGGAGAGATGGGCTTGGGACGAGAGTTAGATAGGACAGGAGGGAGAGGCTTGGGACGAGAGTCAGACTCGGCAGGAGACAGAGTCTTGCGAGGAGAGTCATGCCTGAGAGGATAGAGATCCTTAGGTCGAGAGTCAGGTCGGAGTGGAGAGACACTTGGGGCAAGAATCTCACCGGACAGGAGAGAGAGGCTTGGGACCAGAGTTAGTCAGGAAAGGAGAGAGATAGGCTTGGGACGAGAGTCAGGCAACAGAGGAGAGAGAGGTTTGGGACCAAACTCAGGTATAAGAGGAGAGAGAGGCTTGCCACGAGGGTCTGGCTGGATATGAGAGAGAAGCTTGGGACGAGAGTAAGGCAGGACAGGAGAGAGAGGTTTGGGACGAGACTCAGCCAGGACAGGAGAGAGAGGCTTGGTTCGAGAGTCAGGCAAGACAGGAGTGAGAGGCTTGGGATGAGAGTCAGGCAGGACAGGAGAAGCTTGGGACGAGAGTCAGGCTGGACAGGAGAGAGAGGCTTGGGACGAGAGTTTGACAGGACAAGAGAGAGAGGCTTTGGACGAGAGTCCGACAGGGCAGGAGAGAGAGTATTGCGACGAGAGTCATGCGGGAGAGGATACAGAGGAATAGGACGAGACTTGTAGCAAGAATCTAACCAGACAGGAGAGAGAGAGGCTTGGGACGAGAGTCAGTCAGGACAGGAGAGAGAGAGAGAGAGAGAGGCTTGGGCCGAGAGTCAGGCAAGACAGGAGAGAGAAGCTTGGGACGAGAGTCAGGCAGGACAGGAAGGAGAGGCTTAGGACGAGAGTCAGACAGGACAGACGAGAGTGAGGCAGAACAAGAGAGAGAAGCTTGGGACGAGAGTCAGGTAGGATAGGAGAGAGAGGCTTGGGACTAGAGTCAGACAGGATAGGGGAGAGATGCCTGGGACGAGAGTCAGGCAGGACAGGAGAGAGAGGCCTGTGACGTGAGTAAGGTAAGAACTGAGAGGGAGGCTTGGGACGAGAGTCATGCCGGAGAGGATAGAGAGGCTTAGGACGAGAGTCAGGCCGGACAGGAGTGAGAGGCTTGGTGCGAGAGTCAGGCGGGAAAGAAAAGTGAAGTCTGGGGAGAGAGTCTGGCAGAACAGGAGAGAGAGGCTTGGGACGAGAGTCAGGCACGACAGGAGAGAGAGACTTAGGCCTAGAGTCAGGCTGGACAAAAGAGAGAGGCTTTGGACGAGAGTCAGGTAGTATAGGAGAGAAAGGCTTGGAACGAGAGTCAGACAGGACAGGGGAGAGAGGGTTCGGAATAGAGTCAGGCAGGGCAGGAGAAAAAGGCTTGGGACGAGAGCCAGGCAACACAGGAGAAAGAAGCTTGCGACGTGAGTCAGGGAAGACATGAGAGAGATTCTTGGGACGAGAGTCAGGAGGGAGATGAGAGAGAGTCTTGGGACGAGAGTCACTAGGGCAGAAGGGGGATGCTTGGGAGGAGAGTCAGGTAAGCCAGGACAAAGAGGCTTTCGACCTAAGTCAGGCAGGAGAGGAGAGAGAGGCTTAGGACGAGAGTCAGCAAGACAGGAGAAAGAGGTTTGGGACGAGAGTCAGGTAGGGCAGGAGAGAAAGGCTTGGGACAAGAGTCAGGCAAGACAGGATAGAGAGGCCTGGGACGAGAGTCAGGCAGGAAAGGATAAAGAGGCTTGGGACGAGAGTCAGGTAAGAGAGGAGAGAGAGGCTTGGGACGTGAGTCAGCAGGAAAGGAGAGAGAGGTTTAGGACGAGAGTCAGACAGGACAGGAGAGAGGGGATTGAGAGGAGAGTCAGGTAGGGCAGGAGAGGAATGCTTGGGACGAGAGACAGGCAGGACAGGAAATTGAGGCTTAGGAGAAGAGTCAGGTAGGGCAGGCGAGAGAGTCTTGGGACGAGAGTCAGGCCGGAAGGTAGAGAGAGATTTGGGACGAGAGTCAGGCTGGACAGGACAGAGAGGCTTGGAACGAGTCAGGAAGCACAGAAGAGGTAGGCTCGGGACGAGAGTCAGGCTCTAAAGGAGAGAGGGGCTGGTGACGAGAGGCAAGCAGGACAGGAGGGAGAGGCTTGGAACGAGAGTCAGGCAGGACAGGATAGAGAGGCTTGGGACGAGAGTATGACCGGACAGGAGATAGAGGCTTAGGACGAGAGTCAGGCAGGACAGGAGAGAGAGGTCTGGGACGAGAGTCATGCCGGAGAGAAGAGAGAGGCTTGTGACGAGAGTCAAGCAGGAGATGAGAGAGAGGCTTTGTTCGACACTCAGGCGTAGCAGGAGAGAGGGGCTGGAGATGAGAGTCAGCCTGGACAAGAGAGAGGGGCTGGCGAGGACAGTCAGGCAGGACAGGAGAGAGAGGCTTGGGACGAGAATCATGCTTTACAAGAGAGGGAGCCTTGGGAAGGTAGTCAGGCTGGACAGGAGGGGGAGGCTTCTGACGAGAGTCAGGCAAGACAGGAGAGAGAGGCTTGGGACGAGAGTCGGGCAGGACTCGAGAAAGAGGCTTGGGACGAGAGTCATACAGGGCAGGAGAGAGAGGATTGTGACGAGAGTCAGACACGGCAGGAGAGAGAGGCTTGGGACGAGAGTCATGCCGGAGAGTATAGAGAGGCTTAGGACGAGAGTCAGTTCTGATAGAAGAGATTGATTTGGGGCAAGAATTTGACCGGAAAGGAGAGAGAGCCTTGGGATGAGAGTCAGGCAGGACAGGAGAGTGAGGCTTAGGACGAGAGTCAGGCAGGACAGGAGTGAGAAGCTTGGGGCGAAGGTCAGGCAGGACAGGAGAGAGAGGCTTGGGACGAGAGTCAGGCACGACATGATAGAGAGAGGCTTGGGACGAGAGTCAAGCGGGAAAGAAAAGTGAAGTCAGGTGCGAGAGTCAGGCAGGAAAGGAGAGAGAGGCTTGGGAGGAGAGTCAAGCAGGACAGGAGAGAAGGGCTTGGGACGAGAATAAGCAGGACAGGAGAGAGAGGCTTGGGGCGGGACTCAGGCAGGACAGGAGAGGGAGGCTTGGGACGACAGTCAGAAAGGAATGGAGAGAGAGGCTTGGGACGAAAGTCAGGCAGGATAGGAGAGGGAGGCTTGGGACGACAGTCAGACAGGACTGGAGAAAGAGGATTGGGACGAAAGTCAGGCAGGACAGGAGAGAGAGGCTTGAGACGGGAGTCAGGCAAGACTGGAGAGGGAGGCTTCTGACGAGAGTCAGCGGGAAAGGTAAGGCTTGGGACGAGAATCAGGCAGGACAGGAGAGAGAGGCTTGGGAGGAGAGTCAGTTAGTGCACAGGATGGAGTCTTGGGACGAGAGTCAGGCAGGACAGGAGACAGAGGGCTTAGGAGGAGAGTCAGGCTGGACAGGAGAGAGAGAGGCTTGTTACAAGAATCAGACAGGACAGAAGAGAGAGGCTTGGAACGAGAATCAAGCACGGCAGAAGAGAAAGTCTTGGGACGAGAGTCAGGAAGGACAAGAGAGAGAGGCTTGAGACGAGAGTAAGGCTGGACAGGAGAGAGACCCTTTGGACGATAATCAAGCACGATTGGAGAGAGAGGCTTGGGGCGAGAGGCAAGCAGGGCAGGAGGGAGGGGCTTAGGACAAGAATCAGGCAGGACATGAGAGAGAAGCTTGCGACGAGAATCAGGTAGGACAGGAGAGAAAGGCTTGGGACGAGAGTCAGGCAAGAGAGGAGAGAGAGGCTTGGGACGATAGTCAAGCACAACAGGAGAGAGAGGCTTGGGACGAGCATCAGCCAGGACAGGAGAGAGGGGCTTGGGGCGAGAATCAGCCAGGACAGGAGAGGGAGGCTTGGGACGACAGTCAGAAAGGACTGGAGAGAGAGACGTGGGACGAAAGTCAGGCAGGACAGGAGATAGGGGCGTGTGACGAGAGTCAGGCTGAACAGGAGAGAGCGGGTTTGTACGAGAGTCAGGCAGGACAGCAGAGAGAGGCTTAGGAGAGAGTCAGGCAGGACAGGAGAGAGAGGCTTGGGACGAGTTTCAGGCGGGAAAGAAAAATGAAGGCTGGGGAGAGAGTCAGGCAGAACAGGAGAGAGAGGCTTAAAACGAGTCATGCAGGACAGGAGAGAGAGGCTTTGGAAGAGAGTCAATCAAGAGAGGAGAGAGATGCTTGGGACGAGACTCAAGATGGGCAGGAGAGGGAGACGGCTTGTGACGAGAATCAGGCAGGACAGAAAAGATAGGCTTGGAACGAGAATTAGGCAGGAGAGAATAGAGAGGCTTTGGACGAGAGTCAGGCATGACGGGAGAGAGAGGCTTGGGACGAGAGTCATGCTGGACAGGAGAGAGAGGCTTTGGAAGAGAGTCAAGCAAGACAGGAGAGAGAGGCTTGGGACGAGAGTCATGCTGGACAAGAGAGAGAAACTCAGGCAGGACAGCAGAGAGAGGCTTAGGACGAGAGTCAGGCTGGATAGGAGAGACAGGCTTAGGAGAGAGTCAGGCAGGACAGGAGAGAGAGGCTTGGGACGAAAGTCAGGCGGGAAAGAAAAGTGAAGTCTGGGGAGAGAGTCAGGCAGAACAGGAGAGAGAGCCTTAGGACGAGGGTCAGGAAGGACAGGAGAGAGAGGCTTTGGAAGAGAGTCAGGCAAGACAGGAGAGAGAGGCTTGGGACGAGAGTCAGGTGGGAAAGAAAAGTAAAGTCTGGGTCGAGAGTCAGGCAGGACAAGAGAGAGGTTTGGGACGAGATTCAGGCAGGACAGGAGAAAGAGGTTTGGGACGAGAGTCAGGCAGGACAGGAAAAATAGGCTTGAGATGAGAGTCAGGCATAATCGGAGAGAAAAGGTTGGGACTAGAGTCAGGCTGGACAGGAAAGAGAGAGCCTCGAGACAAGAGTCAGTCAGGACAGGAGTGAGAGGCTTGGGAAAGAGTCAGGCAGGACAGGAGAGAGAGGCTTGGGACGAGAGTCAAGATGGGCAGGAGAGGGAGGCTTGTGACGAGAATCAGGCAGGACAGAAGAGAAAGGCTTGAAACGAGAATCAGGCAGGAGAGAATAGAGAGGCCTTGGACGAGAGTCAGGCAGGACAGGAGAGAGAGGCTTGGGACGAGACTCAGACAGGACAGCAGAGAGAGACTTCGGACGAGAGTCAGGCTGGATAGGAGAGAGAGGCTTGGTTCGAGAGTCAGGCAAGACATGAGAGAGAGCCTTGGGACGAGAGTCCGGCAGGACAGGAGAGATGTGCTTGGGACGAGAGTTAGATAGGACAGGAGAGAGAGGCTTGGGACGAGAGTTAGAAACGGCAGAAGACAGAGTCTTGCGAGGAGAGTCATGCCTTAGAGGACAGAGAGGCTTAGGACGAGAGTCAGGTCGGAGTGGAGAGACACTTGGGGCAAGAATCTAACCGGACAGGAGAGAGAGGCTTGGAACCAGAGTCAGTCAGGACAGGAGAGAGATAGGCTTGGGACGAGAGTCAGGCAAGAGAGGAGAGAGAGGTTTGGGACCAAACTCAGGTATAAGAGGAGAAAGAGGCCTGGCACAAGGGTCTGGCTGGATATGAGAGAGAAGCTTGTGACGAGAGTCTGGCAAGACAGGAGTGAGAGGCTTGGGACGAGAGTCAGGCAGGACAGGAGAGAGAAGGACAGGAGAGAGAGAATAAGTAGGACAGGAGAGAAAGGCTTGGGGCGAGAGTCAGGCAGGACAGGAGAGGGAGGATTGGGACGACAGTCAGAAAGGACTGGAGAGAGAGGCTTGGGACGAAAGTCAGGCAGGAAAGGAGAGGGAGGCTTTAGACGACAGTCAGACAGGACTGGAGAAAGAGGATTGGGACGAAAGTCAGGCAGGAAAGGAGATAGAGGCTTGAGAGGGGAGTCAGGCAAGACTGGAGAGAGAGGCTTGTGACGAAAGTCAGTGGGGAAGGTAAGTGAAATCTGGGGTGAGAATCAGGAAGTACAGGGGAGAGAGTTTTGGGACGAGAGTCAGTCAGGACAGAAGAGGAAGGCTTGGGACGAGGGGTCAGGCAGGACAGGAGAGAGAAGCTTGGGACGAGAGTCAAGCACGATTGGAGAGAGAGGCTTGGGGCGAGAGGCAAGCAGGGCAGTAGGGAGGGGCTTAGGACAAGAATCAGGAAGGACATGAGAGTGGAGCTTTGGACGAGAATCAGGTATGACAGGAGAGAAAGGCTTGGGACGAGAGTCAGGCAGGACAGGAGAGAGAGGCTTGGGACTTGAGTCAAGCACAACAGGAGAGAGAGGCTTGCGACGAGAGTCAGGTTAGACAGGAGAAGGAGGCATGGGACGACAGTCAGACAGGACTGGAGAGAGAGGCTTGGGAGGAGAGTCAGGTAGGGCACGAGAGGGAGTCATAGGACGAGAGTCAATCAGGAGAGGAGCGACAGGCTTGGGAGGAGAGTCAGGTATGGCACGAGAGGGAGTCTTGGGACTAGAGTCAGGCAGGACAGGAGACAGGGGCTTAGGAGGAGAGTCAGGCTGGACAGGAGAGAGAAGCTTCTGACAAGAATCAGACAAAACAGAAGAGAGAGGCTTGGAACGAGAATCAGGCACGGCAGAAGAAGAAGGCTTGGGACAAGAGTCAGGCAGGACAAGAGAGAGACGCTTGAGACGAGAGTAAGGCTGGACAGGAGAGAGACCCTTTGGAAGAGAGTCAAGCACGATTGGAGAGAGAGGCTTGGGGCGAGAGGCAAGCAGGGCAGGAGGGAGGGGCTTAGGACAAGAATCAGGAAGGACATGAGAGAGGAGCTTTGGACGAGAATAAGGTATGACAGGAGAGAAAGGCTTGGGACGAGAGTTAGGAACGACAGGAGAGAGAGGCTTGGGACATGAGTCAAGCACAACAGGAGAGAGAGGCTTGCGACAAGAGTCAGGCAGGACAGGAGAGAGGGGCTTGGGAAGAGAATCAGCCAGGACAGGACAGAGAGGCTTGGGACGAGAGTCAGGCTAGACAGGAGAGGGAGGCTTGGGACGACAGTCAGACAGCATTGGAGAGAGAGGCTTGGGACGAGAGTCAGGCAGGACAGGAGATAGGGGCTTGTGACGAGAGTCAGGCTGAACAGGAGAGAGAGGTGTTGTACGAGAGTCAGGCAGAACAGGAAAGAGAGGCTTGGAACGAGAATCAGGCAGGAAAGAAAAATGAAATCTGGGAAGAGAGTCAGGCAGGACAGGAGAGAGAGGCTTAGGACGAGATTCAGGAAGGACAGGAGAGAGAGGCTTTGGAAGCGAGTCAGGCAAGACAGGAGAGAGAGGCTTGGGACGAGAGTCAGGTGGGAAAGAAAAGTAAAGTCTGGGTCGAGAGTCAGGCAGGACATGAGAGAGAGGCTTGGGACGAGAGTCAGGCAGGACAGGAGAGAGAGGCTTGGGACGAGAGTCAGGCAGGACAAGAGAGAGAATCTTAGGATGACAGTTGGCGGGAAAGAAAAGTGTATTCTGGGGCGAGAGTCAGGCTGAAAAGGAGAGACAGGTTTGGGACGAGATTCAGGCTGGACAGGAGAGAGAGGTTTGGGACGAGAGTCAGGCAGGACAGGAGAGAGAAGGACAGGAGAGAGAGAATAAGTAGGACAGGAGAGAAAGGCTTGGGGCGAGAGTCAGGCAGGACAGGAGAGGGAGGATTGGGACGACAGACAGAAAGGACTGGAGAGAGAGGCTTGGGACGAAAGTCAGGCAGGAAAGGAGAGGGAGGCTTTAGACGACAGTCAGACAGGACTGGAGAAAGAGGATTGGGACGAAAGTCAGGCAGGAAAGGAGATAGAGGCTTGAGAGGGGAGTCAGGCAAGACTGGAGAGAGAGGCTTGTGACGAAAGTCAGTGGGGAAGGTAAGTGAAATCTGGGGTGAGAATCAGGAAGTACAGGGGAGAGAGTTTTGGGACGAGAGTCAGTCAGGACAGAAGAGGAAGGCTTGGGACGAGGGGTCAGGCAGGACAGGAGAGAGAAGCTTGGGACGAGAGTCAAGCACGATTGGAGAGAGAGGCTTGGGGCGAGAGGCAAGCAGGGCAGTAGGGAGGGGCTTAGGACAAGAATCAGGAAGGACATGAGAGTGGAGCTTTGGACGAGAATCAGGTATGACAGGAGAGAAAGGCTTGGGACGAGAGTCAGGCAGGACAGGAGAGAGAGGCTTGGGACTTGAGTCAAGCACAACAGGAGAGAGAGGCTTGCGACGAGAGTCAGGTTAGACAGGAGAAGGAGGCATGGGACGACAGTCAGACAGGACTGGAGAGAGAGGCTTGGGAGGAGAGTCAGGTAGGGCACGAGAGGGAGTCATAGGACGAGAGTCAATCAGGAGAGGAGCGACAGGCTTGGGAGGAGAGTCAGGTATGGCACGAGAGGGAGTCTTGGGACTAGAGTCAGGCAGGACAGGAGACAGGGGCTTAGGAGGAGAGTCAGGCTGGACAGGAGAGAGAAGCTTCTGACAAGAATCAGACAAAACAGAAGAGAGAGGCTTGGAACGAGAATCAGGCACGGCAGAAGAAGAAGGCTTGGGACAAGAGTCAGGCAGGACAAGAGAGAGACGCTTGAGACGAGAGTAAGGCTGGACAGGAGAGAGGACCCTTTGGAAGAGAGTCAAGCACGATTGGAGAGACAGGCTTGGGGCGAGAGGAAAGCAGGACAGGAGGGAGGGGCTTAGGACAAGAATCAGGCAGGACATGAGAGAGGAGCTTGGGATGAGAATCAGGTAGGACAGGAGAGAAAGGCATGGGACGAGAGTTAGGAAGGACAGGAGAGAGAGGCTTGGGACGAGAGTCAAGCAAAACAAGAGAGAGAGGCTTGCGACGAGAGACAGGCTGGACAGGAGAGAGGGGCTTGGGACGAAAATCAGCCAGGACAGGAGAGAGAGGCTTGGGACGAGAGTCAGGCTGAACAGGAGAGGGAGTATTGGGACGACAGTCAGAGAGGACTGGAGAGAGAGGCTAGGGACGAAAGTCAGGCAGGACAGGAGATAGGGGCTTGTGACTAGAGTCAGGCGGAAAAAAAAATGAAGTCTGGGGAGAGAGTTAGGCAGGACAGGAGAGAGAAGCTTAGGACGAGAGTCAGGCAGGACAGGAGAGAGAGGCTTTGGAAGAGAGTCAGGCAAGACATGAGAGAGAGGCTTCGGACGAGAGTCATGTGGGAAAGAAAAGTAAAGTCTGGGTCGAGAGTCAGGCAGGACAAGAGAGAGAGGCTTGGGACGCGAGTCAGTCAGGACTGGAGAGAGAGGCTTGGGACGAGAGTCGGGCAGGACAGGAGAGAGAGGCTTAGGATAACAGTCAGGCGGGAAAGAAAAGTGTATTCTGGGGCGAGAGTCAGGCTGAAAAGGAGAGAGAGGTTTGGGACGAGATTCAGGC
This sequence comes from Panulirus ornatus, assembly GCF_036320965.1. Classification (NCBI taxonomy): domain Eukaryota; kingdom Metazoa; phylum Arthropoda; class Malacostraca; order Decapoda; family Palinuridae; genus Panulirus; species Panulirus ornatus. The sequence goes on from NC_092234.1 coordinate 76,956,576, forward strand.
GGGACAGGAGAGAGATGTTTGGGACGAGAGTCAGGCAAGTTAGGAGAAAAAGGTTTGAGATGAGAGAAAGGCAGAACAGGAGAGTAAAGATTGGGACGAGAGTCAGGCTGGACAGGAGAGAGAGCCTTGGGACGAGAGTCAGGCAGGACAGGTGTCAGAGGGTTGGGAAAGAGTCAGGCAGGACAAGAGAAAGAGGCGTGGGACGAGAGTCAAGATGGGCAGGAGAGGAAGGCTTGTGACGAGAATCAGGCAGGACAGAAGAGATAGGCTTGGAACGAGAATCAGGCAGGAGAGAATAGAGAGGCTTTGGACGAAAGTCAGTCAGGACAGGAGAGAGAGGCTTGGGACGAGAGTCATGCTGCAGAGGAGAGAGAGGCTTGAGACGAGATTCAGACAGGATAGGAGGGAGGGGCTTAGGACGAAAATTAGAAAAATGAAGTCTGGGGAGAGAGTTAGGCAGGATAGGAGAGAGAGGCTTATGAAGAGAGTCAGGCAGGACAGGAGAGAGAGGCTTGGGACAAGAGTCAGGCTGGACAGGAGACAGAGGCTTGGGACGAGAGTCAGGTAGGATAGGAGAGAAAGGCTAGGAACGAGAGTTAGACAGGACAGGGGAGAGAGGGTTCGGAATAGAGTCAGGCAGGGCAGGAGAAAAAGGCTTGGGACGAGAGCCAGGCAACACAGGAGAAAGAGGCTTGCGACGTGAGTCAGGGAAGACATGAAAGAGATTCTTGGGACGAGAGTCAGGAGGGAGAGGAGAGAGAGGCTTGGGACGAGAGTCACTAGGGCAGAAAGGGGATGCTTGGGAGGAGAGTCAGCCAGGCCAGGACAAAGAGGCTTAGGACCTGAGTCAGGCAGGAGAGGAGAGAGAGGCTTGGGACGAGAGTCAGCAAGACAGGAGAAAGATGTTTGGGACGAGAGTCAGGTAGGGCAGGAGAGAAAGTATTGGGACGAGAGTCAGGCAGGACAGAATAGAGAGGTTTGGGACGAGAGTCAGGCAGGAAAGGATATACAGGCTTGGGACGAGAGTCAGGTAGGAGAGGAGAGAGAGGCTTGGGACGTGAGTCAGCAGGAAAGAAGAGAGAGTTTTGGGACGAGAATCAGACAGGACAAGAGAGAGGGGATTAGGAGGAGAGTCAGGTAGGGCAGGAGAGGGAGGCTTGGGATGAGAGTCAGGCAGGACAGGAAAGAGAGGCTTAGGAGGAGAGTCAGGTAGGGGAGGCGAGGGAGTCTTGGGACAAGAGTCAGGCCGGAAGGCAGAGAGAGATTTCGGACGAGAGTCAGGCTGGACAGGACAGAGAGGCTTAGAACAAGAGTCAGGAAGCACAGAAGAGGGAGGCTCGGGACGAGAGTTAGGCTCTACAGGAGAGAGGGGCTGGGGACGAGAGCCAAGAAGGACAGGAGGGAGAGGCTCGGGACGAGATTGTGACCGGGCAGGAGATAGAGGCTTTGGACGAGAGTCAGGAGGGAAAGGAGAGAGAGGTCTGGGACGAGAATCATGCCGGAGAGAGGAGAGAGGCTTGGGACGAGGCCAGGCAGGAGATGAGAGGGACGCTTGGTTCGAGAGTCAGGCAGAGCAGGAGAGAGGGGCTGGAGACGAGAGTCAGGCTGGACAGGAGAGAGGGGCTGGCGAAGACAGTCAGGCAGGACAGGAGAGAGAGGCTTGGGACGAGAATCAGGCTGGACAGGAGAGGGAGGCTTGGGAAAGTAGTCAGGCAGGACAGGAGGGGGAGGCTTCTGACGAGAGTAAGGCAAGACAGGAGAGAGAGACTTTGGAAGAGAGTCAGGCGAGACAGGAGGGAGAGGCATGGAACGAGAGTCAGGTAGGAAAGAAAAGTAAAGTCTGGGTCGAGAGTCAGGCAGGACAAGAGAGAGAGGCTTTGGACGAGAATCAGTCAGGACTGGAGAGAGAGGCTTGGGACGAGAGTCAGGCAGGACAGGAGAGAGAGGCTTAGGATGACAGTCAGACGTGAAAGAAAAGTGAAGTCTGGGGCGAGAGTCAGGCTAAAAAGGAGAGAGAGGTTTGCGACGAGATTCAAGCAGGACAGGAGAGAGAGGTTTGGGACGAGAGTCAGGCAGGACAGGAGAAAAAGGCTTGAGATGAGAGTCTGGCAGGACAGGAGCGGAAAGGTTGGAACGAGAGTCAGGCTGGACAGTAGAGAGAGCCTTGGGACGAGAGTCAGGCAGGACAGGAGTGAAAGGCTTGGGAAAGAGTCAGGCAGGAAAAGAGAGAGAGGCTTGGGACGAGAGTCAAGATGGGCAGGAGAGGAAGACTTGTGACGAGAATCAGGCAGGACAAAAGATATAGGCTTGGAACGAGAATCAGTCAGGAGAGAATAGAGAGGCTTTGGACGACAGTCAGGAAGGACAGGAGAGAAAGGCTTGGGACAAGAGTAAAGATGGGCTGGAGAGGGATGCTTGTGACGAGAATCAGGCAAGAGATAAGAGATAGGCTTGGAACGAGAATCAGAAAGGAGAGAATATAGAGGTTTTGGACGACAGTCAGGCAGGACAGGAGAGAGAGGCTTGGGACGAGAGTCATACTAGACAGGAGAGAGACGCTTGGGACGAGAGGCAGGCAGGACAGGAGGGAGGGGCTTAGGACGAACATCAGAAAAATTAAGTCTGGGGAGAGAGTAAGGCAGGACAGGAGAGAGAGGCTTAGGACGAGAGTCAGGCAGGACAGGAGAGAGAGGCTTGGGACGAGAGTCAGGCTGGACAGGAGATAGAGGCTTGGGACGAGAGCCAGGTAGGATATGAGAGAAAGCCTAGGAACGAGAGTTAGACAGGACAGGGGAGAGAGGGTTCGGAATAGAGTCAGGCAGGGCTGCAGAAAAAGGCTTGGGACGAGAACCAGGCAACACAGGAGAAAGAGGCTTGCGACGTGAGTCAGGGAAGACATGAGAGAGATTCTTGAGACGAGAGTCAGGAGGGAGAGGAAAGAGAGGCTAGGGACGAGAGTCACTAGGGCAGAAGGGGGATGCTTGGGAGAAGAGTCTGAAAGGCCAGGACAAAGAGGCTTTGGACCTGAGTCAGGCAGGAGAGGAGAGAGGGTCTTGGAACGAGAGTCAGCAAGACAGGAGAAAGAGGTTTGGGACGAGAGTCAGGTAGGGCAGGAGAAAAAGTCTTGGGACAAGAGTCAGGCAAGACAGGATAGAGAGGCTTGGGACGAGAGTCAGGCAGGAAAGGATAAAGAGGTTTGGGACGTGAGTCAGGAGGAAAGGAGAGAGAGGTTTGGGACGAGAGTCAGACAGGACAGGAGAGAGGGGATTGCGAGGAAAGTCAGGTAGGGCAGGAGAAGGAGGCTTGGGACGAGAGTCAGGCAGGACAGAAAAGAGAGGCTTGGAAGGAGATTCAGGTAGGGCAGGCGAGGGAGTCTTGGGACGAGAGTCAGGCCGGAAGGTTGAGAGAGATTTGGGACGAGAATCAGGCTGGACAGGACAGAGAGGCTTGGAATGAGACTCAGGAAGCACTGGAGAGGGGGAAAGGGACGAGAGTCAGGGTCTAATGGAGAGAGGGGCTGGGGACGAGAGCCAAGCAGGACAGGAGGGAGAGGCTTGGGAGGAGAGTCAGGCAGGACAGGATAGAGAGGCTTGGGACAAGAGTGTGACCGTACAGGAGATAGAGGCTTGGGACGAGAGTCAGGCAGGACATGATTGAGAGGTTTGGGACGAGAGTCATGCCGGAGAGAAGAGAGAGGCTTGGGACGAGAGTCAGGCAGGAGATGAGAGAGAGGCTTGGTTCGAGAGTCATGCAGAGCAGGAGAGAGGGGCTGGAGACGAGAGTCAGGCTGGACAGGAGAGAGGGGATAGCGAAGACAGTCAGGCAGGACAGGAGAGAGAGGCTTAGGACGAGAATCAGGCTAGACAGGAGAGGGAGGCTTAGTAAGGTAGTCAGGCAGGACAGAAGGGGGAGGCTTTTGACGAGAGTCAGGCAGGACAGGAGAGAGGGGCTTGGGGCGAGAGTCAGGCAGGACAGGAGAAAGAGGCCTGGGACGAGAGACATGCAGGAGAGAGAGGCTTGTGACGTGAGTCAGACACGGCAGGAGAGAGAGGATAGAGAGGCTTAGGACAAGAGTCAGTTCTGATAGAAGAGATAGATTTGGGGCAAGAATTTCACCGGAAAGGAGAGAGAGCCTTGGGATGAGAGTCAGGCAGGACAGGAGAGTGAGGCTTGGGACGAGAGTCAGGCAGGACAGGAGTGAGAGGCTTGTTGCGAAGGTCAGGCAGGACAGGAGAGAGAGGCTTGGGACGAGAGTCAGGCAGCACAGAATAGAGAGAGGCTTGGGACGAGAGTCAAGCGGGAAATAAAAGTCAGGGGCGAGAGTCAGGCAGGAGAGGAGAGAGAGGCTTGGGAGGAGAGTCAAGCAGGACAGGAGAGAAGGGCTTGGGACGAGAATAAGCAGGACAGAAAGGACTGGAGAGATAGAGGCTTGGGACGAAAGTCAGGAAAGACAGGAGAAGGAGGCTTGGGATGACAGTCAGACAGGACTGGAGAAAGAGGATTGTGACGAAAGCCAGGCAGGAAAGGAGAGAGAGGTTTGAGACGGGAGTCAGGCAAGACTGGAGAGAGAGACTTGTGACGAGAGTCAGCGGGAAAGGTAAGTGAAGTATGGGCGCGAGAATCAGGCACTACTGGGGAGAGAGAGGCTTGTGACGAGAGTCAGCGGGAAAGGTAAGTGAAGTATGGGCGCGAGAAACAGGCACTACAGAGGAGAGAGTTTTGGGACGATATTCAGGCAGAACGTGAGAGGGAGGCTTGGGAAGAGGGGTCAGGCAGGACAGGAGAGAGAAGCTTGGGACGAGAATCAAGCAAGACAGGAGAGAGAGGCTTGGGAGGAGAGTCAGGTAGGGCACGAGAGGGAGTCTTAGGACGAGAGTCAAGCAGGAGAGGAGCGAGAGGCTTGTGTGGAGAGTCAGGTAGGACACGAGAGGGAGTCTTCGGACGAGAGTCAGGCAGTACAGGAGAGAGAGGCTTGTGACAAGAATCAGACAGGACAGAAGAGAGAGGCTTGGAACGAGAATCACGCACGGCAGAAGAAAAAGGCTTGAGACGAGAGTCAGGCAGGACAAGAGAGAGACGCCTGAGACGAGAGTCAGGATGGACAGGAGAGAGACCCTTTGGACGAGAATCAAGCACGATTGGAGAGAGAGGCTTGGGGCGAGAGGCAAGCACGGCAGGAGGGAGGGGCTTAGGACAAGAATCAGGAAGGACATGAGAGAGGAGGTTTGGACGAGAATCAGGTAGGACAGGGGAGAAAGGCTTGGAACGAGATTCAGGCAGGACATGAGAGAGAGGCTTGGGACGAGAGTCTGGCAGGACACGAGGGAGGGGCATAGGACGAAAATCAGAAAAATGAAGTCAGGGGAGAGAGTTAGGCAGGACAGGATTGAGAGGCTTAGGACGAGAGTCAGGCAGGACAGGAGAGAGAGGCTTTGGACGAGAGTCAGGCAATACAGGAGAGAGAGGCTTGGGACGAGAGTCATGCTGGACAGGAGAGAGAAGCTTGGGTCGAGAGTCTGGCAGGACAGGAGGGAGGGGCTTAGAACGAAAATCAGGCAGGACAGGAGAGAGAGGCTTGGGACTAGAATCAGGTAGGAACGGAGAGAGAGGCTTGGGACGAGAGTCAGGCAGGACAGGAGAGAGAGAATTGGGACGAGAGTCAAACACGACTGGAGAGAGAGGCTTAGGACGAGAGTCAGGCAGGACAGGAGAGAGAGGCTTAGGACGAGAATCAGGCTAGACAGGAGAGGGAGGCTTAGTAAGGTAGTCAGGCAGGACAGAAGGGGGAGGCTTTTGACGAGAGTCAGGCAGGACAGGAGAGAGGGGCTTGGGGCGAGAGTCAGGCAGGACAGGAGAAAGAGGCCTGGGACGAGAGACATGCAGGAGAGAGAGGCTTGTGACGTGAGTCAGACACGGCAGGAGAGAGAGGATAGAGAGGCTTAGGACAAGAGTCAGTTCTGATAGAAGAGATAGATTTGGGGCAAGAATTTCACCGGAAAGGAGAGAGAGCCTTGGGATGAGAGTCAGGCAGGACAGGAGAGTGAGGCTTGGGACGAGAGTCAGGCAGGACAGGAGTGAGAGGCTTGTTGCGAAGGTCAGGCAGGACAGGAGAGAGAGGCTTGGGACGAGAGTCAGGCAGCACAGAATAGAGAGAGGCTTGGGACGAGAGTCAAGCGGGAAATAAAAGTCAGGGGCGAGAGTCAGGCAGGAGAGGAGAGAGAGGCTTGGGAGGAGAGTCAAGCAGGACAGGAGAGAAGGGCTTGGGACGAGAATAAGCAGGACAGAAAGGACTGGAGAGATAGAGGCTTGGGACGAAAGTCAGGAAAGACAGGAGAAGGAGGCTTGGGATGACAGTCAGACAGGACTGGAGAAAGAGGATTGTGACGAAAGCCAGGCAGGAAAGGAGAGAGAGGTTTGAGACGGGAGTCAGGCAAGACTGGAGAGAGAGACTTGTGACGAGAGTCAGCGGGAAAGGTAAGTGAAGTATGGGCGCGAGAATCAGGCACTACTGGGGAGAGAGAGGCTTGTGACGAGAGTCAGCGGGAAAGGTAAGTGAAGTATGGGCGCGAGAAACAGGCACTACAGAGGAGAGAGTTTTGGGACGATATTCAGGCAGAACGTGAGAGGGAGGCTTGGGAAGAGGGGTCAGGCAGGACAGGAGAGAGAAGCTTGGGACGAGAATCAAGCAAGACAGGAGAGAGAGGCTTGGGAGGAGAGTCAGGTAGGGCACGAGAGGGAGTCTTAGGACGAGAGTCAAGCAGGAGAGGAGCGAGAGGCTTGTGTGGAGAGTCAGGTAGGACACGAGAGGGAGTCTTCGGACGAGAGTCAGGCAGTACAGGAGAGAGAGGCTTGTGACAAGAATCAGACAGGACAGAAGAGAGAGGCTTGGAACGAGAATCACGCACGGCAGAAGAAAAAGGCTTGAGACGAGAGTCAGGCAGGACAAGAGAGAGACGCCTGAGACGAGAGTCAGGATGGACAGGAGAGAGACCCTTTGGACGAGAATCAAGCACGATTGGAGAGAGAGGCTTGGGGCGAGAGGCAAGCACGGCAGGAGGGAGGGGCTTAGGACAAGAATCAGGAAGGACATGAGAGAGGAGGTTTGGACGAGAATCAGGTAGGACAGGGGAAAGGCTTGGAACGAGATTCAGGCAGGACATGAGAGAGAGGCTTGGGACGAGAGTCTGGGCAGAGACCGGGGGGGAAGAGAAGAAATGTCAGAAAGTTGAGATCAGGAGGGAGGGTTAGAAGAAATGAGAGGTTAGGACAGAGAGAGGGCTGGACAGAAGAGGCTTTGGAGAGAGAGGCAAGACGAGAGAGGCTTGGACAGAGAGCAGCTGAGGAGAGAGAAACTTGGGTCGAGAGTCTGGAGAAGGTAGGAGGGAGTAGAGACAAAATCAGGAGGACTGAGGAGAGGCTGGCTAGACATGAGAGGAGCGTAGAAGGCTTGGACAGGTCAGGCAGGACAGGGAGGGAGAGAATTGGGACGAGTCAGACACGACAGAGAGAGGGCGAGGAGGAGTCAGGCAGGACAGAGAGAGGCTGCGAGAACAGGAGACAGGAGAGAGGGAGGCTTGTAAGGTAGTGGCAGACAGAAGGGGAGGCTTAGAGATAGGAGGCAGGACAGAGGGTCTGAGAGAGAAGCAGGGGCAGGAAATGACCTGGAAGAGAGAGAGCTTGGGATGAGAGAGGCAGGACAGGAGTGAGGCAGGGAGAGAGAGGCAGGACAGAGGTAGCTTTTGCGAAGGTCAGGCGACAGGAGAGAGAGGCTTGGGACAGGTCAGCAACAGAAAGGAGGCTTGGGACAGAGTCAGCGGAAAAAAGTCAGGGCGGTCGCAGAAGGAGGAGACTGGGAGAGATCAGCGGCGAGAGAAGCTTGGACGAGAATAAGCAGGCGAAGGACTGAGAGATAGAGCTGGGACAAGTCAGAAGACAGAGAAGAGGGTTGGGATGCAGTCGAAGATGTGAGAAGAGGAATTGTACGAAAGAAGAGGAGAGAGAGCTGTTTGGAGGAGTCAGGCAAGACGGAGAGGAGACTTGGACGAGTCAGCAGGAAAGGAGTGAAGTATGTTGCCGAGAATCAGGCATACGGGAGAGGAGGCTTGTGACGAGAGTCAGGGAAGAATAGAGAGAGGCTTGACAGAGTCACGGAAAAAAAATAGGGCGGATCAGCAGGGGGAGAGAGGCTTGAGAAGTCAAGAGAGAGAGTTGGCGAGAAAGCGACAGAGGAGAGAGTGACGAATCAGAGCAAAGGTAAGTGAAGTATGGGCGCGAGAAACAGGCACTACAGAGGAGAGAGTTTTGGGACGATATTCAGGCAGAACGTGAGAGGGAGGCTTGGGAAGAGGGGTCAGGCAGGACAGGAGAGAGAAGCTTGGGACGAGAATCAAGCAAGACAGGAGAGAGAGGCTTGGGAGGAGAGTCAGGTAGGGCACGAGAGGAGTCTTAGGACGAGAGTCAAGCAGGAGAGGAGCGAGAGGCTTGTGTGGAGAGTCAGGTAGGACACGAGAGGGAGTCTGCGGACGGAGAGTCAGGCAGTACAGGAGAGAGAGGCTTGTGACAAGAATCAGACAGGACAGAAGAGAGAGGCTTGGAACGAGAATCACGCACGGCAGAAGAAAAAGGCTTGAGACGAGAGTCAGGCAGGACAAGAGAGAGACGCCTGAGACGAGAGTCAGGATGGACAGGAGAGAGACCCTTTGGACGAGAATCAAGCACGATTGGAGAGAGAGGCTTGGGGCGAGAGGCAAGCACGGCAGGAGGGAGGGGCTTAGGACAAGAATCAGGAAGGACATGAGAGAGGAGGTTTGGACGAGAATCAGGTAGGACAGGGGAGAAAGGCTTGGAACGAGATTCAGGCAGGACATGAGAGAGAGGCTTGGGACGAGAGTCTGGCAGGACACGAGGGAGGGGCATAGGACGAAAATCAGAAAAATGAAGTCAGGGGAGAGAGTTAGGCAGGACAGGATTGAGAGGCTTAGGACGAGAGTCAGGCAGGACAGGAGAGAGAGGCTTTGGACGAGAGTCAGGCAATACAGGAGAGAGAGGCTTGGGACGAGAGTCATGCTGGACAGGAGAGAGAAGCTTGGGTCGAGAGTCTGGCAGGACAGGAGGGAGGGGCTTAGAACGAAAATCAGGCAGGACAGGAGAGAGAGGCTTGGGACTAGAATCAGGTAGGAACGGAGAGAGAGGCTTGGGACGAGAGTCAGGCAGGACAGGAGAGAGAGAATTGGGACGAGAGTCAAACACGACTGGAGAGAGAGGCTTAGGACGAGAGTCAGGCAGGACAGGAGAGAGAGGCTTAGGACGAGAATCAGGCTAGACAGGAGAGGGAGGCTTAGTAAGGTAGTCAGGCAGGACAGAAGGGGGAGGCTTTTGACGAGAGTCAGGCAGGACAGGAGAGAGGGGCTTGGGGCGAGAGTCAGGCAGGACAGGAGAAAGAGGCCTGGGACGAGAGACATGCAGGAGAGAGAGGCTTGTGACGTGAGTCAGACACGGCAGGAGAGAGAGGATAGAGAGGCTTAGGACAAGAGTCAGTTCTGATAGAAGAGATAGATTTGGGGCAAGAATTTCACCGGAAAGGAGAGAGAGCCTTGGGATGAGAGTCAGGCAGGACAGGAGAGTGAGGCTTGGGACGAGAGTCAGGCAGGACAGGAGTGAGAGGCTTGTTGCGAAGGTCAGGCAGGACAGGAGAGAGAGGCTTGGGACGAGAGTCAGGCAGCACAGAATAGAGAGAGGCTTGGGACGAGAGTCAAGCGGGAAATAAAAGTCAGGGGCGAGAGTCAGGCAGGAGAGGAGAGAGAGGCTTGGGAGGAGAGTCAAGCAGGACAGGAGAGAAGGGCTTGGGACGAGAATAAGCAGGACAGAAAGGACTGGAGAGATAGAGGCTTGGGACGAAAGTCAGGAAAGACAGGAGAAGGAGGCTTGGGATGACAGTCAGACAGGACTGGAGAAAGAGGATTGTGACGAAAGCCAGGCAGGAAAGGAGAGAGAGGTTTGAGACGGGAGTCAGGCAAGACTGGAGAGAGAGACTTGTGACGAGAGTCAGCGGGAAAGGTAAGTGAAGTATGGGCGCGAGAATCAGGCACTACTGGGGAGAGAGAGGCTTGTGACGAGAGTCAGCGGGAAAGGTAAGTGAAGTATGGGCGCGAGAAACAGGCACTACAGAGGAGAGAGTTTTGGGACGATATTCAGGCAGAACGTGAGAGGGAGGCTTGGGAAGAGGGGTCAGGCAGGACAGGAGAGAGAAGCTTGGGACGAGAATCAAGCAAGACAGGAGAGAGAGGCTTGGGAGGAGAGTCAGGTAGGGCACGAGAGGGAGTCTTAGGACGAGAGTCAAGCAGGAGAGGAGCGAGAGGCTTGTGTGGAGAGTCAGGTAGGACACGAGAGGGAGTCTTCGGACGAGAGTCAGGCAGTACAGGAGAGAGAGGCTTGTGACAAGAATCAGACAGGACAGAAGAGAGAGGCTTGGAACGAGAATCACGCACGGCAGAAGAAAAAGGCTTGAGACGAGAGTCAGGCAGGACAAGAGAGAGACGCCTGAGACGAGAGTCAGGATGGACAGGAGAGAGACCCTTTGGACGAGAATCAAGCACGATTGGAGAGAGAGGCTTGGGGCGAGAGGCAAGCACGGCAGGAGGGAGGGGCTTAGGACAAGAATCAGGAAGGACATGAGAGAGGAGGTTTGGACGAGAATCAGGTAGGACAGGGGAGAAAGGCTTGGAACGAGATTCAGGCAGGACATGAGAGAGAGGCTTGGGACGAGAGTCTGGCAGGACACGAGGGAGGGGCATAGGACGAAAATCAGAAAAATGAAGTCAGGGGAGAGAGTTAGGCAGGACAGGATTGAGAGGCTTAGGACGAGAGTCAGGCAGGACAGGAGAGAGAGGCTTTGGACGAGAGTCAGGCAATACAGGAGAGAGAGGCTTGGGACGAGAGTCATGCTGGACAGGAGAGAGAAGCTTGGGTCGAGAGTCTGGCAGGACAGGAGGGAGGGGCTTAGAACGAAAATCAGGCAGGACAGGAGAGAGAGGCTTGGGACTAGAATCAGGTAGGAACGGAGAGAGAGGCTTGGGACGAGAGTCAGGCAGGACAGGAGAGAGAGAATTGGGACGAGAGTCAAACACGACTGGAGAGAGAGGCTTAGGACGAGAGTCAGGCAGGACAGGAGAGAGAGGCTTAGGACGAGAATCAGGCTAGACAGGAGAGGGAGGCTTAGTAAGGTAGTCAGGCAGGACAGAAGGGGGAGGCTTTTGACGAGAGTCAGGCAGGACAGGAGAGAGGGGCTTGGGGCGAGAGTCAGGCAGGACAGGAGAAAGAGGCCTGGGACGAGAGACATGCAGGAGAGAGAGGCTTGTGACGTGAGTCAGACACGGCAGGAGAGAGAGGATAGAGAGGCTTAGGACAAGAGTCAGTTCTGATAGAAGAGATAGATTTGGGGCAAGAATTTCACCGGAAAGGAGAGAGAGCCTTGGGATGAGAGTCAGGCAGGACAGGAGAGTGAGGCTTGGGACGAGAGTCAGGCAGGACAGGAGTGAGAGGCTTGTTGCGAAGGTCAGGCAGGACAGGAGAGAGAGGCTTGGGACGAGAGTCAGGCAGCACAGAATAGAGAGAGGCTTGGGACGAGAGTCAAGCGGGAAATAAAAGTCAGGGGCGAGAGTCAGGCAGGAGAGGAGAGAGAGGCTTGGGAGGAGAGTCAAGCAGGACAGGAGAGAAGGGCTTGGGACGAGAATAAGCAGGACAGAAAGGACTGGAGAGATAGAGGCTTGGGACGAAAGTCAGGAAAGACAGGAGAAGGAGGCTTGGGATGACAGTCAGACAGGACTGGAGAAAGAGGATTGTGACGAAAGCCAGGCAGGAAAGGAGAGAGAGGTTTGAGACGGGAGTCAGGCAAGACTGGAGAGAGAGACTTGTGACGAGAGTCAGCGGGAAAGGTAAGTGAAGTATGGGCGCGAGAATCAGGCACTACTGGGGAGAGAGAGGCTTGTGACGAGAGTCAGCGGGAAAGGTAAGTGAAGTATGGGCGCGAGAAACAGGCACTACAGAGGAGAGAGTTTTGGGACGATATTCAGGCAGAACGTGAGAGGGAGGCTTGGGAAGAGGGGTCAGGCAGGACAGGAGAGAGAAGCTTGGGACGAGAATCAAGCAAGACAGGAGAGAGAGGCTTGGGAGGAGAGTCAGGTAGGGCACGAGAGGGAGTCTTAGGACGAGAGTCAAGCAGGAGAGGAGCGAGAGGCTTGTGTGGAGAGTCAGGTAGGACACGAGAGGGAGTCTTCGGACGAGAGTCAGGCAGTACAGGAGAGAGAGGCTTGTGACAAGAATCAGACAGGACAGAAGAGAGAGGCTTGGAACGAGAATCACGCACGGCAGAAGAAAAAGGCTTGAGACGAGAGTCAGGCAGGACAAGAGAGAGACGCCTGAGACGAGAGTCAGGATGGACAGGAGAGAGACCCTTTGGACGAGAATCAAGCACGATTGGAGAGAGAGGCTTGGGGCGAGAGGCAAGCACGGCAGGAGGGAGGGGCTTAGGACAAGAATCAGGAAGGACATGAGAGAGGAGGTTTGGACGAGAATCAGGTAGGACAGGGGAGAAAGGCTTGGAACGAGATTCAGGCAGGACATGAGAGAGAGGCTTGGGACGAGAGTCTGGCAGGACACGAGGGAGGGGCATAGGACGAAAATCAGAAAAATGAAGTCAGGGGAGAGAGTTAGGCAGGACAGGATTGAGAGGCTTAGGACGAGAGTCAGGCAGGACAGGAGAGAGAGGCTTTGGACGAGAGTCAGGCAATACAGGAGAGAGAGGCTTGGGACGAGAGTCATGCTGGACAGGAGAGAGAAGCTTGGGTCGAGAGTCTGGCAGGACAGGAGGGAGGGGCTTAGAACGAAAATCAGGCAGGACAGGAGAGAGAGGCTTGGGACTAGAATCAGGTAGGAACGGAGAGAGAGGCTTGGGACGAGAGTCAGGCAGGACAGGAGAGAGAGAATTGGGACGAGAGTCAAACACGACTGGAGAGAGAGGCTTAGGACGAGAGTCAGGCAGGACAGGAGAGAGAGGCTTAGGACGAGAATCAGGCTAGACAGGAGAGGGAGGCTTAGTAAGGTAGTCAGGCAGGACAGAAGGGGGGAGGCTTTTGACGAGAGTCAGGCAGGACAGGAGAGAGGGGCTTGGGGCGAGAGTCAGGCAGGACAGGAGAAAGAGGCCTGGGACGAGAGACATGCAGGAGAGAGAGGCTTGTGACGTGAGTCAGACACGGCAGGAGAGAGAGGATAGAGAGGCTTAGGACAAGAGTCAGTTCTGATAGAAGAGATAGATTTGGGGCAAGAATTTCACCGGAAAGGAGAGAGAGCCTTGGGATGAGAGTCAGGCAGGACAGGAGAGTGAGGCTTGGGACGAGAGTCAGGCAGGACAGGAGTGAGAGGCTTGTTGCGAAGGTCAGGCAGGACAGGAGAGAGAGGCTTGGGACGAGAGTCAGGCAGCACAGAATAGAGAGAGGCTTGGGACGAGAGTCAAGCGGGAAATAAAAGTCAGGGGCGAGAGTCAGGCAGGAGAGGAGAGAGAGGCTTGGGAGGAGAGTCAAGCAGGACAGGAGAGAAGGGCTTGGGACGAGAATAAGCAGGACAGAAAGGACTGGAGAGATAGAGGCTTGGGACGAAAGTCAGGAAAGACAGGAGAAGGAGGCTTGGGATGACAGTCAGACAGGACTGGAGAAAGAGGATTGTGACGAAAGCCAGGCAGGAAAGGAGAGAGAGGTTTGAGACGGGAGTCAGGCAAGACTGGAGAGAGAGACTTGTGACGAGAGTCAGCGGGAAAGGTAAGTGAAGTATGGGCGCGAGAATCAGGCACTACTGGGGAGAGAGAGGCTTGTGACGAGAGTCAGCGGGAAAGGTAAGTGAAGTATGGGCGCGAGAAACAGGCACTACAGAGGAGAGAGTTTTGGGACGATATTCAGGCAGAACGTGAGAGGGAGGCTTGGGAAGAGGGGTCAGGCAGGACAGGAGAGAGAAGCTTGGGACGAGAATCAAGCAAGACAGGAGAGAGAGGCTTGGGAGGAGAGTCAGGTAGGGCACGAGAGGGAGTCTTAGGACGAGAGTCAAGCAGGAGAGGAGCGAGAGGCTTGTGTGGAGAGTCAGGTAGGACACGAGAGGGAGTCTTCGGACGAGAGTCAGGCAGTACAGGAGAGAGAGGCTTGTGACAAGAATCAGACAGGACAGAAGAGAGAGGCTTGGAACGAGAATCACGCACGGCAGAAGAAAAAGGCTTGAGACGAGAGTCAGGCAGGACAAGAGAGAGACGCCTGAGACGAGAGTCAGGATGGACAGGAGAGAGACCCTTTGGACGAGAATCAAGCACGATTGGAGAGAGAGGCTTGGGGCGAGAGGCAAGCACGGCAGGAGGGAGGGGCTTAGGACAAGAATCAGGAAGGACATGAGAGAGGAGGTTTGGACGAGAATCAGGTAGGACAGGGGAGAAAGGCTTGGAACGAGATTCAGGCAGGACATGAGAGAGAGGCTTGGGACGAGAGTCTGGCAGGACACGAGGGAGGGGCATAGGACGAAAATCAGAAAAATGAAGTCAGGGGAGAGAGTTAGGCAGGACAGGATTGAGAGGCTTAGGACGAGAGTCAGGCAGGACAGGAGAGAGAGGCTTTGGACGAGAGTCAGGCAATACAGGAGAGAGAGGCTTGGGACGAGAGTCATGCTGGACAGGAGAGAGAAGCTTGGGTCGAGAGTCTGGCAGGACAGGAGGGAGGGGCTTAGAACGAAAATCAGGCAGGACAGGAGAGAGAGGCTTGGGACTAGAATCAGGTAGGAACGGAGAGAGAGGCTTGGGACGAGAGTCAGGCAGGACAGGAGAGAGAGAATTGGGACGAGAGTCAAACACGACTGGAGAGAGAGGCTTAGGACGAGAGTCAGGCAGGACAGGAGAGAGAGGCTTAGGACGAGAATCAGGCTAGACAGGAGAGGGAGGCTTAGTAAGGTAGTCAGGCAGGACAGAAGGGGGAGGCTTTTGACGAGAGTCAGGCAGGACAGGAGAGAGGGGCTTGGGGCGAGAGTCAGGCAGGACAGGAGAAAGAGGCCTGGGACGAGAGACATGCAGGAGAGAGAGGCTTGTGACGTGAGTCAGACACGGCAGGAGAGAGAGGATAGAGAGGCTTAGGACAAGAGTCAGTTCTGATAGAAGAGATAGATTTGGGGCAAGAATTTCACCGGAAAGGAGAGAGAGCCTTGGGATGAGAGTCAGGCAGGACAGGAGAGTGAGGCTTGGGACGAGAGTCAGGCAGGACAGGAGTGAGAGGCTTGTTGCGAAGGTCAGGCAGGACAGGAGAGAGAGGCTTGGGACGAGAGTCAGGCAGCACAGAATAGAGAGAGGCTTGGGACGAGAGTCAAGCGGGAAATAAAAGTCAGGGGCGAGAGTCAGGCAGGAGAGGAGAGAGAGGCTTGGGAGGAGAGTCAAGCAGGACAGGAGAGAAGGGCTTGGGACGAGAATAAGCAGGACAGAAAGGACTGGAGAGATAGAGGCTTGGGACGAAAGTCAGGAAAGACAGGAGAAGGAGGCTTGGGATGACAGTCAGACAGGACTGGAGAAAGAGGATTGTGACGAAAGCCAGGCAGGAAAGGAGAGAGAGGTTTGAGACGGGAGTCAGGCAAGACTGGAGAGAGAGACTTGTGACGAGAGTCAGCGGGAAAGGTAAGTGAAGTATGGGCGCGAGAATCAGGCACTACTGGGGAGAGAGAGGCTTGTGACGAGAGTCAGCGGGAAAGGTAAGTGAAGTATGGGCGCGAGAAACAGGCACTACAGAGGAGAGAGTTTTGGGACGATATTCAGGCAGAACGTGAGAGGGAGGCTTGGGAAGAGGGGTCAGGCAGGACAGGAGAGAGAAGCTTGGGACGAGAATCAAGCAAGACAGGAGAGAGAGGCTTGGGAGGAGAGTCAGGTAGGGCACGAGAGGGAGTCTTAGGACGAGAGTCAAGCAGGAGAGGAGCGAGAGGCTTGTGTGGAGAGTCAGGTAGGACACGAGAGGGAGTCTTCGGACGAGAGTCAGGCAGTACAGGAGAGAGAGGCTTGTGACAAGAATCAGACAGGACAGAAGAGAGAGGCTTGGAACGAGAATCACGCACGGCAGAAGAAAAAGGCTTGAGGACGAGAGTCAGGCAGGACAAGAGAGAGACGCCTGAGACGAGAGTCAGGATGGACAGGAGAGAGACCCTTTGGACGAGAATCAAGCACGATTGGAGAGAGAGGCTTGGGGCGAGAGGCAAGCACGGCAGGAGGGAGGGGCTTAGGACAAGAATCAGGAAGGACATGAGAGAGGAGGTTTGGACGAGAATCAGGTAGGACAGGGAGAAAGGCTTGGAACGAGATTCAGGCAGGACATGAAGAGAGGCTTGGGACGAGAGTCTGGCAGGACACGAGGGAGGGGCATAGGACGAAAATCAGAAAAATGAAGTCAGGGGAGAGAGTTAGGCAGGACAGGATTGAGAGGCTTAGGACGAGAGTCAGGCAGGACAGGAGAGAGAGGCTTTGGGCGAGAGTCAGGCAATACAGGAGAGAGAGGCTTGGGACGAGAGTCATTGCTGGGACAGGAGAGAGAAGCTTGGGTCGAGAGTCTGGCAGGACAGGAGGGAGGGGGCTTAGAACGAAAATCAGGCAGGACAGGAGAGAGAGGCTTGGGACTAGAATCAGGTAGGAACGGAGAGAGAGGCTTGGGACGAGAGTCAGGCAGGACAGGAGAGAGAGAATTGGGACGAGAGTCAAACCGAAATGGAGAGAGAGGCTTAGGACGAGAGTCAGGCAGGACAGGAGAGAGAGGCTTAGGACGAGAATCAGGCTAGACAGGAGAGGGAGGCTTAGTAAGGTAGTCAGGCAGGACAGAAGGGGGAGGCTTTTGACGAGAGTCAGGCAGGACAGGAGAGAGGGGCTTGGGGCGAGAGTCAGGCAGGACAGGAGAAAGAGGCCTGGGACGAGAGACATGCAGGAGAGAGAGGCTTGTGACGTGAGTCAGACACGGCAGGGAGAGAGGGATAGAGAGGCTTAGGACAAGAGTCAGTTCTGATAGAAGAGATAGATTTGGGGCAAGAATTTCACCGGAAAGGAGAGGAGAGCCTTGGGATGAGAGTCAGGCAGGACAGGAGAGTGAGGCTTGGGACGAGAGTCCAGGGCAGACAGGAGTGAGAGGCTTGTTGCGAGGTCGGCAGGACAGAGAGAGAGGCTTGGGACGAGAGTCAGGCAGCACAGAATAGAGAGAGGCTTGGACGAGAGTCAAGCGGGAAATAAAAGAGTCGGGGCGAGGAGTCAGGCAGGAGAGGAGAGAGAAAGGCTTGGGAGGAGAGTCAAGAGGACAGGGGGAGAGAGGGCTTGGGACGAGAATAAGCAGGACGAAAGGACTGGAGAGATAGAGGCTTGGGACGAAAGTAGGAAAAGACAGGAGAAGGAGGCTTGGGATGACAGTCAGACAGGGATGGGAGGGGAAGAGGATGTGTGACGGGAAAGCAGGGCAGGAAAGGAGAGGAGAGGTTTGAGACGGGAGTCAGGCAAGACTGGAGAGAGAGACTTGTGACGAGAGCAGCGGGAAAGGTAAGTGAAGTATGGCGCGAGAATCAGGCACTACTGGGAGAGAGAGCTTGTGACGAGAGTCAGCGGGAAAGGTAGTGAAGTATGGGCGCGAGAAACAGGCACTACAGAGGAGAGAGTTTTGGGACGATATTCAGGCAGAACGTGAGAGGGAGGCTTGGAAGAGGGGTCAGGAGACAGGAGAGAGAGTTGGGCGAGATCAACAAGACAGGAGAGAGGGCTTGGGAGGAGGGGTCAGGTAGGGCACGAGAGGGAGTCTTAGGACGAGAGTCAAGCAGGAGAGGAGCGAGAGGCTTGTGTGGAGAGTCGGTAGGACACGAGAGGATGTCTTCGGACGAGAGTCAGCAGTACAGGAGAGAGAGGCTTGTGACAAGAATCAGACAGGACAGAAGAGAGAGGCTTGGAACGAGAATCACGCACGGCAGAAGAAAAAGGCTTGAGACGAGAGTCAGGCAGGACAGAGAGAGACGCCTGAGACGAGTCAGTGGAAAAGAGACCCTTGGGCGGAATCAGCACGATTGAGAGAGAGCTTGGGCGAGGCAGCACGGCAGGAGGAGGGGCTTGGCAAGAATCAGGAAGACATGAGAGAGAGGTTGGACGAGAAAAGTAGGACAGGGGGAAAGGCTTGGAACGATCAGCAGACATGGAGAGGCTTGGGACGGATCTGGAGGACACGAGGAGGGGCATAGGACAAAACAGAAAAAGAAGTCAGGGAGAGTTGGGGACAGGATTAAGCTAGGCAGGTCAGGAGGACAGGAGAGAGAGGCTTTGGACGAGAGTCAGGCAATACAGGAGAGAGAGGCTTGGGACGAGAGTCATGCTGGACAGGAGAGAGAAGCTTGGTCGAGAGTCTGGCAGGACAGGAGGGAGGGGCTTAGAACGAAAATCAGGCAGGACAGGAGAGAGAGGCTTGGGACTAGAATCAGGTAGGAACGGAGAGAGAGGCTTGGACGAGAGTCAGGCAGGACAGGAGAGAGAGAATTGGGACGAGAGTCAAACACGACTGGAGAGAGAGGCTTAGGACGAGAGTCAGGCAGGACAGGAGAGAGAGGCTTAGGACGAGAATCAGGCTAGACAGGAGAGGGAGGCTTAGTAAGGTAGTCAGGCAGGACAGAAGGGGGAGGCTTTTGACGAGAGTCAGGCAGGACAGGAGAGAGGGGCTTGGGGCGAGAGTCAGGCAGGACAGGAGAAAGAGGCCTGGGACGAGAGACATGCAGGAGAGAGAGGCTTGTGACGTGAGTCAGACACGGCAGGAGAGAGAGGATAGAGAGGCTTAGGACAAGAGTCAGTTCTGATAGAAGAGATAGATTTGGGGCAAGAATTTCACCGGAAAGGAGAGAGAGCCTTGGGATGAGAGTCAGGCAGGACAGGAGAGTGAGGCTTGGGACGAGAGTCAGGCAGGACAGGAGTGAGAGGCTTGTTGCGAAGGTCAGGCAGGACAGGAGAGAGAGGCTTGGGACGAGAGTCAGGCAGCACAGAATAGAGAGAGGCTTGGGACGAGAGTCAAGCGGGAAATAAAAGTCAGGGGCGAGAGTCAGGCAGGAGAGGAGAGAGAGGCTTGGGAGGAGAGTCAAGCAGGACAGGAGAGAAGGGCTTGGGACGAGAATAAGCAGGACAGAAAGGACTGGAGAGATAGAGGCTTGGGACGAAAGTCAGGAAAGACAGGAGAAGGAGGCTTGGGATGACAGTCAGACAGGACTGGAGAAAGAGGATTGTGACGAAAGCCAGGCAGGAAAGGAGAGAGAGGTTTGAGACGGGAGTCAGGCAAGACTGGAGAGAGAGACTTGTGACGAGAGTCAGCGGGAAAGGTAAGTGAAGTATGGGCGCGAGAATCAGGCACTACTGGGGAGAGAGAGGCTTGTGACGAGAGTCAGCGGGAAAGGTAAGTGAAGTATGGGCGCGAGAAACAGGCACTACAGAGGAGAGAGTTTTGGGACGATATTCAGGCAGAACGTGAGAGGGAGGCTTGGGAAGAGGGGTCAGGCAGGACAGGAGAGAGAAGCTTGGGACGAGAATCAAGCAAGACAGGAGAGAGAGGCTTGGGAGGAGAGTCAGGTAGGGCACGAGAGGGAGTCTTAGGACGAGAGTCAAGCAGGAGAGGAGCGAGAGGCTTGTGTGGAGAGTCAGGTAGGACACGAGAGGGAGTCTTCGGACGAGAGTCAGGCAGTACAGGAGAGAGAGGCTTGTGACAAGAATCAGACAGGACAGAAGAGAGAGGCTTGGAACGAGAATCACGCACGGCAGAAGAAAAAGGCTTGAGACGAGAGTCAGGCAGGACAAGAGAGAGACGCCTGAGACGAGAGTCAGGATGGACAGGAGAGAGACCCTTTGGACGAGAATCAAGCACGATTGGAGAGAGAGGCTTGGGGCGAGAGGCAAGCACGGCAGGAGGGAGGGGCTTAGGACAAGAATCAGGAAGGACATGAGAGAGGAGGTTTGGACGAGAATCAGGTAGGACAGGGGAGAAAGGCTTGGAACGAGATTCAGGCAGGACATGAGAGAGAGGCTTGGGACGAGAGTCTGGCAGGACACGAGGGAGGGGCATAGGACGAAAATCAGAAAAATGAAGTCAGGGGAGAGAGTTAGGCAGGACAGGATTGAGAGGCTTAGGACGAGAGTCAGGCAGGACAGGAGAGAGAGGCTTTGGACGAGAGTCAGGCAATACAGGAGAGAGAGGCTTGGGACGAGAGTTGCTGGACAGGAGAGAAGCTTGGTCGAGAGTCTGGCAGGACAGGAGGGAGGGGGGTTTAGAACGAAAATCAGGCAGGACAGGAGAGAGAGGCTTGGGACTAAGAATCAGGTTAGGAACGGAGAGAGAGGCTTGGGACGAGAGTCAGCAGGACAGGAGAGAGAGAATTGGGAAAGAGAGTCAAACACGACTGGAGATTGAGGCTTAGGACGAGAGTCAGGCAGGACAGGAGAGAGAGGCTTAGGACGAGAATCAGGCTAGACAGGAGAGGGAGGCTTAGTAAGGTAGTCAGGCAGGACAAGAAGGGGGAGGCTTTTGACGAGAGTCAGGCAGGACAGGAGAGAGGGGCTTGGGGCGAGAGTCAGGCAGGACAGGAGAAAAGGCCTGGGACGAGAGACATGCAGGAGAGAGAGGCTTGTGACGTGAGTCAGACACGGGAGGAGAGAGAGGATAGAGAGGCTTAGGACAAGAGTCAGTTCTGATAGAAGAGATAGATTTGGGGCAAGAATTTCACCGGAAAGGAGAGAGAGCCTTGGATGAGAGTCAGGCAGGACAGGAGAGTGAGGCTTGGGACGAGAGTCAGGCAGGACAGGAGTGAGAGGCTTGTTGCGAAGGTCAGGCAGGACAGGAGAGAGAAGGCTTGGGACGAGAGTCAGGCAGCACAGAATAGAGAGGAGCTATGGGACGAAGTCAAGCGGGAAAATAAAAGTCAGTGGGCGAGAGTCAGCATGGAGAGAGAGAGAGGCTTGGGAGGAGAGTCAAGCAGGACAGGAGAGAAGGGCTTGGGACGAGAATAAGCAGGACAGAAAGGACTGGAGAGATAGAGGCTTGGGACGAAAGTCAGAAAGACAGGAGAAGGAGGCTTGGGATGACAGTCAGACAGGACTGGAGACAAAGAGGATGTGACGAAGCAGGCAGGAAAGGAGAGAGAGGTTTGAGACGGGAGTCAGGCAAGACTGGAAGAGAGACTTGTGACGAGAGTCAGCGGGAAAGGTAAGTGAAGTATGGGCGCGAGAATCAGGCACTACTGGGGAGAGAGAGGCTTGTGACGAGAGTCATGCGGGAAAGGTAAGTGAAGTTATGGGCGCGAGAAACAGCACTACAGAGGAGAGAGTTTTGGGACGATATTCAGGCGAACGTGAGAGGAGGACTTGGGAAGAGGGGTCAGGCAGGACAGGAGAGAGAAGCTTGGGACGAGAATCAAGCAAGACAGGAGAGAGAGGCTTGGAGGAAGAGTCAGGTAGGGCACGAGAGGGAAGTCTTAGGACGAGAGTCAAGCAGGAGTAGGAGCGAAGAGGCTTGTGTGGAGAGTCAGGTAGGACACGAGAGGGAGTCTTCGGACGAGAGTCAGGCAGTACAGGAGAGAGAGGCTTGTGACAAGAATCAGACAGGACAGAAGAGAGAGGCTTGGAACGAGAATCACGCACGGCAGAAGAAAAGGCTTGAGACGGAGTCAGCAGGCAAGGACATGAGAGACGCCTGAGACGAGAGTCAGGATGGACAGGAGAGAGACCCTTTGGACGAGAATCAAGCACGATTGAGAGAGAGGCTTGGGCGAGAGGCAAGCAGCAGGAGGGAGGGGCTTAGGACAAGAATCAGAAGGACATGAGAGAGGAAGGTTTGGACGAGAATCAGGTAGGACAGGGGAGAAAGGCTTGGAACGAGATTCAGGCAGGACATGAGAGAGAGGCTTGGGACGAGAGTCTGGCAGGACACGAGGGAGGGGCATAGGACGAAAATCAGAAAAATGAAGTCAGGGGAGAGAGTTAGGCAGGACAGGATTGAGAGGCTTAGGACGAGAGTCAGGCAGGACAGGAGAGAGAGGCTTTGGACGAGAGTCAGGCAATACAGGAGAGAGAGGCTTGGGACGAGAGTCATGCTGGACAGGAGGAGAGAAGCTTGGGTCGAGAGTCTGGCAGGACAGGAGGAGGGCTTAGAACGAAATTCAGGCAGGACAGGAGAGAGAGGCTTGGGACTAGAATCAGGTAGGAACGGAGAGAGAGGCTTGGGACGAGAGTCAGGCAGGACAGGAGAGAGAGAATTGGGACGAGAGTCAAACACGACTGGAGAGAGAGGCTTAGGACGAGAGTCAGGCAGGACAGGAGAGAGAGGCTTAGGACGAGAATCAGGCTAGACAGGAGAGGGAGGCTTAGTAAGGTAGTCAGGCAGGACAGAAGGGGGAGGCTTTTGACGAGAGTCAGGCAGGACAGGAGAGAGGGGCTTGGGGCGAGAGTCAGGCAGGACAGGAGAAAAGAGGCCTGGGACGAGAGACATGCAGGAGAGAGAGGCTTGTGACGTGAGTCAGACACGGCAGGAGAGAGAGGATAGAGAGGCTTAGGACAAGAGTCAGTTCTGATAGAAGAGATAGATTTGGGGCAAGAATTTCACCGGAAAGGAGAGAGAGCCTTGGGATGAGAGTCAGGCAGGACAGGAGAGTGAGGCTTGGGACGAGAGTCGGCAGGACAGGAGTGAGAGGCTTGTTGCGAAGGTCAGGCAGGACAGGAGAGAGGAGGCTTGGGACGTAGAGTCAGGCAGCACAGAATAGAGAGAGGCTTGGGACGAGAGTCAAGCGGGAAAATAAAAGTCAGGGGCGAGAGTCAGGCAGGAGAGGAGAGAGAGGCTTGGGAGGAGAGTCAAGCAGGACAGGAGAGAAGGGCTTGGGACGAGAATAAGCAGGACAGAAAGGACTGGAGAGATAGAGGCTTGGGACGAAAGTCAGGAAAGACAGGAGAAGGAGGCTTGGGATGACAGTCAGACAGGACTGGAGAAAGAGGATTGTGACGAAGCCAGGCAGGAAAGGAGAGAGAGTGTTTGAGACGGGAGTCAGGCAAGACTGGAGAGAGAGACTTGTGACGAGAGTCAGCGGGAAAGGTAAGTGAAGTATGGGCGCCGAAATCAGGCACTACTGGGGAGAGGGGAGGCTTTTGGACGAGAGTCCAGCGGAAAGGTAAGTGAAGTATGGGCCGCGAGAAACGGCACTACAGAGGAGAGGTTTTGGGACGATATTCAGGCAGACGTGAGGGAGGCTTGGGAAGAGGGGTCAGGCAGGACAGGAGAGAGAAGCTTGGGACGAGAATCAAGCAAGACAGGAGAGAGGGCTTGGGAGGAGAGTCAGGTAGGGCACGAGAGGGGGGTCTTTGGACGAGAGTCAAGCAGGAGAGGAGCGAGAGCTTGTGTGGAGAGTCAGGTAGGACACGAGAGGAGTCTTCGGACGAGAGTCAGGCAGTACAGGAGAGAGAGGCTTGTGACAAGAATCAGACAGGACAGAAGAGAGAGGCTTGGAACAAATCACGCACGGCAGAAAAAAAGGCTTGAGACGAAGTCAGGCAGGACAAGAGAGAGACCCCCGAACGAGAGTCAGATGGGCAGGAGAGAGACCCTTTTTTGGGGAATCAAGCACGATTGGGAGAGAGGCTGGGCGAGAGGGAAAACACGGCGGAGGGGGGCTAGGACAAAATCAGGAAGGACAGAAGAGGGGTTTGGACGAGAATCGGTAGGAAAAGGGGAAAAGCTTGGAACGAGATTCAGGGAGGACATGAGGAAAGAGGCTTGGACGAGAGTCTGGCAACACGGGGGGGCATAGGCGAAAATCAGAAAAATGAAGTCAGGGAGAGAGTTAGGCAGGACAGGATTGGGGCTTAGGACGGAGCAGGAGGACAGGGAAGAGAGGCTTTGGCGTAGGCAATTCAGGGGAGAGAGGCTTGGGACGAGAGTCATGCTGGACAGGAAGAGAAATTTTTTCGAGAGTCTGGCAGGACAGGGGGAGGGGCTAGAACGAAAATAGGGAGGAAGGAGAGAGAGGCTTGGACTGAATAGGTAGGAACGGAGAGAGAGGGGTTGGGACAGAGTCGGCAGGGCAAGGGGGAGAAGAATTGGACGAAGTCAAACCGACTGGAGGAAGGGCTTTTTGGGCAGAGTCAGGCAGGACAGGAGAGAGAGGCTTGGACGAAATCAGGCTAAAGGGGAGGGAGGGTTTTGTAAGGTAGTCACAGGACAGAAGGGGGAGGGTTTTGACGAGATCGGCAGGACAGGAGAGGGGCTTGGGGCGAGAGCAGGGGACAAGGGGAAAAAAGGGCCGGGACGAGAGACATCAAGGAAGGGGTTTTTGGGCGTGAGTCAGACACGGGAGGAAGAGAGGGTAGGAGGCTTGGGCAAAGGTCATTCTGATAGAAGGATAGATTTTGGGGCAAGAATTTTTTACCGGAAAAAGGGAGAGAGCCTGGATAAGTCAGGGAGGGCAGGGAGTGAGGGCTTGGGCAGAGTCAGGGGGACAGGGGTGAGAGGGGTTTTTGCGAAGGCAGGGAGGGGCAGGAGAGGAGGCTTTGGGGCGAGATCAGGCAGCACGAATAGAGAGAGGTTGGGACGAGAGTCAAACGGAAATAAAAATCAGGGCGATCAGGCAGGAGAAGAAGAGAGGCTTGGGGGAGAGTCAGCAGGACAGGAGAGAAGGGCTTGGGGCGAGAATTTAACAGGACAGAAAGGACTGGAGAGATAGAGGCTTGGGACGAAAGTCAGGAAAGACAGGAGAAGGAGGCTTGGGATGACAGTCAGACAGGACTGGAGAAAGAGGATTGTGACGAAAGCCAGGCAGGAAAGGAGAGAGAGGTTTGAGACGGGAGTCAGGCAAGACTGGAGAGAGAGACTTGTGACGAGAGTCAGCGGGAAAGGTAAGTGAAGTATGGGCGCGAGAATCAGGCACTACTGGGGAGAGAGAGGCTTGTGACGAGAGTCAGCGGGAAAGGTAAGTGAAGTATGGGCGCGAGAAACAGGCACTACAGAGGAGAGAGTTTTGGGACGATATTCAGGCAGAACGTGAGAGGGAGGCTTGGGAAGAGGGGTCAGGCAGGACAGGAGAGAGAAGCTTGGGACGAGAATCAAGCAAGACAGGAGAGAGAGGCTTGGGAGGAGAGTCAGGTAGGGCACGAGAGGGAGTCTTAGGACGAGAGTCAAGCAGGAGAGGAGCGAGAGGCTTGTGTGGAGAGTCAGGTAGGACACGAGAGGGAGTCTTCGGACGAGAGTCAGGCAGTACAGGAGAGAGAGGCTTGTGACAAGAATCAGACAGGACAGAAGAGAGAGGCTTGGAACGAGAATCACGCACGGCAGAAGAAAAAGGCTTGAGACGAGAGTCAGGCAGGACAAGAGAGAGACGCCTGAGACGAGAGTCAGGATGGACAGGAGAGAGACCCTTTGGACGAGAATCAAGCACGATTGGAGAGAGAGGCTTGGGGCGAGAGGCAAGCACGGCAGGAGGGAGGGGCTTAGGACAAGAATCAGGAAGGACATGAGAGAGGAGGTTTGGACGAGAATCAGGTAGGACAGGGGAGAAAGGCTTGGAACGAGATTCAGGCAGGACATGAGAGAGAGGCTTGGGACGAGAGTCTGGCAGGACACGAGGGAGGGGCATAGGACGAAAATCAGAAAAATGAAGTCAGGGGAGAGAGTTAGGCAGGACAGGATTGAGAGGCTTAGGACGAGAGTCAGGCAGGACAGGAGAGAGAGGCTTTGGACGAGAGTCAGGCAATACAGGAGAGAGAGGCTTGGGACGAGAGTCATGCTGGACAGGAGAGAGAAGCTTGGGTCGAGAGTCTGGCAGGACAGGAGGGAGGGGCTTAGAACGAAAATCAGGCAGGACAGGAGAGAGAGGCTTGGGACTAGAATCAGGTAGGAACGGAGAGAGAGGCTTGGGACGAGAGTCAGGCAGGACAGGAGAGAGAGAATTGGGACGAGAGTCAAACACGACTGGAGAGAGAGGCTTAGGACGAGAGTCAGGCAGGACAGGAGAGAGAGGCTTAGGACGAGAATCAGGCTAGACAGGAGAGGGAGGCTTAGTAAGGTAGTCAGGCAGGACAGAAGGGGGAGGCTTTTGACGAGAGTCAGGCAGGACAGGAGAGAGGGGCTTGGGGCGAGAGTCAGGCAGGACAGGAGAAAGAGGCCTGGGACGAGAGACATGCAGGAGAGAGAGGCTTGTGACGTGAGTCAGACACGGCAGGAGAGAGAGGATAGAGAGGCTTAGGACAAGAGTCAGTTCTGATAGAAGAGATAGATTTGGGGCAAGAATTTCACCGGAAAGGAGAGAGAGCCTTGGGATGAGAGTCAGGCAGGACAGGAGAGTGAGGCTTGGGACGAGAGTCAGGCAGGACAGGAGTGAGAGGCTTGTTGCGAAGGTCAGGCAGGACAGGAGAGAGAGGCTTGGGACGAGAGTCAGGCAGCACAGAATAGAGAGAGGCTTGGGACGAGAGTCAAGCGGGAAATAAAAGTCAGGGGCGAGAGTCAGGCAGGAGAGGAGAGAGAGGCTTGGGAGGAGAGTCAAGCAGGACAGGAGAGAAGGGCTTGGGACGAGAATAAGCAGGACAGAAAGGACTGGAGAGATAGAGGCTTGGGACGAAAGTCAGGAAAGACAGGAGAAGGAGGCTTGGGATGACAGTCAGACAGGACTGGAGAAAGAGGATTGTGACGAAAGCCAGGCAGGAAAGGAGAGAGAGGTTTGAGACGGGAGTCAGGCAAGACTGGAGAGAGAGACTTGTGACGAGAGTCAGCGGGAAAGGTAAGTGAAGTATGGGCGCGAGAATCAGGCACTACTGGGGAGAGAGAGGCTTGTGACGAGAGTCAGCGGGAAAGGTAAGTGAAGTATGGGCGCGAGAAACAGGCACTACAGAGGAGAGAGTTTTGGGACGATATTCAGGCAGAACGTGAGAGGGAGGCTTGGGAAGAGGGGTCAGGCAGGACAGGAGAGAGAAGCTTGGGACGAGAATCAAGCAAGACAGGAGAGAGAGGCTTGGGAGGAGAGTCAGGTAGGGCACGAGAGGGAGTCTTAGGACGAGAGTCAAGCAGGAGAGGAGCGAGAGGCTTGTGTGGAGAGTCAGGTAGGACACGAGAGGGAGTCTTCGGACGAGAGTCAGGCAGTACAGGAGAGAGAGGCTTGTGACAAGAATCAGACAGGACAGAAGAGAGAGGCTTGGAACGAGAATCACGCACGGCAGAAGAAAAAGGCTTGAGACGAGAGTCAGGCAGGACAAGAGAGAGACGCCTGAGACGAGAGTCAGGATGGACAGGAGAGAGACCCTTTGGACGAGAATCAAGCACGATTGGAGAGAGAGGCTTGGGGCGAGAGGCAAGCACGGCAGGAGGGAGGGGCTTAGGACAAGAATCAGGAAGGACATGAGAGAGGAGGTTTGGACGAGAATCAGGTAGGACAGGGGAGAAAGGCTTGGAACGAGATTCAGGCAGGACATGAGAGAGAGGCTTGGGACGAGAGTCTGGCAGGACACGAGGGAGGGGCATAGGACGAAAATCAGAAAAATGAAGTCAGGGGAGAGAGTTAGGCAGGACAGGATTGAGAGGCTTAGGACGAGAGTCAGGCAGGACAGGAGAGAGAGGCTTTGGACGAGAGTCAGGCAATACAGGAGAGAGAGGCTTGGGACGAGAGTCATGCTGGACAGGAGAGAGAAGCTTGGGTCGAGAGTCTGGCAGGACAGGAGGGAGGGGCTTAGAACGAAAATCAGGCAGGACAGGAGAGAGAGGCTTGGGACTAGAATCAGGTAGGAACGGAGAGAGAGGCTTGGGACGAGAGTCAGGCAGGACAGGAGAGAGAGAATTGGGACGAGAGTCAAACACGACTGGAGAGAGAGGCTTAGGACGAGAGTCAGGCAGGACAGGAGAGAGAGGCTTAGGACGAGAATCAGGCTAGACAGGAGAGGGAGGCTTAGTAAGGTAGTCAGGCAGGACAGAAGGGGGAGGCTTTTGACGAGAGTCAGGCAGGACAGGAGAGAGGGGCTTGGGGCGAGAGTCAGGCAGGACAGGAGAAAGAGGCCTGGGACGAGAGACATGCAGGAGAGAGAGGCTTGTGACGTGAGTCAGACACGGCAGGAGAGAGAGGATAGAGAGGCTTAGGACAAGAGTCAGTTCTGATAGAAGAGATAGATTTGGGGCAAGAATTTCACCGGAAAGGAGAGAGAGCCTTGGGATGAGAGTCAGGCAGGACAGGAGAGTGAGGCTTGGGACGAGAGTCAGGCAGGACAGGAGTGAGAGGCTTGTTGCGAAGGTCAGGCAGGACAGGAGAGAGAGGCTTGGGACGAGAGTCAGGCAGCACAGAATAGAGAGAGGCTTGGGACGAGAGTCAAGCGGGAAATAAAAGTCAGGGGCGAGAGTCAGGCAGGAGAGGAGAGAGAGGCTTGGGAGGAGAGTCAAGCAGGACAGGAGAGAAGGGCTTGGGACGAGAATAAGCAGGACAGAAAGGACTGGAGAGATAGAGGCTTGGGACGAAAGTCAGGAAAGACAGGAGAAGGAGGCTTGGGATGACAGTCAGACAGGACTGGAGAAAGAGGATTGTGACGAAAGCCAGGCAGGAAAGGAGAGAGAGGTTTGAGACGGGAGTCAGGCAAGACTGGAGAGAGAGACTTGTGACGAGAGTCAGCGGGAAAGGTAAGTGAAGTATGGGCGCGAGAATCAGGCACTACTGGGGAGAGAGAGGCTTGTGACGAGAGTCAGCGGGAAAGGTAAGTGAAGTATGGGCGCGAGAAACAGGCACTACAGAGGAGAGAGTTTTGGGACGATATTCAGGCAGAACGTGAGAGGGAGGCTTGGGAAGAGGGGTCAGGCAGGACAGGAGAGAGAAGCTTGGGACGAGAATCAAGCAAGACAGGAGAGAGAGGCTTGGGAGGAGAGTCAGGTAGGGCACGAGAGGGAGTCTTAGGACGAGAGTCAAGCAGGAGAGGAGCGAGAGGCTTGTGTGGAGAGTCAGGTAGGACACGAGAGGGAGTCTTCGGACGAGAGTCAGGCAGTACAGGAGAGAGAGGCTTGTGACAAGAATCAGACAGGACAGAAGAGAGAGGCTTGGAACGAGAATCACGCACGGCAGAAGAAAAAGGCTTGAGACGAGAGTCAGGCAGGACAAGAGAGAGACGCCTGAGACGAGAGTCAGGATGGACAGGAGAGAGACCCTTTGGACGAGAATCAAGCACGATTGGAGAGAGAGGCTTGGGGCGAGAGGCAAGCACGGCAGGAGGGAGGGGCTTAGGACAAGAATCAGGAAGGACATGAGAGAGGAGGTTTGGACGAGAATCAGGTAGGACAGGGGAGAAAGGCTTGGAACGAGATTCAGGCAGGACATGAGAGAGAGG
Organism: Panulirus ornatus; assembly: GCF_036320965.1. Taxonomy (NCBI): domain Eukaryota; kingdom Metazoa; phylum Arthropoda; class Malacostraca; order Decapoda; family Palinuridae; genus Panulirus; species Panulirus ornatus. Next base: position 76,985,956 of record NC_092234.1, read on the forward strand.
CTTGGGACGAGAGTCTGGCAGGACACGAGGGAGGGGCATAGGACGAAAATCAGAAAAATGAAGTCAGGGGAGAGAGTTAGGCAGGACAGGATTGAGAGGCTTAGGACGAGAGTCAGGCAGGACAGGAGAGAGAGGCTTTGGACGAGAGTCAGGCAATACAGGAGAGAGAGGCTTGGGACGAGAGTCATGCTGGACAGGAGAGAGAAGCTTGGGTCGAGAGTCTGGCAGGACAGGAGGGAGGGGCTTAGAACGAAAATCAGGCAGGACAGGAGAGAGAGGCTTGGGACTAGAATCAGGTAGGAACGGAGAGAGAGGCTTGGGACGAGAGTCAGGCAGGACAGGAGAGAGAGAATTGGGACGAGAGTCAAACACGACTGGAGAGAGAGGCTTAGGACGAGAGTCAGGCAGGACAGGAGAGAGAGGCTTAGGACGAGAATCAGGCTAGACAGGAGAGGGAGGCTTAGTAAGGTAGTCAGGCAGGACAGAAGGGGGAGGCTTTTGACGAGAGTCAGGCAGGACAGGAGAGAGGGGCTTGGGGCGAGAGTCAGGCAGGACAGGAGAAAGAGGCCTGGGACGAGAGACATGCAGGAGAGAGAGGCTTGTGACGTGAGTCAGACACGGCAGGAGAGAGAGGATAGAGAGGCTTAGGACAAGAGTCAGTTCTGATAGAAGAGATAGATTTGGGGCAAGAATTTCACCGGAAAGGAGAGAGAGCCTTGGGATGAGAGTCAGGCAGGACAGGAGAGTGAGGCTTGGGACGAGAGTCAGGCAGGACAGGAGTGAGAGGCTTGTTGCGAAGGTCAGGCAGGACAGGAGAGAGAGGCTTGGGACGAGAGTCAGGCAGCACAGAATAGAGAGAGGCTTGGGACGAGAGTCAAGCGGGAAATAAAAGTCAGGGGCGAGAGTCAGGCAGGAGAGGAGAGAGAGGCTTGGGAGGAGAGTCAAGCAGGACAGGAGAGAAGGGCTTGGGACGAGAATAAGCAGGACAGAAAGGACTGGAGAGATAGAGGCTTGGGACGAAAGTCAGGAAAGACAGGAGAAGGAGGCTTGGGATGACAGTCAGACAGGACTGGAGAAAGAGGATTGTGACGAAAGCCAGGCAGGAAAGGAGAGAGAGGTTTGAGACGGGAGTCAGGCAAGACTGGAGAGAGAGACTTGTGACGAGAGTCAGCGGGAAAGGTAAGTGAAGTATGGGCGCGAGAATCAGGCACTACTGGGGAGAGAGAGGCTTGTGACGAGAGTCAGCGGGAAAGGTAAGTGAAGTATGGGCGCGAGAAACAGGCACTACAGAGGAGAGAGTTTTGGGACGATATTCAGGCAGAACGTGAGAGGGAGGCTTGGGAAGAGGGGTCAGGCAGGACAGGAGAGAGAAGCTTGGGACGAGAATCAAGCAAGACAGGAGAGAGAGGCTTGGGAGGAGAGTCAGGTAGGGCACGAGAGGGAGTCTTAGGACGAGAGTCAAGCAGGAGAGGAGCGAGAGGCTTGTGTGGAGAGTCAGGTAGGACACGAGAGGGAGTCTTCGGACGAGAGTCAGGCAGTACAGGAGAGAGAGGCTTGTGACAAGAATCAGACAGGACAGAAGAGAGAGGCTTGGAACGAGAATCACGCACGGCAGAAGAAAAAGGCTTGAGACGAGAGTCAGGCAGGACAAGAGAGAGACGCCTGAGACGAGAGTCAGGATGGACAGGAGAGAGACCCTTTGGACGAGAATCAAGCACGATTGGAGAGAGAGGCTTGGGGCGAGAGGCAAGCACGGCAGGAGGGAGGGGCTTAGGACAAGAATCAGGAAGGACATGAGAGAGGAGGTTTGGACGAGAATCAGGTAGGACAGGGGAGAAAGGCTTGGAACGAGATTCAGGCAGGACATGAGAGAGAGGCTTGGGACGAGAGTCTGGCAGGACACGAGGGAGGGGCATAGGACGAAAATCAGAAAAATGAAGTCAGGGGAGAGAGTTAGGCAGGACAGGATTGAGAGGCTTAGGACGAGAGTCAGGCAGGACAGGAGAGAGAGGCTTTGGACGAGAGTCAGGCAATACAGGAGAGAGAGGCTTGGGACGAGAGTCATGCTGGACAGGAGAGAGAAGCTTGGGTCGAGAGTCTGGCAGGACAGGAGGGAGGGGCTTAGAACGAAAATCAGGCAGGACAGGAGAGAGAGGCTTGGGACTAGAATCAGGTAGGAACGGAGAGAGAGGCTTGGGACGAGAGTCAGGCAGGACAGGAGAGAGAGAATTGGGACGAGAGTCAAACACGACTGGAGAGAGAGGCTTAGGACGAGAGTCAGGCAGGACAGGAGAGAGAGGCTTAGGACGAGAATCAGGCTAGACAGGAGAGGGAGGCTTAGTAAGGTAGTCAGGCAGGACAGAAGGGGGAGGCTTTTGACGAGAGTCAGGCAGGACAGGAGAGAGGGGCTTGGGGCGAGAGTCAGGCAGGACAGGAGAAAGAGGCCTGGGACGAGAGACATGCAGGAGAGAGAGGCTTGTGACGTGAGTCAGACACGGCAGGAGAGAGAGGATAGAGAGGCTTAGGACAAGAGTCAGTTCTGATAGAAGAGATAGATTTGGGGCAAGAATTTCACCGGAAAGGAGAGAGAGCCTTGGGATGAGAGTCAGGCAGGACAGGAGAGTGAGGCTTGGGACGAGAGTCAGGCAGGACAGGAGTGAGAGGCTTGTTGCGAAGGTCAGGCAGGACAGGAGAGAGAGGCTTGGGACGAGAGTCAGGCAGCACAGAATAGAGAGAGGCTTGGGACGAGAGTCAAGCGGGAAATAAAAGTCAGGGGCGAGAGTCAGGCAGGAGAGGAGAGAGAGGCTTGGGAGGAGAGTCAAGCAGGACAGGAGAGAAGGGCTTGGGACGAGAATAAGCAGGACAGAAAGGACTGGAGAGATAGAGGCTTGGGACGAAAGTCAGGAAAGACAGGAGAAGGAGGCTTGGGATGACAGTCAGACAGGACTGGAGAAAGAGGATTGTGACGAAAGCCAGGCAGGAAAGGAGAGAGAGGTTTGAGACGGGAGTCAGGCAAGACTGGAGAGAGAGACTTGTGACGAGAGTCAGCGGGAAAGGTAAGTGAA